>NW_023276806.1:82297389-83011750 GCF_003668045.3 Cricetulus griseus
TGTTTACTCTGTATGGTGGCCTTTGGGAGAAAAAGTTGAAAAAGTTAATAATATTGCCAGGAAATTCAGACCACGAGAAGCCTCTAGTTTTCATCCTGCTTCCCAGCAAGGGATGCATTTAGACATCTCAGGGAAGCATTCAGTGTTTCAACCCCAGGCAGAGCTTCTGGACAGCAAACAGAGAAGGAGCTGTAGCACAGCAGGGTAGCTGTTTCTTCCACTTGTTCAGACATGACAGTGTTTATTTTTAAAGCCAACGGACACTATGTGACAGTGCTTCTGGCAACTTAGGCAAATTTGTACTTCACAGTCCCAGGTAATAATCATGAGTCTTGTCCTAACTAATGAACAGGAAACTTCCTGAAAAAGGTCAAAAGAGTTTCTCAAGTCTAATTCCATTCCAAACAGAAAAGACAAAAAAAATTATAAAGAGACAAAACATGATGTGGTACATGACTTCCGGTAATTCTCAGCAATTCACCTTAATCTCCAAAGCTCTGACACACACTATGTGTTTTCTACATACTAATAAGAATTTGTGACAAATCAGTACTGGAAAATGTTTTAATAATGATAAGCAGAATGCTTTGTGGTTGAAGATGCTATATGGTATACACACACCAACAGTTAAATAGTGTTTACAAAGGTTCTGTAACAGCTTTCAAGAAACTTTAAAGGAGGCAATATTGAAAGCTGTATCTCTTCTTATCCAATGGGAGAGTTAGAATGTTAAAACATTCAAATTTAGGTATTTCGATCTCACGTGGCAATCAGAGAATGATGCCCTAGTTATAAACAAAAATGCAGTGTGCCTTCATTTCAAATGCTATGCTTTTCCTTTACCAGCTCCTACTTCAGATATCATAAAACTTGTCTCATTACTTTTCTTTTTTATCAGCTTGGAATTTTCAGCTCCCCTAACATCATTGATCTTACTTGTTTAAGATTTGTTCACAGTATGTAATGGAAACATGACTCATACTTAAATACATGGAGAAAGTTTTCAGATAACCCAACTGTTCAAACAACCTCTGTCAGGCAGGTCACAGATGCCTGTAATTCCAACTCCAGGGTAATCCATCACCTCTAGCCCCCAAGAGTACCTACCTACACTCAACTGCACACACCTATGGGTAATTGAAAATAATTCCTAAAAAATTTTAATTTCATTTATTCTAAGCCTTCCAAGAGGTCACTTACCAGGCAAGCTTAGTTTATTTATACAATATTTTAGCTGATGTTGATAAAACTTACATTTTAATCCAAATATAAGCAAAATTTCACTCTATTATTAAAAATAAATTTTCACTGGTGGGTTCTCCTGTGTGCTTGGTACACACTGTGCTACTTAAGGAAGGGCTGCAATGGATGATCAGAGTGATGAACAGTCCCCACAGAGATTTTTTTGTAGGCTCATGTTGTCTTGGCCAGATACTTTTCTATACATTCTCGACAGCCTTAATCTCTCGATTCTCATTCTTCTTCCAGATGTCCAAAGAACAAGAACTGGTCACAATTCCACAGCAAGGTCACTCAAAGCCAAAAAGTCATATGCTAAAGCTAGTACATCTAATATGAACATGTGCTCTGGCTCTTTGCATAGAGACACAGTGTCAGTCCCTTCAGCTTGAGTTGTGGCTGGCTAGTGACTACTTAGAATGATAAAATGTTGAAACTACAAACATGAAGTTCTTGGCCTAAGCTTTGAACAATGTAATTTATCAGAAGACTCTAGTTCTTTGTATAAAGTTAAGACCTCCTGGGATTTCCCCATGTATGTCAGCAAGTCTGTTGTCCTTGCCTAGTACACATTTAGGTAGCCATATGGATGAGACATTAGTAGGGACTCTTCTGACATCCTAGGTGACACAATTTCGTATCAGTCTCCTTACTTCTCTGCTTCATACAAGCAAAAAAGGATGGTCATTCCCAGGGAAGATAACATCAATTAACTATCTAATACCAAATGGTCGTCACTGAAGACATACACATCAGTATTTTTATACAAATTGAACAGGTTGAGATCATAAAATTAGAAATATACATTGCATATTCATATGTATGCAGCAACAATTAATGAAAAAGAGGCTATGAATTTTAAAGAGAATATGGGAGAGTTTATGGGGAAGGGTTCCAAGGAGGGAAAGGGAAGGGAGAAATGATATAATAATAGTATAAGAAATTAAAGAATTATATTATATAATTACATTATAAGAAATTAAAGAATTTTTAAAAAAACATGTAAATGTTTGGCTAATATTCAAAAAGGAAATGTCAGGAGTGCTTGAGAGCAATTTTTCTTCTGTTCCTGAATATAATATACACATATGTCAGAATTGGATTAACACCAACAGAATCCATCTACCTGAGCCTAGCCACTAGCTAAATAGCAACATTTTCTTTTCTGCTGTGACACATGGACAGTATCAACCAATCCTTCTCACACAATATGTAAAATAAAATCATGATTCTTAATTTAAGACACTGACTTTTAGGTATATTTCACATTAAATTCTATAAGGAGTAGCAGATATGCAGTCTCCTTCAGGAACCTAGACAACCAGTTCTTTCTATATACCTGGAAGAACTAGTTTTCAAAGCAACTGACAGATATTGTACATAGCAGGAGAACAGTTCTCATACTAGGAATTTTCTAAATACCAAATTTCTAATTATGTCTTCGGAAAAACTTTCACACTAATAAGCAAGACTGTTCTGTGCTTAGTATTCTTTTGTTTTAAATTGCCTAATGAACAGAGTTACTGTGGAGAGTAAAGTTAATAACACAGACATTATCTATGTAGAATATAAAATATAACTCAAGAATAAGGGGGAGCTGCCATAAAGACTTCAACACCAATCTTTTCTATGAAATCTTTGTGATTGGAAAACTATTTTAACCTGGAGATAACGAAGCCAGGGGGTATGACTTAATATGTGACAGTACTGTTAATACAAATAAGTTTATAAGTAAATATGGAAAGGGTAATTAAAAAAACTAGTACATATCCCTTAAAATTCAATAATCTAAATTATGCATACATTAGCTTATTGACAAAGTTGAGCTGCCACCATCACTAACCATGTAACCATGGAACAATTTCACCACCACCACCACCACTACCACCACCACCACCACCACCCCAAGAAACCATGGCCTCTGAAATGCAGTTATCCTAAACCACAAAGGAGAAAACAACCAAATAGAGGGAATGTGAGTGTATGAGAGCTATAAGTTTAGACGCACACTGAAGAGAAAGACAGCTTCTTCAGGCTCCACTATTGAAACTTTGAAATATTGTATGTATTCTAAGTGCACTGAAGGAAATTTTATAAGGGGCCTGAGATGCTGGCAGAGTAAATTGTGTACTTGTATTGTAAACACAAATACCAAAGTTTGCTTCCAGACCCCACATGAAAAAAAAATGTCAAGGATGATGATGTGCAGCTATAGCACTGTTATTTTTTGGCAAGCCAGCATAGTATGCTTGGGAAGTTCTCAGCTAGTTTATATAGTGTCAAGCAAAGCAGTGGAGGTGGACAACCATTTGTTGTGCTATTCCTTTCAGATGCTCCCAGATCTCCTCAGTTGCCTATAGTTCTTTATGTAGTGATGGGGCCTTGTATGCTATTAACAATCAACTTTGGAACATTCATTTGTGCTGTTTTCATTCAGTTCATATTTGGGCAGTCATAGTTATGAAACTTGCTAAATGGTGTAAATGGTGAACCCTGAGGAGAAAAAATGTATATAAGTAATATTATACAGGCTTAGTACAATATATAATATATATATATATATATATATATATATATATATATATTGCATTTGACAATATATGTATATATATGCATGTGACAACAATTAATAAGAAAAGGGGCCATAAATTAGAAGGAGAGTAGGAGAGTCATAAGGGACATATGTTTGGGTTTGGAGGTTTGAGGAAAAAAGGGAAATGAAAATGCTGCTGAGAGAGAGGGGCAGGGCAGGCCTGGAGAATGAACCTGCTTTGAAGTACACCTACACACAATCTGTCCATTGATGTACACCAAAAGAAGTTCAATAAGAAGCACCCCTATTATGTAAGCTCTTGGATACTCTCTTCTAGCCCATAAGATGTAATGAGCATCCCCGATATATTAAAAACTTTTCCTTACTACGAATGTTAACTTATTATGTAAAAGCCAAATGTTACCTGTCATGTAAGTGAATGAAGACATGACAGTATATTTTATAAATATTTACACATATTTTGTGTCAATCCAAAATTACATGTGGAGTTGAGCCACATGAAATTGCTGGTTTCCTATTTCATAAAATGCTCAAATAATGGCAATTTCTTATAGCTGAATCAAGTGGATGTCTATGAATCTGACATACAACCCCCAATATGTTCTAGTTCATAGTCTCAAACAGACAGTAATAGCAAGAATGTCAATGGAACACACAGGGTGTTCTGCTATTCCAAGGCCAGAGACTTGAATACATCATGGCGAGAACACTTGCTAGCAGGGAATCAAGGAATGGGAGTGTCTTTATAATAAGTGTGTGCTCATTAACCTGATCTCCATATTTTATGGTTGATATGTAAAGGGAAAGTTATTAGGACATTAAAATATTTACTTATATGTGACACCTACTAAATGTTTTGAAGAGTGATGATTTTTTCCCACTACTTATTTGTTTCTTCACTGAAAGGCTCTAAGCCTAATAAAATTTCTTCATGGGCAATCTCATAGTACTGCATATAAGGGTAGGACCGCAATGTTTTAAACACCTTTCGACTTTACTCTGCACTTCAATATGCAGAACTTGATTTCATTCATTTAAAATAGTTGAGAAGCAAGAAGTAGTCACATGTCAAAATTAGTTCAAAATGCTTCATTTTTTCCTTTTTTATTTCCGATTTTTTGAGATTACTATGAAAATCTTGACCTATAGCTCAGTATAGTGACATACCCCTGTAACCTGAACACTTGGGAGGGAGAAGTAGAGGATTCAGAAGTTAAAACCCAAATTGAGCTGCAAAATGAAACTATATCTAAATAAATAAATAAATAAAATGAACAAGTAAATTGTAGTCTGGAAGCATAAAAAGAAGGACATGAAAATATTTGTGTTTGTCTGTGGAAAAAGCAATGCTAAAATTCTTACTTAATGGATCTGACAGTTATTAAAAGTTAGGTATTAAACAAACAAACAAAAGCAGAAACACATGGCCCCAAGCAGTAGAAACAGCTCTCTTCACTAGAAGCCCTCAATTTCTTAGACTGGGGATCACTATCAGCCATGTGGCTTCTCTCTGACCTTTGGAAACACTTCCCCAAACAAATATGAAAAACAGTTTATGTACGTGCACAGCTGACAGTATGTTGAAGACACTAGACTTTGAAGAATTGGTATTATATTTGTTATTCCAGGCTGGTGAAATGTGAGATTCACTGAAGACACAGAGCCATGTTAGTAAAATTGATGAGATGATAGGTGATGGAAAGTAACGATATTGTTTGGCAGAGTGTTGGTTTCTCTCTACTTGTGCCTTCCTGATCTGCTTTCTTTCTAAACAGTAGCTCTTTCTTTGGGAATTACATCTTCCATTTTGCTATGCTTGACCATTCCTAATTATATCTTCTCCACAGCACAAAGATGGACATCCCAATATCCTAGCCTGCTGATGCTTGATAAAAAATTTCTGCAAAATAACCTCCCAAAATTAAAAATATATTCTCATATATTGTTAATATGCTTATCAAAGTGACCATGACCTTTTCTTTCTTAGATGATATCCTTGACTGATAAGAAGTCAAGTCTTCTAATTATTTTATCTCTGCCATATGACTATTGTCTGCATTTAAAAATAATGCAAGTAAAGGCAAGAAAATAAAACTTTTATATGTCTGAAACCCTGGTTCTAATCTGTGAATTATGTCTGGTTTTAGCTACTATATAATTAATGCAACTTTACTAATCAAAGCATTTCCTTTCTGTACAAATGTTTCTCTTTTGGTTCATAATAAAATTTGCAACTTATTTTCTTTCTTGATATTAATATTTAACTATTTCTATTTGTTGTTTTATTCATTTTACATACCTAACACCACTTCCCCTCTCTCCATTCCTCTCGCTCACAACACCTCACCCCAACCCTCCCCCACATCCACTCCTCAAAAGTATAAGGCCTGGCACATTCAGTTGAGACAGGACAAAGCCCCTCCCCCCTGCAGCATTTAAGGTGCAATCATACAAAAGGATCTACAAAGGCTATGGACATCCACTCCATGGAACTCGCTTCAGGAAGCGAGAAGGAATTGGAAGACATCAGAGAACTTGGCACAAGAGTGAAAAGAATGGATAAGAACTTCCAATTTAAGACTTGTGTGTGATCAACTAAAATCTGTTAACAATACTCAGCAATATTTGTGAGGCTTTAGGCTATTGACATTTTTCCTCTGTGTGAAATTCTGAGGTCTTGGAAAATTTGAGGAATAAAATGATATTTTTATTGAGAGGTAACTTTAATAAAATGGTTATTTCTTTAAAATAAAGCATCCTTTGAAATATCAGAACCCACATTTTTGGCAAAAAAAAAATACTTGGCTTTATTAGTATTACTACATCAAGCCAACTGATATTGCCCCAGTGACAAGTTTTCAAACCTTTGGGATACATAATAAACACATCTCTTCTAAAATGAAACTGAATTTCATATACTGAAATTAACATTTCTAATATTTAGAAGTAAGCATGCTTATTACTGAGATCTCCCAAATGTTTTTTAATAATGTAGATATTTTAAGCATTAAAATATCTTGAACATATTAGCCATTTTACAGCTGTTCTGATGTTCATAAAAAGTAGATATCCGGCTACAAAGATGACAGAGAAGATAAGAGCACTTGTTCACATATAGAACAGCATTAGATTCCCAGCATCCTCTTGCCAAGTCACAACTGCTTAAGAATAGAGATCACAATTTCTGACCCTATTGAGCACCTGGAATGTACACTGTACACAGCTATATTTGAAGACAAAATTTTTGAGCATTTAGAAAGAAATGGATCATAAGCTGTATGCAGTGACACAAAAGGTAAACCCAGCCCAAGTTAAAGGTTTGAATGCTCTACATAATCAGCTTCAGAACAATCAAGACTATATAGTAAGACCCTGTCAATTTCTGAGTTCAATTCTGAAATAACAGAGCAATTAAACCCCTTCTTAGCTGATGTGATAGTTTTTGTCAACTTTACACAAACTAGATTGACAATTGAGGAATTTCCTCCATCAGATTGGCCCATAGGCATGTCTATGATGCACTATATAAGTAATGATGAATGTGGGAAGGAGCAGCATGGTAGACTGTCACCACCCTGACCAGCATTCTTTCTTGCTCTAGGATCCACTTCCTACCTCTCAGTTCCTACCAAGAGTTCCTGCCTTGACTTCCCTCAGTAAGGGCTTGTAATCTGATACTAAATAAGCCCTTTGTTCCCACAAGTTGCTTTAGGAATGCTGTTTACCACAGCACCAGAAAGCAAACTAGGGCAACTGTCTACAGTTGATATCTATCTCAAATTCTTTAACCATCTCTACACATTGTCACAGTACACACATATGCCACCCAATTCTCCAAAGCTGTATATCCCCAGATTCAGTGCTGGCATTGATGAGGTGCTAAACTTCCCTTTCCTAAGTCTTCTTGATTTCTTGATGTGCACATACTGAATAGAGTCATGTGAAAGAATGACAGTGTTGGACAATTCTATTCCTGTAGTCAGGATGCCTGAGTCTTCAAGTTATTACCATGTTACCATTGATGAGAGACCAGAAACAGCACAGAGCAGAGCAATGGCAGCACATTCCTGGGGTTTATGCTGGGTGAGAGCTGCTGCTGCTGCTGCTGGATGTGCTCAGCGAATAACAACCAATTCCAGCTTCACCAGCCATCACTTATCTGTAAGATATCAAGTATCATTACACAATTCGCTTTCCACTTGCATTAGCAAAAATGAATTTAATTCCTGCAATTAAGAACTAATAACAGTAGGTGTGAAATCTAAAAGAGAGAGAGAGAGAAAGAAAGACACTTATGAAGTAGGTAAAGCAGAAACCATTATAGCTGTTTTGTAAATGAGAAAAGCAGAAATAACATTTCCATTAATTAACACTGCCAGAACCTTTAATAAAGGAGAAGATATGTCTGGGCATACTGTGAACCTTTCTATGACATATGAATAATGGATGGGCTTTGGCCGTGATTGTTACAGGCCCTATACTAATTTTGAATTTTGTTTCAATTTCCTTATTATATGCTTCCCATAAACAATGAAGTAAAGGAACATACATTTCATACAGCTTGAAATTGCTAGGCAGTTACATTTTTGTGTAAAGGAAATTATCCTAAAGATATAAAATTTAATGCCTGTGAATATTACAGAAATCATTCAGTAAAATGAAGAACGAAGTCTATGTGTTCACAATGCTCTCAACCTAAGTACAAAAGTGAGAAGTGGAAAGGGCCTTGGAAAAGATCGCGGATCTTAACAAACAAACAAAAGCAAAAACAAAAACAAAAGCACTCACTGTTCCTTGCCATGAGTACAGCTCAGTAGCACCAGACAGTGGGGATATGCTGTAACAGGGTGCACTGATACAGACACCCTCCAGTGCATGTAAATGACAGAAACCAACTCTTCAGGGAGTTGCCTGGAGACCAGAATTGTAGCTGCCTGTAATGGGTAAACACACACACACAGTAGAAACAGTATAGACAGCAGCAACTAGTTGATCATGTAACATAATACCTATGTTATAATAGAATTTTTGGATTCATAATTCATCTTCACAAGATTAAGAAGGTGGTGTTATTCAGAACTACATGACTTTTAAAATGAAAGAAATATTTTAGTGATGTTTTTTACTTATATGTAAGGCAACACTGACTTACATTTTTCATTTACAAACTCATTAAACAAAAGGTGTCCCCTCCACCACATTTTCCCTTCCCTCTTCACTGTAACTCAAGTCCTGTCTTTTCTGTAAAGCTTCTCTCAGCTTTCCTATTCTGCTTCGAGGTCTGATTGCTGCTGTAAGAGATTGAGGGACTGACTGTTTTTCTCATTTTCCCAATGAGAAAGTTTGTTGTGATTAGATCAGAATTGCAAAGTTAAAGTGTGCCATCTTGTGCTAAAATATAGCATATCACATACATTTTTTAAACATCATTGACAAATGATAGTGTTCTTACAACAGAGCTATAACAATTCCACATAAAACTGAATATTAAATTGCGTAACTATGAACATGACAATAAAATTTACTTTTGGTTTTGTTCTGTTTTACCAGAAAGCATGATAAACTTTGCACAGGAAACTTAAATCACACATTCTGCACACTGAGTCCTGTATGTGGTTACTGCAGCACTACCAGAAGAAAACGGATGATGTGACCTCATGCTTTCCCACAACAATAGAGATTGTTTAAGACTTAAGTAATAGTTCTTTCAGGACCAAGGGCAAACCCCACTCCCTCCAATAAACTTGTTCTGCCTGTACCAATCATGCCACTTGGACTCAGTCTATTCTATTTCCAGACTTTAAATGGCAACAATACTCAAAACATTGTACCCAGGAGGGAAGCTCAATGCCAGCACACACTGTGCTACCGGTGCATAGTCAGCGAATGCAGGAATTCCGTGCTGCAAACAAAATGGTTTCCTGCCGTTAGCCTGACAGGCATTCAGAGCAATCTCCTGAGAATGGCAGGAGGTTCATAGTAGTTGCCATGCTGACAAGGCAATGATGCTAAGAGTTAACACATTGCACCATTATTGACTTGGTAGTATAGTTCCTTACTTGGAAGTATAGTTCCTTATATTAGCAATACACATGTTGAATTAGGTAGCAACCTAAAAGCTGGACCATGATGTTAAAGTATATCAAGTAATATGCAAGTTGAAGTAATATGCAAAATATAGTCAAAGATACATTATGGTATGATATAATTTCAAACATAGTTGAAAACAATAAAATAGATGCAGTAGAAAAAAAGGAAAAAATGAAGTCACACAGCATTCCAAGGAAGTCTAATTTAGGTGGTTACTGCTTTTTATAGTGTCATATAATTGAAAGCTGGTTGATGCACAAAAAACAAGACTAAATATCCTCAGAATACTAGTAACGTAATATTTCCTCTTCTTGCAAAGACCATCTGAGACTTTGATATTTTCCCTTTTCAAATGTTATACTCTGGAAATTCTTTCTAAAGTATGTCTTTGGTTTCTGACACAGTCCTTTAGGGAACATAAAAAGAAACCACTTGCAAAAAACAAGAACTTTCTAGGTATTATTTTTGTCATTTTGATACACAAGGAAATGAATTCATAGAGTTTCTAAACAACCTGCCCTTCCATCAAATTGTGTTGGCATTGTGACCCAGTGGCCTGGGAAGGCTCCTGAGGATTGTTGCTAACATTCCTTCTTCCTAAAACACAGGTAGTTGTTCCTTTAACAGTTTACTAGGAAACCTTAGTTTCCAAAAGTCACTCTTTTAGGATTGTATGCACATCAATCTATGTGATATTGGCAACAAATTTCACATTCAGTCTCTAGAGTCTCTGGGGCTAAAACTAGGAAAGCACACTTCTAACCCAAATATCTAACATTTTGTGAATATATACATGTGAGGTAGGACACATCCATGCATATGTATGTGTTTGAGTCCACTTATGAATGCCAGTACATGTACGCATGTGCCTGTTTGTGGAAAATGGAAGGTGTATTCAATTGCTCTTCATTTTATTTATGAAAATTGTATATCTCACTGAACCTAGACATCACTAATCCACTTAGCCAGCTAGCCAGTTTGCAGTGCAAATCATCTGTCTTTGTCCTCCCAAACCTAAGATTAAATGCATACATCACACTTTCCAGCTTTCACATGGGATCTGGGAACTCAAACTCTGTTCTTCACACTTGGTATGGGCAGTGCTTCCTATTGAATGATCTCTCCAGCTTTCCAAGTTCCTAATTGATTAAAGAAAGCAAATAGAGTTAATTTAAACTTATTTCTGCTATAACCATATTTTCCTACCAAGATTCAACAATAATAGCCAAAAACAAATCCAAAATGAACAAAAGAAAATAAAAGATCAATCAAGAATATATTAGTTCAGTTAAAAGCATTGCTGCACTTTACTAAACTAGGCTCACTGATACTCCTGTGGTTTAATTTACAGAATATAAGTACATGCAGTAGCATTTGTTTAACTATTGTGTTCAAATTTGAGGATCTTTCTACTTTGCTGAATATTGTTTCTCACATTGCACAGTATCAAAAGCATAAAATATGGTTGCAGCAGTGATTTGGGTTATTATATCTGAATTGAAATATTCTCTCAGGGAGAGGCAGTGGGCCCCTAGACTCTGGAAGGGAATACAATTTATAAGGCTCAAGAAATTCCAGAAAATTACAAGGTTCACAAGAATCCTCTCCAAGATTACACACTCACAGTAACAACTGCTGGGGAGAAGAAATATTACCTTTAGCTGAGATTCTTCCAAGATACTCAAGGAAATCCAGGGATGCAGCTTTTAAAGAGTTATCACTCATCTAGTGCAAACATCTGATGATGCAGCTGCCTTTGTGTTGCCCATGCTCCTTTAAGGTATCTCTCAACACATTCTCCTGTATGTCAACACAGGGCATTCATTAGTTCAACAACCTAGACTTTGGTTGAGCCACTACATTGCTGTTGTTGGTGGTTCCCTCTCTGGGGTGAACAGGTGTTTGCACATGTCCCCACAGGAAAAATCACATAATACTCAACAATGCTTGTGGTGGTCAAGATTGCAGAGTCTGTACTAATAACAGTTTCCTACCACATAAAGGCACAGGCCCTATGAGCCCCCAGCCTCTCTGAACATTGTTGCAATATTTGTGTCTCTTTCCTCCTTTTGAAGGGTGAGTTTTGTGGGACCTAGAAATTGAAGACAAATATGACCAGATGGTGCATTATCTGTCTATCTGCCTCTCTATATATATTTATTTATTTAATTTTATTTTGAGATTATAATATAACTAGAACATTTCTGCATTACCTTTACTCCCTCCAAACCCTTCCATATATAAATATTTATAAAGAAATATAAGAAAAGATTCCATTTCTTTTTCTTTTTTCCTCCCACCTATTGATCTTTCTTTCTACATAGACACACAAATATTGAAATGCATTTCTGTTGCAACATCTACAAAGCAGAGAAAGAGCTTGTGATTCAATTTAGTTCATTTCTATTCAGATTTTGGTCAACTATATGTACCTATTAGGAAAGTAAGAACTGATTCTCCTTTTTTACCCTCTCACCTATTGATCTTTCTACATAAACACACATACATTGAAATGCATTTCTGCTGCAACATCTACATGCCAGGAGAAGGGAATGTAACTCAAATTAATTAATTTCTATTCCAAAAGACTAACAAGGCATTGTGTGTCTGACTATGGCCAAGGTCATGAAGTAAAGAAACAGAAAATGAAAAACATATCCAGTACAGCCATGCTTAAATGATAGGATTAATTGGCTGGAATTACCCTCACCTGACCTCACCCATAGCAAGGCAAGAAGTTTCTGACTTTCTGTAACTTCTAAACAAAAGATAAAAGCAAGAAAACATACACTTGAAAAACTTAATATGCTTGTCACACATTGACTGATTTGCCTTTGAATGATTCTATCCAGGTAAGTGAGGGTTTCTACTATAATGTCATTTGTCCATCTGTTGTCCTCATTCACACTGTGAGAGTTAAAAACCAAAGCTGTGAAGCCAACTTAAACAAAAATAGCTAAAACTGAAGGACTAGCAAGTTGTAAAGAAGTATGACATTTGGTTTGAATTTTGCTTAACTGTTCTAAGGTCGTCTGTGATCAAGAAAATTTAGTGTGGTAATGCACGTTTAAGATGCTACCCCGCAAAATACTTACTAGATGTATTCTATATCATGCTGTGGGCATTTCTTGTACAATTTTTTGCACCCATGTACATCCATATGCTACAAAGGTAAGGAAGCAGGACCTCTTCACAATATAGGCAGGAGATCATTGCAACAGAAGGTGAAAATTGGTTACCAGTGTGAGTAAGCTAAGAGACGGGCACCTCTGGGAAGTGTGGGAGTAGATTCACCCAAGTAAGTGAGAGATAAACAAATGGAAAGAGACCAGTGCAATGTGAATGAAGATAGAAAATTGCAAAAATCAAATTGTATATGTGTGATAAAAATAGGAATTTGGGGTTGGTGAAGGAATTTTCAATATTACTTTTTACATTGTGGTATGCTTTCATTTATTTTTTTCTTTCATTTCAGCAGTTTCTTCTAAAAGCATTTTTATTTATTCTTCAGACATTTCATACATTTTCAGGATGTACACTGATAATATTTGTCTACCTTTACCTCTGTCCAAGTCTCCCTAGGGTCCCTCATCCTGATCTCCTTCAATACATGTCCTAGTTTTTGGTTATTAATAGTTCTCTGAGTCATGTTAGTGTATTCATACTCAGAGGTGTGTGGATCCATCCTCTGGGCACAGACAATCTGCCAACAGGCACATTCCCAAAGGAGATTAATGATCCTTCCTCAGCAACCATTAAGTATCAATAGCTCCTCAAGCATGTGTCACTCTCAAAAGAAACCTAGGTGTTTTATTTTTTATTGACAATTCATAAAATGTATTCTGATTGTGATTTCACATCACCCTTTTCCACCCAGATCACCCCACCTCCCCATACATCTACCCCCGTGCTGCCTTTTGCTCTCTCTTTAGAAAACAACAGGACAAATGAAAAAGCAAACAAATAAAAACAAATAATAAATAAATAAACATCAAAAATTCATCAGAAAATTACAGAGACACGGAAAACCCACTAGAAACACAAAATTTGAAACTGGAATGTAAAATCAAAGGACCAGTAAGAATTTTTTTAAATGCCTAAACAAAGCAATAGGAGACAACAAATCTACAAAAGTACATTTTAGCTCCTTTTGTTTGGCAAATCTAAGGCACAGGTTCTCATCCTTCCTAATGCTAAAACCCTTTAATACAGTTCCTCCTAACATTAATGTTGCCAGTGTTATAAATCTGTGTTTTCCAATGGTCTTAAACTCAATCAAGTGAAAATGTCTTTCATCCCCAAGGGGTCATGACCCACAGGTTGAGAACTACTGATTTTATGTCTATCTTTAAGTGTGATTTATACTCAGTATACTCAGGAAAATTCCATTGTAGAAAACTTTTTTTTCCTTTGCCAGTTGGAGATAGATGCTTGGGAATGGAGGCCTGTATCTGCTTCTCTCACTGCAGGAACTCTATCTGCCTTGATTATGCACAGGCTCTGTGTAGGTTGTCACAATATGCAAGTTCATGTGTGCATCAGTACTGTTGAATCCCCTGTCCTTCTTTTCTTCCAATGACACATACCCTATGATCCTTACATTCTTTATACCTCCTCAAATGCATAGTTTTCTTAGTCCTGATGGTAAGGGTTTAATAAAGACATCATATTCAGCAATGAGTGTTCCAATATCTCTCTACACATTGTCCAGTTGTGGGTGTCTGTTAGTTATAATCTACTATAGGAAAAAGTATATATGATGAAAGCCTAGTGAGATAGTGATCTTGGTCAAACTGAATAATTTCATGTAGAAGAATCCAAATAGATCCATATTAATACCCTGTGCAAAAATCAAAGACCTCAAGCTAAGTCCACATAGTCTGAATGTAATACAAGAGAAACTGGGAAATAATCTTGAACTCATTGGCACAGGAAAAGACTTTCTGACTAGGACACTGATACCAAAGGCCCTAAGATCAGCAATTAACAAATGGGACCTAATGAAACTGAAAAGAGTCTAAATGGTAAAGGACACCATTATTCAGACAAAGCAGTAGGCTGAATAAAGGTAAAGATGTTTTACAAACTACACACAAAATACAGGGCTAATATATAAAATATATAAAGAATTCAAAAAAACTGAGCATTAGGGAAACAAAGGACCCAATTAATAAATGGGGTGTAGAACTAAATAGACAATTCTCAATAAAGTAAAATACAAATGGGTGAAAAATACTTAAATAAATATTTAATATCCTTAATAATCAGAGAAAAGCAAATCAAAACTACTTTCAGATTTCATCTTATACCTGTCAGAACAACCAAGGTCAATAAAGCACTTGATAACTCATGCCAGCAAGTATTTAGGAAAAGGGAAGGACTCATCCATTGCTGATGGGAGTGCAAACTTTTACAAACACTATGGAAATCAGTATGGTGGTTCATCACGGTCACAGGGATAGATCTAACTCAAGACCAAGCACTACCAACCTTGTACATATATCTAAAGAAATCTAAATAAAACTGAAGTGGCACTTACTTATCCATGTTCATCACCACATTATTCATCATAGCCAGAAATTAGGAACAGCTTAGATGTTAATCAACATATGCATGGATAATGAAAATGTACATTTATTCAACTATTCAAAACAGACAATGAAATTCACAAGTAAATCAATAGAACTAGAAAAATGGCTTCGTAAGCAAGGCAACCCAGACCCAAAAAGACAAAAATAAAAAAATGGTGTGTGTTTCTTATATACAGATGTCAGCTCTGAGCTTTTAGGACTTTGATGGACATGCTGCAGTCCATATAACCAGAGAAGTTAGATATAGAGTAAAGGATTAGGAGACAGGGAACAATCTCCCAAGGAAAAGGAAATAGAAAATATAATTAGAGGAGAGATGAGGCCGATTAGAACAGGAAGATTAAATGGGGCATGGTGTAGGGAATAGGGCAGTAATATGGGGGGAAAGAGGAGGGACAACTGAAACTGAAGGCCATTTGAGGGGTTATAGGGAAAACTGCTACTGTAGAAGCTTCACAAAATTTATAACTATATGAAGAACATTTAAATGGAGTTAAAAATAATATGGGAGACAAAGCCCCAAAAACACATCTTTGCCTCCAAATAAAATTTCTAGGCCAATATCGCATTATATCTAATTGAGTTGTTAGCCAAAGGGGCTCCATGCAAACTCCCATACTCAAGCTATTGCCAAGTCTCTGGTTGCTCTCCACAACTGAAGGTAAGGTTCTGTTGTTGAAGACAACACTTTCATATATCATTGAATGCTGAGAAGTCTAGCTAGTGTCTATCTTAAGCCTTCACCCATACAGACTAAAGTTCAAGGTATTGGACATTGCTTTGTGTACTACCAGAAGGGAAAGGCAAACACCAAACCAGCTAGAAACTCTTTGATCTACAAGTGAACAAACACTACCAGACTGTATTTAAGGCCTTCTCCTTGAGGTGGAACCCATGCTGGACAATGCTTGGTTGGCCAAGGGCCTTTGACTAGATCAGCAATGGGCCTGGGGAAAACCAAATACTATTGTTCTGATAAAGCAACATGGCAATACAATGATTCCCAATGACATTCTTCTATACTCATAGTTCAGCACTTTCTTATCACTGATCTTTATATGTGAGAGACCTCATAATGATTCTTAGTTGAACTTTCTTACATCAACAAGTTTGACATTCTCAGAGTAAATAGATGATTTCATTGACTGCTTCTGTCTTCTATCCTCCAAAATACCAAATCCCTTCCTCCCTGTTTGGTTTATGAAACTGCTCTCTACAATATCTTTTGCACAGTACTTCCTTAGGCAGATGCTCATGAAACTTTGCTCTCCTTATTTGCATCAAGCTCAGCATAAAAATGAAAATTCCTTTATAATCAGTTTTGTTGTTGTTTTCTTTTAAACTCGGAAGTGACTGGATAATATTTTGTCTGATTCTTTAAAATAGTGGGAGAGCCTCTAAAAATAGAAAAAAAAATCAGAAAACATTTCTGATAAAAATGTTGGGGCAGTCTTGTGTTGACAAGGGTAGTTACCCTTAACTCAGAGGTCATAGCTTATAATTCTTTGGGGAAAAGAAGTATGTGAATGCTGGTTCTAAAAACTATTAGAGTGAATGTAGCATGCAGAATTTTATTTTTAAAATGAAACTTATTTTTTAGTTTTTAATAAAGTAAGAGCTGATAAAATCATTGACAGATGCCTGTGTTTTCCTCCAGTTCATCTTCCTTAAAAGGCCAAGAGGTGGCTGTTTGACTTAAATCATCTGGCAGATGGTCTTTTCATAAATTTCGGCTCTGCTGAATATAAGTTCCTCAAAAAAATAAAAACCATGACATTTAAGAAAATAAATTTGGTTACTAAAGTTTTTATAATACCATTACAGTAACTGAGATATAAACAATTACTAACCACTTACAAACATACATTTA
This sequence comes from Cricetulus griseus, assembly GCF_003668045.3. Lineage (NCBI taxonomy): Eukaryota > Metazoa > Chordata > Mammalia > Rodentia > Cricetidae > Cricetulus > Cricetulus griseus. The sequence continues at coordinate 82,314,734 of NW_023276806.1, forward strand.
TCTTAAATTCTATTTACCTGAAGTACAACTGAACATTTTTTTTTCTTTGTCAGCTTCAGCATCTTGTCTCTTCTGAAATCTTTCATCACTCACATATGTGTATATACAAAATCATAATGAAGTATGTAATCTTCCTGGGGCAAAATCATTACCAAGCAAACTAGGCCCCTCCAGGGTACAAAAGAAACTGAGTTTAGAGTTATGAGAATAACAAGAAATCAAAGTTTGGTTTCCCAAAATACAATACCATAAAATTTCCTAGTTAATGAAAACAAACACCTTTCTTTTCATAGCTTCTACAGTTTTATATGTGATCTAATTTTAATCCTGGACTATTTGAGATGTCAGTATGATCATGAATCCACTGAAATGTGATCTGATGTGCACAGAATTGTCATTTGGTAACCTGACATTCTGACTGAATGTCACTGAAGTAAGTTGAAAGAAAAATACTTTAGATCCCTGTTCTGTGAAACCAATAAAGTAAAGTTGAACAACCATAGCTTGTTTGCTATGTCAACAGACTATCAAATGCTAAGTATAATTTCCAAGCCCCTTGCTAAGAAAAATGGGCAATAGTAGTATTATTAAAATACCTACTGCCGAAGGCTCTTCCAATGTAAAAGTATTGATATTATTTTCATAATAGTTCCTTCCAAAGTGCATTACATTGTGATTTTATGAGAAATTACTCAAGGCAATTCCTAGACAATACGTTCACTTCAAATTTCTTGAATGTTCATATCCTTCCTTAAAGTATATTTTTCTAAAAGTAAATAGTTTCACAAAATAAAATCTGATATGTTTCTAAAAGCCACATTGCAGCTTGATTCAAGATATTTTCATAAACATATATTATACCTTGTGGTGGTCATAGTGAATATTTAATTTTAAAAATAGCTCTGGAAATTTTTTATTTATTTGTCACAATTTTAAGGGAGAAACTCCAGTGTGTCTTTCTAAAAGGAAATAACTTTCTAAAAGGAAATAACTTTCTAAAAAGGAATCAAATCATGACTAAAACACTTGTGTGAATTTGCATGTATACATGTGAATGCAAAGGTCTTGGCATGACAGTTATTTATCATGATTATTTGAATCTAATAAGAGTAGGTAAAACTACAAACAAGGGACTATACAGCTACAAATTTTAAAAAGTATTTTCATTTTGTGATTATACTCTTACTTTTGAATAATGAAAATATGGCCTATCAAGTTTGAAATCTCTTTGTGCTTAATAAATAAAATATATTACAATTTAAAGAGAAACAACAAAGGGAATTAAAAAATTATTAGAAAATCATCATTCTTAGATTACTTATTTCTTGGTATTCCTGAACTCTCTTTATAAGATTATTTCTTTTATAAAATTTGATCCCACTCAAGCTTTTCTGAACTACCTACCAACATTTGAAAATCCACTACAATTTTTACAACCACTATTCAGTGTTTATGGCAAAGCATTCTAATCTTAACTCCCTAAGTAGTTGCCTGAATTTATTTTCAGATAAAAACAGTTGGATCATTTCCTTTGTGAGAATAATTATCTTGGATATGTTTCTTCCCATTTGCTGTCTAATTATGTCAAGTGACGCCCTACAGTATCTCTCTATGAAGTAGAGTGACAGGCTGACAGGTGTTGTCAGCAAGAAGTCTGATGACTGAGAGATGTGTTTGTCTTTTAATAGATTCAATAAAGCACAAAGGAAAAGCAGAGCTTCCATGCACAGCTTGGGAAGCCTTTGGCAAACCCGTCTGAAAGATGTGAGCACTCTGAATATTCTAATTGAGGCACTGATACTTTCAGCCAGCACTGTTGTGTTCTTAAAACATTCCACCAAGATGCCTCCTGGCATATTCTTATCTAGAAACCATGATACGGATCATAATGAAGCAAAAATCCATCAGGTTTTCTTGCCCCTAAAAGAAACTATGGCCAAGTGTAGTTAGAAAATGACATAAAAATGTATCTTAAAGGGCCTTTATCTCTTATTTCTTCTCCGACTTTGAAACTATGCTGTGAGCATCTTCCCAGCATGACACATCTCAAACCCGCTGTGAGTCTTTACACCCTCAGCAAGTCTCCCTCCTTTTTTCCTCCCACTCCCATTTAGATCCCCTAAGAAAACACCCTGTGCTATGTATTCTTTTCTGCAGCCTTTGGATCCTGGATGGAGCCAAAAGGAAACTGACCAATTCTGTAATAAGCAACCTCTTCAATTAACCACACTGTCACCTAGAATAATACCAATTCTTTGAGATTCTAATCATCAGCTGTCATTTAAATAATGCCAGGTGCTTGGCAACAGGACTCTGTGGAATTTCTCATCCATCTGTCCAGTAGTAGAAATGACCTTCCATCTTTCCTTTGCATATGTGTTTGTTATCTTAAATAGGTCATTTTCACAAACAAAAACCAAAGTCCTCCAGCTATACTAGGTAAATGTATAGTTGCAAGAGACAGCAAATATTTAATAAAACACAAGGTATTTTTCACATTCTTTATTAGTGCCTTGAGAATTACGTACAATGCATTTTGTTCATATCCACCTCTCCTCCAACTATTCCCAGATCCATCCCTCCTTCCCTATTCACCCAAATTTGTGTTCTTTTCTAATTTTTAAACCCTCAAGTATAGTGTATGCTGTACCTATACTCTTGGATATGTGGCCTTCACTGAATTTATCTCTAAGGGGCCACACTCTTAAAAACTGATTTTTCTTTCCCAAAAGCTATCATCTACAAACTAGTTCCTTAGATAAAGGTCAGATTTCATGTCTACCACCATTCTCTATGATAGAATTCTTTTGAAATGGGTGTTGATCTATGCAGTTCATGTGCATGCTGCCTCAATTGCTGTGCAGTTATATGTGCAAACACTCTGTTGTGCCCAGAATATAATGTTTCCTCCAGTCATCTTTTGCCCATGGATCATGTAATCTTTCTGTCTCATCTTCCACCATGACTCAGCCTTGAATGGATGGGTGTGATACAGTTGTTATCTTTAGATCTGAACATCCCTCAATCTCTTATTCACTATGTATCGGTCAGTTGTAGGTCTCTGCATTAATCACCACCTACTGCAAAAAGCAGATTTTCTGGTGAAGATAGACCAATGCACTAATCTATAGGTATAATGATTAAGTCATTAGGAGTCAGTTTAATTTGATGGACATTTAATAGAGTAATAGTACTAAGTTATCCTCCTAGGTCCAATGACCTTTCAACCATAGGATCTTGGCTCCTATAATGGGGCCAAGTATAGGTTTCAGCTTGGGGAGAGTCACTTAAATGTCTATTAAGATAACATTTGTGCCACTATTGTTTCAGTTGGGAAATGTTGCCAGGCCTCTCCTTGTAGTTCTTGAATTTCACAATATTGGTAATTACATTTTCCCTCTAGCAAAACACATAACACCTTCTAGAACTTTGAAAGCTACCCTGTAGTGATGAAGTTTCCAAGTGAGTTCAGCTTACTTTTTCCATGTTTATATGACTCAAGTCCATGGTGTTTCCAGCATTAGGGTCTTACTCTCAAGTTCTGTGTGGAGGATGACAAAGAACATTGTTAGTAGCTTGCGTTATTTAAGGACTGATGGGGCCTCACTTGCCAAAACCTCCATTCCTGACACTGGACACCTTATTTATTATGCAGTGTCTAGAAGGAGCGCTGTTGTCTTATTATAGGATAGCTATTCCAATTCTTTACCCATGTGTGTATATATTTTAAGTATCTTCTACAGTAGTTGGTTCTTGTACAGTATTTTGAAAAAGTTTTAGTGTTAGTTATTCCTCTCCAAAGTCCTTCATCCACCTTGCCCTCCTTTCCCCACATCATTTAATATCTGCTATACAATTATCGCCCTTTTACCTTTTATACCACTTCATTCTGTTTCTAAGTATGTGCTTTGATATTGTGGAATTATCAGTAAATCCAACAAAAATGTTGGAACCAAACAGCAAGAATTTGAGAAATCTGTTTACTCATACTGTTATCAACACTCTTGGATTAATATGAAAAGCACTCATAACCTAAAAGGAAAGACCTTCAGACAAGTGTAAAAAAGAAAAAGAAATTAAAAATTGCTCCCAAATAGATGTGAAGTAGACATGTTTACCTGGACTGTTCATATAATTAATCTGTAGCAAGAGAACTTTTATGAAGATAAGAGGCTGCTATTGACAATCATGTTAGAACACGTATTAAGCTGGACTGGCTACAAAAAGCAGTGCACCTCACATTTCTATACCTATTTCTCCCAAACCTTAAATGAAAAGACACCCAGTTCTCTACCATAAAACAAATAAATTGCTTCAAATAGTTTCACACCATTCTACCACAAGTGAATTTCTTAGTATGCCAACTAACATATATTGGGTAACCATGCCCTTCAGAAAGACTTGTTTTCACAGGAGCCCCACTTTCTATTCACAATGAGATCTGTTCATCAAATTAAACTATTCAAAATACTTGATCTTACAGTTATAGATCAAATTATTTTATGTCTTTCAACAGTAGTATCAGGAAAGTTTAGAGTATTTGTGTCATGGGACATAAGAAAGTGGCCATTAGCAAAGGAGACCAAATGACTAGGACTGACCACCTTCATTTGAAATTCTGCTACTACATAGTGCTTGTCACAAATTCTTCTTATTGATGATAATTCAACTATCTCAACCTTATGTAGCCTAAATCTTGAGACACTTTAAGTGGTCTTAGATGATGACCCATTTTGCTCAAAATCGGTACTCCAACCCACCTTACATGATTCTGGAAAGCATCCATTATGGCATAAATTTAACAACAGAAGAAGTGATCACTATTACCACTATTCTCAGCAGGCCTTCTAGCTTTAAACTTGTGTATGATGGAGATTGTGACATATAAGGCAATTTCAACTTTACCCATCTTTATGAAACATTCCCAGATGTTTCAGAAAAAAATTAGAGTACTCTTTAAATTTTAATAAATTTTTCTGTTGCTTCTTATTGCCAAACTGTATGTGTTTAAGTAGAATATTTAATTTTGAATTTGTGTCTGTCACTAGATTACAGGTCTCTCAACTGCTACAGCCATGATTTACTTATTTTGTTTCTACTCATGGTTCAGTAACTTGGCACTTTGAAAATGCTCAACAACGTTTACTATTGAATTGGCAAGAATGAAGCTGTAATAGTATGCCAAAACAATGATGAAAATGTTAATTTAATAAAAGAAGCCAACAATACTTAGATTATGAGATATTGAAAATTATTATTATTATTATTATTATTATTATTATTATTATTATTATTATCATTATCTTCCATTCTTTCCCCAAATTCATAGTGTATAGATGAAGACACTAGATAGGAGTTTGAGGTCTGCACTGTATTCTGAATTAGTTCCAATATTAATATAAAGTTGATCTAAGTTTACAGGCATTGTATGATATGCTATATTTGAAACATTACCTCCAGTAAGTTCATGAGAATCAGAATCTAGGATTCTCAGCAAAATAAAAAAAGAATAAAAAACCAGCTGGAGGAAGATACTGACTAGCCAGCTGAAGCTAAGAGATCCCTAAGACAGTTGCAGGGCCTACGAGCTGTGCAGAGAGCCCCAGTTTTGCAGCTTTGTTGAGTGCTTACCCATGTTGGGATAGGTTTCTCAGAGATGCAGCTGCTTTTGACTCATCCTTGTTCAGTATATATAACCTCTCAGCCACATTCTTGTTTGTAACCAAATATGAAACTCACTGTTTCACCATGAATATTGGTGCAGACACCGTTTTTTGAAGTGCTGCGGGTTTCCTTTCTGAGTGAACATGTGTTGCATCTATTAGAAAAAATCTGTCATACAGGAATAATAAAATCATTAGAATTTTATTCAAAAACATTTTAACATAATGACAAGACTGGGAAACTCTACAACAAACATTTAATAGAATTTTAAATCAGTAAAATACAGGGCAGGAAGGAATGAACAAAAGCCTTTATATATCATCATAACATTTTGAGTACCATTTAATATAATATAGTTTATATAATGTAGTGAAAATTCAAAGAATGTGTGTATATACTTCTCAAGAATAAATTATATAATGGATGCTTACTATCACACAACTAATAATTCAAACACTGCCAGAAATTAAAATGTCTGAACTCAAGGAGAAACTTGAGTTCAGGTTTAATCTGACTCAGAGCTGTTGGTGGTTTAACATGAACCTCAGTTGACAGCATATCATGAGCTGCGTTTTGCCTTTAAAATTAGACAACTCTACTTGGAAGCCCTGGTATTGATACTTTGTGTGTTCACCTTTACAGAAAAATGAAAAGCAAAGCTGACACTTTTAAATGGCAATCAATTTTTTGACTCTTTCCTGGCCCCCAGAAATGTTTAAATACTAACACATAACAGTATTTGGAAGCATTTTTATCTTTGATAAAGGTAAATATAAACAGTATAAATATACCACAAATAATTTAATTGTGTAAATCATTCATATAGTATATGCAAATGTATGTCTTATTATCAGTGATATTCATAATTTTGAATATATAAATCAATGTGTCATTAAATAAAACTCTTAGAATCCAAAATGAATTATTATTTCCAGTTATAGAATTTTTGTGGTATTAAGTGACTGACTTATGGGAAAGTATATGAATTTTCTCATTGAACCTTCTCTCCTGTTCTAAGTGGGAAAAAGGAAACACACCAGTGAGCCAGGAGTGGAAGGACCAGTTGTAGTGGCATGATAACCACAGTAAAGTGTTTATTCCAATGCATTGCAGATATTGTTCAGCTTTTTATCTGCAGAGAAGTAAAATGTGACTGCATATAAAAAAGCCAAGGTCAGTAAGAACTGGCCATGCAAGTTAACGTTCCCTCGGGCCTATTCAACCTTTCATAAGATTTTTTTTTCTTATTCTTCCTCAGAGCAATACAACTTTTACAGAGGGTTGGAGAACCCTTTTGAATCATTCATCAACTATGTAGCTTTTGTTACATTCATATAACTAGGCAGCTTTTGTTACATGCATTTCTTTATAAATTATTATTAAAAGCATTTTAATTATGTTATCCTATTTGGTGGTACCTTATAAAAATTCATTTGTTACAAATTTTATATTAAAAGAATTTGCATCACAAGTACATTTTGTGTGTGTGTGGCACATATACTTAGTGCTCCTTGTTTTCTTAGGTCCCTTCACAGAGTCAAGCATGACCTAAATTAGGCATATTTACAAATCTGGAAAATCCTCATTGTTTAATTAGTATATGATAATTCCAAATTTACATTTTCCTAAGTTAGCAGTGGTTCAGCATGACAACAGACTATAGGTAGCAATGTGAAGATCTGATGTGATTGTGCTGAAGAATGTATAAAAGAATTAAGAATGCAAGCATTTTAAATGCCTGATTTTTATGTTTATTCAAAGAGCATCTGGAACATTCTGGTTTATCTTCAATTTCCAATTAATATCTTCCATTGAGTGGAAAAAAAGAATGCATGACTAACAGCTGATATACTGAGACTTGGTATGGATAGATTTAAACTGACTTCATTGCTGATTTAGAAGGAGCTTTTTTTTTTTTTAAATAGATTATGTGGAAGTCTGGACTCTAAATGAGGTTCAAAACTCTCAAAGGTTATTTAATCTATAAACTTCTGTAATGTAAAATGAGTTATCTAATTTTACAATGTCTATATTGAGAAAATATGAACAAAAGATAATGAGAAATGTAGTTGTCCCAACCTGTGGGACAGCAACCTAGGACAAGAAGTCCAGGGAGGGGAATGGGGACAAGAGACGTGAGAGAATGACCACAAGACAGGATTCTGATCAAGTGGCAAATTTTATTTTTTCCAGGCTAGCTTAGTCAGTGGAGTAGGGTAAAGCAGAGCGGGAGAAGAGGCCAAGAGCCAGGTGTTAATTTAAGCAGGATGTCAGAAAACTATAGAAGGAGGATGTTGGCAGGGTAAAAAGTTCATGGGTGATGGGGAGAGGGAGGGTTGCCTAGGTAAGTGGTGGGATGAGGAAAGGTTGCTTAGGTAAGTGGGCCTGTGGTTGGAACAAAGGATTGACGTCTGGGTCATGTTGTTTTTCTGGGTGCTCATGCTTCTAGAAGCCATTTATAATCAAAAGATAGTTCTATAACTGTGTGGCTTGCCAAGTTTGGTCTAAAGGTTCATGCCAAGGTGTATGGCTTCCAAAAAAAGCACTGAGACTGTGATCTGCACCCATTTGGCTCCTGTTCCAGTCCAGGTCCCTAGCAAATGATCTTAACCTGCTTTGCACACTATGAAACTTTTGCCTGTGTTTGGGTATTGGCACTCTGATTCTCAAGCATGTGAAGAAGTAAGCACTCTTAGCTGCTGAACCATCTCCCAGCTCAGACTTCGTGTTTCCAAATAAGTACTTGTGTTTATGGTGTTGTGGTAATTTACCTCTGTAAGAGTATCATTTCCTTGAGAACTGGAGTTAGTCATTGATTCCGGCAAGTGTGAATATTTTATTTACAGATATATGGAGACCAATGGTTTAATATGGTTGAGTAAGGTTCTGACAACACAAGTAAATGATTTTCCATTGCCAATTCCATAAGCAGACATCAATCACTGTATCATTAATATGAAATACTTGTGTATTTGTGTGTGTTTCAAAATAAAAGGAAAAACCTGTGCTCAGTTGTATTTTAATGAACACTATAAAATCTTTGTTCATTTATTATTCTTTTACACTATATTTTTGTAAACAACTATACATTACTGAATTTTTCCTTTCTGAACATGACCATTTAATGATAACTCTGTGTAAAGGCTTCATGTCTCCTGTTCATTAGTGTGAAGATTTTAAGTGGCATAGAACCTGTGTTGGCTTCTCTTTTCTGTAGAATAACTGGCATCATTAGAATCCAGACCCCCTCTAATTTAATTAACAATAATTGCACAAAAGCAGATTGCCTTCTGGACTCTGCTTGATCTTACAATGACTACAAAGAAGAGGCTGGTCATCAGGCTATCAGATAAATATAGGAGTGGAATTCTTAAAGTGGGTCAGAAGACTCGCCTCTCCCCATGATATCAGGGGAGGAGTGAAACATTCCAATGAAAATGCTATTAAGTTCTGTTATAGGCTATTCATACCAATGACTCTTCATTGAGCTTTCTTTGATTCTGTGTAATATACACCATTTTAATGCTCTCTACAAAGTAATAAAACTGTCATGAGATGGCTCACGCCTGGTGATACTGATGTAGAAGTTATCAGCCAAGTGGCCCCTTACTAGTTACCAGCTGGACTGCATTCATCCAAGCCTGGCTGTTTAGGGCACTTTATAATCACTGAGGACACTCTCAGTGCTTCAGAGGACCATTACAAGCACAGCTGAATATATGCTCTAGCCAGAGAGCCAATATTAGCCTTGGAAAGTAACTTCCTAAGCAGTAAAGCCTTGGCTAACACTATAGCTATGTTCACCATGGCTGACATAGAACACTACACTTGGTGGCCCCAAAGAAGACTTGTAATTAGTGCAGAAACAATCCATCCTTAAAACGATGGTTTGCTCTTATTGATCCAAATAGTTTGTGTTATACCTTTCCTGGATGGGTAAACTGGCTATTCTCAGGTTTTGAGTGTTGACCTGGGTACTCTAAATTTGGCTCAATGAAAAGAATTCTAAATGGTCTTTAGTGTTTGGTTGTTTGTTTTAAGACATGGTCTCATGTAGCCCAGAATGGTCTTGAACACAATACAACAAATAATGACCTTGAGCATATTACCCTTTTGCCTCTACCTCTCTCATGTTGATATATGGTCATATAGTCTCTGTCCAAACATTATCGCTCATATGCTTCTGTTTCTACTGTGTTTACTCCAACAATATACGTCCTTTGACCTTATGGGGAATGGAGAATGTCCTTCTATGTATGTTTATCTTATTGATTGTTGAATAAAGCACTGTTTGTCCAATGAGGCAGGAACTGTTGTCTACTTAGGCAGGACTAGGAGTCGAGGAGGATCCTGGGAAATGTAAAAAAAGAGAAGTCTTGTGATACAGGCAGGAAGTGACATAGCAGGCAGACTCACCTATAAGCAGGGACAAAGAGGAAGTCACTCTCTTACTCTTCCTCCAGCTATCTTCTGTATGGGGCTGCCATGTGATCCTGGGAAGAGGACACCAGGAGACGGTGTCTTTGATAAGATAAGTCTCATTAAATATATAGATTTATGATAATTAAGAATGAGCTAGCATATAAGAAATCCTAGTCAATTGGCCAGCAGCATTGTAAACTAATATCAGACTCTGTGTGTTATTCTGGGCGCCCACATGGCAGTGGGGCTCAGGAAGATGGAGTAAAGACTTATTGTTACACTGACCTCACAGTGGTCTCATGTTTCATTCCGTCCATGGCTTTCTAAAATCTTAGAAGCTACCTGCCTCCTCTGCCTGAAAGCACCTTCAAGTAGAATAAAGACAGATTGACAATGCAGTCCTTTACAGATAACTGAGTGATCTCCAAAAGTATCAAATATCTTTAGAACATTAGATAAGCACATAGAGAAACACTTCCGTCTAATATTTTGTAAAGCTCTATAATCACAAGCCGGGCGTTGGTGGCGCACACCTTTAATCCCAACCCTTGGAAGTCAAAGGCAGATGGATCTCTGTGAGTTCGAGACCAGCCTGGTCTACAAGAGCTAGTTCCAGGACAGCCTCCAAAGCCACAGAGAAACCCTGTCTCAGAAAAAAAAAAAAAAAAAAAAAAAAAAAAAGCTCTACAATCACTAGAGCTTATCTTTTTCAAATCATTTTATATGAAACATGTGTTCCAATAGGATAGTCAATATGTTATTTCAACCCTGAAAATAATTTTTATCTTTTATTTTCTATATAAGCTACAGATTACAAATCATGTATGTTAATAAAACTAAAATACATGGCTAAAAACAAAACTCTCTAAATTCATTTAATTATTCATCTATTTTATCCTGATATCCCAATAATTCCAGGAAAATAAAGTTCAATTTTGATGTGCACACACATACATAAATCATTAGTGAGGATGTTCACACACATAATAATTCATTAGTGAGGAAATCTTTTACATTTCTGTTGATTTATAATTTTGACATCACAATTATACTGTATTACAAAATACAATAATATGTGAAATATAAAACAATAGTTTCTATTTTTGTCCCTGGTTTCCTCTGTTACCAATTCCTCAGTGATTTTTTAAATCTCAGTTTTAACTAAAACTTGGATGTCCAAATTTTGTTACTGTTATAATACATTCTTCTAAAATTATTGTATTAGGTGATATTTACATTCTTTATATGCTTTTTAGCGCAAACCATGAAAAGTAGAATCTCCATCTGTATTGTTAATTTTTGATCTTCTTTCACTTAGCAATAGAGAACAGTTATAATGCAGAAAATGTAAGTATTTAAAAAGAAAGAAGAGAGTTTTCTGTTTAAAAGCATGGCTACATAAACATAAGCTTTCATACTGATATGAATGTATCTCATTAACTGACAGGAAAATAGATATGGGAGAAAAAAAGAAAGAAAAAAAAGAATTTTGCATATCAAATAAAAAGGAAGTAAATTACATATTTTAGAAATCAGCCCTCTGTCAGATGTGGGGTTGGTGAATATCTTTTCCCAATCTGTGGGCTGCCGTTTTGTCTTGCTGACTATGTCCTTTGCCTTACAGAAGCTTCTCAGTTTCAGGAGGTCCCATTTATTAATTATAGATCTCAATGTCTGTGCTACTGGTGTTATGTTCAGGAAGCAGTCTCCTGTACCAAAACGTTAAGGGTATCTCCCATTTTCTTTTCTAGAAGGTGCAGTGTGGCTGGATTTATGCTGACATCTTTGATCCATTTGGATAAAGTTTTGTGCATGGTGACAGATATGGATCTATCTGCAGTCCTCTGCATATCTGAAACCAGTTGTGCCAGCACAATTTGTTGAAGATGCTATTCTTTTTTCCATTGAATAGATTTAGCATCTTTGTCAAAAATCAAGTGTTCATAGATGTGTGGGTTAATACCAGGATTTTCAATTCTGTTCCATTGGTCTACCTGTCAATTTTTGTGCCAATACCAAGCTGTTTTCAGGACAATGGCTCTGTAATAGAGCTTGAAGTCAGGGATGGTGATGCCTCCAGAGGTTCCTTTATAGTACAGTGTTGTTTTGGCTATCGGGGTCTTTTGTTTTTCCATAGAAAGTTGAGTATTGTTCTTTCCAGTTCTGTGAAGAGCTGTGTTTGGATTTTGATGTGGATTGCATTGACTCTGTAGATTGCTTTTGGCAAGATTGCCATTTTTACTATGTTGATTCTACCTATCCAAGAGTATGGGAGATCTTTCCATTTTCTGGTATCTTCTTTAACTTCTTTCTTCAAAGATTTAATGTTCTTACTGTACAGGTCTATCAGTTTTTTGGTTAGAGTTACCCCAAGATATTTTATGTTGCTTGTGGACAGTGTGAAGGGTGATGTTTCTCTGATTTCTTTCTCATTGCATTTTTCATCTGTATATAGTAGAGCTACTGATATTTTTTTGAGTTAATTTTGTATCCTGCTACTTTGCTGAAGGTTTTTTTCAGCTGTACGAGTTCCCTAGTAGAGTTTTTCGAGTCACTTATGTAGACTATCATATCATCTGCAAATAGTGAAAGTTTGACTTCTTCCTTTCCAATTTGTATCCCTTTTATTCCCTTTTCTTGTCTTATTGCTCTAGCTAGAACTTCAAGTAAAATATTGAAGAGATATGGAGAGAATGGTCAGCCTTGTCTTGTTCCTGATTTAAGAGGAATAGCCTTGAGTTTCTCTCCATTTAGTTTGATAGTGGCTGCTGGTTTGTGGTATATTGCTTTTATCATGTTTAGATGTGTTCCTGTTACTCCTGTTCTCTCCAAGATCTTTATCATGAAGGGATGTTGGAATTTGTCAAAGCATTTTTCAGCTTCTAATGAAATGATCATGTGGTTTTTCTTTTCCAGTTTGTTTATATGGTGGATTACATTGATGGATTTTCATATGTTGAACCATTCTTGCATCCCTGGGATGAAGCCTAGTTGATCATGGTGATGTGTTCTTGGATTTGATTCACCAATATTTTGTTGAGTATTTTTGCATGGATCTTCATGAGGGATATTGTTCTGTGGTTCTCTTTTTTAGTTGTATCTTTGTGTGTGTGGCTTGGGTATCAAAATAATTGTAGCTTTGTAAAAGAGTTTGGCAATGTCCCTCCTGCTTCTATTGTGTGGAACAATTTGGGAAGTAGTCGTATTAGCATTATTTGAATTTATGGCAGAATTCTACAGCTAAGCCATCTGGCCCTGGCGTTTATTTTGGTTGGGAGTCTTTTGATAACTGCTTCTATTTCATAAGGGGATATAGGTCGATTTAACCTGCTTATCTGTTCCTGGTTTAATTTTGGTAAGTGATATCTGTCTAGAAAATTGTCCATTTCATTTAGATTTTTGAATTTTGTGGAATAGAGGTTTTCAAAATATGACCTGATGATTCTCTGGATTTCCTCAGTCTCTGTTGTTATATCCCCCCTTTCATTTCTGATTTTGTTAGTGTGCTCTCTCACTCAGTCTTTTGGTTAGTTTGGACAGAGGTTTGTCTGTCTTGTTGATCTTCTCAAAGAACCAACTCTGTGTTTCATTGTTTCTTTGTAATGCTTTCATAGTTTCTACTTCATTAATTTCAGCCCTCATTTTGATTATTTACTGGTGTCTATTCCTCTGTGATGATTTTGTTTCTTTTTGTTCTAAAGCATTCAGTTGTACTGTCAATTCTCTAGTGTGACTATTTTCCAGTTTCTTCAAGTGGGTACTTAGTGCTATGAACTTTCCTCTCAGCATTGCTTTCAGAGTGTCCCATAAGTTTGGGTATGTTTTGACTACATTCTCACTAAATTTTAGGAAGTATTAATTTCACTTTTATTTCCTCCTCAACCCAGGAATGATGCAATTGGGTGTTATTCAATTTCCATGAGTTTGTAGGTTTTCTGCAATATGTACTCCTGTTGAATTATAGCTTTAAAGCATAGTGATCTGATAAGATAGAGGGGGTTATTTCAATTTTTTTGTATCTGTGGTGGTTTGCTATGTTGCCAACAATGTGGGCAATTTAGAGAAGGTTCCATGTGGTGCTAGAAGTAGGTATATTCTTTTGTGTTTGGATGGACTGTTCTATAGATGTCTGTTAATCCCAATTGGGTCATAACTTCTGTTAGATGCTTTGTTTCTTTGTTGAGATTCTGTCTGCTGGTCCAATCTAGTTGTGAAAGAGGGGTGTTGAAGTCTCCTACTACAAGTGTGTGTGGTTTGAGCTTTAGTAATGTTTCTTTTACAAATGTGGGTGCCTTCATATATTGGGCATAGATGTTCAGGATTGAGACTTCATCTTGATGGACTTTTCCTGTGATGAGTAGGAAATGCCCTTCTTCATGTCTTTTGATTGATTTTAGTTTAAATTCAATTTTGTTAGATATTATATTGCTACTCCAGCTTGTTTCTTGGCTCCATTTGATTGGTAAATCTTTTCCCAACCCTTTACTCTGAGGTAACACTTCTCTCCGAAGTTGAGATGTGTTTCTTTTATACAACAGAAAGATGGATTCTGCCTTCATATCCATTCTGGTAACATGGATCTTTTTATAGGCAGGTTAAGACCGTTGACATTGAGGGCTATTAATGTCCATTGATTGTTTGTTGTGGTTTGTTTTGGATTTATTGTTTGTGGTGTCATTGTGTGTGGAAATCATCCTCTTCTTTCTTTTCCTATTTGGTAAATATGGATTATCTATTACCTATCATTTTTTGAGTGCAGTTATCTTCCTTGGGTTGGAGTTTTCCCTCTAGGACATTCTGTAGTGCTGGATTTGTGGATATGTATTGTTTAAGTCTGGTTTTGTCATGGAATATCTTGTTTTCTCCATCTATATTGGTTGAAAGCTTTGCTGGGTACAGTAGTCTGGGCTGGCATCCATGTTCCTTTAGTGTTTGTAGGACATTTATCCAGGACCTTCTAGCTTTCAAAGTTTCCATTGAGAAATCAGGTGTGATTCTGATAGGTCTGCTTTTATATGTTACTTGAAATTATTCCTTTGCTGCTCTTAAGATTTTGGTCTTTATTCTGTAAGTTTGGTGTTTTGATTATTATGTGGCAAGGGGAGTCCAGTCTATTTGGTGTTCTGTAAGCTTCTTGTAATTTCATAGGAATATCCTTCTGTATTTTAGGGAAGTTTTCTTCTGTGGTTCTGTTGAATATGTTTTCTGTATCTTTGAGCTGTATTTCTTCACATTCTTCTATACCTATTATTCTTAGGTTTGGACTTTTCACAAAATATTTCACAAAATATCCATATTTCCTGGATATTTTGTGTTAGAGATTTGTTGGACTTGAGATTTTCTTTGATCAATGACTGTATATCCTCTAGTGAGTCTTCAACAACTGAAATTCTCTTTTCCATCTCTTGTATTCTATTGGTTATACTCACATCCTTAGATCCTGATCATTTATCCAGCCTTAGTATTTCCAGAATCCCCTCATTCTATGTTTTCTTTATTGTTTCTGTTTCAGCTTTCATGCCTTGAACTGTTTCCAGTGCTTCCTTGACTTGTTTGGTTTTTTTTCTTTAGATTCTTTAAGAGAATTACTTATTTCTTGAATTTTTTGTTTGTTTTTTATTCTATTTGTTTAAGAGATTTACTTGAACTCAAGAAGCTAGCCACCAAAACACCAGTCAATGAAATTAAAAAGTGGGGTACGGAACTAAATAGAAAATTTTCAATAGAAGAATCTAAAATGGCTACAAGACCCTAAGAAAAGTGCTCAAAATCCTTAACCATCAGAGAAATGCAACTCAAAACAACTCAGAGACACCATCTTACACCAGCCAGGATGGTTAAAATCAAAAACACCAATGACAATCTATGCTGGAGAGGATGTGGAGAAAAAGGAACACTCCTCCATTGCTGGTTGGAGTGCAAACTTGTAAGACTTTTCTGGAAATCAGTATGGTGTTTTCTCAGGAAAATGAAAATCGGTCTACCTCAAGATGCAGCAACTCTTCTCTTGGACATGTACCCAAATAATGCACGTTCATACAACAAGGACATATGTTCAACCATGTTCATAACAGCATTGTTTGTAATAGCCAGAACCTGGAAGCAACCTAGATGCCCCTCAACTAAAGAATGCATAGAGAAAATGTGGTACATTTACACAATGGAGAACTACTCAGCAGAGAAAAAGCAATGGAATCTTGAAATTCACAGGCAAATGGATGGAACTAGAAGAAACCATCCTGAGTGAGGTAACCCAATCACAAAAAGACAAACATGATATGTACTCACTCATATATGGATTTTAGACCTAGAGCAGTCATTATTTTTATATCTTCCCACAAGTGGCTGATGGAAGCAGAGTCAGACACACACAGCTATACTCTGAACTGAACTCTGGAACCCAGTTGCAGAGAGGGAGAAATGAAGATCAAGGGGGTTGGGACAATGCTGGTGAATTCCACTGAAGCAGCTGACTTGAACAAGGGGACCTTGGTAGTGGATCAATATTTTTCCCTAGTGTAAGAAGCAAATTTGAGAGCCTATCCCACATGAAGGGTTGCTCTCTTGGTCTGGACACATGAGGGAGGGCCTAGTCCAGGCCCAGGATGAATTGGAAATTGGAGATCCCCTGTGGAGTACCCTACCCTCCATAGGCAGCTGAGGGGGGAGGGGACTGTTGGGGAGTTGGGGGGGAAGGGGACTGTTGGGGAGTTCAGGGGAAGGGGAAGAGAGAGAAGGAATTGACATGTGAAATTATAATTTTGTAAAAAATTAAATTAAAAAAAGAAAAAATAATAACACATAAAAAATAGTGAGGGGCGCACACTTGGAAGCCTCTTCTTCCTTTCTTTTTCATCAGCTTGCTTTACTTACTCCTTGCCCTGCTGGCTGGCTAGGCTGCTCTGTAAGCAAGGCATCTCCCTTATAAATACCCATATATTTTTACCTGAAAAAAAGGCAGTAAATTGATAGGAGATTCAACCAGATGAATAAAGACCAGAAACAATGGAATACCTTCAAAATCTTGAGAAAATATAAACAGAATACAAAATATTTTCTCTATATAAATTAAAGTTTAATAATGTTATTAATAATTTTTCAAACAAAGTCAAGAAAATGTTTATTAATCCCAGATGCACATTGAACATTTTGATATGGGAAAGCTAACTATGTTCATATGTGCCGAAGATCCTAGAAGTTGGAAGACACAAACATTTGGAGACCAGCTTTTTCTCCATATTAAGTTACCAGTCTGTCATGGCTTCATACCAAAACTTTGCCTAAAAACAGAAAAGGAAGAAATAAAAATGAAAGGAAAAATGAATGATTGGTAAAGGGATTAAAATAACTTTAATACCAGTGAATAGAGTGGAATGGAGTAAGATGATAATAAACGAAGTTGAAAAGTATAAACCCAAACAAATAATCACACTGATCATAACCATGATAGTAAAAGTCGATAATCTTGTGGTGCAAAAATGCTGTTTGAATGCTACTATTCTCTTCCCTGTTTCTTTGAAATTAACAATTGTCCAATAGTTTTACATGCATAAGACAAAAAATTCCCCAAACACATTCTTTTTTTTTGTCAGAGAATAACTTTTTGTTTATTTATTTTTTTATTAGTTCAAATTAAGAACAAGCTTGTTTCACATATCAATCCCTTCTCCCTCTCCCTCCCCTCACCAGCACCCCTCCTAACCCACCCCGACCTAACCCCCACCCCATCCACCCTCCACTCCCCAGGCAGGGTTGGGCCCTCAACGGGTGCTCTGCAAAGTCCACCACATCATCCTGGGCTGGGCCTAGGCCCTTCCCCATGTGTCCAGGGCAAGAGTGCATCCCTTCATGTGGGATGGGCTGTCAAAGACTCTTCTTACACCAGGGAAAAATACTAATCCACTACCAGGGGCTCCCTGGATTGCAGAGGCCTCCTCATTGACATCCATGTTCAGGGGTCTGGATAAGTCCTGTACTGGCCTCCCAGACAGCATCTGTAGTCCATGTGCTCCCCCTTGTTCAGGCCAGCTGTTTCTGTGGGTTTCTCCAACCTGGTACTGACCCCTTCAATCTTCATTCCTCCCTGTCTGCAACTGAGTTCCAGAAACACCTTCTTACTTAGCTAAAAATCTTCTCTATTCTTACTGTAGGCAGAAGGGTGTGGATAAGACTGACTAGACAATAACTTAAAATGACTTGCTATGGACAACAGCTTTCAATTATTACATACAAGCAACAAAAACTGAAATTTGCTTCTTAGGTTTTGGTAAAGTCAGCGTATGGTGAAAGTGTTGTGCAAAGATCCTAAGAGAGGTGATAGAAGTTCAGTGATTCACTACTTATTGCTCTGATCTTGCAGTTAACTAGCCTAAGACTTGTCTTCTTATATTCTGGGAGGGTTAAAACAATCACCTTGTAATGGACGTATGAGAAATGTGTACTCTCAAGGCAAAATATCCCATTATTTGAAATTCTGCCCAAATGGTATGAAGTGTTGCTAATAAGCAGCACTAGCTTTTGGACACACACATTTAAGTTACCACACACCTTTTTCTAACAATTACCTTTGTAGAAATCTCAGTTCATGACCTAAGTAATGCAGAGTCAAATGAGACATGGGGATTAATGATGGTGTTATATCTCCCATGGGTACTGAGCATGGGTACATTCAAGGCTCTCTCTGGGGCAGCAGGGACATGCTGGAAGATCAGTCTTTTCATTTCAGACAGCAAGCTATCAAAACTATTGTGACACAATGTGAACAGAAAGATTTCAGAAAGGAAGGCCTCATTGTTTGCAGAGAGCAGTGTTTCTCCCATCAGGGACCTTTGTGTGTTTCCCTGACATACAGAAAGTATCTGGAGACTGACCACTCCCTGACATGATCCAGTGCAAGATATGTAGCATAAAGTACAACAATCACTAACCAATTACATTTCCCCTACTTATCTGTTATGTGGATCCATGTCTCTCCCAATTTGAGTCTATCACTGAGAAAGAACAGCATCAATATGTCATTGACAAGATTAAGGTGGTTTGCTATTTATGGACACTAAAACACAATCTTGGATCTGTTTCTAGTTATAAGATTAATTCCACTTTCATCATATCCACATCTCAAAATGAGTTATGTATATAAACAAAATAAAGTGTATAGTCTTAAAATAATTTTAAATTCACGGAAAGAAATTAAAATATTTCTTTCCACCCAAACCATAATGTTTAATATCTTTAAAATATGCATGACATGCTATGATTTCTTTTGAATTAACTAATGAAAACTTTTGAAATTTGAGACATTATTTTTTACATACTAATCACAGTTCCCCCTCTCTCCTGTGTTCCTTCTCCCCCTACTTTCTCTTCACCCTACCTCCCCTCTTTTTCTCCTCAGAGTGTATAAGGCCTCCCATCACCAAGTTGAGGCAAGACAAAGGCACTCCTTCCTGTGCCTAGGCTGAGCAAGGGATCTCTCCATAGGAAATGAGCTCTAAAAGGACAGTTCATGGGCTAAGGATAAATCCTGGTCCCACTACCAGTGATCCCACAAACTGCCCATGACACCCACTGTCACCTGCCTTCATGGGCCTAGTTTGTTCCTATGAAAGTTCTCCAGCTGTCACTCCAGTCAGTGAGCTCCTACTAGCTCTGATAAGCAGTTTCTGTGGTTTCCCCATCCTTTTCTTGACCCCTTTGATCATATTATTGTTCCTCCCTCTCTATGACTGGACTCTGGGAGTTCAGCCGGTGGTTAATTGTGGATATCTGCATCTGCATCCATCAATTGCTAGACGAAGTTTCTATGATGATAATTCAGGTAGTCCTCAATTTGAGTACAGCGGAAGGCCAGTTCAGGTACCCTCTCCACTATTGTTTAGAGTTTTATCTGGGATAATCCTTATGTAAGCCTGGGAATTTCCCTGGTTCCAGGTTTCTTAAAAATCCCATAATGGCTCACTCTATCAAGATAATTTCTTCCTTGCTCTCCCTCTCTGTTCTTCCCACAACTTGACCATTCTGCTGCCTCATGTTTACCTCCCCACTCCTCTTCCTTTCTCACATTCGATCCTCCCCCTGTCTCTCATGCTCAAGATTTACTCAGAGGATCTTGTCTCTTCCCCCTTCCTACTCAGTGGCAAAAAACAATGAAATCTTGAAATCTGTATGCAAATGGATTGATCAACAACAACAACAACAAAAGCATCCTGAGTGAGGTAACACAGATCCAGAAAGACAAATATGTTATGTACACAACTCACAAGTGGATATTAGGCATAAAGCAAAGGATAACCAGCCACAATTCCAGAGAATCTAGGTAACCAAGAGGACCTTAAAAGAGACAAAAAAAAGGATAATGGCAAAGAAAGCAGAGGAAAAATATTGAATATGACTGTGGCTAGAAGTAGTATGTTCCTTGCTGCAAATTTCCTCATACTCTGAATTTCTTGTCCAATATATGTCATTGTTAAATGCTTCTTCCCTAAATGATGATATTGAATAATGAATTCTTATTCTCATAGAAAAAGAGGGTCAATAATTTGACTATGGCACTACAGAACTATTCATGTTTTCCTTAGTCATTTACTCTCCATTAGTGCTATTTCACATCAAATGAGTTTCCTATTATAATCATTATTCTCACATGTTAGTCCCACACTTGTAAATTTAACACTCAAATAATTCTATAACACTCTACAATGGAAATATAACCCCCACTAAATGTACAAGCTTAAAATATCTATCATCCATATTATAAAAGAAAGAAGACTAGTGATAATAAATTCAGTAACATGTTACATAGCCTATTGTGCTCCAAATAATTACACATATATTAAAACAACTACGTCTGAACTACTTTGAATTTTTACATGCAAAATATTTGAGACTTAGAATGTCTTTTACAGTTATCTCATATTTCATTTCAGACTGGTGATATTTAAATGGATTAGTACTCTTGGGTTGTCAGTTTTTGCTTTATTAAATAGTATAAAAATCATCAATTAAATATTTAGAAAAGAGGCTCAAATTTTCGCAAAGAATATTTTCCTAAGAGATATGATAAATAGCCATGTAAGAATCTTTCTACCGAACGTCTTTAAAAAACATCTACCTTCATGGTAAAATCCAAATTCTTGGCAGTAGCCAATAGGACCCAGGAGAATAGAACCCATTTATCCTCTTGCCCAACTGACTGCCTCTCCTTGTCTCCCTATATCACTTTCTCACTCTGCAATAGACACACTGAATTCACTATTGTTTCTCAATACAGACTGTAAAGTACATACCATCTAAAAGTTGTCTCCACAGTGTCTGCAAGCTCCTGTCTCATGAACCTTCCATGACTTTCTCGAATATACACTTTCTAGCAAATCTAACATATCCAAGTTATTTAAAATGAATTATCCTTCTTACTACTATTTATTCTTTTTTCTTAATTTTTCTTTTCCATATCTACTCAGTTTTGAAATTATCACTTGTGTCTGCCCGGTGGTCTTGCTCATCTAAAGTGACATCTTCTGAAACACATCTCAAAGTATATTCATTTTTGTGACATATCCTTAGCACCTATAACAATCCCTACAGCACACTATATGAATTAAATATTTGCTGAGTTAATAAGTTCATTTCAATTCTGACTTAATTAAATATGTTTAAAATTATGTGATAAAAAATCTGTCCATAGCTGGGCAATTGTGGTGCACACCTTTAATCCCAGAACTCAGGAGGCATAGGCAGGCAGATCTCTGTGAGTTTGAGGCCAGTATGGTCTACAGAGCTAGTTCTAGTATAGTCTCCAAAGATACACCAAGAAATTCAGTCTCGAAAAAAAAAATCTGTCCCACAGATATGATAGACATTTTATCATATTGTAACTTTATCATACTGTAATTCATTTGCCTACTTTTAATTTCCATTTGTGTGTGTACATGTGAGTGTGTACATGTGAGTGCGTACACGAGTGTTGCAGTATGAGACATATTTCCATAGGGGTGGACACATATATGTGTGGATGCATGTCTATATGCCTGAAGGTGTATGTAGGAACCGTAGGTTGACACCAAGAATCACCTCTTCCATCTTATTCATTGAGTCAAGATTGGAGTGTTTGTGGGACTCCTAATAATGGGAGCAGGTATGTCTCTGACTCTTTTGCCTCTTTTTGGATTCTTTTTTCCTGTTGGGTTGCCTTGTCCAGTCTTTTTTTGTCAGGTTTGGCTGTTGTATCTTGGAAGAATGCTCTTTTTTGAAAATGAAATGGAGGTGGAGTGGATTTTGGGAAGAGGATGATGGGAGGGAACAGGAAAGAGTGGAAGGAGAGGAAACTGTAGTCAGGATGAATTGTATGTGACAAGAATCTATTTTCATTACATTAAAAAAAAGATTCTCAATCAAACCAAGAGCGTGTCATGTATTAACTCTATATTTTACTTTGTCCAGCAAGTGTTATAATCACTGGTCTTTCTCGCCCAGCTCTAATGTATTTATTTTGACGTTCAAACGACACAGGAATGGATTTTACCTATTTATAGACACCATTCTCAGACTTGAGAGGAAATAACTGACTCTATAACATAATAGAAATATGATTGAATTTAAGATTTGCAGCCGCTTCATCCTTGCAGTGATTCATTGGTGGATGACTGTGATCACTTGCAGTGCTTCACTGGTGGATGAATGTGATCACTTGGAAAAAAAAAACATCATTAGCATATTATGTCCTTTCACCCTTGTAGAGGAGAGGAAGTAAACATCAACTGAATTAAACATAGCTTTACACTGGTATTCAGGAGGTCTGGACCTAAATTTTAATTTTTTCTCAGTTTGTTATAAAGTGAAAGTTAAGTTGAAAGAAATTTTCAACCTATTTTAGACTGAGTGGAATTTTTCAAATGATGATTTCATTCTTTTCCTAGACAAGAAGTGGTTCTTATTTTTGACAATTAAACATGGATACACTAATCTGTCAAAGAATTTTCAAAGTTTTAGTGAAATCTAAAACTCTCCCAACTTAATTCCACAGATGATAATTCTAGAATTTCCTCAAAAGATGATAAAGCACAAATCATAACACAAAATAGGAAATTGTTGTTAGAATATTTATGAAATGAAATTAATATTCACAAAATGATTGAATTAAAAGTAGCTTCATAGAAAATCTGAAAAGTGAATATGTGTTCACAGGGGGTTTGTAATAGATTTTGTGCAGATTTTCAATTATATATAAATTACAATTAATTAATGAATGATAATTTTTTATTTTTTAGTTTTATATTAGAAACAAGTTTTTTTTTACATGTCAACCCCAGTTCCCCCTCCTTCCTTCCCCTCCTTCCCCATCTCCCTCCACCCCCCCATCCCAACACCTTTCTGTACCCCAGGGAGGGTGAGGCTTTCCATGGGAGATCTTCAAAATCTGTCATATCATTTAGAGCAGGGTCCAGAACCTCCCCTGTGTGTCTAGGCTGACAGAGTATCTCTCTATGTGGAAAGGGCTCCCAAAGTCCATTCATATACTAGGGATAAATACTGATCCACTATCAGAGGCCCCATAGACCTCCAAACTGTCATTCTCTCTCAGTAGGTCAACAAAACTTCTATGTAGGTTTCCCAGCTATCAGTCCCTGAGCAACCCCTTGTTCAGGTTAGCTGTCCATGTGGGTTTCTCCAGTCTGGTCTTGACCCCTTGACTCCTCCCTTTCTGCAACTAGATTCCAGAACTCAGCCAAGTGTTGAGCTGCTGGAGTCTATCAGCCACTGGATGAAAGCTCTAGGATGGCATATAAGTTAGTCATCAGTCTCATTATCAGAGAAGGGCATTTAAGGTAGCCTCTCAACCACTGCTTAGATTGTTTGTTGGGGTCCTATTTGTAGATCTCTGGACATTTCCTTAGTGCCAGAATTCTTTTAAACCAAAAATGGCTCCCTCTATTGTGGTATCTCTTTTCTTGCTCTCCTCAAGGACTAAATCTTCTTCCACTGACTAAATCTTCCTGCTCTCTCATATCCTCCTCTCCCCTTCTCTTCTCACCCTCTCTTTCTCCTAGCTCCCTTTTCCCTCCCCCCATGATCCGAATTAGCTCAGGAGATCTTGTACCTTTCCCCTTCTCTAGGGGATCATGCATGTCTCTCTTGGGGTCCTCCTTGTTTCCTAGCTTCTCTGGCAGTGTGGATTGTAAACTGGTAATCCTTTGATCTATGTCTAAAGACCATATTTGAGTGAGTACATACCATGTTTGTCTTTTTGTGAATGGGTTAACTCATTCAGAATGGTTTCTTAAAAAAAAAAAAAACTTACTGTGTGCTACACTATTTACCTTTCAATATTATGCTCAAAATCCAGACTATATGTAATTCAGATAATTTAGTTGTACAGTTTTTAAAAATGATATGGTAATACTTAGACATACTTAAATTGATGCAATAGTGGAGTAACAAGGAAAGTATGACTAGGATTGATGTATTAAATATGTGGGATGAACATAAGTGCTCAAAGAATAGAGAGTAGACTCTGATATTTAGAAAAATATTACTAAAACATAGTCATGTCCAAATTTCTAATACTTTGTGCTTATGCTTGTAATAGCCAACATCTTTGACCATAGTGAAGTGCAGTTTCACATACTGATGAAAAACCAGTATACACCATTAGCATTGCAGACAGAGAAAGAGGAAGGAAAAGGAAGAGAGGATGATGCAGAAAACTAGGACACTTATTATTAAAATACTTTATGTGTGTTTTGGACATACACCAATCAAACATCTTTTTATAAATAGTATATACTAATAATTCATATTTATTATTATAAAATTAAACAGTTTTATAAATATATAAGCTGAAATATAGATGCATTATTGACTTGGGACAATATTTGGTACATTTTCTTAAACACATTGTTTTGTGAAAGATCACATGTACCTTTGATAAACAAAAGATAAACAACATATATATATATATATATATATATATATATATATACAATTTATGTATGTTCTCATTTTATAAAAATAATATATAAAATAAAATATATGCATATATCCTGTTATTATCCTGACATGTATATTGAGGTAATATATATGTATACATATATACATGCATACATACACACACACACACACACACACACACACACACACATATATATATATATATATATATATATATATTCTAATGTTTCTACCATGAGTTACCAAAGAAGAAACTAAAATGTTTGCTTCTACATACTACTGTATATGACAGTAATGCCCATAGAAGTTGGTTACAAATAAGCCTAAAATAAGAATATACTGAATATCTTTCACATGAAAGAATTAGCAAATTATATTCTATCTCTGCAATAAAATATGCTCTTGAAAAGAATGAAAAGCAGAAGCTAAATGTATACAAAGGAAAAAAAGCATCTTCAACAAGTGGTGCTGGCATAACTGGATGCAGATAGATCCATATCTATTGTCATGCACAAGACTTAAGTCCAACTGGATCAAAGACCTCAACATAAATCCAGCCACACCGAACCTCTTAGAAGAAAAAGTGGGAGGTACCCTTGAACTACGTGGTAGAGGAGACCACTTCCTGAACATAACACCAGTAGCACAGACATTGTGATACACAATAAATGGAACCCCCCCCCATACTCAGAAGCTTCTGTAAGGCAAAGGACTCACTCCACAAGAGTGGGAAAAGATCTTCATCAACCCCATATCTGACACAGGGATACTCTCCAAAATTTACAAATAACTCAAGAAGATACACACCAAAACAACAAATAATCCAATTAAGAAGTGGGATAAAGAACTAAATAGAGAATTCTTAATAGAGGAATCTAAAATGGCTGAAAGACACTAAGGAATATGCTCAACATCCTTAGTCATCAAGGAAATGCAACTCAAAACAACTCTGAGATACCATCTTCCTCCTGTCAGAATGGCTAAAATCAAAAGCACCAATGGCAGTCTATTCTCCACAGAGGATGTGGAGAAAGAGGAACATTCTTCCATTGCTGATGGGAGTGCAAACTTGTGTGACCACTTTGGAAATCAGTATGGTGTTTTCTCAGGAAAATGAAATTCAGTCTACCTCAAGATCCAGCAATTCCTCTCTTGGGCATATACCCAAAGAATGCAAATTCATACAAGGACATATGTTCAACTATGTTCATAGCAGCATTATTTGCAACAGCCAGAACCTAGAAGCAACCTAGATGTCCCTCAACTAAAGAATGGATGGAGAAAATGTGATACATCTACACAATGGAGTATTACTCAGCAGAAAAAACAACCAAAACCCGCAGAAAGATTTGACATGACCTATTGAGAGCACAGAGACCCTAGTCATAAACATGTGGAACCAGCATTGGACAGAACCAAGCCCTCTGAATAGTGGATGCCATCTAGGAGGCAAGGGAAGTCTATGGGACCTCTAACTGTGGAGCCAGTGTTTATCCCTAGAGCACAAATGGACTTTGGGAGCCCATTCCCTATGGAGGGATTCTATTGCATCCCAGATACTGGAAGGAGGGCCTGGGTCCTCCACCAAATGATGTGATGGACTTTATTGGTCTCCTGTGGAGGGCCTTACTATCCCTGGGGAGTGGATGGGGTGTGGGTTGGGGGATTGGGGGGTGCATGAGTTTAAGGGAAAGAGAAGGAATGGGGTGATTGATATATAAATAAGAGTATTTCTAAAATTTAAAAAATTAAAATAAAAAAGAAATGAAAAGCATGAGTGCCAAATCATCATTTTGATTTAAAGTAGCCAAGCAAGAAGTTTCATAAGTTAAAATATTATTTTTAATAGGAAAATATAAAAGATAAGTAAATTTTGTTGATACTTATTGAAACAATTTAGTTGCCTGACAGCTATGTCATAGTTGGATGATTAACTGGAGGTAAGTTAACACACTATTTGTAGTTTGAGAGAAGTTTGATTGCAGTAGTAGTACCAATAGATGTATGTATTTATTCATGTTTATGCATTTAAATGGGTGAATTTTATTGTGTGGGAACAATATATTGTATGAAAAAACTTAAAACCTACATACACATGCACATTCCCACAGAGGCATAAATGCACATGAACAAAAGGAAAACAAAACATAAACTTGCCTTGAGAATATGTAAAAACATATAGCATACATTGTGGGGATGTAAAACGTAGAAAAATCTCCAAATAGCTTTCTAATGTGTCCAGTGTAATGGCTGTGTTTACCTATATAAAAAGCATTTATTTCAGTTTGTTACTTAACATTAGTATGAGTTTTAAGTTTCTAACTTCTAAAACATTACTAGCAACTGTCTTTGGGATTTATTGTGAAGCTCATAGAATTTAGAAATAAAATGAATAAAAGAAAGAAAAAACTACTAATGAGTCTACTACTAAGATTAACAAATCTACTGATAAGTGGCATTGCATAGGGCATAACAGTTTGCTTGTCTCTAACTATGATGATGTAGCTATTTTACTTTGAGACCAAAAACCTTTTTAAAATTAACTCCTCTCTCTCTCTCTCTCTCTCTCTCTCTCTCTCTCTCTCTCTCTCTCTGTGTGTGTGTGTGTGTGTGTGTGTGTGTGTGTGTGTTTCTCTCCCTTCCTCCCTCCTTCACTCCCTCCCCCTCTCTCTTCCCTATATATTTGGAAGACTGGATGAATTTCATTTTTTCCTTCTAGCTTTTAACTTATGCGGATTAGAAATAAGGGAGAAAGCAATCTATAATATTGCTTGCAAGTTCCACACTTACCATTTCACAGATTTATTCCCTCAAACAAATCTCCAACATGGACAATCTGTTCCAGTTCTCTCTGTCAAACATTTATATATAATGTTTAATGTGCCTGGAAATTCATGAAACTTCAAACATTATCATTAGTCAATGCTTTGTAAACTTTTAGTAATGTCTAAAAGGGATGGTTCATTGCACAATTGAACTTAATTAAAGAATAATATGTATATTATTAATATCAAAGCATCTAAGAAATTGGAGATTTTTCTCTTTTAAGTTCTTCTCATGAGAAGGATCCCAATGGAGATTTTAAAAATTAAAATAAATATACTACGAGGTTCTCTAGTGTGTAGATGTGAAAGGACAAATTTCAGGTGATCATTCTCACTTTCTATTGGTTTGTAACATGGTTTCTTGTTTGCCACTATCTAAGGCAGTGGAGCTTAGCCTGTGAGTTTCTGGGCATTGTTTCTATATCTCCCATCTCAGCAGTGTGATTACAGATGTACCTACTGTATCTGGTTTTGTGAATGTTCTGGAGGTCTGGGTTCAGCATCTTACATCTGCACAAGTGCTAAAGTTCCTACAATGCTAACTTTGTAATTTACATAATATTACATTAAGAATATTAGAATTGATATTTCAAAATATTTCAAAGGCAAAGAGCAAGCTCCATTAGCAAGTGCCTGCAGTGCAAGTATGATGACATGAATTGAATACCTGGGCACTCATGTAAAATCTGTGCAAAGCAGGATGCACTTGCAACCCATGTTTAAAGAGGTAGAGACAAGGAGAGACCTGGGGCTTGCTGGCTGGCTACTCTAGCTATATTAGTAAGCTACAATTAAGATAGAAACACTGTCTCAAAAGCTAATGTGGTGAGCAGATGAGGAAGATATTCAAAGTGGATTTTTGCATTTGCTTGTCTCTGCACACACAGGAGAACATACAAATAAGCATAAATAAAAACTCATGCACAACTAAATTAATTATTAAAAATTAATACCATAAACTTAATAGTACTTCTAAGTTCTCACTCAAATTATGTAGCAATTCACTATTTAAAGACACCAAAAACTGGCTCAAGCTCTTGGGCTATAATAGGCAGCAATTCAAGGCAGGAACTTGGAGGCAGGAACTGAAGTAGAGGCTGTGGAGGATTGCTGATAGAAGAGAGTTGTCAATATCATCATGTTCTTCATCATCTTCTATGCCCTCTTTCTGATCTGGGAGAAACACTATGCATACACACCCATTGCACATACCTTTGATGGAGACCTTGTGGCCATACAGACCAAGCAGATGCTTGGCATGAAAGTCAACCCCACACAGTTTTTCCAAACAGTGGGACTATGAGAACAGATGAAAGAACCTGCTACTAGCTAACTCTCCCCCACTACAATCAGCATGCTAGAAACTGGTATGCCTAAATGTTCAATATTAATAAATGACCTGTTTATATGGAAAATTTTGAATTCATGTCAATTAATTTTATAGGTTATTTTATTTCATTAGCATACAAAATAGAAGTGGTGGTGTTCAATATTAATAAACCCATTAATAAACTAAGCCTTGAGTGTTTAAAACAGTCAATTAGATGCATACATATTATTTGAGGATAAGTGCCAGCCATAATACAAACATTTAAATGATTAGGGCTGCCATGAAACTGTAAACATATCAAACACAAGTCATAGCAAACAGTTAAATGACTGTATAGAATTATAACTAGCAAAACTAGTTGATATTCTAAGTTTGCTTACCAAATACTGGGTTTCATTTTTCTCATGTATACATCTCACCATAGTCTGTCTTAATTATCCTCTCCCCAATCCTCTCACTTGTTCATGCCCTTGCCTTATGTATTAGTCAGGATTCCCTAGAGTAACAGAACTTATAGAATGAACCCTTATATATTCTAATAAATCCATGTACACAATACATGTGTATATGCAGAATATGTATGTAAATATGAGGATAGAAACACATACATATATATATGATATATATTATATATATATATATATATATATATATATGTATGGGGTTTATTAGAATGACTTACAAGCTGTGGTACAACTAATCCACTAATTGCTACCTATATGTGGACGTCCAAGAATCCAGTAATTATTCAATCCATGAGGCTGGATATCTTCTGCTTTTCAGAAGACACTTGTACCTTGAAGAAGTAGGCTCTAATGCCAATGAAATAATGCATTTGTTAGGAAGAGTGAGAGCAAGGAAGCAAAGAGAGAGAGCTTACCTCTTACATGGCTTCTATATAGACTTCTATAACAAGGTTGCCAGATTAGAGGTAGGCCTTCCCACCTCAAAGATCTGTATTAGAAGTGGATCTTCCTACTTCAATGATTGAATTAAAAAAATAAGCCCTCAAGTGTGCCTAGCCATTGGGGTCTTTTAGTTAATTTCAGGTGTATGCAAGTTGACAACCAAGAATATGCATGACAACATCCTCTTCATTCATGTCACATTTATTTTATTAACTGCCCATTTCCTCGTCTTTTCCCTCACAATATCACTTTTTCATGTTTCCCTTTTTATTTTCCTGACCCTCTACCCCCAAACACAAGCACACATAAATTTAAATTTAGTTTCTCTCCATGAGTGAAAATGTTTTAGTCTTTTACCTAATATTAATTCCAGTTTCATTTTTCCTATGAATATGGAATATATTTACTACTTGGAAAATATAATTTGTTATATGAAACAACAACTTTCTAAGGTGAACAATAGTATTACATTGAAAAATTCATAGAAATAACAATAATGAATTATGAACTCACAAATTAAAATCAACTCTTGAAATGGTTTTTGAACATGTGAAATAGCTGTTTTCTCTTACCAGTAGAATTATGTTTATATGATAATATACCAAACTATAGAATGTTTGGATATGAAAAATTCATTAATAAGAAATAGATATGTACATTTCACATGAGAAAATAAATTTACATGTACCCATTAATGAATAATGCATTGCTTCCTTTTCAATATATACTATACAGAAATAATAATTCTTTTTACATCAGCAATAATTAACTTACTTTGAAGTCTTGTATTAAATTATCAAAACAATGACATTTCCCTATGCCTTTCACCTAAAAAGGAAGACAATGTTATCATGTTGGATTGGAGAGTGATCACAGGATTAAGGACAAAGGTCTTATATTTGAACCATGTTGATGCCCTTAATTGATGCCCCTTCACCCCAGAGAGTATTATCTCCCTCCTCTGGGATA
This sequence comes from Cricetulus griseus, assembly GCF_003668045.3. Taxonomy (NCBI): domain Eukaryota; kingdom Metazoa; phylum Chordata; class Mammalia; order Rodentia; family Cricetidae; genus Cricetulus; species Cricetulus griseus. The sequence goes on from NW_023276806.1 coordinate 82,345,798, forward strand.
ATGAACTGCACAGAAGACTTACTTGGAAGTTGTAATCACCAGGCACACAGCAGTCATTATTTAACTAGTTCTGTCTAATTGACCAGTTAGTCTGACCAATTTACTCTGAGTTCAATCTCTGTCCTTGTGTTAGTTAAGGATAAGCCAATTTAATGGAAGGGTTTATTATCAGTAAATACTTCAAGAAGGTAGAATAGAAGAAATCCCATCCTTGTTGTATCTCCCATCAGGAGATACAATTAAGGAGAAAAGCTGTCTGGGGAGAGATTGAACCATGAAACAATTACCCCTCCTAGGATATAGCTGGCCCAAATCAAAAAGAAGGAAATGAGAGCTGGACAGAGACAATACCAGATAAGGGGAAGCTTTGAAAATGTGAGCATAGTTGGTATGTGATGAGATAGTTCTTTCTGCAGCCATTCCCCATGTGGGTTTCATTATCCAAATCTCAGTCACATGATGGGATTTGGTAGGAGGGGGATTTGGCTCCTGTGAGCTCTATAAAAGGAAGTAGTCTTCAGGAAAGATGGTTGTGCCAAAGTCTTCGGGGTACTTTACAGCAGCTAGAGGGTCAACAATCAATAAAAATCCTTAACATAATCTCTCCCCTCTAGATTTTCCTGGAACCTTAACAATATTCATTACACTATAAGATCATCACAATAAACTAATAAAACATACCTTAATATGTAGATAAATTGGAAGAAAAAATATCTTTTGTTGAACTTAAGCTTCCTTGTTTATTTGTTGTGATTGCTGCTGTTGTTGTTTTGATTTGGTTGTTTTTCTTTTTTACAGTGATGTTTCTTCAACCACAGCTATATTTTGTTTGGAAATTTAAAAGAGAAATTCAGATTGGATGTCCAATGCAGTACAAAACTACATTAGAGGCTGAAGTTGTGACCCAGGAACAGAGATCATTTGCCTACTGTTCATGAGGCTTCCAGTTGGATACTTACCTCTGCTTAAAAGAATAGGAAACACTAAATGCAGACGTTTTCTGCTGTTAAAGCCCTATCAATACATAACATAGCTAACTGCAATTAAACCACCTATTTGATCTATGCAATACATAAGTCCTCAGTGGTCATGTTGAATGAGTTTTCTCCTTCTGTGCAAACTATAAAATAACCTTAATAAGTGACTGAAGTCACATTAGATAGGAATTGATTGATGCCATCATAGGCCATGTGCTCTGTAATTCATTTCTTGACAATATATGGTTGTGGGATAATCTTTTGTATAATGTGAATATTTCTACTCAGAGACTGCTTCAGGCTATCCAAAGTATCTCAGCTACAGCTTGAATGCTGTTAGATCTTAATATTGTCCATGTGATATTGGGTTTTGTTTACATACAAAATATTGGAGATGTAGGGCTATGGAACCTTTCTGTAGATTTGATAGAATGACTTTTTTTTTTAAATGATAGAATGACTTCTAAAAGGCTGAATGAAGTATCACAGTCACAGTCACTGGAGGCAACACAAACACTCAATGGATGTAAGCTTCTTCTGAAACTGAGACTCCAAGATGTCGGAGATGCTGAGAATATGTAATGTTTGATTGATAAAGAAAGGCACAGGAAGCCAGAGAAGCCAACCTAAGGATGAGGTCATATGGTCTAAAACGGTACATATACAATGCTCATATCTATATATCTATAGAGATAAAAATAATATGTGCATGATATTTTAACAATCACATCTGTATTAGAAAAAAAGGTTTAATGTAGCCATCCTTAGGTTTAATGTTTGTCACCAACTAGGTTCGATTTAAAACTGCCTATGAGACAATAAAGCATATCTCAGTGTATATCTGTTAAGGAATGTCCAGAGACAATTAATTGATGAGGGAAGACCTGCCTCAAATTGGCTCAAGGTCTCATACAGAATAAATGAAGAAGAGTGGAAAGCCAGCTAGTAACAGTAGTCTCTCACTTTACTTCCTGTCCACAATGAGGTCACAGCTTCTACCCCACATTCCTTCCACCAAGATATTCTGCCTTACCACAGACCAGAAACAGTAGAACCAATGAATAAAAACTCTAAAACCATGAGTCACAATTACTGAATCTGGGCTGTTGTAGACCACTGAAACTTAGGTAAGATTTGGTGCCTATAAATGAAGCTGAATTTTGCTGGGGGTTGATCTTGAATTTGTCTCATCTTCCTTTCCTCTGTCCCTGCTTATATTTCTTGAAATGTTATTATTGGATGGGCCCATGCACTGTAAGCATTTTTTTTCATTTTAAGGGACTTAGCAGGCAAGAGTGTGACCTGTAACTCTGGTGAGACTGTAACATAGAACTTAGGGAGTAAGTTACAACTACATGGCCTATGGGCAATAGACTAAATGCAATTTTCATTAAGAAATGTGCATGAACCTTTGAAAATTGTGGTTGCATGTTTTGATTTAAGAAGTGTTTGAGGATTAATTTGGCAATGTGTAGACTTATAGTTAGTCTTGATATCCAACATGTTTGAGTAGATAAGTGCCTAGAAAATCAGCAAAACACATCTGTGAACATGCCTGTGACATTATTTCCTAAGAGGTTTACATAAGGAGAGGGAGAGTTCACCTGAATGCAGGTAGCACCATCCTATAGGATACGGGTTCAGGAAGTAAGAAAATGAGCAAATAACAATAATAACCAATAATATAGTCTCTGTCTTTGTTTCTCTCTGTGACTCTGTATCTTTTCTTCCCTCTCCTTGCTCTTGATTTATTACCATGAGGTGAGTACCTAGCATCACATATCCTCACTACCTCACAACTAGTGAGTAAAGCAACTGAGTAAAAATACATGGACAGAAAATTCTGTAATTGAAGAAAGTACTTCCTTTAAGATAGTTTACTAAGAATTTATCCCTGAGTGGGAAAGTCTGCCTGACACAGTAGTCTTTATAATTATGTAAATAAACTGTGTGGAATGAAATGTAAATTAAAATGAAAATAAAGTTAAAATGAAATGAAGTAGTACAATGGCAGGCTTACAGCTAATTTTTAGTTACCAATCAATAATCAGAAATGAAAGAGTATCAAACTATTATGTAAACTGAAGAAATTTAAAGAAAAAGTAGAAGAAGAAGAAGAAGAAGAAGAAGAAGAAGAAGAAGAAGAAGAAGAAGAAGAAGAAGAAGAAGAAGAAGAAGAAGACTGGGCTGGGGGGGCTGGGGCTGGGCTGGGGCTGGGGCTGGCTGGGGCTGGGGCTGGGGCTGGGGCTGGAGAGACAGCTCAGTGGTTAAGAGTTCCTTTTACTCTTGCAAATGAGCTTAGATCTCTGTGCAACACACATTTCAGGCAGCTCACAAAAAGCTGCAACTCCAAGTCAAGGGAATCCTACAAGTCTGGTCTCTGGGGATACCTACACTTCAGTACACATACCTACATACAGTCACACAGACAAGCACACTATTAAAAATAAAAAGCAAATCTTAAATAAAGGAAAGAAAGCAATCAACAATATAACACAAAAAAGCTAAGTAATTACTCTACTGCAGGTCAATACTGGTATCCTGCATTCAGTATATCACTTTCTTTGCAGTTAAGCTTTCATTGAATTATGTATGATTTGTAAGAGCACAGGATTGATACTCATTTTACTGATACTTCACAAATGCAGCACTTTTTTATTTTTTTATTAGTTCAAATTAGGAACAAACTTGTTTCACATGTCAATCCCTTCTCCCTCTCCCTCTCCTTACCCCCACCCCTGAACATGGATGTCAATGAGGAGGCCTCTGCACTCCAGGGGGCCCCTAATAGTGGATTAGTATTTTTCCCTGGTGTAAGAAGGGACTTTGAGAGCCCATCCCACGTGAAGTGTGGAGAGCTGCGATGCGCCGCGCCAGAAGATGGCAACGGTTTCCGCCTTCCACCATCCCGAGGGTGAACGCTCTCTGGAATAAACAACTCCTTATTTGGCTTGGTCTAAGATTCAAACTTGCATCAGCAAATGAGAGCCTATCCGCCTTAGCCACGTGGTGTTCTGGGGTTGGCTGGCAAGAGTGCTTTTAAGCTGTGGGTGTCCTTTCCCCGGAGTAGGAAGATTGTTTCAGTTTCCTGAGTAAACTGCTTAAGGAAGAGTCTCAGTGTTGTGTCTTCCTTGCTGGTCGAGGCGGTCACGACAAGTGGTGGCCGGTATGGGGAATTCCTCCTCTGAAGAGACTCAGAACCTTCTGCAGCCAGGGCAGTGCACTGGTAAGTCCCAGGTAAGAGGGATAAAATTAAGGGCTGGTGAAGAGGGCAGAAAATCTACGGACCATGACTAGAGTGGTGATAAAGTTTTCCTTTCTCCATAGATAAAGAGAAAAGGGGGGGGGAAATTTTGTGCTGTGCTAAATATGGTCACGTCGATCTCGCACCCAATTTTTGTGGCCCTAAATGAGTTGCTTCGCTCGAAGGGCTTAAAACTAAAATGAAGCACCCTAGATAATTTTTTAGAGCAGATGGACATAATAGCACCCTGGTTTGCAAACACTGGACAGCTTACAGTCCCTTCATGGGATAAATTGGGAGGGGACCTAGATTTTGCTTGGGAACAGGGGATGCTGAAGCCGGGTGTCCGTTCTATCTGGAGATTAGTGAGAGGCTGCCTGGAGGACAAGAGATGCAGTGAGGCAGTTGAACAGGGACAGGCTGCTCTTGACTCCCTTCAGGAGGAGCGATCTGAGAAAGCTAACAGTGAGAAGAAAATCTACCCGAGTCTTAAGGAATTGGAGGAGACAGAGTCCTCCAGTTCCAAGGGGGACAGAGAGGATGAAGAGGAACTCCAAGCACTGATAAAGCAGCTAGAGAGAACCAAAGTAAAAAGGATAAAAGGGAAACGGGAGAAGCCCGAGTTCAAAAGGTCCCTCACACTTGAAAATGAAAGGGAAACCCCAGCCGAAACCCCGTCCATGCTGCCTCCTTACAATATATGGAAGGAGATTATGGAGGCGGTGGCAAAGGAGCCTCACACTGCCCTCAGGTCTGGTGGAAGTTCGCTCAGAGTTGCACCTCACTTGCCCGGTATTCTTAGACCCACAGGGACAGAGGTATCACGAGCCTTTAGACTTTAAAACTATCATGGCCCTAGCAGAGTCGGTGAGGACTTATGGTATTACTGCATCCTTCACTGTGGCTCTGGTTGAGTCCCTTGCCAGGCTTTGTATGACGCCCACCGACTGGACCAACTTAGTCCACACCTGTCTCAGCCCAGGACAGTACCTGGAATGGAAGGTGTTCCTTAGTGAGTTTGCAGACGAGCAAGTGGCAGCAAACCGGGTTGCCGGGGGTCCAGTGGCAGCCTGGGACAAAGATATGCTGCTCGGCTAAGGGCATTTTGTTAATCAACAAACAGGATACCCAATTCAGTTGTATGATCAGATTAATCAGATTGCCATTAGAGCCTGGAAATCTATACCTAATAAGGGTGAGGTCTCGGGCAACCTTACAAAAATAATACAAGGACTCATGGAGCCTTTCGCTGATTTTGTTGTTCGCATGGTTGAGGTTGCTGGGAGGGTGTTTGGGAATTCCAACGCTGCCATGCCGTATATGAACAGTGTACCAAAGACTGTAAAACTGCCATCACCCCTTATAAAAACAAAGGGATAGAGACATGGATGAAGGTCTGTAGGGAACTCGGTGGACCACTGACTAATGCTGGCCTTGCAGCTGCTGTAGTTCAGCTGACCCGGAACAAAAGGGGAAGTCCTGGTGCTTGCTTTAGATGTGGCAAGACAGGACATATAAAGAAACAATGCCCAGAAAGGGGAAATGGGGGAAATTCAGAAGGAAGCCTCAGCCACAGGCAACCTGGCCTATGTCCTAAGTGTAAAAAGGGGAAGCACTGGGCCGATGAATGCCGATCAGTCAAAGATATCAACGGCCAGCCGCTTGATGCGGGATTTAATGGTGCCAGGCCAAAAAACAGCCAACGGGGCCCCCCCGTCCCCAGGGCCCTCGAATATATGGGGCCCTCGAATATCTGAGGATCAGAACAGTGGAACCAAAACTCAGTGGCAGTCCCTTCGGCCACCAAGGGACCAAGGAGAGCCACTGCGGGTTCAGCAGGATTGGACCTCCGTTCCACCATCAGACTCGTATTAACTCCCCAGATGGGGGTCCAATTGATAGAGTCAGACTTTCAGGGATCCTTAGCACCAGGAACAGTTGGGCTCCTTCTAGGGAGATCTTTTACAGCTTTGAGAGGCCTTAGAATCCACCCAGGGGTGATTGATCCAGATTACACTGGAGTGATGAAGATCATGGTAGAGTCCCCTAGAGGCATTACATCCATCTCCCCTGGAGATAGGATAGCTCAGTTGATACTTTTGCCTAGTCTGCATGAGCGTTTTGCTGCACAAGACAAAGAAAGAGGGAAAAGCGGCTTCGGATCCACAGGAACAGATTTTTCTTTTCTGTCCCTAGATTTGGACCAAAGACCAGTTTTGGAACTTAATATAGATGGGAAAAGGATCCTATGCCTATTAGATATGGGAAAGATAGAAGCATTATTACCAATAATCATAGGAATGCAGCTATGATTATTCAAGCCTTTACTGCCATAGAGGCAGGGCAGTCCCCCCAGGCCTGGTTGGCCACTATTAAGAACTAAAATGCTCTCTTAAGTGGGGTGCAAGGCTAAGCACTGCACGAGGGTTTGCTTGTATGCGGCTAGGCTGCCCTTGGAAGACAAGCCCGATTGCATGAAGGTTGTACCCAAGATCCTTCCCCTGGGAAAATAGGTACGGGATAGGTTTCGGTCACCGCAGGCATAGAGTTTGTGGGTGTCACCAATACATTATCCCATGTTTGCACACCGGGGATTGGGCCTCTATCTTAACCCGCTCTGTTTTTTAATAAAGAAGGGACAACTGTGGGGAACTGTGGAGAGCTGCGATGCGCCACGCCAGAAGATGGCTCCAGTTTCCGCCTTCCACCATCCAGAGGGTGAGTGCTCTCTGGAATAAACTACTCCTTATTTGGCTTGGTCTAAGATTCAAACTTGCATCAGCAAATGCGAGCCTATCTGCCTTAGCCACGTGGTGTTCTGGGGTTGGCTGGCAAGAGTGCTTTTAAACTGTGGGGGGCCTTTCCCTGGAGTCAGAAGATTGTTTCAGTTTCCTGAGTAAACTGCTTAAGGAAGAGTCTCAGCGTTGTGTCTTCCTTGCTGGTCGAGGTGGTCAAGACAGTGAAGGGATGCATTCTTGCCCTGGACACATGGGGAAGGGCCTAGGCCCAGCCCAGGATGATGTGGTGGACTTTGCAGAGCCCCCCATTGAAGCCCTACCCTTCCTGAAAATGCAGCATTCTTATGTAACATTTGAGCTTCTAAGGTTCATGGCCAGGTACAGAGTTAAACACTGTTAAGATCTCTTAGTTAACTGGAAAGTTTAACGAGGATCAAAATGGTCTTGTAGGGGTAATAGTCTCACAAATACAATAAAGGGGAAGCTATTATATCCTTGTAGATTTCTAAAAGTACACATAAATCTTTGGAGCTATCACATCACATAATTCTTGTACTGTGTAAATTTAGCAGTCATTCCCATCACCCTTATCAAAGACATTGGAAAGATTTTGGTTTTAAATACCTTAATCAATAGCAGTCATGGAAAGTGTCCATGAGCTTGGCTAGAAACAGTGTTGCAGTGACAATTTCAAGCACCTGAATTAGCATTAGAGAGCCAGAGGAAGTGATATAGGATAAGTGGAGCTTTCAAAACACTGGCAGGCTAATCCCACAAGCTCAGAAGGAAGTGAGCTTTTTATAGGAGTGGCTGGGGCAGTTGATTCACAGCCAAGATTTTCTCAGTAACTCACTTCATATTTCCTACACTGAATCGTTGTAGAAAGTAAAAACTAACTGCTTAATTATAACTACATCCAAATTTTTAAGACATGATAATTTAAATCTTCTTTTATTGTACATGACATTAGAACATTTGTTAAAGCAACATTACTTTTACCATTTCTGATAAAAAGTAAGTAAACATGCTGTAGCTGCTACTACTGCAGGTAATTTCAAATGACACCTAGTAATGATGTTAATCTACTGGAAGGTTGTTTACTTGTAGACTATAATCATATTAGGAAATAAAACTAATTATACTGAAATTTCCAAAAACTACTTAAAGACTTTAACCGTTCTACATTTACTATAGAATAATAAAGATTCATAGTTTTATTAATTTTGTCAATGTTTTAAGTTAGTGTAGACAATGAGTTTCATTCTGACATCTTCAGATTTTATTAAAGCATCTCATACTTATTCCCCTGCTTTCCTTCATTCAACTGCTGTTGAATCTTCTATGTGGTATTTTAGAAGTTTTCTGTGGCACGTCACTATTTGATTATCTTTGGTTTCAGTTATTGAAGAGGTGTCGAAAGAGCTTATTTTCTAATATCTTCTGTTTGTTTCTTTAGTGTATTTTATGTATCTATTGGGTTAGTTGTGCTTTCTGCCTTTCTTTTCCCACTTTTTTGGCTGCTTGCTTTATCTTATGTGTTTCTTCCTTGTTTGTAGCTTTTGCTTAGGCTTCATGAATACCACTAATATTCAGAGGTGGAAAGCAACAGCACAAAGAAGCTGATCTGAAAAGCCTGCTAGCAAAATGCAGTGAAGTGTGTGTTTGCATTTCACTGAACCCTCAGGAAGGCTTGGAAATAGAGGAGCAAGTTTAGTTAGGCTAAATGTGCTTTAAGAGGGTTTAAGCTAATGGGGCAAGAGATGGCTTAGCAGACTTTTCGGTCCTCAACCTGCTCCTGCATATATGTAGTACATATAAACTCATGCAGACACACACACATACATATCACACACACACACACACACACACACACACACACACACACACACACAGTGCACTTAATGAATTAATACTAATATATTTGAGGCTAATAGGATTAGTTTCAGGAGCCAGCAATGTTAAATTAGTAATTATGATAAGGGAGTAAACAGGGAATGATAATGACAGAATCATGAGAAGTAGTAGAGGATACAAAATGTGCAGAAAAATAGAATACTGATTAAAAAAATAAAGGTTACTCCAGATGGTAAAGTTAAAACAGAACAAAAATTGAAATACCATCTTAAAAATGAAAAAACATAAAGTATCTACTATCAATGAGAGAGTGCTTCTCATTTTGCCATGATGACAATGCCTTCTCTTTGCTCATCTTATATTTTGCAGATAATACTGCCAGAAGACATGCAATTCAAAATAATTCCATTTCCTGTAAAAGGAGCAGGTTCTGTAGAAGTTTTGCAGTCACTACTATATGAGGAGCCACTTTTAGCACTTTGCCCCCTCCTTCCACCCTTCAACATCGTTCTCTTTGGGATAATGGATGATCAAGTTTGCAATGTCTGATAGTCTAAGTGGGGATGCAGGGATACCTCTAACTTGTATTTATTTACCTTGGGGGTTTGGATGCGCTCTTCTCACCAGATATCTAGCTATATTTCTAGCAGTAATGCTTAGTTCTTATCTGAATATTTGTGTAAGATGCAGCTACCTCCTCCTATTCATTTGTTTGCTGGAGTCGTCTCTTGCCCCATCATGGGCATGGAGGTCCACCATGTTAGAGATGAAGCAGTGTCAAATGATCTGACTTTCCTCAGCAGAGTGATTTAGCAAGGACCTCCTTCTTTCATTCCATACTGGAAGGAAATGCGTCACGGCCAAGGAGTCTGCAACACAAGCAGAAGCATGACACTGTCTAGAAGAAACCCCTGTCTATTTTCACAAAGCCCATGCAGAAAAGATATCTGAAATGGTTAAGTATTTGAAATGAAACAGAAATTAAATAATTGATAAGTGAACATTTCTTGATTTTAGAATTGCAATTCTCATTAGAATTATAATATTGAACACTGCCATGTCTGATTAGTTTCTTTCTTGTGGCTTCAGCTGAGTTCTTATCTCAGTATTGAGTTGAGTAGTTATGATGAAGAACATTGTCAGCAAAACCTAAAGTATTTACTACCTGGTCCTTTACATGAAAACATTGCTGACCATTCTTATAGACAGATAATTGAACTAAATAGAAGAGATAGAACTACACAGCATAATTTTATATAATCCCTCCTCCCTTTTTCCCATTCCCAGTTTCCCTTGTGTCTTGATCACTCACTAATTATATCAGCTCCATTTAATCTTCCAGAATGGAACTTCACAGACTCTAATCCAATGCTAACCCACCTTCCCACCTGTAATTCCTGTGGGATCAATTCTATCCTTTGACAATTTTTGCATTGTCTTCATCTGCAAAAAACTACTGGGATTCACAGTTGCTCCAACTCACCAGCAACCGAGCTCCTCTTCTCCATCCCTATGCAAATTCATACATTTCTCTGGAGTCTGTATTTTACTTTAAGACAAAATGAAAAGTAACATCTCTGTTCTACTTTTTAATATAAAACTCACAAATAAAACATCATATACCCAGTTTTATATAGCCACTCAAACTAACATTTGCCAGTCCTAAACATCTCAATGAACTTCTACAGAGTTAGAACAACCATTCTGAAGCCCTGGAGCTATCTACCACTTTCCTTAGGTGTTTGCTCTCCTACTCTCCTGCTCTGGATTTCTTTCCCCTTGCCATCACTCTCCATACCTCCTCTCTCCTTGCTCTCTTCATCCTTCTCTGAATTCCTTTCAGTTTCATTCCTAAATATCTTTTTTTTTATTTCAATTCTTTCTAAATGTGAATGCCTAAACTCTAAATTATTGTATGTTGTGTAATAACTAGTTGTCATCTTTTAACTGTGAGTCTTTGACTAAGCCTAACAAGGTTTTTAATTTGAAATTGCTTTATTGCTGTATTTTCATGCCAGTATTTCAAAACTGAAGCACAAGAATACAGAAACCAGCACATATGTGAAATATTGCTTAATGTACAAAGTGTTTGCAGCCTATATTTTTAATTAAGGAGAATTTATTAGACTATAAAAGGGAAAGAGAGAGAGAAAGAGAGAGAGAGAGAGAGAGAGAGAGAGAGAGAGAGAGAGAGAGAGAGAGAGAAGTGGGGGAGAGAGAATACCATATTTGAAAGCAATAATGGCAAACATCAACAAAGTTCTGGTCTGACATCTGTGTTCCATCTCTAGTCTCCAGACCTCAGCTGAATGAAATGGTGAAATCAGTGCTGCAGCCATCTGTACCAATTAACTGAATGCTAATGTTCTTGCTGCAACTCATCTTCCAGCTCTCTGCAGCACAATAAAGTGCTTGAAAATTCTATTTGCCATTTTGCAAAAAGGGGGAGGAAATATTGATCAAGCCTATAACATATGAACCCACTCATTTCAAAGCAACTGGGGAAGATTAAAACAACAAATATTTTCAACTAAGAGATAAAGGGGTTGGAAGCCTATCAGGTAAGCATAACTGTAGATAGTTGTTACTTCCTTAATTGGGCAACTGGAGAAATCTCTTTATCTATGGCCATCCAATGGGCAGGGTTGAAAATATCCATTGGCTACATTGATGTGTAATCTATAGGTTTGATATCCACAATTTCTTATGCTGTTTCCAAAGCCATATATTTCTGGGTTTATATTGACAAGAATACTATTTTTTTCTTATGGGTTGAGAATTATTTATATTTGTGAGAAAAAAATACTTCACTTAATTTGGGTATTCAGAGTTAACAATAGGTTATTGAAGCAGATAAACTTTGGCATGAATGATGCCACAACTGCCAATTAAGCAATGCCTTTAGAGAATAGATTGATCCTAGGGACGATGGAAAGCACAGGTACTTTATGCTCTTCAATTCTTCTGAAGTTATCAGGAGACCCATGACCATTTTACTCAGTCCACTGTCTATCAGATGCTTGCCAGGGTCTGCAATGCCATATGACTGTTGTTTTTTTTTTTTTTTAATGAAAACTTTCTATACCAAACTAAGCAGACTTTATCCATCAAAGATCTGTCATACAGTATGTGGGGAAAATACAACTTTCCAAAGATGGAGAGAGCATTCCTTCCAACGCATTGCTACACTGAAGAAAAATAATCTAAGTTAAGATTTAGCTTGCTTCACCAGTAAAACATTGCAGCAAAATCAGCAGGGAATTTGTGTCTGCCAGAAATCAGTTAGACTGACAGATATAGATACTGCAATCTGGTTTCTTTCTAATTGTTCTGTCATTCAAAACATTTGTGGGAAGATTAATAAAGAAAAAATGTGATACTTAAGAATGAGAAAAGCAGAAATACAAAGTGAAAAACAACCTATCCACCAGTCGCCCATTTTCTACAGTATTGCCTTTGTGTCAGTGAATTTCAATATTGTGTTAAGTACAACTCTGTTGTACTATAATAATAGAGTCTTTCAAAATACCAGAGACTAGAACATGAGTTGGGCCTCCATATTTTATGATGTATTTCCCCAGGCAGCCTGGCTTACTGCACCTCATCTCACTCGGCTTTAGCTATGGAAGGAAATATTAAGAGTTTCATCACTGCCTGAGAGGTGAAATACATCTCTGAAGGCTCTGTAACAGCAGGAATGGAGATATTATAAAGATTTCACATGGGAATCACAATAGCACTCCATGCTTATTCTTCAGGTTGAAGAATAATGCAAAGGAGTCTGTTCAGAGAGCAAGTTTCAACAAAATATTGTTATCAATAGTTTTAAATAAATCTAGAAAACCATAAATTAGCCCTAATATCAGGTAATGTAGCCAGAAGCATGTGATATTCAAATAAGGAAAGTAAGTACTTGAATAAAGTACTTGATATTCAAGTAAGGAAAAAGACCAAATACAATATATAATTTGGAGAATAAGTTCTTTGTTTATTTCAATCCAAACATTGATTCCCAAGATTAGAATAAATTGTCTTCTGTACCATACAAAGGGCAGTATAGATGAAAACATCTTTGCATTTGCCACTTACAAAGATAAGGGACCCAAAAATGGCATACATGCACAGAACATGTTTCAAATAAATGGATTATTAATCACTTTCAGAAATAAAAATGATACCAGTTTTAGAAGCTTCTGCTTCCTAATCTTTCATTTCTCTTAAGAAAATACATCCACACAATTTCTTTTTAACCTTTTTTCTGGCTGGTTATTTCTAGAATTTTAACCCTCCTTTAATTGGTGATCTAATGTTACAGGTTGAACTGTGTTTCCTCAGAATTCATATTTCGAAACCCCAACTCATAGGATCAAAGAATGAGATCTTAATTAGAGATTAGAGCAAGTTCAACCAATTTTACTAGAACATACAATAATGTAATCTGTGTCTTATTTAAAAGGGAAACTCAGAGACAGATATACACACAGGGAGAGAGCATATAAAAATGAGATATTTCTGCCAACCAAAGGATGGTTCATTACCTGCCAGTGTGTGTGCATGTATCATATATACTTGATGCTTATATAAAATAGTACTTGTAATAACATCATATATATATATATATATATATATAGTTTGTATGTTTGCTTAAATTACTTAGTATATGATGATCTGTTTAATCAATCCCAAAAAAGTAGTACATTTGCTTGTATTTTTAGATGACTATTTCCCAGAACATAAAATTATCCTTTATAAAATTCTATGATTGTTGTCATTTATCTGAGAAAATCGCATTTTAATTTAGAATAATTTTCTTATCAAAGTTAAAATTCAAAATTTTTCTTAGGTTCACTGCAGATTTGGCAGCAGAAGAAATTTTCCCAGTAAATCTCAGAGAAGTTTAATAAGAAAAAAAAGGTTGTCAGCTTTCAGCTCACAGAAATTTATATATCAAAATGTATTTGTGAGAGAAGCTGTTTCAAAAATCATCTATTTGTGGAACACCCCTACTATCAGGGGTCCCACAAATAGATCAAGCTACACAACTGTTTCTCATAAGCAGAGGGCCTAGTTCTGGCCCATGTAGGCTCCCCAGATGTGGAAATAGAGTCAATGAGCACCCAGGAGCTCAGGTCAGCTGTCTTTGTGGGTTTCCCCACAATGACCTTAATCTCCCTTTTCATACAACCCCTCCTCCCTCTCATTTGACTCATCCTGGTTCTGGGTCTCTGCATCTACTTCAGTCAGTTACTAGATGAAGATTCTATGACCACAATTAGGGTAGTCATCGAACTGATTACAGAAGACCAGTACAGGCACCCTTTCCACTTTTGCTAGGACTCTTATCTGGGGTCATCCTTGTGGATTCCCTGAAGCAGCTATTTTTATGGAGAAACCAGGTGCTTAATTTTCTTCTTTTTACAGACAGACAGAAGTTTATTTTCATCTTTGAGACATTTATAAAATACATTTTTGTCATTTTCTTTCCTCTCCCTGAATTGCCAGATTTTCTCATACTTCCCTACCAACCAAACCTCATGTTCCTTCTTTCTTTTAAAGCACAAATGTTTGTGTTGCCTGACAAATCCTGAGCATGGACGGCTCCTTCCCTGGATTGGGGTTGTAATACCCAGTATCACTTTATTGAACAACAACAACAACAACAACAACAACACACACACACACACACACACACACACACACACACATACACACACACACACACACCACACACACACACTTTCTGTTAGAGATGGGACATTGTAAAAATTTCTCCTCCTCCATATTGGCATTTTTGAAATCTAACTTACATTATTAATTCATTTTCCATTACAATAAGATAGATTATGCAAACATAAATTGAAAATTATTGTAAAAATAACCATATAATATATTTTTGAATAGCTATCAGATTGTTCATAGTACATTTATAAAATACCTTCTAACTTAACTTTATTGCTTTTCTGTTTGTGTGAGAGAGAGTCTGTGTGTGTGTGTGTGTGTGTGTGTGTGTGTGTGTGTGTGTGTGTGTGTGCAACTGTTATTACTCTTCTTCTACCATTTGGGAGATCCTCATGCCAGGCAACAGGCACCTTTACCGGCTGTGCCATCTTGCTGGCCTATAAAAACACTTTATAAGTTATTATTACTACATCTATATGTGACAGTATCTTGGGCAATGTTTTTACCAACTAGTCAACATACTAAATTTTGGGTGTACTGAAGGGATCAACTGATGATAACAGAAGATAAATTTTCTAAGAGGTGAAGTAAAATAGAATATTGTGTTCAGTTTTATGACTACATTTTAATCTCTGTATTGCTGTTGTGTTTGTGTGCCATGTCAAAATACACACGCTAGTAATTTAAATAAAACTCTACCCTTAAAGTCTTTGAAGATTTAGCATTGGTCCCTATCTTCAACGAAAACTCCGATTAAATTTTCAAGTCTTCAAATTAAGTCCATTTAGAAATGCTTGCCTGTTGTACTCTGAGGACTTGCAAGATCAGCACAATATTAACACAAAAGCCCTTAATTTCTGCCCTGCTTTCAATCCCTACTGCAAAATGTGCCAGTAATCGTACTTATTAAAATACCTTTTCAAAAGCTACCCAAATTTGAGGGTAAGTGCTCTATCTCTAGCTATTGTCACTAGTAACATAAATGTTGATTCTAAAACACAAAACTTAACTGAATTAAAAATCTTTAAAATAAATGATTGCCTATTCTAACAGTTTAAGAAAAATCCTGTTGTAATTTCAAATATCAGCGAGTGAGAGAAAGACGCCATGCAACAATGAGGTCAAGTGGACAACTTTTTTTATTAGGGCAAAGGGTTGATAAAATGGGGAAAGGGAAGGAAGGAGAGTGGCTTCCAAGAACAAAGGAAAGAGAGGAAGAGTGGAAGAGAGAGGTGGGAAGAGAGGAGAGAATGGGAAGTTGACAGGGCCCTTTTACAAAGGAATGTAGTGAATGTGCACAGGTGGTGCTCTTAGTGGCTGCAGCTGAGGGTGTATTCTGTCAGAACCTCAATGACAGGCTGGTACAGATGTCTGAATACTAAAAAGTAGTATTCCATGTTTAGCTTATTATTGCTGCAATTTCCATTTTGGCATTATTAATTTTAAGAAATGTGTGGACATCCATTTCAGGTGGCCTATTCTGTAGACAATAATTGTGTATCATTAAAATCCTCTCCTTCTAAATCTCCATTTCCTTTTGTTATTCAACAGATTTGAAGTCACTGCTCAGACAATTGAGCTTTTATGCAGCATTATGTAATATTTGGTATAAATCTATGTGAACTAAATGAGATTTCAGTATTCTGGGTGATGCTTATTAAACTAGGAAACAAGGAGGAACCCAAGAGAAGATTGCATGATCCCTCAAAGAAAAGGAGGGGGACAAGTACCCCTGAGCAAATTGGAAGCATGGGAGGGAGAGGAAGGAGATGGGAAGGGGAAAGGGGGAAAAGGGGAGGGGGGAAGAGAACAGGAGGACTGAGACAGTGGAGGAATAGAGGAGGGCAAGAAAGGAGATGCCTTAATAGAGGAAGATAGTTCAGGTTTAGAGAGAGGTCTGGCACATGGGGAGTTTTAGGGGATCCACAGGGATGACCCCAACTAAGAATCTAGGCAGTGGTGGAGAGGTTGCCTTTGACGCCCTTCCCCTATAATGAGATTGATGTCTACCTTGGTTACTGTTCCTAGAACCTTCATCTGGTAGCTGCTCGAAGCAGACACAGGCACCCACAGCTAAACACTGAGCCATACTCCTGGAATCTAGTTGCACAGAGGGAGGAGGATGAGCAAAGGAGCCAAGACTGTGCTGGAGAAACCTGCAGAAACAGTTGACCTGACCTAGTGAGAGCACTGAGACCCTAGTCGTAAAGCTGGGGAACCAGCATTGGACAGAACCAAGCCCTCCGAATGTGGCTGCCAGTTAGGAGATGAAGACCTCTAACAGTGCAGCCAGTGTTTATCCCTAGAGCACAAATGGACTTTGGGAACATATCCCTATGGAGGGATACTGTTGCAGCCCAGATACTGGAAGGAGGACCAGGGCCCTCCCCAAAATGATGTGACAGACTATGATTGTCCCCCTTTGAGTGCCTCACTATCCCTGGGGAGGGAGTGAGAGGTGGGTTGGGGGTTAGGTGAGGAGCATGGGAGGACAGGAAGGCAAGGGAATAGGGGGATATATATGTAAATAAGAGTGCTTCTAAATTTACAAAAAGAAAAAAAATGGAAATCACAGCCAGGTTGTGTTGGTGCATGCCTTTAATTCTAGCACTCAGGAGGCAGAGGCAGGGGGATCTCTTTGAGCTCTAGGCCAGCCTGATCTATAGAGCTAGTTCCAGGACAGCTAGGACTGTTACACAGAGATACTCTGTCTCAAAAAAGAAAGAAAAAGGGAAGAAGGAAAAAGAAAGAAAGAAATCTCTTGTAATGAAAATAAATAAAGAGACGAATAAATAAATTTCGTATCTCAATAAAGACGAAAGAGAACTTTCTAAGGCAGACCTAACACAGTGTACAAATTTTACTGATTTCAATATTGTATTTACCAATAAAAGTACAAAGACGAGATCCGGCACGTTCAGGCTGGTATGGCCGTTGGGGGCTCACGCCTTTAATTCCAGCACTCGGGACACAGAGGCAGAGGATTTCTGTGAGTTCGAGACCAACCTGGTATACAAGAGCTAGTTCCAGGACAGCCACCAAAGCCACAGAGAAACTGTTTCTCGAAAAACCAAATAAATTAAATAAATAAATAAATAAATAAATAAATAAATAAATAAATGCATACATACATACATACATACATACATAAAAGTCCGGGCATTGGTGGTGCACGCCTTTAATCCCAGAAGTGGAGAGGCAGAGGCAGGCAGATCTCTGAGCTCGAGGCCAGCCTGGTCTCCAGAGCGAGTGCCAGGATAGGCTCCAAAGCTACACAGAGAAACCCTGTCTCGGAAATAAAAAAATGTACAAAGAGGACACAGAGATAGTCCCTTATAGTTTAGAAACTATATTTTTCTTGCCAACAGAAAAGGTACCAGTAACCATGAGTAGTTGTTTCTAGTGCTGGTAAATTCTGGTTGGCCACACAGTCTTCCATCAGGCATAAATCCACTTAGGGGAACATGAAATCTTACAACAGTTGTGGTTTCTGGCCACAGTAGCAGGCATCCTTTCCATCAGGTCTTCTGTAACTCCTTCCATTTTCCTGGTAGTTTTGTGCCTTGTTTTTAATTTTTCATGTAATGGTATTACTCCCAATCCCCACAAAGAAAGAATAAAGGAAAAGCAAACTTTGAATGACAAAATCGATTTTTTATTTCCTTTTCCTTGTTAATATTACTAATGACTCTTAGGTACAAAAAACATTATTTTAGTTTACTAGTAGTGAATGTTATGTATACACATATACATACATACATACATATATATATATATACACATACATATACATATACAAACATATATACATACATATATACACACATACATACACACACATACATATATACACATATAAATTCATATATCTATACACACACACACACATAAACACACACACACCAAACATTATAGAGCAGTATGTAACAGAATCTAAACAGGAAATCAGAGTGACAAGTCAGAAGTACCAGGTAAAAGCCAGTTCTGTACCACACAATGCAGTTTCCCCTTCAGTATGTGAATACGCATTCACATTTCTAAACTCTTAGATGACAAAGCCAAAGCTCTGTGTTCTGGTTAGCTCGTTTCTTACACTTCCAGCAATTACTAAAGCTTATCACAGTAGATAAAGAGATAGCTTTTAGTAAACAATAATGGTTAATTGGGAATCCATTGCTGTGTGGGAACACTCCCAATTCACTGTGAAAGCAACTTCCTGCCTTCAGAAAGCAATAATGATTTGATTTTCCAAAAGCCCGTTTGTCTCATATTAATGTTAATGAATTGGAGATCTGCTTTGCACCTGGAAAATCAATAAGCAGCAGAAATTCTTTTCAATATGAGGCCAACAAGAACACTCTGAAACTTATAAAATTATCTAAAGAAATTGTGAAAGGAATAAAATGTCAACTGTTAACTTTCATATTGCATAAATGAGGCACTCAGCATCTTTTGTTGTCCTTGATAAGTTTCTCTAATGATAATATTAGTCCTTTTCTTATTAGCACTATGCAATCTGTATGAAAATACACAAAGTTGACTAATTACAAGTGGTCTTCAAAGATCAGACAGCAAACCTACTCAAAAGAAAAGATAAGTAATGTCTTGAGATAAAAATTATGGACAACGTTGCTAACTCTGATTCTTTTCTTTCTTTACACAAAAATTTTAGTAGCCTTCCATGTTTGCTCAGCTGCGTAGCTAAGCCTTAGAAACTGGATCACTTAGGTCTTCTTGACACCCCATTTATCTTTTTAACTAGACTACATGAAATTGGTCAGAACATAACTAAAATTTGAAAAAGTAAATGATTTTTAATTGCTCAGAAAGTCCAACACTGATTAAACTTGGCTCCATTAGTGCCTTTAATATCCCCTTAATTATTAAAAATTAGAATGTGTTTTTGAGTTGAATTACAAGATACAAATCTTAATGTCAAGTCTGACAGCTGGGGAACCAATACAGGACCAAACCAGGCACCCTGAACATGAGTGTCAGCTAGTGGCACTGGGCAGTCTATGAAGCCTAGGCAGTGGAACCAGGATGTATCCCTAATGCACGAACAGACTTTGGGAGCCCATTGCCCATGGAGGGATACTCTCTTAGCCTAGCTACACAGGGGAGGGCCTAGGGCCTGCCCGAAATGACTTGACAGACTTTGATGATCCCTCATAGAAGGCCTCACGCTCCCTGGGAAGTGGATGGTTAATGGGATGAGGGGAATTAGTGGGGGTCATGGGAGGATGGGAGGGAGAGGGAACTGGGGTTGATATGTAAAATAAGATTATTTCTAATTTAAATAAAATTTATAAAAATTAATTTTAATATACATTGAATTATATTTGATAAATAAATACAAAATTTTGCTATTAGTCTATCTATCTATTATTTATTTGTACTGTTTCCACTTGGTTAGGTTAATTCAGTCCCTCCTTTATTGTAGACAATTACTGGGGTTCCTCTCCTTTCTATCAGTGAAGTTTCAGAAATTTCAATTTCCTATTTGATTTCTTATTATATGTTTGTCAAAGGACAAGCTGACTGAGATCTGTTAATTGGTGTGGCATTCCATATCCTGTCACATTGATTTGGCCAGCCCAGCAAAATAAAGCTCTGCTAATTAATTCTGAGTCTGTTACAAGTGATCTCACAGTGCAAATGTGCACAGAAAATATTGGAAATACTCTTCATTTGTTTCTTTCCTCTTCAAATGTGGTTTTAAAGACCTATACTGTGTAAGTACTAGTAGAAAAGGAGTGTACCATGATTTAAATTTTGCTAACTCTGCCAATAACATTACATGCACATAGGAGATATATTAAATAATTCATGCAATCTGGAAATAATAATAGTCTCAAATAGAATTATTAAGATATAATACAGCCATGTAAACATGTGCTTAACTGTGTTAAAAGAACAGAAGTGATTTAGCCATCCATGCACAAACCACAGCAATATCTAATAATTCTGCAGTTATTGTGGAATTGATTCTCATTTATTTAAATGCAGTATGACCCGAAATCTGCTAACTCTATTCTCCCTGGCAAAGATTCTAGCAGAGGGTCTCAAAATTCTGACACAAGTATCTGACAGCTGGAGAAACAATTTCTTTGGGCATTAAACTGTTGAAGAATCTACTTAATTAAAAATGTTTTTCATTTTATTAAAAATAGGAATATTTTCTGCAATTTATTCTTGGTAAAAATTAATACAGGTAATCTGTGATGCCTTTCCACAATTAGAACAGAAAAAGGAAAACTAAAACAAGAACAATCATTAGGCAATCATTATTATGTGCCAGTAAATAGTTCCTGAGTATAATTGCTATTTTATTACTTTTATTTAGTGAGGTGGTCGCTGAGGTACACAGAGGATAAGGAACTTGTTCAAAGTCACACAGGATGTAAGCAATATTTGAATCTGTACTGCATATCACCAATCATGAGCATTGAACTATTTTCTAAGTGTTTACCATATGTTAGGTGGTTTACTAAGAACTTTTGATATATAAACACAATATGTGCAATTTATGTTTGCAGGAATACACTGATTGTATATATTCAGGTGAAATCCTCAAAATAATAGGAGCTCCTGTGATTATGGAGCAGGAATTCATTTTTTAAAAATATCTCAAGACTGATTATGAAGGAAACCTCTAGGTTTTTATTTGCTTCAGTTTTCTCATCTACTAATGGTTATTAATTATTTTATATATTTATTTTCTTACCATTTCTCACTTTATTTTCATAAAGGATTTATGAAATTACAGTATACTATTCTGGTCATTTACAAATTGTCTATGTGAGGGACATCTGGAACTCTATTGATAATGTATGCAAGCAGATATGGACTATGTCACACTTGTGTATGCATTCACAGAATATATGCATGGTGATATGGATTGAATCATGTATGTCTATGCATTCATCAGAAATTCAAAAAATAGTTAAGATTTGTGTACTTCACTGTCTATAAATTTTAACTTCAAAAGAAGGAAAAAACCTTTAAAAGTATAAAACTGTAACTAATGGTATTGAAGGAACCGGCTTCCCTTTTGGCAGCCATAACAGCCGAACATGTGCTTCTATGACCTTGACCTAGTCACTAGAAAGTCAGATGCCTGTCTCATGACAAGGAACCAATCAGAAGTTAGCTGGTGGTGCTATGCTTTACGACCCTGGGTGTGCTTTATGGACTAGCACACAGCAATGACATAGAGACCATAGCAACCACCCTGGGAGGGCCTATGAGCCATAACAACCAGTTGACCAATCAACACAGGGCAAGCCCTCCAAGCCTGGAGGCACACCAATCGTGAGCCTGTGCGTACCCCTAGACACTCCCCTTACGCTGCCCTATAAAGATCTATGCGCAGCAGCTTCAAGCCGTCTTTTCTAGCTATCCGGCATGGCCGGTGGGTGAAAGACCCCAGCTAACATGGGGTTAGCTCGTTAAATTACAATAAAGCCTCGTGCAGTTTGCATCAAGCTCTCGAATCCGCCTGGTGATTGGGGTGACCGCGAACGTGGCCTGGGACCCCGGATACTTGAGTTTTCGGGGGTCTAACAGTATGTATGTGGAAGTACTTGAGGAAATATTGTGCTTAA
The DNA here is from genome assembly GCF_003668045.3 of Cricetulus griseus. Taxonomy (NCBI): domain Eukaryota; kingdom Metazoa; phylum Chordata; class Mammalia; order Rodentia; family Cricetidae; genus Cricetulus; species Cricetulus griseus. The sequence continues at coordinate 82,367,897 of NW_023276806.1, forward strand.
GTATGCTATTTGTTGTATCATCAATTGGCTGATGCATATGAAATGGATAGATGGAAAGATTGACAATAAAGCAAATTTAGAAATGTAGATGGATTTTTCTTTAGCTGCTAGCTCACAAAAATTGACACAGATACTTACTATAAAACTTGTTTTTATAGCTTATGCTTGTCCCATTGGCTCTTATAACTTAAATTAGCCCATTTCTATTTATCTCTATCTTGCTATGTGATTCATGGCTTTTACCTCTCCTCCTGAGTTTCTTGCTCCTTCTCTGTCTGACTGGCAACTCTGCCTTTTTTCTCCCCAGAGCTCTGTATGTCCAGAAGTACCACCTATACCTCCTGCTTTTTTTACTAAACCAATCAAAATGACATATCTTTACACAGTGTCATCAAATATCTCACATCATAGAAAAATGTCAATGGTAAATTCTAGATTACAGATATGTGAATAAATTGTAAAGGAATTTAACTTTGCTAGAGATTTGAAAATTTTCATAGCAAAATGTTAGAGGGTACCAAGTTTTTTCTTTGCTTGTTTTTGTTTTTGTTTTTAGCTTTTTATCGATTCTTTCTAGGTTTTATATCATGTATCCCAATCCTACTCATTTCCCTGTCCCTTCACTTCTGCCCTCTGTCCTTGAAAACTTTCCCATAAAACAAAACAAAATTTTAAATTAACAAGAACAACAACAACAAAAAGATAAACAAGCCTCAATATAAGCTGCAATGCGATCCTGTGAGTCACACAATATATATATATATATATATATATATATATATATATATATATACATCTTTACTTGTGTTCATTGTAATGAGTCATTGGTTTTAAGAGGCCTCTTGCTTCTGCCACCCTATTGATACTTGGCCCTCAGCAGGACTCCCTTGCATATCCTGTTGTTGTGTCAAGAAGATCCTGTCCCTGCAAGAAAATCTGCAAAAGCTTTGCATTTGCAGATCAGGCCCCTACATACCCTCCAGCAGATCATACATGAGGTGGGTGTTGGGGTGAACTAATTCATAGCCCTGGTTCCAACCTCGGTGGTACTGGGTTGTATAGTCTGCCAGATTTTCCTCATCCTGGACAACCAGGGTAGCTCTCCATCACTGCCTCAGCTAGCTTACTCACTAAAGCAGGCCAGTTATACCTTTGGGTCCAGCTCACCTGAACTCACACCAGCAGGGCCAGCCCTACAGCTTTGCCTAGATAAGGAGCAGAACCAGCTTTTCTGTTCCAACGTCACCTATGCCTGCTCTCCAGCCTGCAGCACATGGCAAGGGGTTGGGGGAGGGCATATACCCATGGCACCATGTGGTATATAAGAGAAGGGACAGGGTCTGCTCTCCTGTCACATCCACAGAACCAGCTTACCTGCAAAGTGAGTTGTAGTGTGCTGCCCAGGTGAGGTACAGGGCCTACTCTCATGATTGCTGTAGTTGGTGAGGGTAGGACCAGTTCTTCTAGTGCTGTAGCCAGTAAGAGGCTTCCCCAGTTCTGTACAGTCCTGTCCTCATTGCTTTAGGTGACAACAGGAGGCATTGACCACACCACAGACCTTGGAGGCAGAGCCACAGACCCAGACATGGCCTCTGGCTGCAGCCTGGACACTGACAACACCATGGCTCTCAGGAACAGTGCAGGCCAACCAGATTTGTATGGCCCAGTAGAGGCTCAGCACTTGGACACCAGCATGGACCTAGGTGTCAGCCCAGGGCAGTGACATCTGAGGGGAACCTGGTGACAACACAGTTCATGGACATCCACACAGACCCAGACATGGTCCTTCGCAGCAGCCTGAGCCAAGATGGCACCATGGCCCTGGTTGGCAACATAGGTCACCCAAACCAGCATGGACCCAGCAACAGTATTGTCAAGCAATACTCATCTGGCAATAGGTGGCAACCCACCCTGGTGTAGGGGACAGTGTAAGCCACACCTGCTAGAAGCTGGCTACAGGTGTGCCTGAACACGCCTGTCAGGGCATGGTCAAGGTGAGGTCAGGATGACATGTGAGAGGGTTTAAGGGGCTGCAAGGCACATGCGAGCCCTTTCTCTCTGGCCTACACTGTCCCCTATACCCTGGGAATCCCCAAGGCCTTTGATGATAACAGGAACCTTGGAGATCCACGTAGATCTGATCCTGGCTGCCAGATCTCCACAAACCCAAATATGGCCCTGGCTGCAGCCCAGACGAGCACCAGATTTTTTTTAATTAGTTCAAATTATAATAAGCGTGCCTCACGTGTCAATCCTTTCTCGCTCTTCCTCCCCTCCCCCCAACCCCCTTCAGATCCCCCACCCCATCCACCCTCCACTCCCCAGGCAGGGTAGAGCCCTTGATGGTGGCTCCCCAAAGTCAACCATTTGATCCTGAGGCGGGCTTAGGCCCTCCCCCATATGTATAGGCCAAGAGTGCATCCCTTCAAGTGTGATAGGCTCATAAAGTCCCTTCCTAAACCAGGGAAAAATACTAATCCACTACCAGGCGCCTCCTAGAGTGCGTAGGCCACCTAATTGACATCCATGTTCAGGGGTCTGGATCAGTCCCGTGCTGGCCTCCCAGACAGCAGTCTGGAGTCCATGTGAAGAGCACCAGTTTTAATGTCAGCAAATTTAGCAAGAAATTCAACAACTAGCAGCATAATTTATCCTTAAAAATTTTGAAGCTTTCTATTTCTAAGGCAAGCTTTCCTCTATCTCCTGAGTCTTCTACTAGCCTTATTTTACAACAAACACTGTTGATTTAACCTATTGTTGAAGCACCGTTCCATATGTCAGAAATAAAGGAGAACATAGCAATTACAGTCTCTTTTTCTTGGAGCTGGTAATACAGTAGGATGATAAGGATTGTGGTCTACCCATAATCCCCTACCTGAGTGAGGGCTCCAAGAAAGACTGCTAAGGACTCTATTGTTGAATGAAGTGAAGTATAAGTAGGACTGAGTGAAGAAGAGTATCTGTATAAAGAAAACTGCATCAGAGTGACAAAATAAATGTCTCTAAAAAAACAGCAAGTGCAATGATGTGCCACAGGGCTGGCACTTAAGCCATGTATGCTAGATAACAGATACTTTGATATGTTGACACATGAAACAAATAGCTTTTGACAATGTGAAGTTCAGAGAGAATTTCTGGGATTCTTGTCAAATGGTACCCCAAACACATCTCTCTTGCCAATACTCTCCAAGGTTGCTTTTGAGTTATCCTGTCTCAAGAAGTCTAGGTGAGAGGTCTTGACCTGCCAGGATACAGGATGGCTAACAACTCTTTTTTTTTTTTTTTTTTTTCATACTCAACCCAGAAATAAGCTAGGAGATCTGCAATTAAGAAAGCTGAGATAATAATTTTGCCATAGCACCTAGCAGTAACCCAAGTTTGCTGAAGCAGAAAAGTTGAGTTCAAGACCAGCATGGAAACACACACACACACACACACACACACACACACACACACAGAGAGAGAGAGAGAGAGAGAGAGAGAGAGAGAGAGAGAGAGAGAGAGACCTAAAGGTGTAAGGAGAAAGGAAATTAGGAGAGGAATGAGCAAGAAAGTAGAAAACAGAACCAGCCAAATGTGCAAACAAGGACATATTTTATAAATGCATATGATAAAACCTGGAGGCTTCTACTCAGTGAACATTACCTAGACCAAACCAGGAAAAGTGTGTACACTGTATGAACAACTCAAAATAAACTTCTTTGCTGGGCCAAGAGCTTAGAAAATGAAAGGAAGTCTTTGAATAAGAATTTAGGTTCTCCTCTGTCCAGTGTGCAGCATGAGTTGGAATCCAATTTTCTTCTTCACAGAATTAATTATAATTTGTAGTCTTATCCTGAGTGGGAGAACAAGTAAATCCCATGAGTACCCTTAGGTGATCTGGCTAAGGAGTGCAGCAGAAAACTGAAAAGGTCAGCAGATTCTGCCTGAATGTTGACAGCCAGAGGGCAACAGCATATATATCTGATGAACTGATAGGGAAATGATTATTTCCAAGTCTGAGACAGCTGACTCATAGGGGAAGGTTCTAATCAGGCCTGTACTTATAAGATTCTCTTAGCACAAAATATCTAGGCATTGAACCACACCTTCAATGAGGAATTCCACTTGATGAAAATAACTATGAATAAAATAGTAAAGTAAAGAAAGGACTCTCCAAGGACAGTGTAGCTACAAGAAGAAACAATTGACATCAATGACTGCACATAACAGTAAGAGCATTTATCTAAATCTGACATAAACCTGCCTTCTGAAGATTTAAATATTTATGAATTGAAAAAGTGTAGTCTCCTGGCAGAGCTCTGTTGATGGTTGTTGAGCACTAAACTTGGGAGATCAGGACAGGGGTGAGTAAGACATCTTAGAAGGAAAAAAAGGTTTGTTTGTTTTTCAGAAAGAACCAAAGAACAAATATACAAATTCACAGAACCAAAGAACGGGATAGAAGAGGAGAAACCAAAGAGGAGAAAACAGTTTTCAGTAAAGACAGAACAAAGTAAAGACAAACGATGGTAAAGGACAATTACAATTATACAGGTCAAAGAGTGGTTTCAGTCTCCTAGAGAATTGAGGCTTCCAGTAGGTATTTAATCCCAGTGGTCAGCTCCCGGCATCTACATGTGAACAAAAGCAAATGGGCTCAGTAGACTTGCTCTTCTCTCCCCCCTCTTCTTTCCCTTCTTTCTCTGCTCTCTCTCTCTCCCTCTCTCTCCCTCTCACTCTTTCTGTTTCTCTTTCCTTTGATATGCATATAGTGTATGATAATGCATTAAAGTAATTATATAAATTACCATAAATAAACTCATTAAATTACAATTGAACATAATAATGATTAAAGAAGGCGTTAAGATTTCCAGATAGAGTGCGTGGGTGTCTTGGAAGAGTTGGATGGAGGAGAGGAAACTGTTTAGGTGACATAAACACACAGTACTAATGTAGTAAATTCCCCAAAGTTAAAAAACATATAATAATATTTAAGCAAAGAAGTAGTAAAAAAAACCTGCAAAGCTCAAATGTACTTTTTGAACAAAATATTATGGAAACAGACAACAAAAGGTAGGAAGGGACAGAGATGGTGTTACATGTCTATAATCTAGCACTCAGGAGGCTGAGACAGAAAGATTGAGTCCATGGCCAGTCTGGAATATACAGTGAGAATTGCCAATAAATAAAATATGAATACTTTATACTTGTGTTTATTCCAATAAAATTAATAGAAAAATTCTAAATCCAAAGGGGGAAGTATGCTTACAGTCACAAATGGCAAAAAAGGTCTGTCAAGAATTCAAAGGCAGTCTAAGAATAGAGCACATCTGATTGATTTATAATGGCTTGTCTGGGTTTGGTTTAGGGAGTCCTACAAGCATGCTCAAAAGCTGCAGGATATTCACCTTGGCCAGAGAGAGAATTACTCCATTTAGTAGTTTTTAAATTAAGAAGCAGACCACATTTGTTTTATTCTGAAATTTTAATTTAATTAATTGTTGTTGTTTGCATATAATGTATGTAAGCATGCAGGCATGTGCATAGCAAAACAAGCCTGTGAATGTCAGGGAGCTATTTCTCTCCTTCTCCCCTTATATGTGTCTAGGAATTGAGCTCAAATTCTTGGAGTTGCTAACATGTACATTTATTCTCTGAGCTGTCTGACCAGCCTCAAGCCCATGTTTTAAACATTCATGGATTTTTACCAAGTGTTCCTGATGTCAGAACTAGAGCCATCAGTATTCAGACTAGAGCCATCTAAATAGCAGTATAAACACCACTCCTTCAGTATAAACCTAGATAGCATCAGTGGCCTTTAATTTTCACAGTTACAACTTCATCTTCTAATACCTTGATATGGCAAGTGCAATGAGTTTTGAAAAGTTGTGCCTAATACTTTAGTCTGTCTAAAATGTATGAGCTTTTAAAAACACTTTGACAAATATCATTTCATATTGACAAGAACCCTGTGAGCTAGGCAGCTGACAGTGAACTCTAACTCTTGTTTTATGAGAGAAAAAGCAAAAACAGAAAACTCAGTAGCAACATAACTCAAAAGATGTTTGCAAACCCTCATACTTTTCCTACTCTCTTGACCCATTCTCTTCACTTTATTCATGATGAAATTTTGGCAGGGTAATCTTGCCTAGGTTTATAGTAAATACCCAAAACAGTAGTGAGTCCATGAGTGCATGGCTGTGTCCTTTCCAGAAGACATTTTTTGCTGCACATCCCTGGATTCTCTGGCTGATATTTTCCTTTTTTATTTAAATTAGAAACAAGATTTGTTTTACATGTCAATCCCCGTTTTCCCTCCCTTCCTCCTCTGACCCCACTAACACCCTACCTATCCAATACTATTTCTGGTCCCTAGGGAGAGTGAGGCCTTCCATGGGGTTCTTTAGAGTCTGTCATATCCTTTAGGATAGGGCCTCTGCCCTCCCCTGTGTATCTAGGCTCAAGGAGTATCCCTCTATGTGAGACGGGCTCCCAAAGTCCATTCCTATGCAAGGATAAATGCTGATCTACTACTACAAGAGGCCCCATAGATTTCCAAGGCCTCCTTATTTTTGAGACAGGGTTTTTCTGTGGCTTTGGAGGCTGTCCTAGAACTAGCTCTTGTGGACCAGGCTGGTCTTGAACTCACAGAGATCTGCCTGCCTCTGCCTCCCAAGTGCTGGGATTAAAGACTTGCGCCACCATCGTCTGTCTTGGCTGATAGATTCTTTCAGCCCCCTTTTTTAGGTCTTGTTTTCTGTGCCTTGAAAAGGATGCTGTGCCTGTCCCATTTAGCAAGTTCTCAACAGTAATTTATAATGGCTTTCTTCACTAACTTCCATCCACTTCAATAAGAAACTTTTTGTTGAAGGCAGAGCATAGCACTAGTTTATAGGAATTAATGTAAGCATTTAGAAGACTTAACAAAAATATATTTAGCTAGGCAGTGGTGGTACATGCCTTTAATTCCAGTACTCTTGAAGAAGAGAAAGGTACATCTCTGAGTTTGAGGCCATCATGGTCTACAGAGTGAATCCATGGACAGCCAAGGATACACAGAGAGACACTGTCTCAAAATTAATAATTATAATGATAATGAAAGCTTCCCAGGAAAATATCAAACTCCACTTTAGTTGCTTCTTTATACATTTCACATTGTACCCTCAGCACATATACTAAAACAGGGACAGACAGAGAAAGACAGAGAGAAAAGAAGGAAAGAGGTGCTAGAGACTTGGCATAGTGGCTAAAGCAGTTAAAGGACAGGGGTTTGGTTACCAACACCCACATGGCAGCTCAGTTTCAAGAGCTCTGATATCTTTTCTGCTTATATGTAAAAAGACATGCATGACAGCAAAATGTACATACACATAAAATAAAAAATAAATAACTGTTTAAAAAATCCTTTCAAGGATGAGCATTGAAAACACATTTCTTACATCATCTTAAACAGAGTAGTAGATTTTTCAGACTTGTGTGAAATGCGTAGTTTATAATTATCTTTTAGTAGGGCTTTGAGTTTTATGATAGCATTCTGTTTTTCCTTGAAGCCTCTCCCTGCCCCACACCACAGAAATCTTACTAGAAACCTACTAGTTTCTCTCAGCCAAATGAGAGGGAGGGCACAATATATAGAAATTTTCACTACATGTTTCTTCATGTAATGAATATGAATTCTTCTAAGATTCTTTCTTCTGGGAAGAAATCTTGAATTGTTTCAGACTAATGCCATCTAAATACCAGTATAAACAACAATGAAGTAGAAAATCTGCCTATACTTTATTCCCACCTTTTCATGGAATATGGATGGTGCTATCTTAAAAATTCTCCAGGGATAGGAAAATACATGATATCTTGACTGAAAACAGTGATTTTATTTTTCAAATCACTTCTCTACATGATCTATGAGTGACAAGAGACATCTGTGGATGTCTGTGGTAGTCTGATGGAATGACATTATCACATATTTCAATTTAGTATATGCAGTAAAAACTTGGGCATACTTGGATGAGAGAACAAACTAAAATAAAAATCTGGGCAGAACACTGGAAGAATGCTTAAATACTGAAAAATATCAAGTCGATTTTGGAATTAAGAGAAAGAATCCACTCTCTTCAAAGGAAAAAGATTTAATGAAATCACTCCTAGTAGTTAAGGCAGAAATGATAGATCATAAAGAGGTTTCAGATGTTATGAAGTAAGTAATCAGCAGGGGGCTGACAAAATTGGAATATCTTTTATGAAGATTACTTAAGTAGGACTGTGGATGGTAGACTAGAGGGATGGGGCAGATAGGAAAGCAAGTTATGAAGCTACAATGATAATGAAGCTGGGAGTTAATGAGGCCAGAATCTAGGGCAATTGCCATAAGACTGGAAAGACAAAGATAAGTATAAGAAACATGCGGAGATGGACCCCAGTGGCTTTGCAGCAACTCCAAACAATTATAGTAAGAAGCCCTTGAATTACAAAAGAAAGAACTCTACTTTCTTATCTAAAGAGTTGATAATAAATCTATCAATACTTTTGAACTGTCAGTATTCTTATCTAAAGGGCTGATAATAAATCTATCAATACTGGAGAACTGTCAGCATCTAAATTCAACAAGACATATTATTTAATACCTTCAGATAGCCATTACTGATTTTGCTCGTTAACTCCAAGAATATTTATTAAATTTTATTAAGTTCTACCCACATTTCCAGACTCGGTGAATATAACATCAATGAAAAATATAGACAATAATTCATTCTCCATTTACTTTACCATATAAAGGAGTGAAAAATATAATGCATTAAAAACATGTGCAACATTATGCATTTGATGTTAGAGGTAGAACCTGTAGAAGAATAAAACATTGAAGAATATTTAGGACCAGATTATAAGAAATGTGATTTCATATGAAATATACAAGGGTGGCCTCTTAAAGTGTAATTCATGTGTGCTGAATAAACAAATCATAGGTAGAAAAGTCAAGAGATTTTAAAACTTAGAAAAAAAGGCATTGCTAATAGAAGAAAAGGCAGCATATCAGAAGCAGGGAAAGTGGAAAATTTCCAGTAGTCAGCATTTATAGATGCCTCAGTCTAATTGGGTAGGGCATTATGGAATGCTGTAATAAACTGTGTTTCAGATTTTACTTTATAAATGAAAGATTTCAAGTGAAGGGTTTTATACAGAGGAATGACAAAGACTGACTTATGTCCTATAAGGATGTACCAATCTTCTCTGCACAATGAGTAGTGAGGTGTAGGAAGCAGTTAGGGGATCAATGAGAAGTAATTACAAAAGTAAGCAATATTGGGAGGAGTTAGAATTGATTGGGGCTGTGTGTTAAATAATAAGAAAAAGTTCTTCTGGGTGTCATTGTTCATGACCAAAGCTATAGAATAACAAATAGTTGAGCAATAGTTTTAAATTATAAGATACATTTAAAGCACACTTCCCTGGCCATTGGTCAGTGGTTCAGTATCCAAAAGTGTAATCTCACCATGACTACACAATGCCAATCAATGTAAGTATGACTATCCTAAACTATCAGTATTCTCAAGGTATTCCACAGCAATTATGATGTGCATCAGATGCACTAGCTATATCATCTTACACCTTTAAAAGTCTCCTGCCCACTTTTCACCTTTACTACAAGCACATTCAATTGAATTATATGAAGAGCATGATAGGCTATCTGGCATCTAGAGGAATAGTGTCTGTTCTAAGGCTTCTTAACATGCAAAACTTACTTTTAAATTTAAAATTTAAATTGCCAGTGTCATGACAATGACCTGCATGTTGTGATGAATGAACTGTTAATAAGTACACTTAAAAAGACAGCCAATGCTGAACCACTTAGTGATCCAAAGGGAAGTTGAAGAAAAAAATGAGTGTTAAAAAGGTAAACTGTAAATTGCAACACACACACACACACACACACACACACACACACACACACACACACACACACACACACACCACTAAATAGAAAGGAAACAATATATAATTTTTATTGACTACAATCATATCTTTAAAGGAACAGCTAAGTGATTCATTTTGTGGTTAATTTCAAAAGACTTAGAGCAGGCTTATTACTAAAAAAAATATTTATTTGGAGTACAGGCAGGTCAGGTATTAAAAGTAAGTGCATTCTATCATCTTTCACTCAGAACATGAAGCAGAAATGTGGACAGAGACCATGGAGTTGCTATTTGCAAAAATGACTATTAAGCATTAGCTGACGATTTGGGCAAGAATAGAAATGTCAAGGAATCAGAAGTCAGTCTAACACAATTTATATCCATTATTCCAAGACTACAGTCAGTGCAGCTATAGCTCCAGGGGAGGGCAGAGGAGTGCAAAGAGAGTTCTAACAGGCTTTCTCTAATCTCAGATATGAACAATCTGAGATTTATCATGGTAACCTTTGCATGAAAAGATTAAATTATTTGTAATAAAACTTTAATAGTGACGTCAATTGAAGTATAGTTTCAAACTATGAGCAGTATTGTCTCTGCAATTTTCCCTATTTTTGTTGTTGTTGATTTGGTCCCAGATGAAGGCACAGCCATGGAGGCAAATGGAGCAAAAATGAATGTCCAAGAGACCAGAAAATATTTGGATAATTATAAATAAGGAAGAGAAATAAAAAAATGTGAGCTTGTTTACAACATTTTGGTTTCCTCTTTTTAAAGCTACAGATGTGTGACTGTGTGACTAGTATGACCTTGAAGCCAGATAATAAAACACTGGTAGTTACTTTAAGTCAAAATTGGCATTGAAAAGAAGGACCTAAAATGACCATCTCATTAAATGCAGGAAATCCCTTTGACAAAATACACCTGTTCATGATAAATGTCCTGAAGAGATTAGGAATAATATGGAGATAACTCACCATAATAAACACAGTTCATAGTAAGGCCACACCCAACATCAACCTGAATGAAAGTAAATTCAAAGAATTTCCTCTAAAATCAGGAACAAGACCATGTTGTCCAATCTCTCCATACCTAGTCAATATAGTATTTATAATACAATGCAGTGTTTGCTAAAGCAATATGACATCTGATGGAGATCAAGGAGATAGAAATAGGAAATGAAGTCAAAGTATTTTTATTTGGAGATGTTATGGCTATATACACAAATGACCTTTAAATCATCACCAATAAACTACAGCTAATAAACACTTTGTAAGCAAAATATCAGGATACAAAATTAATTCAGAAAAATACCAGCAGCTTTTCTGAATACAAATGACAGAGTGAGAAAGAAATCAGGGAAACAACACCTTTCAAAATAGCCTACAAATATGTTTTGGGGTAAATCTAACCAAGCTAGTGAAAGATAACACAGAATACTTTAGACAATGAAAAAAAACATCAATAGAATATCAGAAGATGGAAAGGTCATACATATTCTTGGATTGGTAGGGTTAACAGTGAAGATGGCCTTCCCACCAAAAGCAATCTACTGATCCATTTCAATTCCCATCAAAATCCCAACACATCTCTTTACAGATAATGAAAGGACAATGCTCAGCTTCTTATGAAAACACAAAATTCCAAGTATATCTTAAATAGTAAAAGAACTGTTGGAGGTATCAAAAAGCCCAACCTCAAATTATCCTAAAGAGGTATAATGCTAAAAACAGCTTTGTATTGGCACAAAAATAGACATGTTAATGAATGTTAATGAATGGAAGCAAACAAGTACAAGACATAAGTGGCACAAATTTGGACAGGTAGATTTTGAGAAAGCAGACAGAATACACCCTGGGGAAAGAAGTCAGCATCTTAAAATATATATTAGTAATTTCAAACAGGGTGGCTGTATGTAGAAGAATGATTATAGATCCATATATATCATCACACAGAACACACAACTCAAAATTTATCAAGACCCTCAACTAAGGTCAGATGGCCTTAATCTGTTAAAAAAGAAATCGTGGGGAATAGTCTTGAACTCATTGGTATAGGAAAAGACTTTCTGAACAGGACACCAATAGCACAGGCACTAAGAACAACATTTAACAAATGGGACTTAGTGAAACTGAAAAGCTGCTGTATACTGATGGACACCATCATTAGGACAAAACAGCAGGTGGCAGAATGAGAAAAAAATGTACCAATTACACATCTTATGCAACACTGATATATGAAATACTTAAAGGACTAAAAAAGATCTGGACATCAAGAAGATTAATAACCTAACTGAAAAAGGGTTACAAATCGAAACAGAGTTCTCAAGGATGCAGTTCAAATGGCTGAGAAGCCTTTAAAGAAGTGGACAACAGCCTTAATTGTCACAGGGTGGCAAACACAAACAACTTTGAGATTTTATTTTTTCACCAGTCAGAATAGCCATGACAGTTTACACTAGCTGGAACTTGGGGTAAGGGACATATTCATCCATAATTGGTGGGAATACAAACTTATATAGCCACTGTGGAAATCAGTGGGACATTTCCTCAAAAAGATGAGAATAGATCTACCTCACTATTCAATTACACCTTCTCTGGCATATACTCTAATGATTCTAATTCTCTACTGTATTACTGAAACTTGTTCATCCATGTTGATTGCTGCTCTAGTTGTAATAGCCAGAAATTGGAAACAGCCTAGATGTCCAAAATGGAAGAATAGAAAAAGAAAATGTGGTATAATTAAACGACAGGATACTTTTCTTTCAAACCATGAAATCTGCAGATTTGTGGATGGATCTAGGAAACCATGTTGAATGAGGTAACCCAGACCATAAAAGACAAATATGGAGCCTATTTGCTTATATGTGGATGTTAGCTGTTAAGTCTCTGATAATCAGGTTTCAGTCCATATAACCACATAGTTTAGCTACATAGTAAGTGATGAGGGAAAGGGAAACATCTTTCAAGGCAGGGAAATAAAAGAGAGAATACAGGGAAGGACAGCTAAAACTACCATTTGAAGTTCTGTGGAAACCTACTACAATAGAAGATTCTTAAAAACATACATACATTTATAAAAGTAAATCTAAATAAAATCACTAAATAATAGGGGAGTCAAAGCCTCAACTAGATATCTTGTGACCAGATGAAACTTTCAATGCCAGGAATGGGTTATATCTAATTAAGTTATTGGCCAAGGCGGCATAGAATCTCTCAAACAGCTGAGGCTACTTCCAAGGCTGTAAGTTACCACCTGCAAATTAAAGTTAAGATCTTATTGCTGAAGACAACACTGACACAATATACTGAAATGGTGCCTACTGAGGATTTTCACACCTAAAGACTAGTGTCCATGGTAGGCTACCAGAGGAGAAAGGTAATCACCAAACCAGATACAAACCTGGCAATCTCTTATGGTGACCTGTCTGCAGCATAATGAGGAGCAATAGTGGCACAAATATTATGAAAGCCACCAAGCATCATCTGATTGGATTTCGGTCCCACCCCATGAACTGGAGCCCATGTCTGATACTGCTCAGGTAGCCAAGAACCTGAGACTGCATAGGCCACAGAGGCAGGGGAAATCAAATACTACTATTCTGCTAATAGAAGATATCAATGAAATGACTCCTAACAACATTCTTATATACTCATGGATTGGTATATGAATTAGCCATCATCAGAGAAGCTTCATCCTACAGCAGATGGGAACAAATACAGATACACACAGCCAGACCATGTGCAGAGTCAGAAAAATTGGAACATTCAGCCCTTAATTGGATTTCTACACTAAATACCACCTTCAGCGCCCAGGGAACTGTGAAGAAGAAGAGGTACAAGGATTATAAGAGTGAGGATGGAAGACTTTACGAAAAAATGCCTTCAAAACAAAACAAGACCAATGCACATATAAACTCAACAGAGACTGTGGCAGCATACACAAAGCCTGCAGAGGCCTAAGATAGGTGGGGACCAGCACTGAGAGGGGAAGTAGACAGAAGCCCCTACTCCTCTCTGAGATGCTATCTGCAGTTGATACCTGCTCACCAAAAATTAGTTTTCTCCAAGGGAGTCTTACTGGATATACAAACCATACTTAAAAGCTCTAAGCCTAGCATTTGATATTCAAAATGAATCAAACTCAGGTGTATTTTATTTTTATTTAGTTTTATTTATTTATTTTTATTTAGTTTTATTTTCTCTTAAAATTTTGTCTAGACACATTATAGCTTCCAGCCTTGCAGTGTTGTGAGATTTCTGTGTCTCTGTGTCTGTATGAGCTTTTGTGCTTTTCCTTCAGCTCTCTTCCCCCTACCCCTCACTGGTGTGTTTTGTCCTATTTTGGTTTTGTTTCATTTTACTTTATTTTTAGATGCCTATTTTTTTTCTAATGAGAAATAGAAGGAAAGGGTGTGGGTTTTGGTGGGTGTGTAGGTGTGGAGGATTTGGGAGAAGTTTGGGAAGGAAAAATATAATTAGAATATACTGTTTGGGAAAAATATTTTCAACTTTAAAAAGAGAAAGACAATATGGGTCTGCCAAATGTGCCAGCCAATCATCTACCACCACAAATATGTAATCAGTCCCTTAATACTCAGAGAATCACACTGTTTTAATTTTTTAATTTTGTGTGTATTTGTGTGTGTGTGTGTGTGTGTGTGTGTGTGTGTGTGTGTGTGTGTGTGTGATCTTAAATAAGTTATTTCATTTGGACTAACAATGTTTTCCACAAGAACTATAGACAAAACTTCCAGTCCCAAGCATGAAAAACCCCCACTTAAGTTGCTCATCATGGCAGTCCAAATAAGCTCCAAAAATATTATGGGTTATTTCTTTTGCACTAGGTTGCATCCCAGAAGCAGAAGGAATGTCTCTATTTCTGAAGATGCAATGCATTTGAGACACAGACTAAAAAGTTTTGAACTATAGCTAACTGTAAATTCTCCTTTCTGTGATCTACTTTTATGGTACCAAAAGCTTCTGTGTAAGCTGCTAAGGGAGGGAAACAATCCTAGACTCACCCACCGGTAGTACCTAAGAACTACATTATCACCATGACAAGATATCCCTTAAGATTCAATAATGAAACTCATATCTTGGTGGTAACCAACAGCTGTCTAATTGGACTTAAGGCCCACTCAACTGGAAGGAAATTATACCTAGTACTAGAAAGCTAGCCAGTTGCACATGGTCAGTAAGGTCATTGTTGTTAAAAGAGAACCTACTACTGTCGCATTATCTTACCTGTTACCATATTACCCTTATCCTTACCACATTGTGCACAGAAAATGATAGACACAAGAATCAAAGAAGCTTACAATGGCAGTAAGCAGAGACCATTATAGAAATACATTATATTGTATTTTGTATAATGAAAAAATAACTAACTGGGATTGATATGTAAAACAAGCTTTGTTTCTAAATTTAAAAATGGGGAAAATTAAAAAATAAACCCATGAAAGACCATAAAATAAACATAAAAAAATAACTAATCATGGAGACCCCAACAGTAGCGAATAATCTGTAAATTCACAACTCCTGCACCTAAATTTCAGGAAACATCACAGAAAATGATGCAAAAATCATGTAAAAGGACAAGGGACCAGGAAGTCTGCTGTGAGAGAGATCGTGTCTCCTAGAAATAACAGGGAATTTACACATATGATATCCCCAGAATGTGGCTACCTGGAAAAGACTCCAAAAATAACAATATCAATAGACATGCTAACATAAAAAGGGAGAG
The DNA here is from genome assembly GCF_003668045.3 of Cricetulus griseus. Classification (NCBI taxonomy): domain Eukaryota; kingdom Metazoa; phylum Chordata; class Mammalia; order Rodentia; family Cricetidae; genus Cricetulus; species Cricetulus griseus. Next base: position 82,383,535 of record NW_023276806.1, read on the forward strand.
GTCTAATGGGATCCAATCACTAGACAAAGAACTAAAGGCAGTTACTGGCTGCTGAGGGAGGATGAATGAGACTTTCCCAGGATAAATCCCTGTTTATACAATACACAGTAGTTATGAAATTACTTATGCACAAGAAACACCACGTCAATTCATCAAGTTGTATTTATATATTTATTCATATGTGTTTGTGTAAGAATAATAATCAAAGAAAAAGAGGCTATTGGTTTAAGAGAGAGAGTAAGATGGGGAGCATTACAAGGATTGGAGGGAGAGGACATTGGAGGAGTTCTTCAGAAGAAAAGACAGGGGGAAGTGATATACTTATATTTTAATAAAACTTTTAAGGTACAAAAATAGTTAAGAAAAGTTAAAATAAATAAATAAACATAAAAAAGAGGAAGAGGAATTTGATTGTTCACCGGGGCCAAACACAGTGCTTTAAAAGGTAGCAAAAATATTGAAGAAAATTTAAGTGCATTTCAGCTAGGAAAAGTGTTTTTTGTTTGTTTGTTTATTTGTTTTTGTAGTTTGCATTATGAAAGTGATCGATTTATTAAAGTAACACAATACTTTTCTGTTCTATGCTATCAGTTATCCTTTCAAATTCATTTTGTGGATAAGGCATTTCTCTACATTCCTAAGTTAATAAGTTTCTGCTTTTGGCCTTGGGAAGATTGTTATTAGTGGAATACATGCTTGTCTGCTGTTACTGTGTGCCATTTAGCACAGGATTTTCTTCAAGAGTGTGATGTGAGCAGACATATCACAGGCACATCATCTTCCACCACCTGGTGGGAAGATATAAAAATAATGAGGGCTTTATTTATTGTATGGTTTAAAGAAACTGATAAGACTAGAGAAAATGTAAGGGGGACTAGACTGCTAGGACTAAAGATGCTGAAGCTGAAAGTCTCACTATGGTTATTCAAATATTCATGCTAAATGTAGTCTTGGAATCTCAAGAAAGGATGATGTTCTATATCCTTCTTTCATGTACTTCCTTTGTTAGTGGGTCATGAACAAGTTGTGGCCGCTCATCTTCAACAGATATACAAATGTAAGCTCTTGAGTCCTCTGCCCAGCTAGTCAAGGCTTCAGGATGACCTATCTTAAATCAATTTCCCCTTTTTTATTTTACATCATATATTAGCATTTTATATTTAATTTGCTTTAATGGAAATTTATTCACAGATTTTTGTGAATCAAAGATCTTTTTATAACAGGCTTTAGTTTTTATTTAAATTAGAAACAATCTTATTTTATAAAACAATCCTACTTCCCTCTCCCTTCCATCCTCCCATACCTCCCATTGACCCCCCCCCATTCCATCCCTCTTTGGCTCCCCAGGGAGGGTGGGGCCTTCCATGGGGTATCAACAAAGTCTGGCACATCATATGGGACAGGGGCATAAGCCCACCCCTGTGTGCCTAGGGTAAGAGAGTATCCATCTATGGGAGTGGGCTCCCAATGTCCATTCATACACTGGGGATAAATACTGTTACACTACCACATGCCCCATAGACAGTCCACATCTCCTAACTAACATCCACCTTCAATGGGCCTGGTTCTGTCCTATGCTGGTTTCCCAGCTGTCAGTCTGGAGTCCATGAGCTCCTACTTGTTCAGGTCAGCTGTTTCTTTGGGTTTCTCCAGCCTAGTCTTGACCTCTTTGTTCATCACTCCTCCCTCCCTACAACTGGATTCCAGGAATTTGTCTCAGTACTTAGCTGTGGGTGTCTGCTTCTCCTTCCATCAGCTACTGGGTGAAGGATCTAGGATGGCATATAAGGTAGTCATCAATCAGTTTAAAGGGTGGTGGCCCACATCTTTAAACCCAGAACTCAGGAGACAGAGTCAGATGAATCTCTGTGAGTTGGGGGCCAGCCTGGTCTACAAATCTATACAGAGAAATCATGTCTCAAAAAATAAAAACAAACAAAGAAAGGTAGTCATAAATCTCCATAAGGAAGGGCATTTAGGATAGCCTCTTCACTATTACTTAGAATCTTAAATGGTGTCATCCTTGTAGATCTCTGAACATTTCCCTAGTGCCAGATTTCTCTTAAAGCATATAATGGCTCCCTCTATTAAGGTACATTTTTGCTTGCTCTCCTCTATTCTTCCCCTGACTCAATCTTCCCGATGTCCTCCTCTCCCCTCCTCTTCTCCCCTTCTTTTTCTCCTAATTCCCTCTCCACTCCCCCCATGCTTCCAATTTTCTCAGGAGATCTTGTCCCTTTCCCCTTCTCTGGGGGACCATGTATGTCCCTCTTAGAGTCCTCCTTGTTCCCTAGATTCTTTGGGTGTGTGGGTTGTAGGCTGGTTATTCTTTAATCTATGTCTAATATCCATATATGAGTGATTACATACCATGTTTGTCTTTTTGTGACTGGGTTACCTCACTCATGATGGTTTCTTCTAGTTTCATCCATATGCCTGAGAGTTTCAAGATTCCATTGTTTTGGTTCCACTGAGTAGTACACCATTGTATAAACATACCACATTTTCTTTATCTGTTCTTCAGTTGAGGTGAATCAAAGATCTTAAAATAGCTGCTTCAATCCTTATTGTATAAAAGGATACAGGATGTCCTTTCCTGTTTTTCCTGTTTTCAAGTATTAGCTTGACATTCTTTTCAAAACCATTTAACCTTAACAAAATACACTTAACTGATGAGGACTCAGGTGATATAATGAAAGTGTACTAATTCGTGCTATGCACATACTATATTTTGCACACTATAAAGGATACAAGAGAAAAGATATTTTGTTTATATTAACGGCTTTCTTAACAAAGCTTTCTTAAGATGCTTAATACGGTCATGAAAACTTTGACAAAATAAACCAAGTGTATACTCTATAATTTATCATTTAAAATATGCTGTGCATTGCAAGTTTTCTGAAATTTGGTGCTCATTATTTCTTTCAGATTGCCCCATTGACACATGAAAATGTTTGTATTATATTTTAAATGTACCTTGAAGCAATATCACTTGTTTCTGATAGCTGAATGATATCTTATGTTTTTTATTCTCCAAAATGGTGTTGAATTCCAGTAAAATAAATCTCACTGATTAATTTGCTTCAAATAAGGGATGAAAATAAAGTCTGTAGTACAAGTCATTTACAACTTAAAATCTTTACTTTTGGTAGTTCTGAAGATTCGTGTATAGAGAAATAAAAGTTTGAAAAGAAATCATAGATACATCCAGGTTCCTCAAAGTCTCCATTACTCCACTCAGGAGATGAAGATGATAACTCTTGGAATGTCACAGCTACTCTAACTGTCCATACACAGTTTTGATGGGAGAAAATGGATAAAACCATGGCTGGAAATGAGCAAATGGATTATGTTGGATAGAATCACAAATTATGAGCTTTTTTTAAATCTTTTAATTTTTATTTATTTTAATTAGCACAAAAAGTAATATGTTTACTGAAGATGCTTTATTTTTTACTAGTTTAGAAAAAAATCATATTTTACATGTCAATCTTAGTTTCCTCTCCCTACCATCCGCCCATGCTTTGTTTTACTTGGTTCATGTACAAAACATGCTAAAAAATACCCTTCTTTCGCCAGTGATCCAAAAAGGCATCCTTAGTATTAAATTATGTTAGCATCAAAGTTTAGCATATATGTAAGAAATGTGTTCATTTGATAAGTGTTTATATTATTTTGTTTCTATTCCATTCAAGATAGGTATTTCAAGTGATGGAAGTTTTTAAGGTATGGTAGAATTACTAAATTTTGGAAATAATTTGTATGTCTCTTTTTGATCATTACTTTTCTGAAGCACCAAAAGATTTCACAGCCGCTATGATAACCAAGGATTTTCTGCATTTAGGTTCTTGTTCTAGTCCCTGAAGAGTTTTCAGTCATATGTCGGAATAGTTGTGTTACTATGCATTTATCATGGTCTAGTCAGAGTTATGGTTACAAAGATAGAAAAGGGCACAAGCTATCATTTTATGAAATGTGAATGAAAGTTTTGAACAGTGAAATTATATATGAAAATTAAAGTAAAATGGTATAGTGTACAAAATCAAGTTATGAAACATTAAATTTAATTCATGATATAAGATGTAATTCATAATTTAAGATGCCATATTATAATTTTAAGATAACAAACACAAATATGAAGAAATATCATTTCTTTAAAATCATAGTGACCACTAGTCGAGCTTAAAACACATGAAACAGGCATTTATTATAAACCATATCTACACAAAACAAATATTTTAGAAAATGGACTATAAACATTTTCATATTGTGTCACAGAGAGGAGCAACCTGTGGCATTCAAAACTATTTTGAGCAGCTTTTATGGTGAGCCTCAAATCATAGCACATCAAAAGGTTAGCATATTCAAGGACAGCTCAGTTTTCTTGCCACTCTCATAACTGGTGCAGAAAGGCTGCTCGTTGTTGGACACTTAAGGTGGGTGCAATGTGGAAAGAAAAATGAAGAGAGAAAAAAATCAGGCACAACTAAGCTTTCCTCAGCCTTGGAGTCTGTGATCATTGACCCTATATTTTTTCCCATATAGTACTCTGATTTGAGAATTGCCAGATTTCCAAACATTCAGAAAAATGTCCTACACTGATACACTATAGATATTGTGTGGAGACACTTCCCTGAAGGTGAGATGAAATAGGACAGGGTATTTTCTTTCACTAAGCTCCCCATGTGGTAGCTGTGGCCCTTAGCCATATGGAAAAGGAAACCAGACCCCTCCTTTACAATCTGACTGAGTCTCTCCTGAGCTAGGAAATGAAAACATACCATTACGTCTATTTTAAGGAAAGTAAGAGGAAAGCTACCCCCTGGCCAGTTTGTTTTCAGGGTTGCAGCATCTTGCCTCCCTCATGAGATATTTGTGAAAATTATAATATCTATAAAGAAGTATTGGATAACTACAAAATGGTTTATTTAAAAATTCACACATAAGCATTCTATTTCAGATAGTCTTACCTCATCTATAAGTTATTAAGAGTTACAGTCACATTTTCTTTTCTCTTATTAATTTTTGGTACTTTCATACAATATACTTTATCATATTTTTGCCCATCCTCAGCTCTTCCCCGATCCTTTCCTACCTCCCTACACACTCAGTTACACATTCTCTCTCTCTCTCTCTCTCTCTCTCTCTCTCTCTCTCTCTCTCTCTCTCCCTCCCTCTCAATCAAGTAAAGCACATATGCAAACACAACAAGACAGATATCATATGAGCTCACAGCAAGCAGTAGAGACAGTATGCAGGAGACCTGCACAAGGTCAAAGCAGACAAAATCATCCCAGTACAGAGAAGTGGAAGTAGGCAAAATGTCACACCCACAGCCAAGAAGCTACTTGTAATTGATAGATGCTAAGATAGAAAAAACGAGTTTTTCAAGTGGATTGACACTGAATATACCACACTCCAGGGCAGGATCCATACACAGCAGTATTTGGCCAGTACTCCTTTCTGTGCAACTCTCTATCCATATTCCTGGCTCCTCCATACTCTTTATTGCTAATGCCTGTCAAGTAGTTTCTGGCTCTGCCCCTGAACCCAAGGTTGATTTTATTAACATAGTCTCAGGTTTTCACAGTGCCATCAAATACCTGCAATAGATATGTGTATTTTGATGATCCAGGCAAACCAAAAGCTACAGAGAATCAGATTCATAGATGACAGAGACAATTATGAGTTGCTTCAATGATGTAACCATGCTCATTTTTATAAACTCGTGATTTAGATTACCTTAATCTCTTTGCCCATGTATTCTTCTCTTGACATTTAACATATCTTACCAGCTAAGTTTGTATGTCTGGATATGTAAAAGTCATCTTAAGTACTGCTGCCTTTCAATCTCAGTCCTCTGCTGACCTGCAGAATAAGAATTGCTACCCCACACCTGCATTAGACTTTTTGTCACTAAGGCAAAAAATCTGTAATTAGTAAAAGGAGTAAATACTTGTTTTAAAAGCTTGGGGTTTCAGAAATAGCAGTATGTAGTCACCTGCTCAGTTGTTTGCATTGTTTTCAGGCACTTGGCAATGTAAAGCCATCACAGTGAAGGTTGTGGGACAGGAAAGGTGATCATCTCATCTCCTAGATGTCAGAAAACAAAGAAACAGGAAGAAGTCAGTAGCATGATCTACCTTCTAAATCACATTACCAAGTGACCTGTTCTTCCAACTTAGCCCAATCTCCTCATTGTAATTCAATATGAATTTATTATTTGATCAACCCACTGATAAAATCCTGTGACCCAACCATCTCCCCCCACTATTTTCTAATAGTGGTATTAGAAAACCCCTAAACCCTCTGCACTGGAACCTATAGGGAGAGGCACTTCACATCTAACACACCAATCACCTGTGAAAAATGATTTATCAATAAAATAATTTTGTTAGCAAATTCATCATCTGTCTTTAAATTCTGTGTTTCAACATATTGTGAGCAAAATGCAAACAATAGGGCTGAATAATTATATATTACATTGCATCTGTATGTTTTCAGATCAGGAGTGAACTGGCCAAAGGAAAATATATCAGAATATAAATTTATCATGCATTTTGCTTATGTGACTGATTTTGACCTATAACCATAAGAGAAAAGTAAAATCAAATGAAATATAAGAAATAAGAAAGTTGTGAAAGGGTAAATGTATAGTAATAAGAAACTATAACTTTCCGGTTTTGTGCTACATAGCCACACTCATTCTCTTAGTTCTCTACTGACCTGCAGAATTTGAATTGATATTCCACACCTGTGTTAGACCTTTTGTCATTGTATCAGTAATCTGAAAGAATGTAGAAGAGAAAGGTCTTATTTTTGCTTGTGGTTTCAGAAATCATATTAGAGAGTCAGCTGGTCATACACAGTCACTATGATAGCCAAATCTTTATAGGAAATAATATTCTTGTCTACAAAGGATTCCTGCCACCCCTCTTCCTCAAGTATGTACATTGTTCATTTAGCATTTATAGGTTTCTCTGTGTAAGGCACCAAGAGATTATTTTTGCTTTCATACCTGGACTAGACTTTACTAACAACATGGAGAACACCAGTGTCCAGGGAGAAGTTAATGCTTCACATTCATCTCCGGGGAATAGATTTCATGCAGCCTGTGTTTCTCTCCACAAGTCTTTTTGAGCACTCTTTATTTCATCTTGATCCCACAGCCAGATGCATGTAATAGGGTCTGCTATAAACTGGATTATTCCTAGCCAGTATTTGATGTTCTCTGTTCCATGCCTGGCCTTTGACATGCCAAGAATTGAAACACTGACCATGTAACATTAGTGATCTCTCTTCTGGAGTGTTGTGCCAAAATCTCTTATTGCAACGACCACCAAAACAATTTTAATAAACTTCATACAGTGTGGGATGGAGAATGGAACTGAAAGGGGAATAAAAAGGTAATTACATCCATTCTTAGACACTTTCAAAGTAGTCATTTTATACGTGATGGTTTTGAAATAAGATATTTGACCTGACAGTACTGAGAATTACTTGAGTAGAGCAGAAAAAGAATACTCTTACTATAGCATTAAATCTGAATCTAGAATTTTCTTGCTCAAAAATGTGTTCAACCAACATGCATAACCCAGACCCAAATTGCTTGTTGCTTATTATTATAAATTTCTGTGTGCAGATGTATAAAACGAAAAAAAATGTTAAGATTTTATATATGTTACTATCAATGAGGATATCATATCTTATTTATCTCTCAACTCTTTTAGTACAAAGACATTTCATAAAGTATATACCATAAAGTATATACCTAGGTTACTAAACTCTTAAAACTATAATTAAAATAGGGTTTCCCAGAATATTTGGAATAATGATAAATGGTTCCTCTGTACCTCTAATGATACCTTTCCCCCACGTTCCACAGTTATGCAAATAAACCAGAAATTTTTGGATAAAGCAGCACAGATACAGATCCTGAGTTCTGAGTTAATGAATAAGTTCTTAGAGCAATTAATAGATATTGCATTGTGATATATGAAAATGGTGTGGGCAGGCAAAGAATGAACTTTAGGTGAATAATATGTGATAGAAGTGAGTCTCTGGCAGTGTGGATTGTAGGCTGGTAATCCTTTATGTCTAAAATCCACATATGAGTGAGTACATATCATGTTTGTCTTTTTATGATTGGGTTACCTCGCTCAGAATGGTTTCTTCCAGTTCCATCCATTTTCCTGCAGATTTCAAGATTCCATTGTTTCTTTTTTCTGCTGAGTAGTACTCCATTGTGTAAATGTACCACATTTTCTCTATCCATTTTTCAGTTGAGGGGTATCTAGGTTGCTTCTAGGTTCTGGCTATTACAAATAGTGCTGCTATGAACATTGTTGAACAGATGTCCTTGTTGTATGAATGTGCATCTTTTGGGTATATACCAAAGAGTGGAATTGCTGGATCTTGTGGTAGATTAATTCCCATTTTCCTGTGGATTTAATATTAAATAATTAAAAACACGTGTGTGTGGTGCGTGTGTGTGGTGCATTTTGTGTGTGTATGTGTGTAAATGCACATGTCACAGTGCATGACTGGAACTCAAAGAACTATCCAGAGAATTAATTCTCTCCTTCCATCATGTGGATCACAGGGATCAATCTCAGGGTAGCAGGGACAAGCTCCTGTACCACACTGAGCCATCTTGCCAGCCTAAATCTCCAGTTTTTTTAATTGTTTGTCTATTGCTCATTCTTGTCCCAACCCCTGCCTGCTACACAGGGCCCACTTCCTTCCTAGTCCTCACTATAGTACTGTGGTCAGTTCTGAGATAGTGTAAGGCTGATGAAGATCAAAGCTGAGTGCTTCCCAGTTTCTTTTATAAGCCATGTCAGAATAGCCTCGAATCTAAATTGCACATCAAAGTGACATGCCAAATACTCAGTGGAATCAAAATGATTCTGTCAAAAAAGTTGTATAGGCCAGAGGGATGCTATAAAATGTCATGTACACATCAAACTCTTAGGAGACCTAGACTTCTTAAGATAAATGAGAATTTCAGATGGCACTGAATGGGACCAGAGTAAATATGGAGTACGTGGACACTGTTGGGGAGAGAAAGTTAGAAGATTGCAAACAAGCTGAAGAGTCCCTTAATCATATTTTGGCTAAAACTGAAAGGGAACCAACTACAAATATGTTTAAGCATCCCTTTTATCACAATATCTGCCTCAGTCCTTATAAACAATCACTTTAGTCTCTACCTAGGATAGCAAGGCTACTTCTAACTATCTTGATATGTGGCTTCTCCCCAAATCAGCAACTCAAATGCATATCAAGCAGAGATCTAGCACTTAGTAAGGATGAAATGTAATACAATTTTCTGCTAAAGATGAAATCTCACTTAAGGAAAATCTTAATGGTCGTAGCAATAATTTGCTCTTTCAAATAATAATAACTTTTCAAGTGGTTCAATTTGGAACAAGGACAACCAAGGGCATTTGTGCCTTTCAGAAACAAGATATGGTACAGGATTTGGCCACTTTATTTATAATTCCAGTATCCTAAAATTGGAGAAAATTTTGACTTCTAACTAATGATTTAATTTTATCTTCACCCCCATTTACTATGTGAAGTCTGAATGGTGCTCAGAGAAGCTCTTGAGGGATTGGGGTAGGTGAGATGTGAACATTCAATACAATCATGATGCTTGTGATAAGGAATAGGTGGAATCTCAGTATGAGGAATATTTCAAATGTAATTCATTAACATCAACAGTTAATGAAATATATGTGAATACACATTCTAGTAAGCATATTATCAATGTTTGTAAGGTGTCATTGATTTTTAAAATAAGTAGTTTTTCTCCTAGTTTACATATTTAGTAGACTCTGCCTCCATTTTTCAGGAGCATCTAAGTCTCCTTCTCACACCACTAGCTATAACATCCTTAAAATAGGGTAGCAATTAAATTTCTCCTTTACACGTTTATATTTCCTATATTTTTTCTGAATTTGTTCATAGTAGTTACTCATTTTTTAGACTGATCCGGTGGTTCTGGGACAATAGCTTCTTATCATTTACATATGAAGGAAAAGTCAGTCAACCTTCAGTAATGGAGTGTATGCCATCTGTGCTGAGAAATAAGCCTCTACTGTGACATCTAAGCTAAGCACACTTGTGGAGAATGAACCGAAATCTGTATCTGTAGACTCCAAGTTGGAGAACATACTGCCAACTCAAGTGGATGGCTTAGCTGATCTTGCTTAATTATTAGTAGAAAAAACATACAAGATAATTTTTACACTCATTTCTTAAATCCTCAGTCAACCAGATAACACTTGTACAAGGAAAACAGCCTATTACTTATTTTAGAGAATGATTATTAAAAAAGACACTGGGAAAATTATCTAGTGATGAAGTTTTTTAATTGAACCATCAGGCAATGCACTTAAACACAAGTCCAAATATACCTGTTCTCTCTCTCGTTCTCTCTCTCATATATATATATATATATAATATATATATGCATGCAGAGATAGAGCTAGAAAGTAATTATGTCATTAATTGCAGTGTTTTTTAAAAGAGTTACATATTTCCTGTCACTTTTATAATCTTCTCTATTTTATTTGTTCTCATCTTTTTTTTTTCAGTCAGGACTTTTCATTTGGATGACATAAGCTGTGCTGGAAAGATAATATATATTCTTCATGAAGATAGTTGCTAAGAAAATAAATAATGGATATATGGCTGTTCTATAGCCACTACAGAAACAGATTTAGGAAACAATGAGAAAAAATTCCTTTTTATATCCTTCAAAAATACACATAAATATTAAAGATAAGCTTCCTTTATATTGGCCTCAAATGTGACATTCACTATTAAATAAAATTATGGAATTTCACATTCTATGTTTTTCTTTAAGAACAAGCTGTTTTCTTTGTAATATTTAACTTAATATGACAGGTACATTAAGAAACATAAGATATTTATGATAGTGAATTAAGTATGCCAGATGCTGAAGAAGTTGGCAGCAATTGTGATAAAATCTGAAAGTAAATGAAGCTCAAACTCAAAGGGCCTATCCTCAAACACCTATGCAGTGTCCTCACAAACAACACATGTGTAAACATGTATGTATATCCTTATATCTAGATGGGTACACCCATTCATAATGTCTTGCAAACAATAACACATTATACAACAATAAATATGCCCAGTGTAGTGTGTGTCTGATAGAAAATGACCCACATATTAACAGTCTTTGTTGAGAATTTCCTTTTGGGAAGCCACTTTAAGATAGAGTATAACTCTGTTACCCAGACTGGCCTGAAACTCATAATGGAGCCCAAAGTTGCAAATATTCGACTCCAGCTTCCCAAATGTTGGGTGTTCTATTTTCTTAGAAAAGCAAATTTCTTTTTACATTTATTACCTTAACAGTACTTAAAATAACTACCTAAACAAATTAGAGTTTACCATTCTTAGAACTGTGTTTGCATATTTGCACTTTTCACCCTTTCACACGACCTGACTCAGCTTACTCATTGTTTCATAGAAGTTAAGAATGGACTCACTGCCATTTGTATAGGAAAGAGAATTGTTCACTGCCATTTGTATAAGAAAGAGAAGGGCCATGATGAGATGGACAATAATGCTAACGCTCATCTGTATCCCAGAATTATTCCTCAGCCAACACTCCCTCCTTTGTTCCTGACTCTAATTAATCAATCTAAGACATAATTTAGTAAGAATATAAGCTTCTGATCATTAACATTTTGACTAACTTAGTTACATATTTTTTGCTAAGGATACCAGGTGCATCAGTCTTCTCCCTTATCTGAACAATTTGATACATTTATTTTAATTAATTTTTGATACTAAAATATAATTACATTATTTTCTCTTTCCCCTTACTTTTCCTATAGTTCCCATATAACTCAGCTTATTCTTTTCGAAATCCATGACATCCTTTTTTCATTAATTGTTGTTACATTTGTATGCATATACGTGAGCATGTTCACAATATTTTGCCTCAGAGAGAGAAAAATCTATACATTCATACAATAGAATATACTTCAGCTGATATAAAGGAAATGAAATTCTCAGATGGATTGATGAAGTGAGATAAAACGATTATAAAAGAAAATTGTATGCTTTCTCTTATATGTGGATGTTAGCGTTTAAGTTTTTGATATGTGTGCTGCAAGCCACATAACCACAGGAGGAGTGGTGGGGAGGAAAGGATCTCCCAAGGAAGGGAAAATATAATTACAAAAAAAGAACAACTTCATGGGTTTTTAGAGGCATTGGAGTCATGCTATTTTCTGCTGTTTGTTGAATTGAACATCTTATGATTTATTATTCTAAACCATTATGTTTATATCCTTTCATTAAAACAATGCCAAACAATTACTGTCACTAAATATTAATCAAGCACTGCACAATAGGAATAGACAGTGGTGAACTATTGTGATCATTCACAAATCAAGCGCAATAAGCAGTGGGTGAGAAAAGAGAGAGGGCTCTCCTTTCAAAACTGCTTTACACTTTATTTGGTACAGGCATTGTTACTTTCATTTCATCAAAGATAAGAAGCCATCAATGCCCTACTTCTCTGAAAATCCACTTCTCAAAACATTAATAACTGCTATGGAAATTCACATTCTGAAAATATTTCCGTGAGAGAGTTTCCCACACCCAATTTGTCATGTGGTGGAGTTTTCTTCTTTCTTCCTCTGACAGTATGTGGAAAAATTGGAGGACCAGGTAGCAATGTTTTACAGGCACCCACAGTCAACATTAGGATTTTTTGTCACTGCTTTGTTCTGTTTTTTGTTTGTTTGTTTGTTTGTCTTTGCTTGTTAGAAATAGATTCTCACATTACACAGGATGGCAGAGAACTTGTTAGATGGCTGATGGGGAACTTGAACTCCTAGTTCTCTTGACTCTGCCACAGAAAGGCTGGGATTTCAAGTGTTAATAATATTTTTACACTATTTTTATAAGATATGTAAATAAGGACCCTAAATAAGAATGTGTGTGTGCCCACATGTGTGTGTTTGTTCTGTATAAGCATGTATTTGCACGCTTATGAGCCTTGTGTAAAAAAGCAACTGAAAACCCACTGAATAAAAAATACTTCAGTATTATGTTAATAGTTCCTTATATAGCTGAATGTCTCAGCTAAGAAAAAAGACAAGAGTCCTTGTAACACTCTAAATCTATTCTTTCTACCCTCATGCAAAAAAGAAAGCAAACATGAGTACAATTCTGAATTGTAGAGCCTCTGTGCAATGAGGTCATCCTTGGGATGCAGGATGCTTCATACTTCTATAAAAACAGAATTTAAAGGTGCTCGAGAGATTGTTCAGTCGTTAAGAATGCACACTGCTCTTGTAGGAGATCCAAGTTCAGTTACCAGAACCTACCCAAAGCAGCTTGTACCTGTCTGTAACTCCAGGTCCAGGAGTTAGATGGTCTCTTTCAGCCAGGATACTTATACTTGTGTACATATCTAACAGTGATACACAAAAATACATGTGATTAAAAGATCAAAATAAAATCTTTAGTCATAATTCTGAGATATCTCAAAGAAGAACCAGACACAGATAGTACAGATTATAAGCTATTAATATCAACTTTTAACTTTTTGCTTTATACTAACCTATGATATGTTGTTTTACTTAAATTTTATAAGATAGTATCAGCAAGATAACTTAATGTATAAGACCCAAATTTCCACAACATTAATAATATCAACAAAGACCACATTTAAAACACAGAAGACAATTTCACTGAACCATGATGTTTTTGATGCAATACTTTTGTACAATTGAATTAAACAGATGTAAAGAGACAGAGATGTATACAGTTAAGGCAACATCTAAACTACCTTATTACAGGGATGGTAAACATGTTATTTCTTATGTTTTCCTGCTTTGTAAGATAAAAACAGTCCAAATTCTTTGGAGAATCTAAGCGTCATTTCCATGCCCATAGCTAATTTTTGTGTCAGATCAATTGATGTTTATTTTATGGAGAACAGATTATAGATAAGAAAACACCTAATTCATGTTTTAAAAATTAATCAATAGCATATTTATGTGAATGCTACATTGAACAACTATAATTTTAATCTGAAATACTGTTGTTTTTGTATGAAATTACCAGTGCAGCAATCAGGACATCATATAAATTCGGCAGCTCCTCTCTACCCAGGACTCATTACATGCTCAGATACTTTCTTTTTTTCTCTCCATTTTTTATTTAAATTAGAAACAAGATTATTTTAGATGTCAATCCCAATTCCTTCTGCCTCCCCTCCTCTCCTGCCTCCCCCAAATAACACCCTACTTCTCCCATACCCTTTCTGTTCCCCAGGGAGGATGAGGCCTTCCATAGGGGTCTTCAGAATCTGTCATATCCTTTGGGATAGGACCTAAGCCAACCCCCATGTGTCTAGGCTCAAGGAGTATCCCTCTATGTGGAATGGGCTCCCAAAGTTTATTCCTATGCTATTGATAAGTACTGATCTACTACAAAAGGTCCCATAGATTTCAGATGTCTCCTCACTGATACCCATGTTCATGTGGTTTGGAACATTCCATGCTGGTTTCCCAGCTATCACTCTGGGAAACAAAAGTTCCTCCTTGTTCAAGCCACCTGTTTCTATGTTGATTTGGGGCATACAAAATAGGATAGCAGAAATTTACAACCCAGCTTCCAAAGGACTACTTTTTTGTCCTTTTTATATTAAAGATTTATTTTTGCATTCAATTGTATGTGTACGGGGGCATGGTAACACATACATACAGGTGCCTGTGGATTACTGAAAACAGTATGGGATCCCATGAAGTTAGAGTTCCAGGTAGTTATGAGTCACACAAGGCTGGGACTGGAAGTTGAACGCAAGTCTTCTGGAAGAGCAGCAAATGTTCTTAACTACTCAGCCAATGCCTCAGCCCCCAGTTTTTGGTTCTTTGTTTTTGTTTTGTTTTATTATTCTTAATCACATCTCCACAGGCAGTGGTTGACCCACTATGACTTTACTCCTATAATGTGTCTAAGTTCTGTTTATTTTTCCTCATTGTTAACAAATTTATGGAGTTGTCATTTTTATAGTTCTGACAGGGACATTCAAAAAGTTCTCTGTGTGATTGTATCTGATACTACTTTGACCTCCTGAACTTACTCTGATTTGTGTAGTGTAGTTTGGTCATTCTCTCTAGCACCCCTTATTTTTTAAAGCCTTTGTGTTTTTACACGCCCTGTATAAAAGTCAAAAAATTATATTTGACTGTTCGAAACCTCATGTTTCATGTGGTCCCCTGTCTACAGCTAATATTCCAGGCCCTTAAAATACTACACTTGCCAAGTACTTGTAGTGGTTCTTTTATAGCTCTCAAGAAAGAAATGGTGTCTGTAAGCCATTAACTGGGCTGGAAAACTTTCAGTTAATAGATTATTTCTCAGAGTTCTAAGAAAAATAGTTTCTTAATGTGGGAAGGATCTGGCTGTATACTGCATGTTGTTTTGTTCAAACTACCCTTCTTATGATTTGTATAAAACAGTTTAAATTTCTCTTTGATACTGATTTAGTGATGAAACCTATTTTTAATCAACCCAGCTTTCTCTTATCATTTCATCCTTTTATCCCTCATCTAACTTATTGCCTTACTTGTAACATGAGAAAAAGATGCACACCGGCTTCTACAACTTGGAGCTGGATGCTATCCTTAGGGCTCATTTCTTAACGATTTGTCCCTAACATGGCACTGTGAGGTGAAAGCGGAATGTTCAAGACAGGACTCCTTAGCAATCATGTTATATAAGACATGCAAACAAAAGAGAAGACACATATAGCCTCTCTTCTCTCTGTTTTCCAAAGCCAAGCAGGAGACAAATACCTTAAATTACCCAACAATCTGATTTCTATACCTGTTTTGGAATATTATTTTTAGATATGGTATATTTGTTTTTGCTGTGGAACATTTGCTCAATGATAGAAAGATGTGTTGCGCTCCTTTATATTGCATTTGCTTAACTCTATAAAGCTGCATTACTTTGCCTGTCTAAAGCACCTGATTGGTTTAATAGAAAGCTGAATAGCCAATCACAAGGCAGGAGAAAGGATAGATAGACCTGGCAGGCAGAGAGAATAAATAATAGGAGAAATCTGGGGGAGAGAGGTCAAAGAAAGAGAGAGGAGGAGAAAAAGGCTCCAGGGACCAGCCACCTAGCCCCAGAGCCAGACATGGAGAAATAGGAATAGAGAATGATAAATGCACAGAGGCAAAAGAAAGACAGGGTTGTTTAAGTTAAGAAAAGCTGACTAGAAATAAGCCAAGCTAATGCTGGGCATTCATAAGAAAGCATAAGCCTCTCTGTGATTTACTTGGGAACTAGGTGATGGGCCCCCAGAAGTACCAAAAGAGTGAAAATAACAACTATATATACTCACACACTTTCTTTTTTGTTGTTGTTGTTTTATTTTCATTTAGTTGATTTTTATTTTTATTTTTTATAAAATTTTTAAATTACTAACAAGCTTGCTTCACATGTCAATCCCAGCTCCCTCTACCTCCACTCCTCCCCTGGCCCCTGCCCCCCCCAAACCCCACTCCATCCCCCATCTGCTCCCCAGGGAGGGCATAGGCCCTCCCCCATGTGTCCAGACTGAGAGAATATCCCTCCATGTGGAATGAGCTCCCAATGTCCATTTGTGTGCCAGGGATAAATAGTGGTCTACTAGGCCTCCTCACTGACACCCATGTTCAGGGGGTCTGGATCAGTCCCATGCTGGCCTTTCATCCATCAGTCTGGGGTCCCTGAACTGCCCCCTTGTTCAGGTCAGTTGTTTCTGTGGGGTTTACCAGCCTGGTCTTGACCCCATTGCTCATTACTCCTCCCTCTCTGCAACTGGGTTCCAGAAGTTCAGTTCAGTGTTTAGCTGTATTCACACACTTTCTTTTACCCTTCTAAAATACTGGCTTTGGTTTGATGAAATATTCTAATATTAGTTTGTTCATTTTACATAGTATCCTCACATTTCTTTCATTATCCTGAGCATTAAGAACAATTTATTTCACTGATTTATTTAATTTAGATCAGAATATTTTTTAAAAATAGTTTAAGGCATTATCCTCTAAGAATTGTCTAACCTCACTGATTCCCACTTCTGAATTCATGCAGGACATGTAATCTTACAGATAAGGTCCAAAGAAATGATCTAGAAACATATTCTTAATGTTAATATTACCATTAAATGTATGTGTTTGTATATGTGTATAAATAAAATATTCATTACTAATTTTTAACATTTATCCTACTGATATTTTGCTCAGCCACTAACAAACTATTTTCATAAAAAAAGTGTTATAGTAATTTATTAAATTATTTGTAAGCCTGCACAATTTTAAACAAGCACAAGAAACTTTACAGTAAAAATAGATTTTTTTAGATTTGCTAACTATACATTTATATGGTATATTCTTTCATATGTAAAAATGTATTTTACAACAGGTTTAAGAGCATAGTCTAAAGTATATGGACCTTTAACATATAAAACAAACATACTGATACACATATATGCTATTATATATTAATTATACATAGGTTCTGAAATGTAAAATCTGCCTACTCAGCCACTTCTACTTACCACCCAAAATCAATGAACAAGGCAACTTGCAATTATTGGTTCATATATGCAGGGATATCTGAGATACTAGATTCAGACACCTAGCTGAGTTCCAGAAGAGGACACTGTCTCCTTGCTGCTCACTATAAACAAGATTTCTTTATTCATTTATAAATCACATATTTTGTATTTGCTTTTAAAAGAATTTTACCATTACAGCTGGCTCCTTATCATGGCTTTAGAGTATTCAAGAACTTCTTCTCTATAAAGTTGAAATATGACCTATCAGAAAATGAATGCGGTAATGCTAGCTTTTCACAGTTGGTGCTAAATTCTATCTAAATTAATCAAAACTATGTATTAATAAATTATCTTTAAGATCAACAAGATGGATCAGTGGGTAGAGGCAACTGCATACAATCCTAAATCTTTATAATGGAAAGATTTACTTCTCAAAATTGTCCTCTGGCCTCTATATGTATCAGTTTCATTGTTACACACACACACACACACACACACACACACACACACACACACACACACACACTTGGTTAATTAATTAATTAAAATTGTCCTTAAACAGAAGCAAAGAAAAAGAAAAACAAAATTGTGTGTTATAGATTGTTGAAAGTTTTATAAGAGACATGCAGAAACTTACCATGTATTTTTGCTAAGAGAAATGGTTCATTACCCATGATTCATTGTTGACTATCACTTTATAAAATAACTATCATTAATAATAAGAATTTCAGAGTGCAGAGTTCTGTGTAGACTAGAGGAGAGAATTGCCATCAGAAGTCTTAGTCAGCTGTGAACCTCAGGTATTACAAAGCAAACCAACCAGGCAAGTACCCACTCCTCTTTTAATAATAGTATCAAGTCTGTACTAGTGGTAATCAACCATTCTCTAAATAGCTTTAAAGTCTGTTCCACAAGTCATTTTTAGTACTGCAACCATAATCAGATCCTGGGGTGGGGGATTATGGACTCTAGTGGAAAAGCTACTGCTAGTCTATTGTTTAGCTAAATGGACAAAATGTACCAATCAAATTGCCATTTTAATAACTTTTTCATTAATATTATCGTATTTGAGTTACTACTAGCTATGGTAATCAAAAGTTCCTTTTTTTCAGTTAGGGTAATGATAAGTGCAGAGACTTGTAGCTGGTCAAAATGGTGAGAATACTCAATCATAAGTAGGACTCCTATATCAACCCCACCTCAAGGGAACATCATATAACATAAGACAGAAATATCATAAAAGGATGGGTATGGAAAAGTGGAAAAACTTATTTACTGCTGATGGAAGTGAAGACTTTAGAAGCCATTATGGAAGTCAGTGTGAAGTCAGTTCCTCTAAAAGTTAGAAATAGACATACCATAACCCAAAAAAAACAAACCTGATGGGCATTGTGCTGGCTAGTTTTATGGAAATTTGATAAAAACCAGAGTTATTAGAGAGGAGGGAGCCTCAGTTGGGAAAAATACCTCCATAAGACTGGGATGTAGGCAAGCCCATAGGGCATTTTCTTAATTAGTGACTGCTATGAAAAGGCCCCACCCATTGTTGATTTAGCCACTCTTAGGCTGGTCATCCTGAGTTCTATAAGAAAGCTGGTTGAGCAAGCCAGATGAGCAAGCCAATAAGCAACAGTCCTCCATGACTTCTATACCATTTCCAGGTCCCTGCCCAGTTTGAGTTCTTGCCTTGGATTCCCTCATTGGATTGTAGCTAGGGATCTACATGCCAAATAAAGCCTTTCCTCCTCAAGTTGATTTTTTTCTTGTGGATTCACCACCCCAATAAGAACCCTAACTAAAACAAGAACATGCCTAAAAGTCACTATATCCTAATCAAGGAAAATTTGCTCAACTATGTTTAATTCCCATTAAAATACTAAGTGTTTCTCTTCATAAGTAAGTGAAGCATCACCTTAACTATTTCTGGAATTTCGAAAAAAATCACATAATTTATTGGTTTTGTCAGAAAACTCAAACTTTGAAATGAACTTAATCAAAGTGAATAGAATCACATAATTTTTGCTTGATCAATAATCCCAGATGTTTTTTTTAACTGTCTGCTGTGCTATATTAGTTACATTTATCATTACTTTGACAGGGTTTCTGACAGAAAGCAACTCAATAGAAAAGGCTTTATTTTGAGTCAAAGTTTGAGTGAGTAGTGTCCATTATGGAACAGGCATGACAGCAGGTGTGCAAGAGCTTGTCATGACATATCTGAGTTGGGAAAAGATAAGTACTGGTACTCAGCTGCATTTTTCCTTTTCTATATTTATCAAGTATAGGACACTAGTCCATGGGAGATCTTCTTTCCTCATTTAAACTTGTCTGAAAACATACTCACATATACTCAAAGATACACAATTAATGCCCTAGAAGTCTCTTGTTGTGGGGTATTTGTACTTTATGTGAAGATTCATTTCTGTGGTTGGTTTAATAAAGAGCTGAATAGCCACAGGTATGCAGGAGATATAGGTTGGACTTCCGGGCAGAGAGAGGAAGTAGGGGGAAATAATCAAGGTACAGAAGAGACAGCAACAAGACATGAAGGGAGTTGGACATACAGAGTGAAAGAAAAGTAAAAAGCTACATGGTAAAATGTAGATTAATAAAAGCAGATTAATTCAAGTTATAAGAATTAGTGGGACAAGTCTAGGTTAAAGTCAAACCTTAATAATTAGTAGGAAGTATCCATTCATTATTTGGAGCTGGCTGGTGACATAGAGAAAGTCTCCTTTCTATCCAACTGACATTTGGTAATAACCATGCATAAAGAGTTACTATTTGGAGGGACAAAAGAGAAACTGAGCTCAAGGATGAAGAAGCCAAAATGAATAACTATTTGCAAAGGGAGATAAACTTCTAGTTATGTGAAATGTATGTATTTATTTTCAACATTTAAAATCCAAATAAATATTATAAGAATTTATTTTAATTATACTAAAATATCCCTTTACACATAATTAAGTCAATTATCATAAAACACATAAAATGACTTAGATTTTGCATCAGTATTTATGTTTCATTCATTCTAGCTAGAAAATTGTAAATATAAAATTTGCACATACTTGTATGTATCTATTCACATATGTTTCTTTGTAGTGTTAGTGGAGAAAACATGATACCCCCATAGGAAACAAAAATCTAAAGCTCAGATCTCGTTTTCTAGTAGCATTCTCCAATAAATGAAACCAGACTCCTTGGATAGAGAAATGGTTCTAAATAATTCACTATATTGATATAAGACTATAAGGTTGGCCCACAGCATCTTGGGATACAAGAAAATGAAATGATCAATATTGAACCAAACTAAATGAGAATATATCTAATAAGTACAGCAAACAATTGATGAAATTCCCAGCCTCCAAAGCCAGAAACAGTATCATGCAAAGCCAGCAAAAAAGACAAATTTAACAGAATAATATGAGAATACAATTCTAAGTATAAACCAAGTATGTAGAGACATAAATAACACTGACATGATGGTTTGCCAAATAAGTAAACAAGGAAAGAGAAGTAAAGTTCACTTGCATAATAATTCAGAATTATATGCTATAATGGCATCTCTTTAAATAATTCATTATAAAAGTGATAGTAGAAAGTAACACAATAGTGAAAACTTGAAATTGCTACCTTAGTCAGTTAAAGCCAAGAGTGACACATGACACCTACTGTTAAAAGGTGTTCTTCCCCAGAGAAAAGTACTCATATTCATTGTCCAATTACAAATGGTCAGCCCTGAAAACATATATACAATTAACATTATACAAACTAAACAGATTATCTTTAGTTACATATATGTACATACATTTATGCATGCACTAACCTTTACTGAAAAATGAGGTGAATTTGAAGGAGAGCAGGGGGCTTGCAGGGAGAAATATTGCAATACTAATATAATCTTAAAAATATAAACAAAGAATGTGTATCCATGAGGTAATAGAAACAGCAACCTACCCCTGTGCATCACCTGTCATGTATCTAGAGCACAGTTCTAGTCATGAATAATACATAAGAAAATTTCAGTGAAGGAGCATCTTTCCAAGTCATTTACCAGTACTTTTCCAGATTATCAAATCAGAGTCTCATAAACTGTGGTATAAAGAAGGAGCTTGAGGAGACAGGACAAATAAATGTATGTGCCACCCTGAATGGGTACCTTAAATAGGAAGCAATATCACCTAAAACTAACAAAACCACAAGAAACCGAAGTCTACATTTAATAATACAATATTCCAGCACTGGTTAGTCTATTTAAATGAATGTTCTAGGCTAATGCAAGATGTTAGAATGGGAAAACTTTTTCAACTTTCTTCTAAATCATTAAGTTCCCTTTTAAAGTCTATTTAAGTAAATTTAGGAAAGCAAGGTTAGAATTCACAGTGCTTGAAGGTAAATAAGATATTGGGAAGATGAGTACTGATGAAAAAAATAGGAAAGAGAGCTCCCAGGAAAAAAAGAAAGAAAAGCAATTTCAAATTTGCATGGGGACAGTATCTGATGTCCCAAGCATTGATAAGCCTCAGAGAGACTTGAGAGGGCTTGTGAGCTCCAGACAAACAGAAATCTTGTCTCAAAAACAAACTAAACTAAAAATAAATAAATAACCAAACCAAAAATTAAATAGCACCTGCCAGTGTTAGTATGATGCTGACCAGTTCATAGTTGTGCTGGCTAGTTTAGGTCTACTTGACACAAGCTAGAGTTATTTAAAGGGAGGGAACCTCTATTAAGAAAATTCCTCTTTAAGATCCACCTTTAATTTTCTTAATTAGTAATTGGTAGGGGAGGGTCTAGCACATCGTGGGTGGTATCACCCCCAGGCTGGTGGCCCTGATTTCTTTTTTTAAATTTAAATTAGAAACAATCTTAGTTTACATGTCAATGCCAGTTCCCTCTCCCTCTCCTCCCCTCTTGCCCCCAACAACCCCTGACTCCATCTCCTTTCTGCTCCCTAGGGAGTGTGAGGCCTTTCATAGGGGATCTTCAAAGTCTGTCATATCATTTGGAGCAGTCTAGGATGAGCAGTCTAGGATCCATGAGTCTAGAATGAGGGCGTATCCCTCTATGTCGAAAGGGCTCCTAAAGTCCATTTGCATACTAGGGATTAATACTGATCCACTGCCAGAGGCCCCATAGATTGCCCAGGCCTTCTAACTGACACCATCATCAGGGAAGTTGGTTCAGTCCTATGCTGGTTTCCCAGCTGTCAGTCTGGGGTCCATGAGCTCCCCCATGTTCAGGTCAGCTGTTTCTGTGGGTTTCCCCAGTCTGGTCTTGATGCCTTTGCTCATCACTATAAGAAAGTAGGATGAGCAAATCGTGAAGAGCAAGTCAGTAAACAGCACCCCTCCATGGCCTCTGTATCACCTACTGCCTCCAGTTTCTAGCCCTGCATGAGTTCCTATGCTGACTTCCTTCAGTGATGGACTGTGTTGGGGAAGTGTAAGCCAAATAAAGCATTTATTCCTAAACCTGTTTTTTTTGTTGTTGTTGTTTGTTTTGTCATAGTGATTCATCATAGCAATAGTAATTCTAAGGTGTGGCATTCACTATAACCATGGACAATTCATAGAACTTCAGAACCAGATAAGTGTTCACCAGTATTGTGGAGAGAGTTACATTGTTCAAATTACTAGGATAGCCAGAAATCTTCCTTTTCTATTGTTGTGTAGCCATTTCTTCTAAGATTAGAACATTCCATCCTGCAGGGAACATTTTTGCAGGAGAATAGACTGCAAGTTAATTTAACTATCCACATAATAGTCAATATATAAATATTTTATTTTGTTTCATTATTATAGTATTTAAAATGTATAATTATACAAATAGAATATGAAATGTCATGATACATATTCTTACAGAAATTACAAAGAACAAAATCTTATGCAAAATTTTGTGAAACACAAGTATCTAGAGTTCAAAATTTAACATCCAAAGAGATTATTTGCTATTCAGTGATCATCCTATCCAAGATTCTTGAAGTGTGCTTGCCATTGTAATGTATTAGCATGCAGGAAGTTGACAAGTGATTAGGCCTTTGAGGCCCTCCCCCTTACTGATGGATTAACTGTACTCCCAAAGGTTGTTTCTCAGGATGGACTTTGTTATACAGGGAAGTTCTCTCTCTAGTGTGCACTCTCCTGCTCTTACCCTCTTCTGTCCTCACATTACACTTCCAGCGTGGTATAATGAGAAAAGTTTCAAGAAGCATTATTTGGGGTTTCTCTGACTCTAAGAATGTATAAATAAGTATATTTATAAATTATCCAATCTAGTATAGCCAAAGAAATCACAACAAGGCCAAGCCCCAAGAATAAATCAAAAGTATGTCACTCAGTGAAGAAGGTTTCTTGAAGATACAGGTATGTCAAATTATTATTTTATGAATATCTCTAAGACATTATCCCCAGTATTCTGGACTGTTACTTATAATCCATTCTAATCTTTTGATTTCTAATCATTATTCTTAAAAATGCTCCCTAACTTTCCAACTCTAGCACTTCATCTTATTGTCTATATAGTAAACAGTAAAAGGTTTTGATAAATTAAAATGATTTTCTCTTTTTCCCATCCCACAGGAAGTTACTGACACATTCATGTTTCTCCCCTATTCTGTGAACCCTTCCTCAGTAATGAGACTTCTCAAAGGCCCTGATGGCTCAGAGAAGCTAATAAAATCAGTGTCCCTAAGTGGATATTAGTTTTATCTGAGCCATTAGGAAGTAGACAATGACAAATACTAATCCTATCCTCTCTGGCATTGTAAACTTGCAAAAGTTCCAGTAACCAACTTAATTCTCTCCATTTCCAGAACACCTCATCTCATAGGCCAGTTATCAGAATTTTTACAAGTTACATCTCCAAATCTTCTTTTTCTTCCTCTCACAGTTCAAGTTGCCACAGGGAAAGTATCTTTTGGAATGTTGTAGTTTTATTAACAAAATAAAGACATTTTCTCCAAGCTTTCATATTTTCTCCCACTTGCTTTTCCCTGACAGGCAGCTGAGGCTGTCCCCCAGAACCTGACACTCTTAAGGTATCTTTAAGTGCTCATTCCCCTCCATCTGAAGCTCATAGTGTTCTGATCCAAAAAGGACAGAGGAAGCAAGGTCAGGTGAGTGAGCATCATCTCCAAGAGCACCCCTTTATTACACTCTCATGAGGAATACTTTGAAGATTTGTTCTTCCGCTATCCCTCCTTACATTCCTCCCTTTTCTCATCCTTTCTATTCTCTCTTAACCTTCCTTTCTCTCTTAGAAAAGAATTTGAAGCAACTTATTATTATTTCATATTAATACAGATTCACTAGTACGGGAAAAATGGAACATTTTTAGTAGTACAAATATAGATGCCATAGAGTAAGCACGAATGGCAATCGGACAAAAGTTGCTGTTTCAATAACTGAATATTGTATGAACATGGTTTCATTGCCTAATGCTGAAAGAAAATGGAAATTGGTGATGATTTTGAACACAATACACTTACTGATCATTTGATTTCCCTCTATTGTGAACTGCCTATTTTGTTTTCAATTTATTGTTTTTCCTTATAGAACTTTTGTAATTTCTAAATTACAAATATTGCCATGAACTTTTGAAAATGTTTTTTACCTATTTGTATATTCCTCTTATTTGTGAGGCCTAGTGTAATCACAAACAAATGTTGAACACACACACACATACATTTTAAGCACATCAGTCAGTTTTTTCCATTTATAAATTATTATTTGAATATGAATCAACTAAAACTTGATTTCATCAAAGCAATAAATCTTTCCCTCTAACTTAAATATTTTAAGTTATTGACTTTTACACTTAATTTTTCATCTTTTAGTTATCTTGATTTTAGATATGTAATTTTGTTGCAGTATATATCAAATGCTGAAATATTTAAATTATTTAAATGTGAAATACTACTATGATAATTTTCTCTAAATCTGTTTGGTATGGTCAAAAATAAAGTGCAAGACAGAGAAAGAAGAAAGAGGAGATGTAAATAGAGGAAACAAAGGAGGAGGAGTAAGGTGAGAAGGAGGAGGTGGGGGAGGAGGAGAAGCAGGAGGAACAGAAGGAGGAGAAGGAGAAGGAAGAGAAAGAAGTAGACCCTTAGGATTACCCCTAATAATCAGCATCTCTAAATGCATTTATGTTCTGGTAATCTAAATCATAATCTAGTGGTGTCGTGATGATAAAAAAAAATAATTTGAATGTTAAAGGAAATCAAATAAATACAGTGTATAGTTTGTTTCATGATTCTTCTTGTAAATGTATCACAGTTTAAGTAAATGCATGCTATTGGGGAGCTTATATATTTTTAGTATATATTTTTGGCATGCAGATTATAAGCTATGAACCTTTTATATGAAAAATACCTTTAAAAAGCTCATTTGTTACATTGCATATATTATTAGAACTTATCCTCACAACAAAAATCTAGTTGAAATTACTAGTGGCCAGTCACAGTGGGTGACAGGTTCCAGGGAGGAGGGAAGGAGTGTGTGAGGAAAAGATTGATCAAGGCCATGATGATGTCAGGACCCTTTTAGCCTAACTAGCAGTCAAAATGTTTATTTATTTATATAGAATTCAATAACAGGGATAGGTTCATGTTGGTCCAAAACAGAATGTATCACTTTTGGTTTCTGGACCTGTGTCTAATGTTTTT
This sequence comes from Cricetulus griseus, assembly GCF_003668045.3. Classification (NCBI taxonomy): domain Eukaryota; kingdom Metazoa; phylum Chordata; class Mammalia; order Rodentia; family Cricetidae; genus Cricetulus; species Cricetulus griseus. Next base: position 82,409,811 of record NW_023276806.1, read on the forward strand.
TTTCCCTTGAACATCTGGAGTCATAAGTTTGGTCATCATAGATAATCAGTGCCAGAAAAGAGTTACTTTTATAATCATTTTCCTCAAGTTTAATCATCATTGATACCATTATCTTTTATAATAATTTTTATTCATTAACCCCATAACCCACTTTTTAAGATTGTAGAGGCACATGAAAGTCTTTTCTCTGGCTGGTAGCTTTTGTGGCTTCAAGGATGCTAGACAGACAGGAAGAAAATCTCCAAGCAAGTCCTGGTATTTTGGCATGGCCCAAGCAGTGTATTATTAACTATTAAATGGTCAGAGTGCCCAAGAAACATCTTCAGGCCAAAGCTGCTTCAGTTATCAATTAATATCTGGAATAATACAATGTTTGTATTTTAGATATTTATATTTTTTGTTTGCATTTCTAACCCTGGAATTCTATTGTTCCTTTGTCATATGACATTATGCTGACTATGCACAAGTTAAATTTTCTAAGAAAGCGAGGTCCTGAAAAATCATTCTTTTACCATCTTTCCTCATCCTTCTTTTCCCATCAATGTGAGTCTCTGTGTTGGGCATAGATAACTTCAGTTAAACTAACTTTGTTGTTGTATATGCCATGTAATCACCAGAGCATATAGTAGGAAGAGCCTTGCAATCTGATCTTTGGCCAAATCTTCTATCCCACTGAATCTCATTGACCTTTTAAGTTTACTTTGTTTTGATTATCTTGCTCCTGAGTAAATACAGGGGCAGATGTTTCAAGAACATCTCAGAGTCTCATAAAGAGAGCTCTGACTTCTTTATGTGCATCACAACATCCAAAGCATATGGAAGACCTTCAAGTAGATAAGGATATCTCCTTAAAAGCAGGAGGGGTAGTATGCTCAGGATTTTCATGAATAAGCCTAGAAGCAATACTCTTGGGAGGAGGCATAAATGATTCCCAAGAAAATTTTGCCTGATAGAAGAGAAAGTGGGAAGTAGCCTTGAATGCATTGGCACAGGTGACCACTTTCTAAATATAACAACAGTACACTGAAAGCAACAATCAATAAATGGGACCTCCTGAAACTGAAAAGCTTCTGTGAGGCAAAGGAAACTGTAAATAAGACAAAATGACAGCCTACAGAATGGTAAAATATCTTCACCAACCCCACATCTGACAGTGGGTTGATCTCCAATGTATATAAAGCATACAACAAACTAGAAAACAAAATAACAAATAATCCAATTGAAAAATGGGGTACAGAGCTAAACAGAGAATTCTCACCAGAAGAATCTCAAATAGTCAAAAGACATTTAAGGAAGTGTTCCACACCCTTAATCATCAGGGAAATGCAAATCAAAATGAATCTGAGATACCATCTTATACCTGCCAGAAAGGCTAAGATAAAAAAACACTGAGGACATCTTATGTTGGAGAGGATGTGGAGTAGCAGAACAGTATTCAGTATTGGTGTGAGTACAAACTTATACAGCCACTTTGGAAATCAGTATGGTGATTTCTAAGAAAGTTGGGAATCAATCTACTTCAGAACCCAGCGATTCCACTCTTGGGCATATACACAAAGGATGCTTAATCATACCACAAGGACCTTTGCTCAACAATGTTCATATCAGCATTACTTATAATAGCCAGAACATGGAAACAACCTGGATGTCCCTCAGTTGAATAATGGATAGGGAAAATGTGACACATCTACACAATGGAGTACTACCTAGGGGTAAAACAATGTAACCTCATGAAATTGGCAGACAAATGGATGGGCCTAAAAAAACGACCATCCTGAGTAAGGTAACCCAGACTCAGAAAGACAAACATGTATTCACTCATTAGTGTATATTAGAAATAAAGCAAGGGATAACCAGACTGTACACAGATCCAGAGAAGCTAGGTAACAAGAAGGACCCAAGGAGGGCCACATGGATCACTATGGAAAGGGAAATTAGATGAGACTATGGGTTAAACTCAGATGATGGTAAGAGAGAGGAGAAGGGAGTGAGAACATGAGGGAAATGGATGATTGAAATGGGGATGCAGCAGAAAAGGAATGAAAGATGTTTCTTAATAAAGAGAGCCACTATGGGGTTAGGGAAAAATCTGGTGTTAGGGTAATTACAAAGAATCCACAAGGATGACCCCACTCCTAGCATTAGTCGATAGGGTGCCCGAATTGACCTTCCCCTGTAATTAGATTGGTGATTACCCCAATAATAATCATAGAGATTTCATCCAGTAATTGATGGAACCAGATTGAGAGATCCACAACCAAGAACCAAGCTGAGCTCTGGGAATCCTGTGAAAGAGACGGAGAGAGGACCAAGAACCAAGCTGAGCTCGGGGAATCCTGTGGAAGAGAGGGAGACAGGAATATATTAGCAATGGAGGTCAAGACTATGATGGAGAAATCTACAGAGACAGCTGAACCAAGCTGGCAGAAACACATGAACTCTAGACCAACAGTTGACGAGACTATAGGGGAATCAAACTAGGCTATCCATATGTGAGAGAGAGTTGTGATGCTTGTACTATATTTGTAATAGGACCACAATATAAACCTCGTACATGAGCTAGCTTGTTGCAGCTTATTTCCTATGATGGGATGCCATGTTAATTCAGCCTTAATGTATTGGAGAGAAGCTTGGTCCTACCCCAACCTACTCTGCCAGACTTTGTTGACTCCTTTTGGGAGCTCTTACTGTGAGCAAGAGTGGACTGGGAGTGGGATAAGGGGGAGGCAAGGAGGATGTGAGGAAGGGTGGGAGGGAGAACTACAGTTGGAATGTAAAATGAAACTTAAAAGAATAAATAAAAAAGAAATTTCCATTAATCCAATATCCCAAATTGTGATAATATTAAAAGTCCCCTCCCAAAAGCATGAAGCACATGGAAATCAAAAGTGTCACGGTATGTATCATGCAGCGAAGCTTTGCTGGATGTTTGTCCAGCAGCTAGCTGTCCTGCTTACATGAGTTTTGCTGTTCCCATCAGCTAGAGTTGTGCCATGAAATAAATATGCAACTTCATAAAATAGTAATTCTATTTAATGAAAAACTTAAATATAGATAACACATTTAAGTTGAATTTTCCAAACATGTAGAAGTTATTAGATTTACATTTAAAATATATTCCAAAACTCTCTTCAAAGTGTACAACAAAATTATAGGTAATTACATACAAATTAGAATTACAAAAATGATTAATAGGAATTTCCCAGAATAACCTTAAAGACATACTCAAACTTACCACACAATAACAAAATCATAATAAAATATTGATAAAATAAATTTTAACTACATAGTAGACAAATGTTCTCACCCAGTGTTGGCTACAAATTGTATATTTCAATTCCTTGTGCAGTAGTTGAGGAGCACACTCACACAGCTCCTCAGAACTTCAATCTTGAAGATTATATTAGTATTTAAAATATATGTACATCCTACAATTTATGGAATGCATTGCAAAAAAAACACTTCAAATAATTACCTCAATTAGGATGCAGAATATACCATTAATATTTCTTCCAGGAAATGTACATTTAGCATGAACTATTTTACTACATTTTCACCACAGCACTGACCCATAATTATGTACCAAAATATTTTTTAACAGCATTGCTCGTAAGCATGGGCATGAGGATATAAATTGGAGAAGTTTGTTGATATTGTTTATTATAATAATGGCAAAATAAAATATCAGGGCATTGACAAACATCCTTCCTCTCAACTACACTAGAGCTATGTACTTAATGGGGCCAGGCGGTTCCCCAATGTATTTATTTTAAAGATATATTGGTATTTTGTGTGTATGCTGTTTTTGCCCACATGAATGATGGGGCACTGTGTGTGAACAGTGCCCTCAGAGGTCAGAAGAGGGCATTGGATTCTCTAGAACTCAGGTTAGAGATGGTTGTCAGCCACAAGGAGAGTGCTAACAACTGAACCAAGTTCCTTCACAGGAGCACCAAGTGCTTATAACCAGATGAGCCATCTCTCCATCCCTCAACTCATTTCTTGATGGATGGTTTTCATCACCATGTTTTATAGTTTTATTTTTTAAGGGGAAAAACAAGAATTAGTATATTCTGTGAGCTTATGTGTCCTGCAAAGTGTGTCTGAAAATACTCCTTAAACTTTGCATCACTGCCTTCTCTAGTTAAAATGACAGAGGGGTTCCCTTGTCTTACTAAGAATGTAATTTTTTACTAACATGCTGCCTGAGGATGGTGCATGGTTGAGAAAGATTGACAAGGTTTGACTCAGATTTGACTATGAGTGAGTCAAATCATTATCAGACTCATTCTGAAGAAAATTTTCTAAAAATTTTAATATGCTTTCTAATCTTTACTTACTGGACTTCAACTTATTTAATTACACTGTCCTTTTTGCCTGTGTCTCTTTTTTTCTTACATTTGTTTTACTTAATTTTCTTGGTAGTACACTATATATTCTCTGTCTATTATCTTATTTATTTAAAATTTATTTTTAAGAATTTTCTAAGGAGATATAATATGTTTGATCACATTCAGTCACCATATTCCCCAGTAATCCAGGGAGTGTTGTTCTGACCGTCACATCCTCTTTTTAATTTTCATATTCCACTGTGTCCAATTAGGTGTGTTTGGCTTTGTCTCTATTCAAGCAAATTCTAGAGTACTCTGTAGTTGCATTTATTCTAAGATATTTCAGTTCACTTTTCATTTCTTTCTAAACTTTCCCCCTTTTTGAACTTCTGGCCCTGGCATTCAAACACATCCTCAGATCTCTGCACAACTAAAGATCTGCAGTGCAGTGTCTGGCTGCTGTCTCTTCTCCAGTTAAGCACTGTTGGAACATTTAGTTACCAGTCCTTGATATGATTCTCAACTCTTGTTCCAAAATTACTCTGCTGCATGTCTCTCATTTCTGTTTCTATGGTTATAGTCACTTCCTTCTTGTTTCTTTTCCTGGCATTTTTTAGCTTCCTAGCAAGCTGTCTTATGGCTACTGACCATTCTCAAAGACAACCTTAGCTCCACATTGAGACAGATGAACCCCATAAGACAGTAAGCCACTGGTTTTGCAGCTTTATTGAATGAACAGACAGTGACAGAGTAGGTCACCGAGATTACCCCATTGCAGTGAGATTTTGTATATTCACAAGTTCCAAATACCATAAATTGTTATACTCTTTTTTTATTTAAGGGGCAAGCATCAACACAGTCCTCTACAACCACAAATCAGAGTCATATTTCCCACATTTGGGGAAATAGGAGAGGTCAGCACATCTGGAGTATAGTAGATAAGCCCTGGCATGGGAAAAGTATCTTTGTGATCATGGTATTTCTCCTGCCAGGTAAGTATAATTATTGTCTCTTTTTATATGGATTGAAATATTATCAACAATAAAATTGGTACTTACTATTCATGTATCATCTTGTGAAGTTAGAGTTGTATTTGTTTTTTGAATCTGTCCTTCTGTTTTTCTGTGAAATATAGTTGTTACCAGGTATCTTATTTAGGTTTCCATTGCTGTGATTATATATCATGATCAAAAGTAACTTGAAGAGGAAATGGGTTATTTGATTTACCGGTTATAGTCTATCATCAGCTAAAGCCAAAGCAGGACCTTGAGGCAGAAACCATGAAAAAACACTGCATCTACACTTCAGCTTCATACTTTGCTCATTTTGCTTTCCTAACCCAGTCAAAACTATCTGTCCTGGAATAACAATACCCACAGTGGGCTCATCAATCATTAATCAAGAAAATGCCCTACAGACTTTCCTACTAGCCTATCTACTGGAGACATTTTCTCAATTAAGATTCCCTACTCCAAGCAAGATATATTTATGTTTATATCAAGCTGACAGAAACTAACCAAAACATCTAGGAAAATCTGACAACTTGCTTTCTTATCATAATAGATATCAAGATCATTTGACATCTATCAATATTGTATAGTTTTGACTATGATCTCACAGTACATTTAACTATGATCTCACAAATGTCATTGAAGTGATACAAGAACTTAGGTTCCTGTTGATTGCATCTGTTTGATCTGACTGCCTTACTTGATGGGCATTGAGGAATGAATTGAGTTCAGTTAAAAGAAAACTAAAATTCTAATGTTCTCTACCTATGAATGTGATCTTATTTAGAAAATAACTCTCTGCAGATATAACTCAGTTAGGATGGACTCATATTAAAGGTGGGTCCAAATCAAAATATGGCACGTGTCCTTATAAGACAAAATACAGAAAGACTGAGACATTGATAAGGGGCACCATGGAACCACAGAGACAGATATGAAACTATCTTCAAAACCAAGACAGTCAAAGATTGTCATCAATATCAGACACTAAGAGAAATGCATACAGCAGTCTTGCTGAATGCCTTAAAAGGGAGATTTTAAACTTCTGGCCTGTATAACCATGGGAAACAAATTACTGTTGTTTTAAACTATGTAAATTGTTAAAATTTATGGACGCTCAAGAGACAAAGAGAATGACAGGACAGTTTTTGAGAACGACAAAGATACTTCACAAATGTCTCATCATGATTTAATAAAGCCATCAGTAAAATATGACTCATAATTAAACAAAATAATTCCTTAAATGCATAGATTGAATTATATATAGTTATTTTAAATGAATCCACACTAGGTAAGTCACAGTCTGAAAATAATTAGTAAATATTATAAAAAAACAATAAAAACACAAATTTGTATTTGATTTTCTTGTGTCAGTGCCATTTACTTATAATGTTTACATGAAAACTTACAACAAGATCTACCAAATTTAGAATGCTAAATGTATTTTTCTTAAGTACATAATCTCACAGAAATCAAATCCATCTAGAAGATTTGTGTCTAAGGCCTAAAACATCCCACAATATCCAAGAAGAGGAAGTAAAACTGCACCTAAAATAGAAGAGACCTAAGGACAGCTAGCTGAGCACTGACTGTGTTTCTCTCTTTTTTTCCCTCTGAGACTGACCAGTCTGTTGCTTTTGCTTTTCTCTGCTGGCCTTTGTTGTTTGTGTCGAACAAGGCTCTGAGATGATTCAGCTGTTTGCATGCTGCTCATGGTCATCTCAGAATTGCCATCTCACCTAGAGAGACTGTTTAACCTCACAAGACCCATGCCCAGAACTTGGAACTCATTATCTATGCTCAAAATAAAAAAAAATACTGGTAGACAAAAACTTCTATCTCTGATCCTACAAACTTAAGCTTTATTTACCTGTACAATTTGTGATAGAAAGTGTAAAGTCATTAAGAGTGAAAGAGCATGGAGACATAGCTTGAGGGGGGAAGAGTGATTTTTGTGCAATTACTAGCATCTGAGTTTGGATTTCCAGCCCCTACCTAAAAATCCAGGCATTGAAAGTCTGGTAGCAAGGGGCACATGCATAGTGGGAATCACTGCAGCTAACTGGGCTAACAAGAACAGTGATCTCCAGGATCATTGAGAAAGCCTTTCTGACAGAATAAGGCAAAGAGGCACAGAGGAAGACACCAGGATTCTTCCTTTGGCCTACTTGATCTATAAATATGTGAACATGGGAACACTCACACACACACACACACACACACACACACACACACACACACACACACAATGTTGAAAATAAAAAAAACCAGAAATTTGAAGAAGAAATAAATGTTCAGTATTTCTAAAATAAATATAAGTTCCATTCATTTAAACTCATCCCTCCCTTATTAAATGTATAGAATAAGATAAACATTTCAGTAGGGTAGTGCTCAGCAGATAACACTTCATTGTGCATGATCTTCTTACTGCAGTTGTAGAGGGTAGTGATAACCTTAATGAGAGCTAAGATTAGAAAATCCAGACATGAACTTCATCTGCAACTGATTAATCACAAGACCCTGGATAAGCCTTATTACCTCTCTTACCCTCTTATTCTTTGTCTGTAACTTGGAGTGACAATCAAAAGGATACTCAAATGCTATGAAGTGATAAAGTCTAAGTACTTGGTTTTCATACATATATTGGTCAAAAACCATTCATACTGTAATTTTTTAACTACTGTTATCTATGAAATTAAATAAGCTTTTCATTCATTATACCTGTCAGATACTCATTCTTTGTTGAATAAGCAAAAAATATAATGGGAAGATGCCAGATTAAATTGCAAAGTCAAACTCCCAACTAAGTACTATTTAGAATGACCAGGTTCTAACCCAACTAGGAACTTTAACAAGTTTAGAGCACTTCCATTGATAGTTTGCATTGGTCATGGTTTTCTTTTTTTCTCAATTTTAGCCTAAAGTTGACTGTTCTGAATCAAATTCAAGAGGGAAAGAACCATCTAAAAAGTTTATACCCATGTTCCTTGAAGAGACTTAACTTTCTCTTACTAGGTCTAGGTAGCACTCCTGTTGTGACCAGGAGATGAAGCACATGGCTAGCTGTATCCTCAATAGGATTAATGGAGTGGACTTTAAGAGCAAGTTTGTTTGAAAGTGCTTATTTTGGATATATACCTAAGAGTAGAATTGCTGGATCATGTGGTAGACTGATTCCATTTTCCTGAGGAATCTCCATATTGATTTCCAAAGTGGCTGAACAAGTTTGCAGTTCCACCAATAGTGGAGGAGTGTTCCCCTTTCACCACATCTTCTCCAGAGTAAGTTATCATTGGTGTTTTTGATTTTTGACATTCTGACAGGAGAAAGATGGTATCTCAGAGTTGTTGTGATTTGCATTTCCCTGATGGCTAAGGATGTTGAGCACTGCCTTATGTGTCTTTGAGCCATTTTATATTCCTCTGTTGAGAATTCTCTATTTAGTTCTGTACCTCACTTTTTAATTGGATGATTTGGTGTTTAGGGAACTAGCTTCCTGACTTCTTTGTAAATTTTGGAGATCAGCCCTCTGTGAGATATGGGGTTGGTGAATATCTTTTACCATTCTGTGGCCTGCCATTTTGTCTTGCTGAATGTGTCCTATGCCTTACAGAAGCTTCTCAGTTTCAGGAGGTCCCATTTATTAATTTTCAATTTCAGTGTGTGTGCTGCAGGTGTAATGTTCAGGAAGCTGTTTCCTGTACCAGTCCGTTCATGGGTACTTTCCACTTTCTCTTGTAAGAGGTTCAGTGTGGCTGGATTTATGTTGAGGTCTTTGATCCATTTGGACTTAAGTTTTGTGTATGGTGATAGACATGGATCTATCTGCAGTCTTCTACATGTCAGCATACAGTTATGCCAGCACAATTTGTTGGAGATGCTTTCTTTATTCCATTGTATAGCTTTTGCTTCTTTGTCAAAAATCAGGTGTTCATAGGTGTATGGGTTAATATCATGGTTTTCAACTCTATTCCATGGTCTACCTGTCTATTTTTGTGCCAATACCAATCTATTTTCAGGACTATAGCTCTATAATAGAGCTTGAAGTCAGGGATGGTGATGCCTACAGAAGTTCCTTTATTGTACAGGGTTGTTTTGGCTATCCTGGGTCTTTTGTTTCTCCATATAAATTTGAGTATTTTTCTTTCAAGGTTTGTGAAGAACTGTGTTGGGATTTTGTTGAGGATTGCATTGAATCTGTACATTGCTTTTGGCAAGATTGCCATTTGGACTATGTTGATTCTACCTATTTAAGAACATGGGAGATCTTTCCATTTTCTTTTATCTTCTTTAATTTCTTTCTTTAAAGACTCAAAGTTCTTGCTATACAGGTCTTTCACTTGTTTCATTAGTGTTACCCCAAGATATTTTATGTTGTTTTTGGCTATTGTAAATGGGTGATATTTCTCTGATTTCATTCTCAGCCCTCTTATCATCTGTATATTGTTAACATAAATCTTTCTGCCAAAATCCTCCTGAGCCCCACTGCCACGTGTGAGCTTTATGCCAGCTGCCCGTCTGAGTTAGGGCCCAAATGAATACATAGAAACTTGTATTAGGTTTAATGCTGCTTGACCAATGACTAGGATTCTCATCTGTTAGCTCAGTCCTAATTATATATTTTATAAGACTTATCTTATCGGACACCTTATTGGCGTCCCTCCTTGCCGGTGGATCACATTGTGCTGCTGGGGATGCAAAAGGGGGGAAAAAGGGACTCTTCCTGTTTCTCCTTCGATTAAATATGAGTCTCCTTGCTATGTCACTTTCTGCCTGGATCACACTTCTCTACTACATTTCCCAGAATCCTCTTTGACTCCTAGTCCCGTCTACTTGCTGTCTCATTGGCAAAACAGAATTTTATTTAACAATCAATAAGATAAACATACACAGTACATTTCCCATCAGTATATAGTAGGGCTACTGATTTTTTTGAGTTAATCTTGTATCCTGCCACTTTGCTGAATATGTTTATCAGCTGTATCATCTCCCTGGTAGAATTTTTCAGGGCAATTATGTAAACTATCATATCATATGCAAATAGTGAAAGTTTAACCTGTTACTTTCCAACTTTTATCCCCTTGATCTTCCTTTGATCTGTTCAACTACATTTATAGCAGCATTGTTTGTAATATCCCGAACCTGAAAGCAAGCTGGTTTCTCCTCAACTGAAGAGTAGATACAGAAAATGTGGTACATTTACACAATGGAGTACTAATCAGCAAAAAAAAAAAAAAAAAACAATGGCATCTTGAAATTTGCAGGCAAATGGATGGAACTAGAAGAAACCATCCTGAGTGAGATATCCAGTCACAAAAAGCTAAACATGGTATGCACTCACTCGTATATGGATTTTACACATAGAGCAAAGTATTACCAGCTCACATTCCACACCACTAGAGAAGTTAGGCAACAAGGAGGACACTAAGAGAGACATACATGATACCCTGAAGAAGGGGAAATGGACAAGATCTCCTGAGCAAATTGGGATCATGGGGGGAGGATCTAAGAGAATGAGGAGACAAGAGGAGGGGCGAGGAGTACATAAAGGATCAGGAATTTTGTGTAGGGGAAGAATAAAGGAGAGCAAAATAAAAGATACCACCAGAAAGGGAGCCAGTATAGGTTTAAAGAAAAATCAGGCACTAGGGAAATGTCCAGAGATCTACAAGAATGACACCATCTAAGTGACAGTGGAGAGGCTACCTTAAATGCCCTCCCCTGATAGTGAGATTGATGACTAACTTATATGCCATCCTAGAGCTTTCATCTAGCAGCTGATGGAAGTAGAAGCAGATAGCCATAGCTAAACACTGATCTGAACTGGAATCCAGTTGCAGAGAAGGAGGAATGATGAGCAAAGTGGTCAAGACTAGGCTGGTGAAACCCACAGAAACAGATGACCTGAACAAGGGGGAGCTCATGGCCCCCAGACTGATCACTGGGAAACCAGCATGGAACTGATCCAGACTCCATGAATGTGGGTGTCAGTGTGGAGGCCTCAGAATCTATGGGGCTTCTTGTCGTAGATCAGTTCTTATCCCTAGCATAGGAATGGACTTTGGGAGCCCATTTCACATAGAGGGATACTCTCTCAGCCTAGACACACAGGGGAGGACCTAGGCCCTATCCCAAAGGATATGACAGACTCTGAAAACATCCCCATGGAAGGCCTCAGCCTCCCTGGGGAGCAGAAGTGTATGGGATAGGTATAGTGTTGGTGGGGTGCAGGGAAGGAAGGGAAAGCGAGGGAACTGGGGTTGACATGCAAAACAATCTTGTTTAGAATATACATTAAAAATTGGAGAAAAATAGAAAAAAAGACCAAGTTTGTTAAAGGATTTGAGTGATGGTTTTCCCTAAATAAAAGGAAGTGAGGCAAGGTATAGTGTTACACACCTGTAATCTTGCCACATGCCAAACTGAAACAGAAGAATCACAAGTTTTGTGCCAGCATGGATAACAGAGCAAGACCCTGTCTCAAAAAAGAAGAATGAGGTATGAACCTTTCAACCATGTAAAGCTGCAAATTATAAGCTCCAATTCACACAGCTACACAAAGCAATATGTATAGCCATTTCCACTTACCCAGCTTATGAGCACTTTAAACTATTCAGTTGCAAATACTTCATCATTTTAAGTATTCATTATTTTCCAACTATTATCTTAGGTCTCCAGAATGCAATATTAAAGCCAACCCAGATGTATTCATAAGTGTGGTAGCATCTCTGAATTCTTGTTTCTTCATTTCTTAATTCTACCACACTATTTCAGCCCCTTGTTGCTCAATTCATGTAATATGACAAATGCATAGAAAACAAATGCCTTATTGTGTAATAGTATCTTTCCATTCAATACATTATGGGAATTGATGACAGAAAAATTCTTAGCAAAGATTGTTCTGTAATCGGTAAACAACCAAATATTGCAACTTGCTAGGCTCAAAATTCCTGAACCAGTATCTAAACTGACATGGGAAATGTATTCTCTGCTATTTTTTTAAATTTTATCTTAAGTACAGTTTTCTATGTGAAAAGAAAAGAAAAATGTGACCGATTTTTATCTTCTACAATTTTGTTAGTACATATAGATTTTCTGCAGTGCAAATATGACCCTCTCCTTTCTTGTTATCATGGTTTTACTTATCACATTTGTTTCACTGTTCAATGATACCCTTCCTGGAGGAATGACCAGAATTTTATTTAACTTAGGAAAAGGTCTTCTAATTCTAGACCCTTTTCTTTCTCTTCTCTACATCACAAAATGGGGCAATGTTAATTTCTTCATATAATATATCATTGAAAGATTCCTATCTCTTTTCTTACACATATTGCCTTCAAAAATAGTCATGGTATTAATGTTTTTTTTTCTGTTTTTTCCTCCTTACCCACCAAAGAAAGGAAGACATGGAGAATATGCTGAAAGGAAAGAAAATGCTATAGAGTCTTCTGTAAATCGTGTTGTTGTTCCATCAATCCATTTAAGACTATCTAAGCATACTACATAGAGTTAAGCAATTTAGCTGGAACCATTGCCAAGCCATTCCCCAGACTGAGACTCTCCTTTTACCTTTTCTCATGAGAGTTCATATGCTCAGTGTATATTACAAAAGCAAGATTATTTTGTTGATTGACATATAAGCAGTGTTATCTAAAATACAGATATATGTGATGACTAAATCATTTAAGATGACTAAATCATTGCAGATGCAAAATACTAAAAAATGTATATATATATATATATATATTATATATATATATATATATATATATATATTTGTGCCTAATGGAAATCTTTAATCTGATCAGCTGTGCAAGTTACTTCCTGTAGATGCCTAGTTTTGTTTTTTGTTGATTTTTTTTGTTTTTATTATTTTATCTTCAATATATTTTTTTATTTTTCCACTGTTTATCTTTTCTAGAAAATATATTTTTTCATGCAATGTATTATGATTATGGTTTACTTTTCTCCAGCTCCAACCAGAAGTCCTCCTTTAGAAGTTTGGTGGTCCACATCCTTACTTCCTCAGAAACTACATATCCTTTTAGAGATTTTCACACATGTATGAAAATAGAATATTTCATGGATATTAAATATTATAAAATGGTAGTAGCACTAGAATAGGAGATTTATTAAATTGTATCCTGTAAAGGATAAAAGTGATACAAGTTCAGTTAAGCTAAATTGGGGTACAGCAGCAGTTTTATTAAGGGCTTTACATGTCCTCATTCCTCAACAGGTAAGCATAAACTTACAATTTTTTTCTGTATTACATTTCATGTGTTATGTAATTATATGAACATTGAAGATTTCAAGATGGTGCTTTTCTAGATATTGCTTGAACAACAGTTTTTGTTTTAAGAGGTCCCTGATAGTTGGGTGATGTGGGAAACCTCCTTTAATCCCAGCACTCAGGAGGCAGAAGCAGGTGGATCTCTGTGAGTTCAAGGCCAGCCTTGTCTACAGAGCCAGGACAGGCTACAAAGCCACAAAGAAACCCTATCTCAAAAAACAAACAAACAAACAAACAAAGAAAAGAAGCAGGAAAGTTGAATCTCCTCCTTGGTCAAACACTATTTTATACTGTGAGGATGCATACACTATAAAGATGAAACCCTGTGCAGACTGGAATACAGAAAGACCATTTCAGTAAGGTATTTGATATAGTTACTTTGAACTGTGTAGGGTTTGAACATTAATAGATGGTACTTTTTGGAAACCACCATGCAGCTGTAGTGTATCCTGATGGTCAATATAAAGTCATACTACTTACTTGTTGAAACAAATTTAGAAGTATATTTTATACACATATCCATGAAGCTCATTCAGCTTTGAATATTAATCTATTCATTTACATTAAAGTTAAAAATAGCATTTTTTATGTGAGTTATACAACTCTTTCCCAAATACATAGTGTTTCCTGAATTAGTTTTCCTTATACTCAATAGACGAATATTTGATAGAAAAGAAACTTAATAAAAATCAGTGTGTTGCATTTTAGTCCTAGAAATTCTGGCCACTTGAGAGAATAAATGTTCCTAAGAAAATAAAGCTACCCTGTAAACCTAAAAATTAGTTTTCTTTTAATGTGTATAAGCTAAAAATTATAAAGAACAGTTCAATCTATGAAAGACAGCAGGTCAGAGAAAAAACCAAGGCAGTCTACACATAATCACTGACTAAGTTGTTTTGATCCAAACCTTTATTTTTGGAAAACAACTGCCTACACAAGATGCATAAAATAACACCCATCCAGCAAGAAAACAAAAAGCTGTTAATATCAGCCTAGAAAAGATGTAGAGTGGAGGACAAGCTGAAGGAAATTTACCAAGGAGCAAAGAGAACAGCCATAGCGCTTTTGTCTTTCCATGATTTAGGAGGCCTTATAGACAATAAAGAACGGAAGAATATTCTGTCTCTTCTACAAGCTTTCATTGGCAGGAGCACAATTTTATAGGGGCCTTTGATGACAGGCTTCTAATCGATAGAAGCAACAGAGACTTTTGGGGTGGACCTTTAAAATAGCAATCAAAACCAAGCATGCGAAATAAATTATCACAACAAACATCACTTTACTGATCATCTCTGCAATTACAGAGCAAAACAAAAAAAATGATATATTAAATCTTGAAAATTATTACAAGTAACTATTGGAAGAAAACGCAGATATCCACAGCTAATCACAGCTAACCAAAGTCCTGCAGTAAAGTCATAGACAGGGAGGAGCAATAATATGATGAAAGTGGGCAAGACCATGATGGAGAAACTCACAGAAACAGCTGACCAGAGCATGTAGGATAGGAACTCAGTGACTCCACATCGACAACTGAGGAACTCTGCCCTCAGATGTGTTAGGCTCTCAAAGGCACCAAATTAATAAATATTAATTCAAATATTAACGCAACAGTTTGGAGGAACATAAGAAACCCTCTCAGTGATACTTACCTCTGGGTTGCTGGGACTGTTTTGCGAAGATTCCTATAGGTATATCAACCCCTCACTTAATATCTGATCATATGAAGATAGTTAATGCTTTTTATTTTAATCGAAGCATAGGGGCTTCTTTTATATTAAGAAGTCAGGCACAAACATTCCAGAGAAAAACCACTGACTACCTTGTACCCTTCAACTTCTTCTATGTCTATTTCCTGAATCTTCTCTATTGTCTTTCATAACAACATAAGTTTTATTACCATTTTAACATAATTAATAGCAATCCATATTACAGAACTTCTACAACTCTTTTTATCTTTACATCATTCTCAGTAAGTTACATGTTAATACTGCATTAAAATTGTGGGTTTAAGGCTAACAGAAGCAAAATTTGAGGATCATCCATGCAATATGATTTTCTACTACACCGATTATTAGCAGATATATTTTGTGTAGATTGCTCAGAGTATTCTACTTGGGAGAAATGGAAGATGGGCATCCTGTATACTTCATGTACTGCAATTATGCCATTGTATTTTTTATTTAGCTCTTGTATTTCTATTTAAAAGTATAAAGGGTGTCTGTTGAAATGGCTCAGCAATTAAAGACAATGGCTGCTTATAGCTGAGCTTTCTTTGGACTGCCAGCTTCCAAATAATCACATGGAGACTTTCATTAATCAGGAACACTTGGCCTTACTTTAGCCTTGTTTCAAACTAGCTCTTTAAATTTAAATTAACCCATTTATATGAATCTAAATTTTGCCACGTATCTTGTAACCTCCTCAAACTCAAACAAAATATTAAAGATGATTGAATAATTAATGTAGTAATTCCAGTGTACCTCAAACATAGTATCATAGTTATAAAACAGCTGAAATTTAGACATATTCTTTAGTTATGCTTTTTAATTCACTTCATGTGGTTCTAAGTTAAGAGGACTTTATTTGGCACCAGGCGATGATGGTGCACACCCTTAATCCCAGCATTCAGGAGGCAGATGCAGGCGGAACTCTGTGAGTTCAAAGCCAGCCTAGTCTACAAGAGCTAGTTCCAGGACAGCCTACAAAGCCACAGACAAACCTTGTCTCAAAAAAACAAAAAGAAGAGTACTTTATTTGGCAATGATTATTTTACCTTAGCTTTTGGTAATTAGCCTCCTATAGGATGGATCTTCTGCAGGAGAAATTTGCTGATACAGTACATATCTTCTTTTTCCTTAGTTATTGTATTCTCTGGAATAGGATACTTATCTGACTTTCCATCGCACATAAATTTATATTTAGAAACTTTTAACTTTTTTTGGTTTAAGTCAAGTATTTTTTTAAATTGTTATCTAAATAACCAAATAAAGCAAAATGGGTATTATTTTCACAAACCAACTCTTATATTCATTAATTCAAATAAATTCAAAAGATATATATATACTAAGATCCTGCTATATTTTCTGTGTTATATAAGATCAGTGACTCCTAAACTACATGAGAGTCACTTGGAAAACTTCTGAACACAGGAGTGCTAGACCCATTCCCACAGTATATGAGCCAACATGGGCTTATGAGCTTGCATGAGGTATTATATAATAATTTTGTAATACAAATTTTCTCAACTCAAATTGAGTTGAGAATTACTTTAAATTTGAGAATTATTGACAATTAACAAAATTATGAATTTTTATGACATTTAAATTTTAAACATGACTTCTGTATTTTGCCAACACCTTGTATTTTCAGTCTTTTCTCTACAACCCATAGTTTTATATACAGCCTGGTGAAAGACTTCAGTCAACATTTGCTACAAAACAAATACAAAAAAAATTGCTATATTCTCCCTCCCAGATCTCTTTCTTTAATAGTTTAATTGAAAAATACTTGCCATATTTACTAGCATACTAGTTTATTTGACATTGGCATATTTTAAAGATCTTTTATGATTGACTTAGCTAATCTTGAAAATCAAGTAAAGTAACAGGAATATGGATAACTGATTTTCCTTAAAGGCAATTGGAAAATAACTAATAACAGAAGTTTGTTAAGATTTAGAAGTGAATGAAGTATCAGGCTTAAAACAGAATGGAAGCAAAGAAAAACTGGGGTAAAGCAGACATATCTGGAGGTACAATGACAATCAGGAGGACATGTTTGGGGAACACATGAGTTTCATACCATTCATCAAATCAAATCCAACATTATATCCAGTATCTTTCTGGTTATTTTCCTTCTTGATCTGTGGCTTCCATAAGGAGACAGGCTGCCTGTCATGGTATAGAGTCCATGTTTATAACACCTAGTACCTAGAAGAAACACAAAGAGTTGGGCATGTATCAACTATGTGACTTCAAGATCACCAGAGTGTGAACTAAATAAAGGAAAGCATTATTTACAGAAGCCATGGAAAAATATGTAATTAGTGCTTCATTTTTTTTCAGGTGGCCAATATAAATCTACAGTAGTAAATGGAGATTCTCTGCTCTAGGTAATATGTTTGAATTATATATGCCTGAGAAGACACTGGGGTTGTAGAGAAAAGACTGAAAATATAATGTATTGGCAAAATGTAGAAGTCATGTTCAAAATTTAAATACCATAAAATTTCATGTTTTTGTGAATTGTCAGTAAGAGAATTTTGCATATAAATTTGAAAGCAAAGCAGGCTGTTGGTTTAGGGAAAAGAAGCATTATGATCAAATCTTATTTGGGGAAAAGTACCAGGCACCTGGTATAAATTGCATGCTGCCCAAATGAAAAGGGCAGATGTGGTTTGTGTTCCTTCAATGGGAAAGGATAAATGGTTTCATGACAAAACAGTACTAAAGTTAGACATAATCTTGTGATGGGTTTGATGAGAATGTGGAAGAAATAATTAAAGTGCAATTTCATGGTTATAAATAAAAATGACATAAATATTACTGACATTTCTAACAGAAATTTGGAAGTCATAACAGGCTGTTTTTGTAAAAGGAAATTATGTGGGTTTTATTTTTTGCATTGGGATCCAACCCAAAAATCATTTAAATTTTTGAAATCTTTCTGTCTCCTAAAAATGATCACTTGATACATTCTTAATATAAGTTTGTGATATAATATTTATAATATATAGTAGACATTTTGTAAAACATTTACCACTTTTTCAAATTAATCTTCAAATATTTACTTCAGTGATTTTCACCATGAATGTAAGACACTGAATGACAGATGTCTTAACTTGGGAACAACCTTAGTGTTTTGACAATGACTATGCTTAAGATATCCAGGAAAGACAGGATGTTGAGACACATTTTGGAAGTGAGCATGGAGAGAAATAATGAAGATATTTTCTTCAGCATAGCTATAAGTTCTGTCATTATACAAAAATATGCAACTGCTTAGTCGGCAAATTATCAGTCCACACCCAACACAATATGCACCAAACACACATTCTAACAAATGTTAAATTTTTATTTAGTGTTCCACAGTACACTACTATATGATAGAATTAAACATTTCAAAAATCTAATACTAAATAGCTTTCTTATGCCTTTATATGTTGACATTCAATTAATACTTTACAAGTTTTAGAGCCATAACTTTAGTAGTTCACTTGAAATATATACTATCAGGACACTGACAATATTTCAATTTAAATTTATTCCTCTTCCTGTGATTGTCAGTTCTAATTCTGAAGGATAAAAGTGAAATGTGGGAAATAAAAATGCAATATTTCCTTTGGTGAATCTCTTTTCAGTTCTAAAAATTGGTCTTCCAGCAAAAAAAAGGAAAGAAAGAAATAGAGGGACAGAGAGGCAGCAGGTAATCTCTTAGACATTCTGAATTGCTTGTAAATGAGGACATCGCTATGATTGCTTTAATATATTATTTTATATTTATCTGGCTCCTGGAGCAGAAGTGGCATCATTATGAATTAAAATGTTTTTCTCAGCAGGAAGAAGAAATCAAAGCCTTTATTTTTCTTAATGATTAAGTTCTAGTTTGATTCTGCTGGTACTATTTATTTATGTGAAGGTCTAAAAACAGAAAAGAGCATTGGCATTGTACTATCTTTATTAAATAAGCACTGATGAATAGATTTTTCAATATGAATCTAACATCACTACTAGTTCTTACTCAAATACTATTTAAAGACTTGTATGATTAGATGGACGTAACACTCTTTAAACTTCAGAATGAAACCTTAGAAAGATATGGATAAGTTACAGTTGACTCCTAAATGGAAAAAGCGAGACTGTTTTCATTCACCTCAATTTGATGATAAATTTGAGAATGAACAACCACTGTTAGATTGTATTTACTGAGGGAAACTAAGATGAAGTATTATTCTATAGGCATGTCAGTAGTGAGTCATTTCAACACAGAAATTTCATTCTCAGGACTTATGAAACAATTATACAATACTTGTCAGTGAGATGATTTATTTAACTTCTTTTTTCCATTTTTTATTTGAATTAGAAACAAGATTGTTTTAAATTAGGATAATGTTTTCATGAGTCCCAGCTTGCAAACATGGCATGGCCATTGCCTATAAATCTGTTTGCTTTATGTCCATGTGTAGAATCAAGTTCATCTTCCTGCTGAACTAAGAGCATAGGTATCATTATGGGACGAAACTTACAGTGCTCTCTATCAGTTGGCTTTCAAAACATTAAAGTTATAGTTTTAAATGTTCTCTGTTGAAATGGCCACTTTGGCCAATTATCGGAAAGATTTAAACTCAGAGACATTTTCACTCTCTAACAAATTGTAAAGGACATTAAACTACAAACTATACAATAGTATGTAACTGCAAAAGATTTATGAAGTGGTTGTTTTATTTAGAAAAGCCAATTCAGATGCATCAAAATTCTTAAAATTTTGAATGACATTTCATAAGCCAGTTTACTTCTAAAATTTTCTACTGAAAGGGAAAATTCAGAATTGAACAATAATTAAAAAGTTTTCTAGTCAGAATATAATCAGAAAATAACTAAATGTTTAATTTTACCATGCAAGTTAAACTTGAATATGTCAGAAGGATTATTTAGTATATTTTAAGATAAAAACAGCAAGCTACATTTATGTGTTGATAGACTGATAAACATGAAGAAGAATTCTATATGTGTACATTAAAATATTGACAGTGATAAAGCATGGGTGGTACAAATTATGTAATAAATTCTTTCCTTCTATCTATTTTCATCTGGATCTATAATTGTAAAAAGAATCTTATCAATAGCACATATTTCACTTTTATTATGGAAAAGGTTATTCTTAAAAACACTGTGATCCTGAAATGGTGGCACATGCCTGTAATCTCAGTATGGGGAAGGTATACACAAGTTGATGAAGAAGTTCAACACTAAATTGGGGTACATGAAAAAGTCTCCAACACACACATATACACACGCAGACACACAGAGATACAACACACACACACACACACACACACACACACACACACACACACAATTCATGGAACAAAAGGGGGAAAGATATGACCATATTATTATCATACAAATAAAGTAAAATTCTACATGCTTTGGAAAATATATTCATGGTTTCCCATGATAAAATAATAATAATAGTTTGCTTTTGCATAAAGACATGACACTAATTACATCTTAAGGGTTGGAATTCAACAGTAAATTAACATGTGGAAATGTCACAAGTTTGCTCAGGAAAAAAACCTAAGAAGCAAACAAGTAGAATACAGCAGAGATTCAATAGGATAAACATGTTGTCACCAAAAAAGAGGAGTTTTCAATGCCAATATCTGGTGGCATTTTTAATTATTCATTCCTTTCAAGCTTTGGTGCATAGACTTCCCTCATGGACTATTCATTCTCCTAGAGTTACCTCCTTTACATTTCCTCAAGCCTGTGCACCTGGCCATTATGGTGCCTGGAATTCCTGTTTCTAATTTTCATATGGAAAGCCTTTTTTAGGCACTGAACTTGAAGTTCCCTCTACAAAGAAGTGATCTGGCAGACACTTCAATTCATCACACATATCTACTGTGATGTTTTGTATACTGTAAAGTATTTACTGCGGGTTTT
Source organism: Cricetulus griseus (assembly GCF_003668045.3). Lineage (NCBI taxonomy): Eukaryota > Metazoa > Chordata > Mammalia > Rodentia > Cricetidae > Cricetulus > Cricetulus griseus. The sequence continues at coordinate 82,431,112 of NW_023276806.1, forward strand.
ATTAATTCTCTATTATCTGTCTTTTTACTGTGACATCCTGGTCACCACTATTTGTCCAGGTCCTACAGAACTTTCATTGTAGATTTGCTGGTTAAAGAAATGAATAAATAATTAATAAATAGATAAAGGCCTGTTCCTTGACAGATGAAATTGCAAGATTGTGTGGCAGGGAGATGAGAACCCAGAAAGTGAAACTCAGTCTATTTTGAGTTTAGTTTGTACACTATAGGATGTCAATCTGCATTAATAATTCTGGTCATATATATCATGCAAATGAAATTGACAGATATATTTTATATGATCCTTATGAAATATGTTTGTAATTTTTTTCAGAATTAATTTCTTTTCAAAGCCAACTACTAGACTTTAAACTTAGATGAATATGTATTAAAAGTAATTTACAGATGTACTCAAGATTATCAATGTCAAACAATGTCAAGAAGATTTTTACTTTCTTAGTACAAAACACAAGCTTTAGGATCTTGCTGGATATGTTTGACGCTTGTGCTATAAACCACCAAAGTTATGCTCTTTGTATGTCATATTTATTCACTGTCTCACAAAGGCAAAAGTCATATCACTGAAGAATTACACTTTCATAGATGAAATTCCATGAAGCATTCATTCTGGCACTACACCAATATCTTATTCTTCTGGACCTGATTAAAATCCTTCCAATTCTAAAGAGAGTTTTTTTGTGTGTGTGTGTGTGCAAACACATCCATTTAGTCAGCAACAGTCTATGGAAGCAAAATGAGGAAGCAGATTTTTACATAAACTGTTTCTGCTATAATAGAAATGAAGGGGATGGGTTGTTTTTTTTTTTACATTTTTTATATTTTTTATTAGTTCAAATTAGGAAAAAGCTTGCTTCACATGCCAATCCCTCCTCTCTCTCCCTCCCCCCACAACTTCACACCTTCCCCCACCCCATCCACCCTCTACTCCCCATGCTGGGTAGGGCCCTTGAAGGGGGCTCCCCAAAATCTACCACATCATCCTGAGCCGGGTCTAGGCCCCCATGTGTCCAGGCTGAGAAGTGGGATGGGCTCTCAGTGTCCCTCCTTCACCAGAGAAAAATACTAATCCACTACCAGGGGCACCATAGAGTGCAGAAGCCTCCTCATTGGCATCCATGTTCAGGGTTCTGGATCAGTCCTGAGATCACCTCCCAGACAGCAGTCTGGGTTCGATTAACTCCCCCTTGTTCAAGCCAGCTGTTTCTGTGGGGTTCACCAACCTGGTACCGACCCCTTTGGTCTTCATTCCTCCCTCTCTGAAACCAGAGTTCAGTTCAATGTATCTGTGGGTATCTGCCTCTGCTTCCATCAGCCACTGGATGAGGGCTCTAGGATGGCATGAAAAGTAGTCATCAGTCTCATCATAGGGGAAGGGCATTTAGGCTATCCTCTCCACCATTGCCTAGATTGTCAGTTCGTGTCATCCTTGTAGACTTCTGGAAATCTCCCTAGTGCCAGTTCCCACCTCGGACATTTAATGGGTACCTCTGATATGGTATCTCTCATCCTGCTCTCTTCTATTCATCCCCCAACTCAACATTTCTGCTACTCTATTTCATCCTATCCCCTCCTCTTCTCCTCCTCTTTTTCGGGCATCTCCCTCTCCCTTACACTCATGCTCCCAATTAGCTCAGGAGTTCCTGCCCCTTCCCATTCCCAGGGTCCATGCATTTTTCCCTTAGAGATTTCTTGTTTCCTACTTTCTGTGGTGAAGAGGATTGTAGGTTGGTAATCCTTTGCTTTAAGTCTAAAATTTATATGAGTGAGTACATACCATGTTTGTATTTTGAGAGAGCTACTTCACTCCGGATGGTTTCTTCTAGTTCAATACATTTGCCTGCGAATTTCGATTCCATTGTTTTTTTTTTTCTGCTGAGTAGTATTCCATTGTATAAATGTACTACATTTTCTCTATCCATTCTTCAGTTGAGGGGCATATAGGTGGCTTTCAGGTTCTGGCTATTACAAACAGTGCTGCTATGAACATGGTTGAACATATCTCCATGTTGTATGAATGTGCATTATTTGGGTATATGCCCAAGAGAAGAATTGCTGGATCTTGAGGTAGACTGATTCCCATTTTTCTGAGTAACCTCCATACTGATTTCCAAAGTGGTCTTACATGTTTGCAATCCGACTAGCAATAGAGGACTGTTCCTTTTTCTTCATGCCCACTCTAGCATAGATTGTCATTGGTATTTTTGATTTAGCCATTCTGGCCAGTGTAAGATGGTATATCAGAGTTGTTTTGAGTTGCATTTCTCTGATGGCCAAGGATTTTGAGCACTTTCTTAAGTGTCTTTCAGCCATTTCAGATTCCTCTGATGAGAATTCGCTATTTAGTTCTGCACCCCACTTTTAATTTCATTGTTTGGGGTTTTGGTGGCTAGCTTCTTGAGTTCATTGTATATTTTGGAAATCAGCCCACTGTCACATGGAAATCTTTTCCCATTCTGTGGGATGTCGATTTGTCTTACTGACTGTGTCCTTTGCCTTACAGAAGCCTCTCAGTTTCAGGTGGTCCTAAATATTAATCGTAGATTTCAATGTCTGTGCTACTGGTGTAATGTTCAGGAAGCAGTGTCCTGTGCCAATTTTGTTCAAGGGTATATCCCACTTTCTCTTCTAGAAGATTCAGTGTGGCTGGATTTATGTTGAGATCTTTGATCCGTTTGCACTTAAGTTTTGTGCATGGTGGCAGATATGGATTTATCTGCAATCTTCTGCATGTCGGAATCCAGTTGTGCCAGCACCATTTATTGAAGATGCTATCTTTTTTCCATTGTATAGATTTAGCACCTTTGTTAAAGATAAGTTGTTCATAGGTGTGTGGGTTAATATCAGGGTTTTCAATTTCATTCCATTGGTCTATCTGTCTATTTTTGTGCCAACACCAAGCTGTTTTCAGAACTATGACTCTATAATAGAGCTTGAAGTCAGGGATGGTGATGCCTCCAGAAGACACTTTTTTGTACAGAGTTGTTTTGGCTCTCCTGTTTTTTTTTTGTTGTTGTTGTTGTTGTTGTTTTTTTGTTTTTCCATATAAAGTTGAGTATTGTTCTTTCAATATCTGTGAAAAACTGTGTTGGGATTTTGATGGTGATTGCTTTGAATCTGTAGAACAGTTTTGGCAAGATTGCCATTTTTACTATGTTGATTCTACCTATCCAAAAGCATGGGAGATCTTTCCATTTTCTGGTATCTTCTTTAATTTCTTTCTTTAAAGACTCAAAGTTCTTCTTGTACAGGTTTTTCACTTTTTTTGGTTAGCATTACCCCAAGGTATTTTATGTTGTTTGTGGATATTGTAAGAGGTGATGTTTCTCTGATTTCTTTCTCATTGTGTTTATCATCTATATATAGTAGAATTAATTTTGTGTCCTGCTACTTTGCTGAAGGTGATTATCAGCTGTAGGAGTTGCCTGGTAGAGTTTTTCGGGTCACTACATAGATGATCATATCATCTGCAAATAATGAAAGTTTGACTTCTTCCTTTCCAATATGTATCCTTTAATCTCCTTTTCTTGTCTTATTGCTCTAGCTAGAACTTCAAGTACAATATTGAAGAGATATGGAGAGAGTGCCCAGCCTTGTCTTGTTCCTGATTTTAGTGGAAATCGCTTTAAGTTTCTCTCCATTTAGTTTGATTTGGCTGTTGTTTTGGTGTATATTGCTTTTATCATGTTTAGTTATGTTCCTGTTATTCCTGTTCTCTCCAAGATCTTTATCATGAAGGGATGTTGGATTTTGTGAAAGGCTTTTTCAGCATCTAGTGAGATGATCATGTGGTTTTTCTTTTTCATTTTGTTTATTTGGTGGATTACATTGATGGATTTTTGTATGTTGAACCATCCTTGTATCCCTGGGATGAAGCCTACTTGTTCATTGTGGATGATTTCTCTGATGTGTTCTTGAATTTGATTCACCAATATTTTGTTGAGTATTTTTGCATTGATTTTCATGAAGGATATTTGTCTGTAGTTCTCTTCTTTAGTTGTATCTTTGTGTGGCTTGGGTATCAAAGTGATTGTAGAGTCATAAAAAGAGTTTGGCAACGTCACTCCTGCTTCCATTGTGTGGAACAATTTGAGGAGTACTGATATTAGCTCTTGTTTGAATTTCTAGTAGAATTCTGCAGTGAAGCCATCTACCCTGGACTTTTGTTTTGTTTTGATTTTGGTTGGGAGGCTTTTGATGACTGCTTCTATTTCATTAGGGGTTATAGTTCCATTTAAACTGCTTATCTTTTCTTGACTTAATTTTGGTAAGTGATATCTATCCAGAAAATTGTCCATTTCCTTTAGATTTTCAAATTTTGTGGAGTACAGGTTTTCAAATTATAACCTGATGATTCTCTGGATTTCCTGTGTCTGTTGTTATATCCCCCTTTTTGTTTCTGATTTTGTTAATTAGAGTGTGCTCTCTCTGTCTTTTGGTTAGTTTGGTTAGAAGTTTGTCTATCTTGGTGATCTTCTCAAAGAACCAACTCTTTTTTCAGTGATACTTTGTAATGTTTTCCTAGTTTCTACTTTTGGTTTCAGCACTCAGTTTGATTATTTCCTGGCATCCACTCCTCTGTGGTTAGTTTGCTTCTTTTTGCTTTAAAGCTTTCAGTTGTTATGTCAATTCTCTAGTGTGACTATTCTCCAGTTTCTTCATGTGGGCACTTAGTGCTATGATCTTTCCTCTTAGCACTGCCTTCAAAGTGCCCCATAAGTTTGGATATGTTGTGTCTACATTCTCATTAAATTCTAGGGAGTCTTTAATTTCACTTTTTATTTCTTCCTCAACCGAGGAATGGTGTGATTGGGTGTTATTCAATTTCCATAAGTTTGTAGGTTTTCTGCAATTTGTATTGATGTTGAATTCTAACTTTAAATCATGATGATTTGATAAGATACAGGGGGTTATTTCAATTCTTTTGTAATTGTGGAGGCTTGCTTTGCTGCCAACTATGTAGTCAATTTTAGAGAAGGTTCCATGTGGTGCTGAGAAGAAGGTATATTCCTTTGTGTTTGGATGGAATGTTTTATAGATATCTGTTAAACCCAGTTGGTTCATACCTTCTGTTAGATGCTTTGTTTCTTTGTTAAGTTTCTTTCTTCTGGTCCTGTCTAGTGATTAAAGTGTGATGTTGAATTCTCCTACTGTAAGTGTGTGTGGTTTTATGTGTGATTTGAGCTTTAGTAATGTTTCTTTGACAAATGTGGGTGCCTTCGTATTTTGGGCACAGATGTTCAGGATTGAAACTTCATCTTGATGGACTTTTTCTGTGATGAGTATGAAATGTCTTTCTTCATCTCTTTTGATTGATTGTAGTTTGAAGTCTAATTTGTTAGTTATTAGGATTGCTACACCAGCTTGTTTCTTGGGACCATTTGATTGGAAAATCTTTTCCCAAGAATTTACTCTGAGGTAACGCCTGTCTTTGAAGTTGATGTGTGTTTATTGTATTCAGCAGAAGGATAGATTCTGTCATGTCCATTCTGTTAGCCTTTATCTTTTTATAGGCAGGTTAAGACCATTGACATTGGGGGATATTAATTTCCATTGATTGTTGGTTCTTGTTTGTTTTGGATTTATTGTTGGTGGTGTCATTGTGTGTGGATTTTGCCCTCCTGTTTCTTTTCGTGTTTGGTAAAATTGGATTATCTATTGCCTATGTTTTTGTGAGTGTGATATTCTTTGTTGGCTTGGAATTTTCTTTCCAGAACTTTCTGTAGTGCTGGATTTGTGGATATGTATTGTTTAAGTCTGGTTTTGTCATGGAATATCTTGTTTTCTCCATCTATAATGACTGAACGTTTTGCTGGGTACAGTAGTCTGGCTTGGCATCCATATTCCCTTAGTGTTTTTAGGATATTTACAGGACCTTCTGGCTTTCAAAGTTTCCATTGAGAAGTTGGGATTGATTTCTGATAGGTCTGCCTTTATGTTACTTGGCCTTTTTCCTTTGCTGCTCTTAATATTTTCTCTTTATTCTGTAGGTTTGGTGTTTTGATTATTATATGTCGAGGGGACTTCTTTTAGTGGTCCAGTCTATTTGGTGTTCTGTAAGCTTCTTGTACTTTCATAGGCATATCATTCTCTAGGTTGGGGAAGTTTTCTTCCATCATTTTGTTGAATATGTTTTCTGTACATTTGAGCTGTATTTCTTCACCTTCTATACCTATTATTCTTAGATTCAGTCTTTTCACGGTGTCCCATATTTCCTGGATATTTTGTGTTAGGGATTTGTTGGACTTGAGATTTTCTTTGGCCAATGACTGTATATCCTCTAGCAAGTCTTCAACAACTGAGATTCTCTCTTCCGTCTCTTGTATTCTATTGGTTATACTCACATCTTTCATTCCTGTTCATTTATCCAGCCTTTCTATTTCCAGCATCACCTCATTCTGTGTTTTCTTTACTGTTTCTGTTTCTGCTTTCATGCCTTGAACTGCTTCGAGTGCTTCCTTCACTAGTTTGGCTGCTTTTTCTTGTCTTTCTTTTAGAGATTTGTTTATTTCTTGGATTTTTTGGTTTGTCTTTTCCTCCACTTCTTGTAATTTTTTCTTATTTTTTTCTTCTATTTCTTTAAGGGATTTTCTTGTTTCCTCTTTAAAGGTCTCTATCATCTTCCTAAGATAATTTTTGAGGTCCATCTCTTCTTCATCCTCTGTGTTGGGCTTTTCAGATCTTGCTGAGGTTTGGAGTCCCTAGATTCTGGTGGTGTTATGTTGGTCTTTCTGTTGTTGAGTGTTTTCTTATTCAGTCTTTTTCCCATGTCTTTTTTCCAGTGGGTACAGCTGGGGTCTCTCTATCTCCTCTCATCACCCAGTGGTGTGTGTGGGCCAAGACTTCAATTGCTGCAGCTCTGGATGGTCTTGCCTCTCCTGATAGTCTCCTCACTCAGTAAGGGTTGGGAGGGTGGTGGAGAGGGGAAGGAAGACTGTGGTGTTTCCAGACTCAGGGAAACACTCCTCCCTGCCTGGGCAGGCCTAAAGAGATCCAGGGTGAATGGGAAGTTGAGTAGGAGTAGGGCAGGAGCAGAGGATACACTCACCTCAGTAGGGGTCAGGCTGGCAGAGGAGGGGGAAGCAAGCTTTTCTTAAACACATTTTTTTTTGTTGAACTGTTTACCCCTAGATCAAAAGTTAATACACCTAGGAAAATATATAGCATATTTTAGAGCTAAATCACATCATAATTTTTATTCATATGTATTGAATATATAAACATCTAAGATCATGATGGTCTTTGCAACATAATTATATATTCCACACTTAAATACATTAATAAAAGTATCTTAACCCTCCTCTATGGCCTACAATTCTCATGTATTCCAAGTTCCTGGTACTACATTAATATGTACTTGTGTACATAAAAACAAAATGGTGCAGAAATTGGTAAGTTTGTAAATGTTAAAATGAAGTTCCATTTTAGGAAAATACATTTTCTGTAAATTTGTATATTTATAATATTTAATCAGCCAATTAGACATTATGGTAAATGCTACAAGATCTAAAGAAAGGGAGCAAAAGGAATTATTAGTTAGTTATTAAAGAATTTTTATTTGGAATTGTGGAAACTTCTACTAATGGATGGCTAGATACTGTAGTTATATTTAATCTACTAAACTGTATGCTTAAACTGGGCAAATATTAATATTTATATCATGTATACTTAGCACAGTCATAAAATTAACAAAAGGACATATGATATTTAGTAAATTATAGACAGGTGGAAGTGCAAATTTTAAAGAAGAAGAGACACTTTATTTTTCAGATAACATAAAAGATCCAACTAGGTTTTCTGGAATCCATCCAGCAGCAAATGTAGGCCTAATGTAATTATATTTCAATCCAATGGATCTAAGCTACCAACAAACTGGGTCTCTGTAATGCCTCAAATAAAACACTAAAAACTGAACAAAAAAAGCCTTCCAGTCAACTCTTATTTTTCTATTCTGCAGTACAACTAAAAGTGCCTTTTTTTCCCTTTACACATAGATTGAAAGAGACAAAAAACCACAGGGCAGATTTCCAAATTCTCCCTGAGTACCTTGAGTTTTGTCAACTCTTCTTTTTTCTCATCCTGATTATAAATACAAGATACCATTTATTTCTTCTGCCCTTCTGCTATCAGCTCAAATGATGCTCATGAAAACCTAGTGCACTTTCCTATTTCATTTCATAGTGAATTTCATTATATTTTTTTTCTCTGAGCATAACTCTAATATCCAATCTATTATTTCCTTTACAAATTTTCATTGAAGCTGCAGGGTCTTAGCCCAACCATGTTAGTCTGAGCTGGGTCCCTGGAAGAGTAAATGCTCTGCTCACCCATTTCCCCAGCCTTCCAGAATCCCAGAGACAATCAGACACAGCAGGGAGTCTAGTCAAGCAGGAACTCCTTTATTTCCTTCCACATAGCAAGCATCTTTTAAAGGAAAAAACACAGAGCAGTTGGGGGTGAGGGGAGGGAGAGGGAGAAGGGACTTGAAATAAGCTTGTTCCCTAACTAGAACTAATAAAATAAAATAAAAATAAAAAAAAAAACACAGAGCAGGAAAACAGACAGCCAATGGCTTTAAAGGTCAGCCTATCATGGCTTTACCTTGTGTACACAAGCTGTTCATGCAGTGACCTCATCTGGTTTGATCTAGGCAACCAATAATCTTTATTTGTAAACAACTCAGGACTCTTGAAATCCCCTCAGCACCATGTTTAACTGGCTCCTGTGTCCTACAGATTCCCCCTTTTTAGACATGGCCCACCTCATTTCAATGTACAGGCCTCTTCTCATCAGGTTCACCTCTAATAGCACCTTTTGTCAAGGTTCACTCAAAAGGGATATATCCCCAGGGCTGAGCCTATCATTGTACATGAAGGGTCATCAGTTGGGTCTCTTGTGTCTTTGTTCTGATTAGTCTGACCAGCCTATTGAAAAGGCAAAGTCCAAAGACACAAATTAAGCTTATTACTATAAGGGAACCTAACAGGGTAGAGAATGCCTTATCCAAGAGTCCATCCCCATTTTCTCACACCTCCATTGTGCACAGTAGAAGGTGTCTACCCCATCACAGTTGAATATGTCCCTTGCTGTTTGATTGTTCTCCTGGCATATGTAAAAGTCAGTGTCTCTTAAGGCTGCCTTATTGGGAACATGTGAGTATCCCGGGGGGATTGAGAGTCCCATATATGGGGCAGGTGGCACCCCCACAACCCTCCACATTCAGACCATACTTGATAAAGAGAGGTCCAGTTTCCCATGTCCCAAGATCCTCATTCAAGGTCAAAGAAGTCAAAGAAGAGCAGGGGACATCAGTTCAGGGGGACTGTCTCACTCATGGTGCTGTTGAGAACACCTCCATTGGTGTCATCAATCACCATCCATGTCAACTTTTGGAGATTATGGGGGTTCTGCTGTGTGGTCACTGGAGCAGTCAGCATCAGCAGCGTGAGTGTCAGAGTGGTCAGGAAACAAGACATCTGTAACTTTAAAAAAAAGCACAAGAGCTTCTCAAGGTTCTGGTGCCCGTGGACATGGTTAAGTATCATTTGTATTGGTCCTCTTGTTGTGGAAGACAATTCTTGACCACCATTGTTACTTCCTCTTCCTGCTCGTCAACCTGATCTTAGTCATCCTCCTGCATTGTGGAAGCAGGCAGCAATTTTAGATTTCTGGCTAAAAGCCAGATAGGCACTTCCTCCTCTATGGGGAGGACACATCCAAATCCTCTTCCCAGTGTAATTAATGGTTCTGGGCTCCTCCATTGGTATGTTAGAGGGCCTTTCCATTTGACTTTAACTTTGGGTTTGGGATTTAGTTGGCCCCAAAGTTTTTGGAATTTAGATTCAGTTGCTCCCTTAGAAAAATACAAAATATTAATAGTTATTATCAGTCTTATTCTGTGTGGGTAATCCTAGGGTTTTAAAACATGGGAGGGAATGTGCTTGAGCATGTTTGGTTTTCTCTCCTATATGTCCACTGGCCTAACAGGCTCTTGAATAAGTGTCTATGGAGAAAAAGACACACTTCTGTTTTCCAAAACCTGGAAAATGAGTAAAATCAGTTTTCCAGAGGGTATTGGACTGTAGACCTCTGGGGTTAACTCATTGCAGCTGTAGAGGGGAACTCCTACATATGGTCAACATGATCTTCAGGTGTGAACTATCTTTTTTAGGGTTTAATCCCAGAACTTGGGAGGCAGAGGCAAGAGGATCTCTGTGAGTTCGAGGCAGGCCTGGTCTCCAGAGCGAGTGCCAGGATAGACTCCAAAACTACACAGAGAAACCCTGTCTCAAAAAAACAATATATATATATATATATATATATATATATATATATATATATACATGGCATATTGTCCATAATACAAAAAACTCTTTAATGCATTACATTGCAGACTGGTAACATAAAGTCATTTTCTTGAACGCTTAAATATGCAGACTGAGAGAGTAATCCATAACATATCTTAGTCTCAATGCAAACTAGCAGACATTGAATTCTCATCCTAGGGAACAGTGACTCACTGTATTTTGGTCTGACACATGAAAAAGGATGTGAACAATGTCTTACCCCTTCATTTTTATTATTAAGTTCATTCCTTGACAGAATGTGGTGTTACTGCTTTACAAGTATGTACATATTATGATGTAAGTTAGTACACTGGTAGAGATCAAAATCCATTCACTTTTATAACATGGGAGTGGCACTTAATAAAAAATGTGAGAACATATTGATTTGATATCATTCAAGTGTATTTCAAAGTATTCATTATTATAATTTTAACATAATTCTCAAAGTATTTATTTATATTGACAGTATTTCATTTTTTATAGACTGCATAATAAAGTATCTTTCTTTTGATTTTCCAGGAGAAATTGAATCATGAGAATAAGAAAAGTACAAGATTCTACCTTCTCATAAACAATGGCCACAGAAAGAAGAAAAACAAGTCAGCTAATGTTGGATTAATAAAAATAAAAACAGAAATTATAAGAAAAATTTGAGACTACAAAATTTTAAAATTTAAAAAACAGCAAACCTTTGATTCCTATCTCACATCTTTCTAGGTGCAACAAACTCTAGGATAATTTCCTGAGTCTGGACAGCAGAATTGAAATTAGTGAGTGGAAACACTTAGAATGGCTCCTCTCCTTCAACATTGTGAACCACAGAAAAGATTCAAAAATGACGACTGGAGAGTCAGGAAAGGGTGTTAAAAACTGTGGGAACTACAGGCATTTATCCATTCTGCCATGGGTTTGTAAGCTAAACTCCAAGGAATAAAACAGATTGGCATTCCATGCATAAAATATCACAGACTGAATTAGTGTACCGAACAAGAGCAAAGGAAAGCTCACATCACTAGTGACAGACTGAGAAAATGCCTGGGAAGAGAGCTAAAGTCAACCATGTTGTGTTCCCACAGGCTGCCTGCTTTATTATTGGCCTTAACAATGAACATACTCTCCACAGATAATGCCTCCAATTAGCTACATTAACAAACCTTGACAAAAGTGGTGTCTATTTTGCCAAAAGCCTCTAGGGTGATATTTAATTTCTTTTATTTCTGTTACCAACTTATCCATTTTTGCCCTGATATTTTCTCTCCAGTTGCCTTTAATTTCTTTGAATAAACTCATTGTGGTCACTTTGAAGACAACCCAATGACATTAACGAATATAAAAAGACATATGTCTTGTTAGCCTTGCTCCCTCATAAGACTTTGGGTCCTAAGACAGAACCCAGAGTATTACTGTGATTAAATGAAAATCACTCAGAGGAAAGAAACAATTTTAAAATGTCGCTCAAGTCATCCCTGTTGGTTTCAATTGCTCATAAATTCAATTGTATGAAGCTGAAGCATATGTTTTTTGCATTCCATAGTGGTTCTGTCATATGTGTGTCAAGGTGTTAGCTTGTCAAATAAAATTCAGCATGCTTCTGCCAATGACACCAACCAATACTGTGGAAAAAAAAGATGACACCCATCCTATGACATTTAATTATAATATGCTTTCTGAATTATACCAACTTCAAGATATTTATCATGTTAACACAACTACATGACATTTTCTAAGGCTTATAATAGATCTTTGGCTTTGCTATATTAAAAAGTTCCCTATTATGTTTACTTAAAATTCTCAGAGAACGAAACAAGAAAATAGAATATATATATATAAAAAATCACAGTTTCAGCCAACTACATAAAGCATCTTTCCTAATTGAACACTGTGGTTCATACCTACAACCCCAGCACTCAGATAGCTTAGCATGAGGTTTATTATGGACTCCAGATTGGCCTAAACTACAAAATAAAATACTGTCTCAAAACAACATTGAAAAATAACAACAGTGAAAAGTGGACACCTTACAGTAGTTTGTGACTAATTCTAGGAAATATCTATATCTATGTATTCAGATCATAGTCTATATTCATAGATTTATATTATACCATATATTTTAAGGACGGGTGTCATTTAATAACAGTAATACTCTGGGTTCTGTCTTAGGCCCCAAAGTCTTATGAGGGAGCAAGGCTAACAAGACATATGTCATTTTGTACCATTTTCATTCGTTAATGTCATTGGGTTTTTGGGCAGTAGAAAATGCTGTTATTTGATGGCCACTTATGCCTTAATCAGAAAGTTCCCTGTAAACATTATAGGGATTAATTTTAAAGGAGGTACTTATCTTGAAAGACTGAGCTTTGCGGCAGACTTTTAACTCCAGATGCTGAGGGGTATTATAACTTCAGTCTTCACATCCTGACTTCAGAGTAAATTCAAAGTCATCTGGGCCCCTTAAATATCCCATCTCAAAAGTAAAATTTGTTTTAAACAGAGGTGGAGGGGTAGAGATGTTGTTTAGCTATAAAGTGGTAACCTAGTATGACCAAGGTTGCAGTCTGAACCTCCAGTTGCAAGAAACAAATGTCTCTTATAAAGACTTTATAAGAAGTTATTCCCTAACTACAAATTGCACTTAAAATTGGAGAATTCCTAAACTGTACATATGGCTCAAAGGTAATATTTTCCCCCTAGAGTTCTTCATAACAATGATGGGCTGGAGAGATGGCTCAGCCATTAACGGCTAGGTTCACAACCAAAAATATAAAGCACTCTCTTAATAGTAGGTTTATCACAGAGTTTGTGTCTGTGTTATGTACAAGCTGTTATTTTGTTGCTTTAATTTCTTTTCTAAAGATGATCTTCACATCAACGATAATAACAAGTGCCTTTAGTTCCAAGCAGCACATAATAGATGCTCATTACACCCCATGAATATCTGACATTACCCTCTGTTAAGATATCATTAGGGAACAGTCCCTAGTCACCAGCAAACATGTCTACTGTTCACCATGATGACAGTTTCAAACTGTGCATTCTCAGTAGGTGTCATGTACCAGAAGCTTCTCCCCTTTATGGAAGAATGTTTAAATCATTATGGCAGTGAAGGAAAGAATGTCTGTGGGCCAAGACCTGCCCTTGCAGCTTGTCAACTATCTGATTTAACATAAGAGTGTGACCAGGATTAAGCACTGGGTGTCACATGGGCTTGGGGCACATAACTAAGAAAAATCAATGGCCAATTGTTTTTGAAATGTCAGCAAGAACTAAGAAAATGTCTGAAATGTCAAAATGATCTTGAAATAAGATATAGTGATCCAAAGGCACAGAAGTAATTTAGGATTTCATACACAAAGGCCCTAGGGCAGGATGCTGGAAGTCCTCCAGCAATCTGTAAGTCTATAGTCTGCTAACTACTATATTTAGTTGAATTCATAAAAGTTCTTAAGGAAATTCAGGGACTTTGAGTTACGATGGTGTGATGGGTTATCTGCAATGATATTATAAACTAAAGCAAATCATTACTCTTCGGCTCAGCCCTAATAAGTATAAAGAAACTTAAAGGAACTGGGATCCTATAGAACACCTAGAGATCCCATAGAGGCCGACTTACCTTAACATTTAGAACTAGAATGGGAAAACTATAGTTACTGTATTAGCATGTGCTATCCAGTAATACTTTGGAAAGGAAGTGTTACAATAAATCTTATTCCCCATCATCTCCTCTTTTCTGTCTAAATAAAAAGGATAGATTATCTTTTATAATAACTGAAGAAAACTATAACTATAACTATCTGTCTTCAACTCTATCAAAGACCACAGAAGGATAATATATAAACTCTAGAATTGACAGAGACATCTCGATACCTGGACAGTCACCCAAAGATCCTCTGTAATGTTGGGGCATCCATCTTCAGCCTATAAGCCATGGTGTGTCTAGCACACTTCTCCAATTCAACAGGAACCCTTCTTGTTTTGTAAGTTCAGCAGTCACTTTCTTGTGGGTCCTGCATGTCCAGTTTATACAGCAAAAACAGTCCAGGCAAGGGCAGTTTCTTGCCCAGATGGCTAATCTTGCCATGTTGAAAGCAAACTCCGTAACAAGTTTCTTTGATGCCCATCCTCCTTTCTGACATAATTGGTGTGCCAGGAGCAATTCTGTCTTACTGCCAAGAAAAACCCTAAACCATTTAAAAGCCATATTTCTGTAGGTCTTTGAAAGGTTTGAAGAATACCTGACCATCTCAAATACATCTCTATATCTAGAAAACCTAACTAACCTAATTATAAGTTCTGACTATTATAGGTAACTATATAACCTGTATTTAATTATGTGTATCATTTTAAAAGATCTGTATAAACACAATAACAAAGCAAGAGAAGACATATACATATCACGAAATTGACCTTAAAGTTGTATCAATAAATGAAAATCTATACCAATGTAAAGTATTCATTCCTATATACTATTCCCCTTTTCTTTCTTTAAAAAGAGATTGACTATGCTCATAACTATTTATAACTAACTCCATTTAAATGAAAACAAACATTTATAAACAATATTTGGGAATATGGGCATTGTTCTTTCTAAACTGCTTCCTGCTGATTGGGGGCGATGTTTATACCATTAGGATCATGATAAAACATAGAAAACTGACCAAGTCCTTGTTTCTGTAGTCTGTAAGGCTGTATCATCTCAGTTTCAGGGGGGTCTTGCTTGATCAAGCCATATTAGTCTGGAAGGAATCCACAGCTTTTCATTTTCTGTGGAAATACAAGTAAAACCTTTATTTCTAAGTAGCCTGTCCTTAGACTTAAATTTTGAAGTCAAAGCATTTTTAAAATGTATAAGTTGGATTAATTTAGCAACATTTAAAATCAAATGTATTTTAGCAGCACAAATTCTTTTCTCGGCAATCAAACAATTTAAGACAACAATATGGCATATAGTATCCAGATTTTCTGTGTATTTTCCATCTTTATGTGGCTTTTTATTGCTTTATTTTTACTTTCTTTTGTTTCATTATTCCCGAGACAGGGTTTCTCTGTGGAAATCCACCTGCCTCTGCTTCCTTCAGTAAATCCTACCGGTGTGTGCCACTACAACTGGCTAATGTATTTCTTCCTGTTAGTTTTTCTCTCACAAGCCCACATATATTTTTAAATGTAGTGTAAACCTTTAGAAGGTTTTCTTTATCTGGATCTGTCTTTATCATCTTGGGGGTGCCATGTCTAAACCCCAGAAGCACTGGGATGGCGAGAGCATATGGAAGCTGCTCTGATGCCTCTCAGCGGCTCTACAGGGCAGGCTGTGGCGGCAGGTTTCCCTCTTTCTCTGGGAACCTTGGGGCATGGGGTTATCCCAATCACTGACACCATTCTGTTATGATAAATCTTACTCCCCATCAAGGAATGCTGTGTATCCGAGGACACTGATATCTTGGGTGTGGCATGAAGAGGAGAGACAGTTTAACTCAAAGAACAAAGAGCATTTTACTGGGAATATGCATGTTGGTCATGTAAGTGGATCTAAGTGGAGTCAGAAAAGAAAGACTATGAGGACACAGATAGGACCAGTCAGTTCTATTACTAAAAGGGGGATTGCTGAGTAATAATCCTTTTGTACACTATAAAGATTTGTCACTCAGATTTGTTTAATAAATATCTGACTGACATGTAGCCAGGTAGTAAATAAAGGTGGGTCAACCAAATTAAGGATTTGGGGATGAGGAAAGGTGAAGTTAGAGGAGACACTATTAGACTCAGAGAAAGCAGGACAGGTAGAAACTGGGATAACAAATCATGAGCCATGTGGCAGAGGGTAAATAAGAAATAAGGGTTAATTTAAAATGTAGGAGTTGGCTAGTAGCAAGCCTGAGCTATCAGCCAAGCATTTACAATTAATATTCAGTCTCCATGTCAGTGATTTGTGAACTCGTGGGCATGAAAAAAAAATTCTGTCTACAACTGACTCTCCCCATAATCTCAAATACAGCATCTTTATAAGAGTTCCCTAATTGTAATTGTTATTGGCCATAGTCTACAGGTCCATATGGAGAACTGACATGGCATTTTACTTGGAATTAGATGGCTGTGTTTAGATGATTAGATGGCTGCATTGTATATACACATTAAACTCTCTATCACAGTGTCCTTGTGGACAAAAGGAAGAAAATACATCCTCACATCATCAATTTGTTATAGAGATTGGCAAGTAATGTTTATAATGAAGGGATATTGGAGTATATTTGATATATAAATATTGGTTAAATAAACACACTCCATATAGACATTTGTGAACTCTACTGCAATTGCTAAGGTATGGTAGAGGACAGAGATGGACAAACTCCTGCCCCAAATAATGTGACAGACTTTGATAATTCCCCTATGGGAGGCCTCACCCTTTCTGAGGAGTGGATGGGGGATGGGATGGGGAGATGGTGGGAGGAGTGGGATGACAGGAGGGAGAGGGAACTAGGAATAGTATTAAAATAAGATTGTTTCAATTTATTTTTTAAAGAGAGCAAAAGTAGAAGTAACTATGAATGATCAGCAAATATCTGTTACCGCATTAAGCATCCTTTTGCCACACATTCAAAATGAGAAGTAAATTCTGGTGAAAGACAAGATTGAAATCTGAGAGGCTTTTTTGTGTTTCTGTGACTTATAATGTAACCCTGGGCTTTCCAGAGAGAAAATAAAATACATGTCTCCTGGGGCACTGAGCAGTTTTAAGGAGGATGGGACAGTGGGGGAGCTCAAGGAACCTCTCAAGAATGCTGAGCAGCTCCCGGTAGCTCAGGTAATACACCAGAAAATGAAGTCAAATGATTGGCACCCTCCTCACGGCTTCATTCTGGGATTGTGTGCACTCATCATGATGGTCTACATAAGACCTATGCAGTCAAGCATATGAAGTCCATACTTTAGACTCAAGGGTGTAGAAAAAAAAAAGAAATGGGAGACTGCAGCCTTGAGAAAAATTGTATTTCTATATGTTTTTAAATATGTTGCTTCTGTGTAAATTTGGGAACAAATTAGGAAAATTGAATTTTAACATAATTTTGACTTTATAACTCAAAAATTATTGTCAATGTACTTGTTTATTGGCTACTATATGTGTTTTTTATTGTGTTTGTGCATGTGTGTGTTATAGAAACTATGGGGCAATGACATTGAAATATATTGATTGATTCTTTTTATCTTCATTGTAAAAGAAAAGATTTTAATTACCACCATCAAAGGTAAGGTAAAAACTTTTTTAGTTGGGTTTCATCACAGGCTAGTGAAGGCCTTCTCCCTAAAAAATCTTTAAGATTTTGCTGTACCTTGGAATAAACTTAAAAGGATCAAACATATCCTTGTCATAGTCATTTATTAAGCTGGGAGTAGTGGCTCCCATCTGTAGTCCCTGCTGTTTGTGAGGGTAGAGATAGGCAGATAGAACACTGTTTCCAGGAGCTGGTAGTGGAGGTACAGGAAGGGGAGGATATAGGGGAGAACAAAGAAGATGAGTGAAGTTGGAGGGAGGGGAGAAGACAAGACAGCAGAGAAGAGGAAAGTAGAAAGAAAGAGAAGAGGAATTAAAGATGCTAATTTCTTCTGATTGACAAAGAAGAAATTTAGCAGTACAAACAAATCCCCCTAGATTTCTAAACAACATTCCGCGTCTATGCTACTAAAAACAAATCCTTTTCAGTTTTATCAAAGATAGTTTTATTTTCTCTTAATTATTTATTGAATTACAATAAATTTTGTTCCTTTAATGAATTTGCTACTATGTCTTCTTGCCACCATCATTCATTTTGCAATATGTTACAGTAAAGAGGTGCTAATTGTCTAAAACAACTAGAAGTTTCAGCACAGTAAAATTCCAAGAAAATTGGAAGTACAATTATGCAACATACAATATAGCTAAAATATTTTAAAATAGTTGTCAGTAATAAAAACATAATTTTGTATAGCCATATTACTTTAGAAAATAATATTCAATAAGAGCAATGGCCATGACACTGAAGAGAAAAACAGTGAAAAGAATATTCATCTTCTCTAAGTAAAGTTGTTTGTAAGAATTATGTTTTTAAGTATGAGTTATGTGCACAGGTACACAGTGTCTGCAGACACTGAATCAGTTGTCCATATCTGCAATGGCCTGGTATGTATCAGTCCCATGCTACAAAGGCCATCTATTCTGGACTGATGTCTTTGGGGCTGTAATTGGAACCATCTGAACAGCCCTGGGTCCATCCTAGAATGTGAGAGTATGGACCTAGGGAAACTAATTTCCCAACAGCCTTAAGGATGAGACACAGACATCTTGTCATTTCAGGGGGTCTCTCATTCCATGCTGGAGTCTGGAGTGTCCATGGTTTATTCAAGCACCCTCTTAAATAGCTTTCCAACCATGGGGGTGATATCAGAAGACATCTATTATAATGTATAAACCTGATATCAAATATTTCCTTTAATCCTGGAGGCACCCCTAAAACCTGCATTTCCTCACCAGCCTCTCACCAGTCCCTAGGCAAGTAGACAAACCCTCAGAATAGGTGTGGGCCTACCCAGGGCCTAGGTCTGTTGTTTTGCAAACTAGGAGACATTCTTCTCTGAGACCAAACCATCTGGTGGTAACCAGGCAGACATCTACAAGAAAATATGAGATTCAAGCTCTTGGGATAGAGTTTGAGGCCTGTATCCAAAATACCATTGGGGGCCCCAATACAGATCACATGGAGTTGGATTTACAGCTGGCTGTGAACCATTAGGTCTGGCAGGAACAGATTCAAATCCTAGAATATATATAGCAGGAATGGAAAACTTTGAAGCATAGCTTGTGTATACATGGTTAATGGACATTGCAAAAGAGAAGACTCGATGAATTTCAGAAAGTCTGCCCTGCAATCATCACACTTAGAAATGGATGCATAGCCTCTCTTGACCTCCTGTGGATCTCAAAGATCCTGCTGGCCTCCCTCCTTTAGCTCATTACTTAGCCCACAGCTCCTGTGAACACCCCCCACTTATCAACCATAGGCTATACCAGGTGGGCTACCCACAACCTTCTCTGTTCTCTCTGTTGTCCAGCAGACACAATCCCTCAGCAATGTGACAAAACACCAACTTAAGTCTCTCTTCCACCATCTTTCCTCCTCCTATGGATCCTATAGACCATGGATCCCCCTCCCCCATCTCACCTCACCAGTTGTTTGTAGATCTCAGCCCAGAGTTTGGGCAGACACACCCGTGCTGGAGAAACCTGACAGATTATGAGGTAGGCTTCCAACAGACCTCCTCTATTCTCTCTGTTCTCCAAGAAGACCCATTTCCTCAGGCTCATCCAAGTTGCAGCCTCCCATCTCCCTTGTCCATAACTCCTGTGGATTCCATAGACCATTCCCTCCTGACTTCCAAGAATCAGAACCTAGATCTATAACCATCCCTAACATAGATGCTTAGATGCCAATGTAAAAACACAATAAAAGCCAGGACCATTGTATATATCTCCAGTTGAATCCAGACATCTTACCACAACAAGCCCTAAATATTCCAGCATAGTTGAAGCACAAGAAAGAGACCTTAAAACCAACTTTTTTGATGATGATAAAGATCCTTAAAGAGAAAATGAATAAATACCTTTAAGAAATCTTGGAAACATGAAAAATTAGAAGAAATGAGTAAATTCTTCTTAAAAAGACAAGAAAAAGAAACAATCAGTTGAAGAAAACAAATAAAACTGCTCAAGCCCTGAAAATGAAAACAGAAGTAATAAAGAAAACATTGACAGGATTCTCAAATTGAAAAATTTAGGAATTGCAACAGGAACTACAGAGTCAAACTTCACCAACAGAAAACATGAGATGGAAATGAGAACCTCAGACATTGAAGATATTATAGAAGAAATAGTCAAATAAAATGCTACATCTAAAATGTTCTATATACAAACATCCAGGGAATCTGTAATGCCATGAAAAGACAAACTTTAGAATAATAGGAATAGAGGAAGGAGACTACTCCCAGCTCAAAGACCCAGAAAATATTTTCAACAAAAGTATAGAAGAAAATTTTCATAACATAAAAAGGAGATGCCTATAAAGGTACCAAAAAAGCAGACAGAATGCAAAATAGATTGGACCAGGAAAAAAAGTCCCTTGCCTTACATTGATATCCAAACCAAATAAAGACTTAACAAAGAAAGAGTATTATAGGTCAATCTCCCTTATAAACATAGATAAGAAAATAGTCAATAAAATCATTGCAAACCAAAATCCAAGAACACATGAAAAGTATCATCCAGTATGATCAAATAGGCTTTTTTCATCCCAGAAATTCAGGAATGGTTCAATTTATAAAAATAAATTAACATAATCAACATATAAATAAACCAGAAGGAAACAAAAACCATGATCATCTCTTTAGATGCCAAAAAATCTTTGAAATAACCAACAACCCTTCATGATTAAAGGCCTAGAGTGATTTGGGATAATAGGGCCATACATATACTTAATAAAAGCAATTTACAGCAAGCATGTAGCCAACACCAAATTAAATGGAAAGAAACTCAAAGTAATTCCACTAAAATCAGAAACAAGACAAGACTGTGCACTTTCTCCATATCTATTCATTATAGTAACTGAAGTTCTAGCAGGAAAAATAAAGACAATTTAAGGAAATAAAGGAGATACAATTTGGAAAGGAATAAGGCAAGTAGAACTTTTTTGAAGGTAATATGATAGTATATACAAGTAGCTCTAAAAATTCCAACAGGAACTCCTACAATCTCCTACTTTTCTCAGTAGAGTGGCTGTATACAAGATTAACTCAAAAAAAATCAATAGCCCTCCTATGTGTAAACAATAAATGAACTGAGAAAGAATCTGGAAAACAAAACCACTCACAACAGTCTCAAATAATATAAAATATCCTGAAGGTAATTCTAACAAAGCAAATGAAAGACTTGTATGATAAAATGAAGTCTTTGTGGAAAGAAATTTAAAGAGATATCAAAAGATGGAAAGATCTTGTATTTTCACAAATCAGTAGGGTTAACATAGTAAAAATGTCCACCTTACCAAAAGCAATCTACACATTCCAACACAATTCTTTAGAGACCTTGAAAGGACAATACTTAACTTCATAAGGAGACAAAAATCCCTGGTAGCTAAAACATTCCTGAACAATAAAGGTTGAAGCCACAACACACACACACACACACACACACACACACACACACACACAGGCATGCATGAATGCTCGCACAATGCATCCCCCCAACAGAAAAGTAAAGCTATAAACTGTAAGTGAAAGTTAAATATTTTATCTTTCTCACTCTAGATTATCTTACATAATGTGATAATTTCCAAATTTATTTATTTTTCTGCATATTTTATTTTTCTTTGTGATTGAATATAACTACCTTGTTTATTTGTACCATACTTTCATGACCTATTGATGAACATCTATGCATATTCTAGCATTTTCCTGCTATTGTAAACAGAGCATGAATAAACACTGTTCTGCAAGTTAAAATGGATATATAAACAAGATACGAATAATGTCAATATTGATAGAGTAACATCAAAGAGGAAAAACTCATGGAGTCTTTGATGTCCAATTTTGGTTGTCAACTGGATTGAATCTGAAATTGACTAAAACCAAGATGGGCATACTGTGGAGTATTTTTCTTGATTGGATTATTCGAAGTTTAAAGGCATACCCTAGATCTGGATTATATGAGATCTGAAGAATAACCCTACACTGGGTCACACCTTCTTATTGCAGCTCACCTAAAGTGACATGAAAGAAAGTAACTTGCTTTTTGCTTGTGCATCTATCCTGCTGCTGAGGCATTCCTTCACTGGTATTAGAACCTACTTCTTTGAAACTCCAACATAGACAAAAGACCAGCTGAAACATCCATCCTCTTCAACTGAAAAACTAACAGATTCTTACCCTTTATGCCAGGAAACAATTACTGTAGCCAGACCATTGTGTGTAAGGATCTCTGTAAATCCCTTTGAAATATTCATTCACTAGTTAAATCACCAGATGACTACAGATGGAAGAAGACAGATAGGAATGATATCAGTCTTCACAGACTCTTTGACTTTCAAATGGTAGAACCCTATTTCTATTCAGTTTCAAACATGACCTGGCATTCAATAAGAGAATCACACTTCAGATATCCTCAGAGAACTTATCCACCAAAACTGATGTCCAAGACCTGATTTTCTTTTGGCTAGGCTGACTGCCCAAAACAGTTGGGTGGAGCTGCCCAGAGTCCAGGGCTTGGAACCCTTGCCAAAAATTGGCAGTACCTTGGCCTCATTGGACCTCAAAAAGGAGAAGGGAAGTCAAGCAGCTATGTGCTTGAAAATAAAGTCTTCTCACCTGGTTTTAGATTTTCCTACACCTCTGACATATTGTACTGACTCTCTTCCTCTTTCTTTGGTAATTCACTATCTACTCCAGCTTTATCACTACTATATTTTGGAAACACATAACTTCTTTACCTTCATTAGTTATAAAAAGAGGAATGTGCCTTGTGATGGCTCATACCTTGAAACTCTGCAATCTCTTGTAAAAATGAGTGCTTAAACTTTATTTTATATTTATTTATTTATTTTGGAGACAGAGATTAAGCTCAAATCCTTATAAATGTTAAACACAGACTCAACTGGTTATATTTAGGGATATATATGTCTATACAAATACATATATACATGCAATAACAATTGATAAAATAGTTTGAATTTGAAAGTGAGAGGGGAAAAGATATATGGGAGGGCTAAAAGGGAGGAAAGAGAAGGAAGAAATGAAAATTACAATATCAAAAGTAGGTAAAAAATCAAAAAAGACTAGGAAGATTTTGGCTTTCAAAGTTGATTCTGGAATGAGGCAAGGCTTTGGGGGCTATTAAGAGGATTAAATCTACTCTTTGTGGGAGAAAGACATGAATTTTTGGTTATTTTCCTTAAATTCTTCTATAAATTATTTCTGAAATTTGCATGTTAAAATTCCAATACTAAATGATATATTATTAGGAGGCAGACTTGTAAAATTAGACTATGAATAGGGAGGCTTCAAACGGGGGGGGGGGTGTACCAGAGGAGAAGCTCTAAAATGTGCCAGGTTCATGTGAGGAAGGAAGCCTTCCTCTGCTGCTGAATCTATTGTCTTGTTGGCTTTGGGATTGCCATCTGCAAAACTATGGGGAGAAATTCCTAGTGTTCATAAACCAGTGGTCTGTAGCATCTGTTCTATCAATGTGACTGGTCTATGGCAAGCGCCAAAACAAGAATGCAGCTACCAGTTTATTTGAACATCTGCAACTGGAACAGTGATGATGATTCCTAAGACACTTTAAGTGTATCAGTTGGAAAATGACAATAATATAGACTTTGCTAGAATGGTAACTCTACTACCTGTTAACAAATGATGATAAAACTGAACACTCAAGATATGTAAACAATAAGGGATGATCACTCAGATTAAAGTCCTCCTTCGACTAAACTCACACATTTAGACTAGTTTCACTTAGCTCTCTCTTTTATCACACTTAAATATTTGTCTCTACTGTTCAACAAATGAACATAAATCATGACAAATGCAAAGAGATTTCATCTCTGCTGCATCCTAACTTAAATAAGGAAATTATAATTATTTAAATTAATTGCAAATTTTGATATATAAAAGTAAATTCATAAAAGCTCATTTTGGGAATGACTGATCACACATTCTGTCTATCTGCATTGCTCTGTTTCTTTATCTGTGAATCCCTCTATATGCCTCTCTCTCTCTCTCTCTCTCTCTCTCTCTCTCTCTCTCTCTGTGTGTGTGTGTGTGTGTGTGTGTGTGTGTGTGTGTTTGTGTGTGTGTGTGTGTAAATGTATGTGTATGTGTGGTCTTTCTCCCTCTCTCTCTTGTCTAGGCCTGGACAGAAAGAGCATAGAATATGAGGAAACAGGCAGACATTTATTTACTTCAGTGTTTCTGGCAGAAATCTATGAACTCAAGACAAAAATTCTTGACAAAATATTTTCTATGATACTAAGGAAAATAAAATAACCAGTAGATTGTGTGTTATTTGGAGAGGATCGCCTGTCACCCTGATTAAGGTGATAGAGGAAAGTCCTTTGTTGATGTACTGGCTTGTGCCCAGAATCCTGCTTGACTGTCCAATTTACCAGGATAGATTAATGTTATTTCATTTAATTCTCTGTCTGTGTGTCTCCAAACAGCATATAAATGGTTTTTCTTAAATTGTTTATTCATAATGATATTTAAGTTGGAGGTGCTGTACTAATAGTTTTGGAGGCTTTTGGGGTGGCAATATTGTCATGCCATAGTCTCACATCACCCACTCTAAAGCTCAAAAAAAATGTGAAATGAAGGGTAGAAAGAATGTAAGAGGAAGGAGTAGAGAGAGGAAAAATGATATCTTCAGAACATGATCTTATTGTTTGTACTTTTATTCCCACAGCAGTTGTGACAATCTTCACAAAACTTGTGCAAGATTGGGCCTTTCCATATCCTAATATTGGAAGAGTAGAGTAGAGCCCATGAAGTTTTGCTTTCCTCAAAATCTCTAATCATACAAAGATATCTAGTTGAGATGATCTCACAAGGCTTATTTCTCCCCAAATATCTAAGGCACTTAATGGTCAGTACATAAGGGAGAGATAGAATCTTTATATGAAGCTCCTAGCATGGAGCTCATGCTTGTAAATAATCAATTACCTTGAACCATACTTTAGAACATCATTGTGTCATCCAAACTCATTTTCTTTATTTTTCACTAAAATAGAATTACATCATTTCCTTCCCTTCTTCCCTCCAACTTCTCCCATGTTCTCCTTCTACAACCCCTTTTATGTTCCTCTCAAATTAATGGCCTCTTTTCATGTTATTGTTACATGTATTGCTGCATATACAGCTAAATATAAACATAGAAACTGCTGAGTCCATTACTGTAGATTGTGTGTATGTGATTATAGGGCTTACCACTTTTTATTGGATGATATATCACCCAAAATGCTCTACTCCTTGAAAGATTAATTCTCCCTCTCTCAGAAGTTATTAGTTACCATCCCCTGGAAATGACAGGGAAGCTACACCCATGACACATCAAGAATATGGCTGACTCAACAAAACTTGAGCAATGACAACACCCAAATTAAATTTTAAAGGTCATAAATAATAAATAGTTTAAAGTAAAAGAGGATTGGGTGGGAATCAGAAGGAGATCAGTAGATATTGGAGTGTGCCAGAAGAGAGAGAAGAGAGTAATAGGGATGGACATGACAGCAATATAGTGTATGTATATATGAAAATGCTATAGTGAAGCCAATCACTAAACATAAGCAACAAATGGTAATACAAATTGCATTGGGGTGACCATAATGAGCAGCAATGATGATTTTAGGAAGATATAATGAAGGTGGGAGAGATAGATGTTCAGAGTGTATGAGACAAATTAGAAGACAGAGCTGAGGATGCATAGAATCAAAATACATGTCATGCACAAATGAAACTCTCAAAAAACAAAAATGGTACTTTAAATGTTACAATTTCTTATTTTTCTGGGATATTTAGAATTCATTAATGAGTTTGCTGCCTCTTTGAGCCAATGTGACTTTTATGTGTAGGAAACAAATGCAATATTTTTGTATAATATTTTCAATGAAAAAGAAGAAAAATAAATAAAACAAATACCGATTAGATGATCCATATATTGCTCAAATATCCTGAGCTAGCTACCCCTAGTCTCAGTTTAAAGGTCTTTTTTAGTTCAAAAGATTAAATAGTAGTTATAATAAACTTTATTCTTCCTTACTGTGAGTTTTTCTTTATTTGTTTAACATATACTCTGTGTTGGGTAAGAATTATTTCTATTGCCTAAATGTGAGCAGATTTTATATTTGTAAAAATCAAACTTCTTCTCACTGTTACAAATGATGATAAGCCAAAAGAACACTCACAGATACATATTTTCCAAAACAAACTTGAAAATTCTTTTGGTAGATTAGAAATTAAGAATAGTTTAATGAACAAATAGCATAATCTATTTTATATAAATATTGTCATAACACAGTTTCACTTAAAGTCCTTAAAGGAAGAACAATATTATAATTGAAGAGTTTTGGATGAAAGAAATCAAGGAAATAATTAGCAAATAATGCTTATCCAATGTTAACTCTATTGTTTAATCACAAGTCTTCTCCCATCCATTCAGATGAAAGGAAAATGACTTCCATAGTGAAAAACATCTAACTTCCACATAATACTTTGTGTAATACTTAATGCAGCTTAGCATTAAGTCAAGAAGCTAACATATGAAAGCATTTCCTCAGAAAACCCAATGCTATATTTATCAGAGTATATAGATGTCAAATGCAGTGATGTTCAGTCCAAAAAGATTTTTTTTAATTTGGTTTTCTCTGCTCTGTTAGCATTATAAAGCTACAAGAAAAGAGAAGGAACCTGACAGTTGCATTAATAGATTCATGGAATTACTTACCACAAAGTAAGCAAATATCAGACACCTTTGTACCAGAAAAAAAAAAAAAAAAACTTTCTAAGCAGGTGCACTATAATACTGTCAAATGCATACACTCTGAATTCTTTCTTCAATTAATTTAGAATAATTTCCTCTGAATATACAAGTCTTCATTTAGACTATCCACACACAGTAACCTTCCAAATGCCAGGCAAACATCCATTGTAATAGCTCCTATCTGATTATAAGCAAACAATTAACTGAAAAGGACTTTAAACAGTGTTCCAAGGACTTTAGTGTTAAATATTTAACAAGATTTGGGTATTAATCCTTTTTTCTTTCCAGTCACAGTTTGGCTCTCTAAGACTTTGTGCACTGAAAATGTTACTATCTACTCCTGATTCATTGTTTTTCTGCCACTGACTGTTCCCTGCCTTCATGATATGATACAAAATAAATTAGACTCCATTGATTTCCATTATAATCAGTCATTGTATACCCTTCATTATTATATCTGTCACTTACTTTCTATTCTCTCCTAGGTAATAATGAGAATATTTACAACTGTTTAAAAAATTTTTAATAAAGGGCAACACTGTGCTTTTTATAGTTACCACCCAACATTTTTCAACTTATTTGGTAAACTCTCTAAAGTGAAGGTAAACAAATTTAAGTATTTTGCTCAAAATGAAAACATACTATGGTACTGAATTTTGATTGCTTTTTCATTTTTGTACATGTATGGGGAGAGATTGATCACATCCAGCAGAAATTTGCTTCTAAACTGCTTATAAAAACAAGAACATTTGAGCCTGGTCTCCAGAGCGAGTGCCACAATAGGCTCCAAAGCTACACAGAGAAACCCTGTCTTGAAAAACCAAAAAAAAAAAAAAAAAAAAAAAAAAAAAAAAAAAAAAAAAGAAAGAAAAGAAAAACAAGAACATTTGAGGTTGTGTTACAAATTTTCTATTTCCACCAAAAACTTAATGCCTAGAATACTAGAATACACTAAAAAGTATCAAGAGCTTGACTATAGTGATAAAGTTGACATAATTTGGAGGTAACTAATTTTCAATTTATTTATTTAATTCAATTTATTCAAATTGTTTATTTGATCTTCAAAAGCCATAGCTAGTGTGTGTGTGTGTGTGTGTGTGTGTGTGTGTGTGTGTGTGTGTGTGATGATGGGGAATGTACTACTGTGTATGTTTATCTTATTGACTATTAAATAAAATACTGTCTGGCCAATGAGACAGCAAGTTAGATGGAACTGGAAGTCAAAGAGGATTCCGGGAAATGTAGTAGAGAAGTGATGATCCAGGCAGGAAGTGACATAGCAAGGAGACTCATATTTAAACGAAGGAGAAACAGGAAGGGCCCCCCTTTCCCGTTTGCCTCCTCCATCGGTACAATGTGATCCACCGACAAGGAGGGACGCCATTAAGGCGTCCGATAAGATAAGTCTTATAAAATATATAGGTTTATGATAGTTAAGACTGAGCTAACAGATGAGAATCCTAGTCATTGGCCAAGCAGCATTGAACCTGATACAAGTCTTTCTGTGTATTCATTTGGGACTAACTTGGGCAGGCGGCTGTCATAAAGCACATACGTTGCGGTGGGGCTCTGTGGCTTTTGGCAGAAAGATTTATCGTAACAGAGAGAGAGAGAGAGAGAGAGAGAGAGAGAGTGTGTGTGTGTGATAAAGAGGGATTTCCAGGTATAATGGAGGAACAGAAGCTGCCTCTGTGTGACTCAGAAAAGAAGAGTGAGGATAAGAATAGACACCAGTTTTACAAAAGAAATAGCTAAGGTAAAAAAAAATCATTAATCTGAGGTGTAAGTTGCAGACCCTTGTGCAGAGACAAGGCTTTAAACTTGTGCACAGAAATACAGTGCTGCTCATGTATGCACTGTCCCCTCCTGGGCATGAGTACTGTAAACTCAGGGGGACTGACCCAGCTTTGTAGACAATAGTAGGATCAGATAGAGCACAGCAAAATTGATGGGAGCATCATGGGTTATTGAAACTGTGACATAAATGCATGGGAACATAAAGCTGGAATTTTCCAAGAACAGTTGATGGTTACTAGTCTTGATAAGATGCCACTCCTGTTACAACCTAGGTCAGCATCTCATCCAACAAGAAAAATGGACTAAAGTAGAGTCTCCAGTGTTCTCAGCCGATAATTGTGGGACAACAGCAACGTATAAAAATAGAAATAATAATTCAAAACAACCAAGATCAGGGTAAGAAGAGGATACACATGAGCACAAATGGTCCTCTGCAGAGATCTCGGCAGAAGCATAATTCCTGGAACAAGGTAGGGATTGCTGGCTGCAGGCAGTGGTAGTGTGGCAGAGTATGCAGCAGGGTGGGGGAAGCAAAGGGAAACTCCTACAGAAGCAGGGAGGACAAAGATAGCTAATTTGTTTGCATTCCTGAGATAGCAGCCCTCCCCAAACTGAAGAGCAGGCTGTAAAACTAAACCCAAAAGGTGGGAGAGACCTTGTTTATCTCTCCTGGGAAGAAGTATAGGTTAATCTTATCACTTTTCCTGTTCATTTTATTTTATTTACATTTTGACAGCATTTTTCTGTGTGTATCATTTCACTTCCTGTCTTGCATGGTTAAGTTCTTGTCTGGGGTTCTCTGTGCACTTGGTCCATAATACTTCCTCTGTATTCTCATCCCTGTTAGAGGATGCTTTGCCTCTCATTCACACCACATTCTTTGTTTTCCATAGCCTCATTCCAGCTCATTTTTATTACTTCATTCTTAGCACCCTTCCCGGTAAAAATATATAAGCTATATTTTCCCCAGTCAGTACCCTGGAGCTATTGTCCCTGAACCTCATTCCTACTGCAGTGAAATCATTCTATCTGTTACTGTAATCAACTTCTCTCCTAAACAGAACCCAGAAGCATAAAATAAGTTAAAGAAAACTGACTAGAAAGACTCAAAATTTAAACAAACAAAAAAAGCGTCTCTGTGTGTGGGGAGTGAAGAACATATAAATACCAACAAATAAATAAAACACAATGAAAACCACAAAATATATTAGAAAACAGGTGAGTTTCTAAGCTATTCTGAGATATCTGAATGCTCACATTACTCAATACCAGAAACCAAAATTAATACAATAACTGAAGTCCAAATCTGGAAGCAAAGTTTCAGAGTCACAATATTATAAGTGGCTGATGACCATATTTGGGACTGCTGTAAACAAATCAAGTAAGGAAATCCCATCAGGACCCAGACTGGATGGGTATGGAGGATGAGGGTGGCAAGTCATGGAGTTGGTATGGTCTAGTTGCCTTGAGAGGGCACATAGAGAAACTGAGGCTCTCCTTCAGGCAGTGAATCTTCCAGGCTGCCCCTGTACCTCTTTGTTCCCTGGAAGTCAATGAAGCATATAGAAGCTTCACAGAGAAATTGGTCTTAGACATTAAGACATCTTGTAAACCCTAAAAACCTTGCAAATGCCATTGTATCCTGGCAACTACCACTGAATTCTATTTCTGATAAGGGTATAAGAAAATCTGATTGTTTGCAATAACTTGTCACTGCCTTAGTTTTGCTGTAACCCCTCCTACCCATGCCTGATAGATGACATTCCCACCAACCATAATAAGGAGACCCTGGTTTGGTAAATGCTGACACTTACAGGAGAAGATGGGGGAGAGAAAAACTGAAAAGAATATATATTATGAAAGTACTATTTTCAACTAAAAAAAATTGTTGGCAAAGAGCATTAAACAGTTAGAAACTTGGAAGCAAATTTCAAAAATGAGGGGGCAGAATTCAGCAAGGAATTTGAGACTTCAAAGAATGAAAGAAATGTTGAAAATGAGAGGTAACCAAGCAAAAAACACAGTAGAAAACACATCATCAACAGACAGGGATAACAGGTGGAGACAATATATTCATATATAAGAAATAATGTGTTAAGAACTGCAAGCTATGTTTAAGAGATAGAATTTAAGGATCCATGGAGCACAGTCTCATTGCCACCTCTGTAACAAAACACCACTGTGACCTCCCCTTCCTTCCTCTTTGCCCCTTATCTCTAGCAGTAGTTCATGCATATCTTCTCTTTTAAACCTCCTTCCCAAAGCTCACCCCTTTACCCAAGCCCTCAACTGCAGCAGGAACTGCCTGTAAACTCACAGGCCAGGAAAACAGGTATGCTCACTCTAAATCTTCACCACTTCCCTCCTCTTCTCCAAATTCAATCCCTCAGTTTTAGCCTCAGCTCTGAAGCAAATCACTTCCTATAGTCTCCCTTCCCTCACTGGCCCCATCTCCAATTAATCTCACAGTTCTCCTCCAGCCTTCCTCCCAACTCATCCCATTGTCAAAGATCCCAACTTCAGCAGATATTCCCTAGCAATCTGCCAGAGAAGTAGACCAGCAAACAGGTGGGAGAGCTTCAGATCTACACTGTACTTCTTCTCCTCACTCCCCTCAGACTCATCCTACTCTCTATAGCAGACTGCCTACTGTGGTCTCCTCTCACTCTTTGGCCACATTCCAAGGGGACTAAGCAGATTCTTGTGGAACACCACTTTCCTCCCTCCTGTGGAGCCCCTCAGTACTCCATTTCTAGTCTATCCAGACTCTTGAGTGACTGTTCCCCTAAACTTTGAAATACATCCTAACCTGTGAACCCTGAGTGGCCACATCTGACAAGACCAAAAAATAATTCACTACAAATCAACAAACAATTGCCATGAACACACTCCTAAGAACCTGAGAGGGCAAAAGAAAATACAGAAAAAAAAAATTCAACCAACAAAGATAAGACCAGATATTAGCACCTAGACTTACAGTTGTCTTGAACCTAGATACCTATACACCAAAATAAAAGCAAGTCAATAATAGCCAGGCCATATGTCTTCACTAGAGCCCAGCAAACACTATTAACATAGGGCCTGAGAAATGCAATGTAATTGAAACACAAGACAGGGACCTTAAATAGCCTTTATGGAAATGTTAAACTACTTAAAGTGGAAATGGATAAATTCCTTTTTAAAATCAATGTTTTAAAAACAACAAAAGCAAGCCATGGAATGAAATGAACAAAGTAGTTCAGGACCTGAAAGTAAAAATAGAATCAAATAAAAAATCCAAGCTGAGGGATCTGTTGAGAAAATCTGTTACATCATGAAAAGATCAAATCTAACAGTAATTAGGAAAAGAAGAAAACAACACAAAAACACAGAAATATCTTCAATAAAATAACAGACGAGAATTTTCTTAACCTAAAACAATAGATTCTTATCAAAATACAGAAGCATACAAACATCAAATACAGTGACCAAAAAGAAATCCTCAGGACACACAATAATAAAACACTAATGTACAGAACAAAGAAATAATATTAAGATATAAGGGGAAAAGACCAAGATATAAAGACAGATATAGAATAATGTCTGACACACCAAAAGACTCTAAATTTAGAAGGTCCTGGACAGATGGTCTGTAAACTCTAAGATATCACAGATGCCAATATAGAATACTATATGCAGAAAAACAATCAAAATAGATGGAGAAAACAAGACATTCTATGATGAACCCAAATTTAAGCAGAAACTATTTACATGTTCAGATGTACAAAAGGCACTGGAGGGAAAACTTCAACTGAAGAGGTTAATCACACTAAAGACAAACCAAGTAACAAATAATTCCAGGTGAGCAAACCAAAAGAGAGAAACACACACACACACACACACACACACACCACAAAATCATACAAACCACCAGGACAAAATAACATCAAACAACAAACACTGCTAATATATAATTCTCTACATCAGTGGTCTCAATTCCCTAATAAGAAAGTACCAATTAACAAAATTAATGTAAAAACAGTACCCATTGCTCTATTGCATCCAAGAAGCAAACCTGAATATCAAGGATAGGAATAACCTTGGAGGTAAAGGAAGAAGAAAACTATTCTAAGTAAATGGACCTAAGTAGTAAGCTGGTATAGCCATTTTAATATCTTACAAAATAGACTTCAAACCCAAACTGTAGAAGATAATAGGAGTTACACTAGATACTCATCAAAGAAAAAGTCCACCAATATGACATTGAAATTCTTAATATGTATGGAACAAACACAAGGGCAACCGATTTCACAAAAAAATACTACTATATCTTAAATTATTTATTGATCTTCACATCCTTAGAGTAGGAGACTTCAGTACTCCATTCTCCATAATAGACAGGTCATCTAGACCAAAATTAAACAGAGAAGTTCTGGAGCAAACCAGCTAACATTATAAACCAAATGAACCTAATTAATATTTACAGAACATTCCACTCAACCACAAAAGAATATACCTTCTTCTCAGCAACTCATAGAACTTTCAACAAAATTGACCACATACTAGGACACAAAGCAAGTTGCCACAGATAAAGCAAAATTGAAATAACACCCTGCATCCTATCTAACCAGCATGGATTAAAACTGGATATCAACAACAACAAGAAAAAAAAAAAAAAAAAAAAAACAGAAAGCTTACAAACATATGGAAGACAAACAACTCACCACTGAATGAAAAGTAGGTCTGAAAAGAGATTAAGGAGAAAACTGAAGATGATCTGGAATTCAATGAAAATTGAAAACTCAACATATGCAAGCTCATCAGATAGTTTTAAGAGGCAAGTTCATAGCACACATAAAAATTTGGAGAGATTTCATGTTGGTAACAACAGCATATATGAATTTTTTAGAGCAAAAAACAGAAATCTCAGCCAAAAGGAGTACATGGCCAAAAATAATCAAACTTGGGCCAAAAACAAAACAAAACAAAAAATAGAAACAAAAATAAGTACATAAAATCAATAAAACAAAGAAAGGGTTCATTGAAAAAAAAAAAACAGTAAGATTGACAAAACACCCATCCAAATGAACTAAAAAGCAGAAAGAAATGTCCAAATTACAAAATTAGATACGAAAAATGAGGACATAAGTGACATGGAGGAAATGTAGAAAACACAAACACATAATTTAATAACCTGCAGTACACCAAAATCTGAAAAGAGATGGAAATTTTTTTCAGTACATACTCCTTTAAAAGTTGGTTCAAGATCAAATAAACAATAGAAACAAACCTATAATGCCCAGTGAAATAGAAGCAGTAATTAAAAATCTCACAACCAAAATATGATCATGACCAAATAGTTTTAGGTTTGAATTTTACCAGACTTTCAAAAAAGAATTTACACCAATACTTGTGAAATTATTCCACAATAGAAATGGAAGGAATGTTACTCAATGCATTGTATGAGGCCACTCTTAACATAATATCTAAACTATATAAATAAAAACTCAACATATAAAAATTACAGATCAATTTCTCTTATAAATACATATGCAAAAATTCTCCAAAAAAATACTCTTGCAAACTAACCAAGATCAGATCCTAAAGTTATTCCATCGTAAACAAGTAGGTTTCATTCCAGAGATACAGAGATGGTTCAACATATGTAAATTGATAAATGCAATCCACAACATGAAAAACTAAAAGAAAAAAAAATAATCATCTCATTAGATGCGGGGGGGAAAAAAAAACTTTCACACAATCAAACACCTCTTCACGGTAAATGTCCTAAAGAGAATAGGGATACAAGGAACACAACTCAACCTAATAAAGTTGGTTTACAGCCAGTTCATGGCCAACATCAACTTAAATAGAAAGAAATTCAGATAAACTTGACTGAAATCAGGAACAAGTCAAGGTTGTCCACTCTCTCCATATTACTCAATATAGTGCTCTAAGTCTTATATAGAACAATAAGAACAAAATACGATTAAGGGAATACAAACTGGAAAGAAGTCAAAGTATCTTTATTTGTAGATAATATGATAATATATATAAGTGATCATAAAAATTGCACTAAGAATCACACACACACACACAAAAAAAAAAAAAAAAAAAAAAAAAAAAAAAAAAAAAAAAAAACAGTAGCCCTCAAATATACAAAGAACAAATGGACTGAGAAAGAAATTTTGGAAAAAAAGGTATTAAAAAGAACTTCAAAAGTGAAGTGTCTTGGGATAACAAGCAAGTCCATAATAAAAAAAGTTCAAGAAAGGATATTGAAGATTTCTGAAGTTGTAAAGATCTAACATGTTTATGGATCGGCAGGATTAATACAGAACAGGTAGCCATCTTACCAAGAACTATCTACAGAATCATTCAATCATCAACAGTTGTTTAACATAATTTTGCACAGATGTTGAAAAGACAATTTTCAGCTTCAAATTGAAACAAAAAATCCAGGATATCTAAAACAATTCTGAATAATAAAAGAATGGGTAGAGGCGCCATTGTCACCACCATCAAATTGTATTTCAGAGCAACCATAGGAATAAACAACAGCATGGTATTAGCACAAAAACAGACATGTTGATCAATGGAATTGATTCAAATACCCAGACAGAAATCCACACACCTGTGGATATATGACTTTTTATAAAGTAGTCAGAAATACATACTGGGAAAAATGACAGCATCTTTAACAAATGATGTTTGTCAAACTGGATGGTTGAATGTAAAAGGATCCAAACAGATCCAAACTTATCATCCTGCACAAAACAAACTCAAATGATTAAATTAAAAACCCAAACCAGATCACTGAACCTGATAGAGAAGAAAGTGCAGAATAGCCTTGAATTCACTGGCAAAAGACTTTCTTAGCAGAAAATAATTAGCATAGGCACAAAGATCAGAAATTAACAAATTGTGCCTTGTAAAACTTAAAACTTCCCTAAGCCAAAGTCTACCAAATTTCTGAGAAAGTGACAGGATACATAATGGGAGATGCTTTTTTTTTTTTTAATCAATTGCCCATCCAATAGAGGACTAATATTCAAATTTTATATAGAATTCAAAAACTGGATGTCAATGAAATAAATAAAACAATTTTAAAATGGGGTGCAGATCTAAACAGAGAATTCTCAAAAGAGGAAACTCAAATGGCTGAGAAACTCTTAAAAGAAATGATCAACATCCTTAGTCATCAGGGAAATGAAAATCCGCAACTGTTTTTATATATCATATCACACTAATCAGAGTGACTAAGATCAGTGACACAAATGACAACTCACATTAGTGAGAGTGGGGAGTAAGGAGGAAACTCATTCATTTCTGTTGGGAGTGCAAACTTGTACAACCACTTGGAAATCAGTGTGGTGGTTTCTCAGGAAGATGGGAATTGATCTACCTCAAGATCTAGCTATTCCACTCTAGCATATACACAAAGAATTCATCCTATCAGAGACACTTGCCCAGCTATGTTTGTTTCTGCTATATTCAGAATATCCAAAAATTGAAGGCAATCTAGATGTTCCTCAACAAAAGGATAGGTAATGAAAATGTGGCACACTTACACAATAGAGCTTTTCTCAACCATAAAAAAAAAAATCATACAATTCACAGGTAAATGGATTGAACTAGACAAAAAAATGATCCTATATGAATTAATTACACCCAGAAAGACATTCTCCATATAAGTATATTCACTTATATGTAGATTTTATATGCTAATTCAATGGTTAACTCAACACATAGAACCTCAGAGGTTGGGGCTATTTCTCCCTAGGAGAAGGCAATAGAATATATAGTTATAGATGGATGTGGTACAGTGATGAGGCTAGGACTGAAGAATCTGGATAGGAAGGAGGTGTGGAGGAAGTTGGAGTAGTAAAAAGAGGGGAATCCATAATCAGAATATATCATATCAAAATTTATTTTTAAAAATAAAACAATAAAAGAATTTAAAGAGTAGAAAAAAGTGAGACCAAAGTCAAAAAGCATAGACAATAAAATTACAATAGAAAGTTCCCAGCTCCAGGGAAAAAGATGGATATTGAAAAACAAATGCTGTTTAAAACACCAAATGTACATGAATTTAAAATACCAGATGTACATGATGAAAGAAAAATCAACTCATGATGTATTATAAACAAGATGTAAAAACTACAAAGCAAAGAAAATAGATTGAAAGTAGTAATATAAAAATGCCAACTCACATACAAAAGCAAACACATCACAATAATATCAGTTCTCCCTTCAGCAATGCCAAACAAGGCCTATAAAATATGGGATGACATATTTCAAGCTCTGAAACTAAGTAACTGTCAACCAAGAATGCTATATCTAGCAAAAATGTCTTTTAAAATTGATTTATAAATAAAGCTGCCATTACAAATCACAACCTAAGGCAACTGGTGACAACCAACCCACTATGGCATAAATATTTAAAAGAATACTATACACAGAGGAAGAAGAAAGACTCCTCTTTCATGAGACTACAGGAAATAGTAAATGTCATGAGAGAAATGGTGAACAAAGGAATGTGTCCTATTCAAAACAACAAATCAGGAAGTTGCAAATAATAATGGAATTCGGTGGAGGCTGAAAATTAACCACCAACCAGAGCAGCAACCAGCAGCACAACAGGAACTAATAAAGTGCTGTCAATAATAAACCTAAAGGAAAATGATTTCAACTCACCATTAAAAAGACAAAGCAATGAATGAATTAAAAACCAAGATAACAGTTTCCAATTTTGTTCATGAAACATGCCTTCCTGGCAAATACCTACATAGACTCATAGTGAAAAGATGAGCATCAAACTTTAAGTCAAAAAGAACCAACATTGCACTGAATCTGTCTGTGCATAGTGCCTTGTAAAATAGTTATTCTCATGAAATTAATCTTGCTAATCCATGGGCATGTGCATTCTGTCCATCTTCAAGTGTCTCCTGTAATTCCTCACTTGAGGTTCTTAAGTTATCTTTGTAGAGGACTTTCACATTTTGGGTAGCTTTATTTGTAGGTTTTCTGAGCTAACATCCTCCTAATTTATGTGAAACCTTCTAGGATGTAGTAAAGTACCAGAACACAAGCTTTCATCTACCAGAAAGCTACAAATATCATCAGAGACCATCCGAAACCTAGAGAAAATAACTGTCAGCTTGAGGTTTCCACTTGAAATGTGTCTTCATTTATGACTTTCTTTTGTTATGTATCTACAAAACTTACAATTAATTGCCATTAGGCATTAATGTGGTATTTTGGGAAACTTGGGCCATGGTCTTTCGCACTTATCTTCAAAATAAGCTATCTCATTTTCCTTTGATAAGACTGCAGTTTCTTTATGTGATAGAAATTAGACTCATCTTTTATCATGGAAAAAAAAAACCAAACAATTAAAATGGTTCAAAGATCTTATAAAAGACAAGAAACTTCTAGATACAGTCATTAGCACAAACTTTCTGTTAAGTTGCTACAGTAACAAAAGAACTTATCCCAGTAACTGGCATATGAGACAGGTTGAAATTATAAAGCCTTTGTACATGCAAGAATCATCAGAGTACTGAGCCACGTTACAAAGTGTAAGTGATCTTCCCCAGGTCTTCAACAGTTAATGCCATAATATCCATAATATGTAAAGAGCTGTAAATGTTGAATATACAAAGAAAAATTAAATCAGCTTATTAATGAATGGGATAATGAACTCCATAGCCATATCTCAATTGAAACAAAAATGTTAAATAAATATGTGAATAAAAGGAGTCCAACATCCTTAGCCATCACAGGGAATTGAAAATTCAAAGACATATGAGATCCCATCTAACCCTAGTTATAATAAAATATATAATGGTTATAATAAAAATTAATGCACATGTGGGGAAAGAGAAACCCTTACATTTCCAGTGGGAATGTAAACTAATGCAGCCAATACAGGAACCAGCATTAAGGTTCTTCAAAAAATAAACAAAAACAAAAACAAACAAGCAAACAACAACAATAAGAACCAAAGTATAACCCTCAAACCTCTAATCTTAAAGCCAATCAAATTGTGGAAAATTAATGACTCCAAATTTAGAAGATTTACTGAATATTTCCTAGTGTTTGACATTATCCTCTTATTCACAAAGCCTCCAAAAGTTTACAATATTGGTACTATGAAAACCATCCACTTTTTGTACTAACACAGAAGATGATACTGTCATGTTCATCATCCTGTAAGATGTTGTCTGCTGGATATGTCAACGACTCAAGCTA
This sequence comes from Cricetulus griseus, assembly GCF_003668045.3. Classification (NCBI taxonomy): domain Eukaryota; kingdom Metazoa; phylum Chordata; class Mammalia; order Rodentia; family Cricetidae; genus Cricetulus; species Cricetulus griseus. The sequence continues at coordinate 82,470,054 of NW_023276806.1, forward strand.
CACATCTGCAAACTAATTTAGACAAAAATGCTATGGCTCCTAGCTTATTTTTAATGGTAACTGGTTTTGTAAAGTTATGTTTTACTTCATAATACATACTGGTGAGTAATTACAGTTATATAAGTAAGTATTTATCAAGTGATTTAAATGGCTAGTCAATGTATTTTTTAAAGTTTACAAGTTGACTTACTTTCTGGACAAGCATGAGAACAAGGAGCCTACAACTCCAGCACATACATACAAATACAGGCATGGTTGCTCACATCTGCCAGAAGCAGACAGATATCAGGGGCTTGCTGTGATGCCGATCTTGACAATGAGTTAGGGATACTGTGAGACCCTGTCTCAATGATTAAGGTAGGAAGCAGGAGAGGAAGCATTCTGATGTCAATCCCTAACCTCTCATGACAAGAATGGGAATTAATACCCTGACCCCCTACACACATACACATATTCAAATGATTTCTTAAAGTTACCACCAATCAAATAAATCAGTAACCAGATCCACTTTCCCACAAAAAATTAACAATGTATCTTAAATCTTCACTTTCAAAATTCCCAGACAGTTGTTAAGCGTATTTACACTGGTAGAGATGCTCAGGAGGACAATATAAACAGCCATGTGATATAATGATTAAAGTTTTTTTAAGAATATATAATCTTCACATGCTTCAGAGATCACAGATGGGGTAGATACTGGGGTAGGTCAACTCATAACCCTGGTTTGGGACCTGGATAGCTGGCAGGGGTTGGTCACCTTCACCACCAGGATGAGCTCTCCAGCATTATCCTGGCTAGTTCACCCCTTTCAGCAATGAGCAAGTGGCAGGGCAGGTTCTCTTGCTTTCATGCCCTCAGGGTCAGCACTCTAGCACCTACATCTTCGGGATCATCTCTACTGTGTTGCCCAGGCAAGATGTAGGGGCCAGTCTCTAGACTGCTGCTACAGCCAGTGAGTGGTAGGGATTTCTCTCCTGCTAGTATGATCTCAGAGCCAGCTCTTCCACCTGCCACAGACTTCAAGGGGTGTAGGGGAGGGGGAAGGGCATCTCTCCCCAACCCATAAAACCATATGGCAGATGAGGGTCAGGACCAGATCTTCCATGATCAAGTTCTCAGGGATGATGTGGGATAATGTTCTTGTTCATTGTAAAGATTTGTCACTCATATTGGTTTAATAAAATGTTGGTTGGCTAGTATAGGAAGTATAGGCAGAACGACCAGCCTAGGAGTATTCCGAGAAGAGAAAAGGCAGAGAAAGAGTTACCAGCCAGACAAAGCAGAAGCAAGGTGAGAATGGCACACTAATAAAAGGTACCATGCCACTTGGCTAAACATAGGTAAGAATTATGGGCTTATTTAAGTGAGTAATAAGCCTAAGTAAACAGGCCAGTTCGTAATTTATACAAGCCTCTGTGTGTTTATTCGGGACTGAATTGCTGCAGGACTTGGAGAGACAGAAACTTGCCTCTACACATGGCCAGTTCACCTGCATCCCCAGCAATAGAATCAGCTCTACAGTTCTTCCCAGGTGGGGTTCAGGAACAGAATTCCTGAGTGCTACTACAGCTGATAAGGGGATCGATCAGCTCCCTTGCCACAATAGGTGACAGAGGCAAGGGGTGAAGAGGGCATCTTACTCTTGCCCTCATCACCACAAAGCAGACAAAGGGGGTGTCGTTAGCTATCCCATTCTCACATCCTCAGGGCTAGCTCACACAAGCCTCTGCCAACAGAGTCAGCTCTACTGTGTTGCCCAGGCAAGGAGTAGGGCCCACTTTCCTGAATGCTGCAGATGGTACGGGCAAGAGTCAGCACCCTCATCTGTCACAGGCAGTGAGTGGAGATGGGTAAGGGGAGGGCTAAGTCCCATGCTCACAACTTGAGGCTGGCTCAACCAAATCTCTGCCAACAGGGTCTGATCTATTATGCCCCACCGGCAATGTGCAGGACCTGCTCTCCTGAGTGCAGCAGCTGGTGAGTCGCAGGGACAGATCTTCTAGAACACATGAAGGGGTTGGTCATACAGACCCAAGCTGCAGGATCTCCAGGAAACAAGGCAACAACAGGATACCCAAGAGGATTCTCAATGAGGGCCCAGCCATTGATAGTATAGCAGAAGCCAGAGGGCTGGAACCAAACCAATGACTCGCAGTGAACACTTGCAAGTAAAGTTATAAGGATAAAAGTGTTTACTGTGATACTCATTGTATCACACTACAGCGTTCATAATGAGATGTTTCCTTTTTTCTTACTTTTTATTCTCTTAAATTTCGTTTTATTTTATTGGGGGGGGATTGCAAGGGCAACAGAGGTTAGATACTAAGGAATGAGAAATGAACGAGATCAAGATACATGATGTGAAAGATACAAAGTATAAATCAAAAGAGAGTTGAACAAATAAATTAATACAAGAAAAAGAACATGTAATCTTATTACTGATTTTTATATTCTCTACTCATGGCCAATCCACCTTACACCTAAAGGAGAGGGGCTATACCCCAGAAGTATGCCCCAAAGCCCACCGGGAATTTATGCTAAGGAAATAATTTTAATACAAAATAATTTGAATAAGATATTTAGTAATCAAACTGAGATGCATACATAAAATCTATGCCAATGAATCCACTGAATTATGAATCCATTTGTGAACTATGAAAGACATTTATTCGTATCTTAAAAATGAGAATCACCAACAGGAAGCTACACAAAAGTTATACAAAGGGATCTAAATGCCACTACTTTAAAGATCTATTTAAGAATTTGGCTCTGGTTTGGTCTCACAAGCTTAAAGATTGGTTCAATTGGGAAAATGATTAAAAATACATTGTTTATACTAACCAACTTTTTTCCTTTAATTTGACTGTATGATAGCTGGGGAGTGCTCATGTGAACAAACACATGATTTCATTGAGCCCATTTTGCAGATGCTGTGAGGGGCTGTCACCGAGGGAACTATTCTTGCCCTGTTTTGTTTGTGACTGACAGTTCACATAATGACAGGTTGCATGATGGCTTCAATGGCTTTTCTAGACTGCATTCCTTTGCAGACTCTGCCTCCAATGCTCTCTGAGAGTAATCATTGTCTTGAATAGGACTGTGGTGAATTCGCTGGGTGCTCATGAACAATCTTACCTGGGGGAAGTCTAGTTTTGATGATGCTGGACACAGAAACATATACTTTGTTTCTGAATACACAAATAATAATTTAAGAACAAGTAAGAAAAACCGCAACCTGCTAAGACTCTAAACTATAGATTACAAATACTATCTTCTAAATTTAATTATCAGTATTACTATTCTGTCCACAAAAGCTTGTGTTTCTTTAATATAATAGAAAACAGTATAATTACTTTACAGTTTTAATTTCCTCTTTCTTGTATTAGGATATGCGAAACAAGCACTATATAAACCAAATATTTATAAATGGAATGGCATATTTTTGTAGTAAAACGGATGGGAAGCACTATCTAGAAAGTGATGGTTTACTTTGATTATTCTGAAAAAGATAAAATATTAATTTATTTGTTAGTTTCTAACACTGTCTTGATTTGCTAAGATTTATAAGATTATACTTTTATTACTTTATTGATATGAACACTAAATTAATTAAATTAAAAAAGACAATCTACATTTTATATTTGTCATTAACAGTATTTTTTCTTTTTATCATTTTTTATTTGAATTAGAAACAAGATTGTCTTACATGACAATACCAGTTCCCTTCTCCCTCCCGTCCTCCCCTAACACCCCCCAACTAAAACCCTACCTATCACATATCCTTTCTTCTATTCTTCCCCTGACTCTTGTTTCTACCTGTGGCTAGGATAGTAATATTGCTGTCATTTTGGCTTCGTCATGAAACTAATTTCTCTAATAGCAATCAGCTTTAAAGTTTGACACATTCATGATTTGTTATTTATTACTTGCACAACTTAATATATTTCATGGGAAATTTGATGAAAATATTAAGAAAATGAATCTTTAGACACAAAGTTGAACAACTTTACCAACACTAAAGAAAAAAAAAACTACAAAGAAATTCACCTTGATGAGGTATGAGAAAAATGTAAAAAAAAAAAAAAGAGTTGGAAGAGATAGAGAATATGGATGTAATGCCAAAATTAAATTAAAAAGGAAAGTAAAAGAAAGGATATTTTAAAAACAATTATAAATGGTATACAATAAGGCATTAACTTACATGTACAATTTTTCTTATTCTTTATTTAAATTAAAAACAAGATTCTTTTACATGTCAATCTCAGATCCCTCTCCCTGCCCTCCTTCCGTGCCCTCCACTAAGCCCCTGTTCCAATCCCTTTTTGGTCCCCAGGGAGGGGGAGGTCTTCGATGGGGGATCTTCAAAGTCTTTCATATCATTTGGAGCAGGGTCTAGACCCTCCCCAGTGTGTCAAGGCAGAGAGTATTCCCCTATGTGTAGTGGGCTCCCAAAGTCCATTTGTGTACTGGGGATAAATGCTGATTCACTACCAGAGGCCCCATAGATTGCCCAGACCTCCAAACTGACATCTTCGATCAGGGAATCTGGAATAGTCCTAAGCTAGTTTCCCGGCTATCAGTCTGAGGTCCATGAGCATCCCCATGTTCAGGTCAGCTGTTTCTATGAGTCTCTCCAGACTGGTCTTGATAAGCTCAGTGTATAGCTGTGGATGTCTGCTTCTGCTTCTGCTTCTACTTCTGCTTCCATCAACTACTGGATGAAGGCTCTAGGATGGCATATAAGGTAGTCATCAATCTCATTATTGGAGAAGGGCTTTTAAGATAGCCTCACCACTATTGCTTAGATTGTTAGTTGAGATAAACTTGTAGATCTCTGGACCTTTCCCTAGTGCCAGAATTCTCTTCAAACCTATAATGGCTCCCTCTATTATGGTGTCTATCTTCCTGCTCTCCTCTATTCTTCCCCTAACTAGATCTTAAGGCTCCCTCATATCCTCCTCTCATTCCCTCTTCTGCCCTTCTCTTTTTTCTAAAACTCCCCCCCTCCATGTTCCAAATTAGCTTAGGATATCTTGTCCCTTTTCCCTTCTCCGAGGGACCATGTATATCTCTCTTAGGGTCCTCCTTGTTTCCTAACTTCTCTGGCATTGTGAATTGTAGGCTGCTACTTCATTGCTGTGTATCTAAAATCCATATATGAGTGAGTACATATCATTTTTGTCATTTTGTGACTGAATTACCTCACTCAGGATGGTTTCTTCTAGTTCCATTCATTTGCCTGGGAATTTCCAGATTCCATCGTTGTTTTTTTTTTTTTTTTTTTTTTTTTTTTTCTGCTGAGTAGTACTCAGTTGTATAAATGTATCACATTTTCTCCATCCATTCTTCAGTTGAGGGCCATCTAGGTTGCTTCCAGGTTCTGGCTATTACAAATAATGCTGTTATGATCATGGCTGAGCAGACATCCTTGTTGTATGAGTGTGCATCTTTTGGGTATATGCCTAAGAGTGGAACTGCTGGATCTTGTGGTAGATTGATTCCCATTTTCCTGAGGAATCACCACACTGATTTCCAAAGAGGCTGTAGAGTAGGCACTCCCACCAGCAGTGGAGGAGTGTTCCCCTTTCCTCACATCCTCTCCAGCATAAACTGTCATTGGTGTTTTTGATTTAGCCATTCTGACAGGAGAAAGATTGTATCTCATACTTGTTTTGGTTTGCATTTCCTTGATGGCTAAGGATGTTGAGCACTTTCTTATGTGTCTTTCAGCCATTTTAGATTCCTCTATTGAGAATTCTCTATTTAGTTCTGTACCCCACTTTTTAGTTGGATTAGTTGGTGTTTTGGAGACTAGCTTCTTGAGTTTTTTATGTATTTTGGAAATCAGCCCTCTGTCAGAAGTAGAGTTGTGAAGATCTTTTCTCTTTCTGTGGGCAGTCGTTTTTGTCTTGTTGACTGAGTCCTTTGCCTTACAGAAGCTTCTCAGTTTCAGGAGGCCCATTTATTAATTGTAGATCTCAGTGTCTATACTACTGGTGTTATGTTCAGAAAGCAGTCTCTACATGTATAGATTTTAAATCAAGTTACCTACAAACTAAATGGAAGTTTCATTTTTATTTTTCTTACCTGAAGTGAAGAGCTTTCAGTAGGAGAGTTTGTAGCTTTGTTATTCGGATTAGATTTTATTAACTTAATATTTTTTCCAAAACATATGTATATTTAAATTTTACTTTTTTATAAATAATCACCAGTCAGAACACTGTCCATTAATGGACTCCTGTGAGAATTCTGGGTGCTTGTAAGAACACTCCAAGAATACAAGAGTCTTTTGACCTCAGTTTCTTCAAAACACACAACTGTTCTTGGAATGGGTTTTCATACTCCTTCCAAGTGGAGCAAACAGGAGTGACTTTGCTACAGATTCTCATTATTGCTATCCAATTAAATGTTTAAAATATCCTTTATATACCTGTATGAAAAAACCTGATTTTGCTATTTGTGGTTTTTCCTTGTGATTTTATACAGCCTGAACTTATGTGTCCTTTACTCATGGGACCTTTTTAACCCTCAGAGTATAAATAGTCTGAGACTCTGAATAAAGTTGGCTATTGAATGACACTTTTGTCTGCCTTATTTGTCAGCACCATTTTCCCACGTCCCACTGTCTCTAGCTAGAGAGATGAATGTTGAGTTCAAAATTTACATTAGGTTAAATTTAATTTAATTTAATTTGGCTCTGGGTACAAATAGGAAAAAATGTTGATGTATATGTTTAGACATATAAAAACAATACCTGACTTTAAAAATTTTGAAAACCTAAATTTTATACTATAAATGTATTCGTGTAACTATTATTACTGGCAGAGTATTTATTTACATTTTTCATGTCACAAGGCAGAATCTTAGAAAACATTTCAAGTTAAGATATATAGTGCATAAATTATAAAAGGTATTAAATAAATCTTCACCAATTTGCCTTCTGTCTACGGAATTACCATATTTTTATTCATCTTATAGATGAATGAACTACAATACATTTTGATGTACAAATTTTTGCCTGCTAAAGTAATTCTTATCTTTTGCAAATCAAGAATGTTTTCATTGCAGTTGTTTGTCATTTGGGATTTTTAAGATGTTTTGATGGGGCATGTTGTGGATAAACTACAGAGACTAGTTTCCTTCTGTGTTGAAAGCTCCCATTGAGGTTTCTTCCCTCCTTTCACTAACAGGAAGACACTCCACTGCTTATGGTCTCAGGTGAAATCAGACAGTCTTCAATGGTTTACTGCTTATTGAGTTTGGCTGCCACTGTGGGAACCATTTAGGTTGTTTGAAAATGTGCTGAAAATAATGAGAACGATTGACAGCTGAGTGAGATTAAAAATCCCATAAATGAAAGGTAAAATGTGTTTTTATTGCTTAAGACTTTTCTTACTTTTCATAAAAACCATGTTGAACTTTCATATAGTGAATATTCATTTTCTCTTTAACTGGTTGGATTCCCACCTTTCCTGAGTAAGTGACAAAATGCAAAAGGAAACAAATGCCAATTTTCTATGTATTATGTCTTCTTAACTAACCCTGCTTTAATAATTTATTTTCATGATAATATGTTGTATTATTCTCTGCCTTATATACATTTCAAAAAACAAATTTTATTTTTTATCTGATTTAGGCTTTCCCAATAACATTCTTTTGGTATCTTTCTTTTTCTACTGGTAACAAGTATAGACAGCAAAAGATACCTTTCACCAAAAGGTTTTTTGTTTTGTTTTGTTTTGTTTTTATATTTCAAACCATATATAAGCGACTTTGGCCGAGGAACACAGATTTAGGTTACCTCTAATTCCATGTTCCAATGTACTAGCAGTTTGATGAATTTTGTAGAATGACAGAACAAACAAAATCATAAATCAAGGTACCTTTCAATTACATTGATGCAAACATTAGGTAGGAAAGGTTACAGCTAAGCAGAAAAACCCTCCAAAAGGCTTCTGGTGCTTTCTGGTGGCGTTTTTAAACCTTTGGGTGGTGAGTAGAGATCATTTTATAATGCTCACACCGATGTTAGGTCAGATATTGAGTAAAGCAATAATGCCTAGTAAGAAGACTAAAGATGCCCTAAAATAATCTGGTTATACATTTGTGACATATCTGCCTTTCTACATTGCTAATATATTAATCAGTCACTTACCTTTGCAGAACATTCAGTGAAAGTTATTAATCTTTTCAGAACTTTTGTTCATATGAATAATTTCAGAACTTGGATTTCAGGATTAAAATAAAGCAATGTTTGCTGTCTAGGAAGAATAAAATGGTTTCTATCTAATATTCAACTTCCCAAAGCCAATAATGAACCAGAGTAAGATAGAAAATAAAGAAATTCCCCAGATATCAAACCAAAGCAAAAGCAATGCAGAGTATGAAGAGATGAAAGGATAGTTGTAATTAAAGTTTAGATAAATTAATAAGAAGTTCCCTCTGCCTACTCTTGCCTTCTGAGAATGTTTCCTTTTGGAATCGTCTAAGAAACCCTAGGCAACTAATGAGGGGTAATATTCAGATGATGTTTCTTGAGCTAACTTAATTAATTGGTCCCTCATTTCTCCCTCCATTGCTCTTTGACTTGTCAGTCCATGACCCCTGCTCAGCACGAGGGCCATGGATCCTGAGTTGGATACAGGTTTCTGATGACAGATTGCATAGCTATAAACAGTCAGATCCTCATACGCTGCCAAGATGGTCCTCAATTAATATGCCATTCTTTGGAACAGGCTACATTATAAATGACCACATAAAAACCTAAAAGTGAAGATACTTTTCTGATACAGTATCTTTTTTATGTTGAGAAACAACAATTGATTCTTTCTAGCTCATGATTAGTAGAAATACTATGAATCAACTTTGAGGGATATTGATGCTAAGCATTTATTTTAAGTGCTATAAAATTCCTAAGGACAGAACAAATTTTATGAAAAAATGTTTAAGGATTCTGTTTATATAATAAGTCAGATTGCTACTGTGAATTGACATGATGAGCTCAACCAAACAAACATATGAGTATGTTTCTCAATTTAATAGCTTTACACAGTCACATTTAGCCCATATCTTCTGGTATTAGCAAAAACCCTGTTAGGTCAATCTAGTTGAGTCTTTTTATTCCATTTTTAATTTTTTATTTCATTTTACATTTCACCCACAGTTATCCATCCCATCCCTCCTCCTCCTACCCCTTGCCTCCTGCAACCCTCTTTCTCCTCCCCTCTAGCCCACACCTAGTTCACTCCTCCTTACTAATAAGGGCTCCCATGAGGATTTAACATAATCTGGCACAAGAGATTGGGGCAGGGCCTGGTCCCTCACCTATGGAGAAGTCTACAGAGACAGCTGAACCAAGCTTGTGGAAACTCATGAACTCTAGACCTAGTTGAGTCTTTATTCTGCCATTTGATCTCGTTACATATCTGACCAAATTCTTCATGTTTAATTGTATCCTAGGTAAAATCTTCTCACCTTGGCCTGTCTTCAGAAACACCAATCTTGGTCTGTCAAATTAGCAAATCTTGTCTCTTCCCCTGGGTATTTCCTTTTACTAAGTTTCTATCTAATGATGTCTACTAGACTCCTTGACTATAAGTTGTCATTCATCCACACTGCATTTACAACTAAACCTAGTTCCATATTGAATATCTTTTTAAAAGAAAAATTTGGGGTGGAGGAGTGGTTTTTTTTTCCATTTTACTGTCTGGCTCTTTTTACTTTGATAGAATAAACTAAATTATCTGCATGTAGCTTCAGTTTGTTGATGGGCTTTTGGAGAGAAAGAGCTTTCCAAATATATGCCACACTTCAGTATGAGCTTCCAAGTTATATCATGGTGTCAAAACTTGATGTCTTCCAGAAACAAGAAAAATAAAAGGCAAAGTATGTGAGCAATTTGGGTCCTTTTATTTTTTTAAAAAAGTAACTGACTAGAAGAATCTATAATTAGAAAAAGTAAGTGCCAGGACACACTTGCATTGACAACATAAGAACATATGTTTGTGATTGAACTGACAGGTTGAGATTATTCTTTGGTTTCAATATATTAATTAAAATAATAACATCATTTACATTTGAAAAAAAAAGAAAAGCAGATAAAACAAGAAAAGATCCAGTGGCACAAAAATCTCCCTGTATGCATTAGGAAAAAATATGCCACAGGAAAGTATCCCTAATTAGTTGTTAAGTGATAGCAATTATCTCTCCTAAATCTTTGCTAAATGTTTATGGTATACACATTTCTCCACTGTTAGCAGTGCTACTTTGACATCGGTTACCATATTGCTTTACATGTCCCATGCTGTCATACAAGTCCTAGGTCTCACTGACAAAAAAAAAATCTACCCATTCTTTTTTTTGTAATTTTTTTTATTAGTTCAAATTAGGAACAAGCTTATTTCACATGTCAATCCCTTCTCCCTCTCCCTTCTTCCCTACTCCCGAGATACCCCCCATTTACCCTCCACTCCCCAGGCAGAGTAGGGCCCTCCACAGGGGCTCCCCAAAGTCCACCACATCATCCTGGGATGGGCCTATGCCCTCCCCCATGTGTCCAGGCTGAGAGTGCATCCCTTCAGCTGGGATGTGCTCTCAAAGTCCCTTCTTACACCAGGGAAAAATACTAATCCACTACCAGGGGCCCCTTAGAGTACGGAGGCCTCCTAACTGACATCCATGTTCAGGGGTCTGCATCAGTCCTGTACTGGCCTCCCAGACAGCAGTCTGGGGTCCATGTGCTCTTCCTTGTACAGACCAGCTGTTTCTGTGGGTTTCACCAGCATGGTACCAACCCCTTTGATCTTCATCCCTCCCTCTCTGCAACTAAGTTCCAGAGTTCAGTTAAGTGTATATCTTTTTTTTTTTTTGTAAAATCTACCCATTCTTATACTAAAACCTAGTCATGTACTTTGGATACAATCATACTACTTCATATCCTTGAAAATAATTTTTCTTATTTACTATTTTCTCACCTTCCTTGCCTTTTAGGTGGTCTATCCCAATACTAATAAATACTTAAAATTACAATCATCCTACACCCAGATTCCTAGATGTCCAGTGTTAAAACTTAATCAGTAATAACCAGGACAATATGTCTCTACGAAAGATAAGATCATACTATATTAGGCCCTGGAAAATGCAATATATTTGAAGCACAAAGAAAGGATTTCAAAATAACTAATAAGAATATGCTCAAGAACCTTAAAGAGAATGTGAATAAGCCCACTAATGAAATCTATGAAAACACAAACAAGCATTGGAATAAAATCAAGAACACAATTTAAGACAAAAAAGTGGCAATGGTATCTCCAAGGAAAACCAAACTGAGATAACTGGAATTGAAAATTTTATGTACTCAAATAGGAACCTCAGAGGCAAGCCCCACCAACATAATACAACGGATAGGAAAGAGAATCTCAGGCATCGAAAACAATACAGAAGGAAATGTCAGTCAAAGAAAATGCAAAATCTAAAAATAAAAAAAAAGTCTAGACACAAACAGCCAGGATATATGGGACACTATGCAAAGACCAAATGTACATATAATAGAAATAAAGAAAGGAGAAGTCAATGTCAAAGGCACTGAAATATTTTAAACAAAATTATTAAAGATAATTTTCATAACTCAAAGAAGATGATCTCTATCAAAATACAAGAAGCATAGACAACACCAGTGATTGCTCAGCTATCATCAGAGAAGCTTTCTCCTGAAGCAGACAAAAACAGTGAGATCCACAGCTGGACTAAGTGCAAAGAGTAAGAGACATTAGAACATTCAGCCCTAAACTTTATGTCTCCATTAAATCTTTCCCCTCAGGACTCACGGGGGAAAGATTTAGAAGTATTGTAAGAGTCAGAGGAAGTGGAGGACACTAAAGGGACAGGCATTCTAAACACAGCGGGAATAGCTCATAGATGGGCTCACAGAGACTGTGGCAACATGCATAGGTCTTGCACAGGTCTGAGCCATATAGGGTTCCAGCACTGAGAGAGGAAATGCACAAAAGCTCCCATCAGTAAATCAAACTCTATCTTCCACTGCTGACTGCTCTAAAAGGAAAACATTAGTTTTCTACATAGCAATCTCATTGGGTATATAAATGACTCTTAAGGACAGGCCCCATGCTCAGTAATGAAGGCCACACAAAATGAAAACAATGGTACTTTTTTGGGGGTAGGTTAGTGTAGTAATGCTTTTTCTGGGTATTTTGTTTATTTTACACTATAGTTCTTTTGCTTATGTATTATGATTTCTGATTTTGCACATTTTTTATTTTAATTTCTATTTAAGTTAAAAACAATCCTATTTTACATACCAGTCCCAGTTCATTTTCCCTCCAGTCCTCCTATTCTCCCCACTACCTCCCCATCCTATCCCCTATCCACTCCTCAGAGAGGGTGAGGCCACCCATGGGGGTCATCACTGTCTGTCACATCATTTGGGGAAGGAACTAATCCCTCCCCTGTGTATATAGGCTGAGAGAATATCCCTCAATAGGGAATGGGCTCCTATAGTCCATTCATGCACTAGGGATAAATACTGGTTCCACTGCCAGAGGCCCCACACTCAGGGGACCTGGTTAAGTCTTAAACTGCATCCCTGGCACAATTCTTCACAGACCTTGAAAGAATAATACTCAACTTTATATGCAAAGAAAAACCAGGATAGCCAAAACAGCACTGTACAATAAAGGAATTTGCAGAAGCATCACCATCCCTGATTTCAAGCTCTACTATAGAGCTATAGTACTGAAAACATCTTGGTACTGGCACAAAAATAGACAGGTAGAAATGGAATTGAATTGAAACCCCTGATATTAAACCACACACCTACAAACATCTGATTTTTTTAACAAAGAAGGTAAAATTATGCAATGGAAAAAGAACAAATGGTGCTGGCATAACTGGATGCTGGCATGTAGAAGACTACAGATAGATCCATGCCTATTGTCATGCACAAAACTTAAGACCAAATGGATCAAAGACCTCAACATAAATCCATCCATACTGACACTCTTAGAAGAGAAAATAGTGCTACCCATGAATGAATTGATATAGGAGACCACTTCCTGAACATAACAGCAGTAGACAATAAGATCGACAATTAATAAATGGGACCTCCTGAAACTGAGAAGCTTCTGTAAGTCAAAGGACACAGTCAACAAGACAAAACAGCAGCCCACAGAATGGGAAGGATTTTCACCAACCCCACATCTGACAGAGGGCTGATTTACAAAATATAAAGAACTCAAGAAGCTAGTCTCCAAAACACCAACTAATCCAATTAAAAGTTAAGGTACAGAACTGAATAGACAATTCTCAATAGAGGAATCTAAAGTGGCTGAAAGACACATAAGAAAGTGCTCAACATCCTTAGCCATCAGGGAAATGCAAATCAAAACAACTCTGAGATACCATCTTCCTCCAATCAGAATGGCTAAAATCAAAAACACCAATGACAGATTATGCTGGAGAGGATTTAGAGAAAGGGGAACACTCCTCCACTGCTGGTGGGAGTGCCAACTCTACAGCCACTTTGGAAATCAGTATGGCGGTTCCTCAAAAAATGGGAATCAATCTACCACAAGATCTAACAGTTCCACTCTTAGGCATATACCCAAAAGATGCACACTCATACAACAAGGATGTCTGCTCAGCCATGATCATAGCAGCATTATTTGTAATAGCCAGAACCTGGAAGCAACCTAGATGCCCCTCAACTGAAGAATGAGCAGAGAAAATGTGGTACATTTACACAATGGAGTACTACTCAGCAGAAAATAAAAAATGGAATCTTGAAATTCACAGGAAAATGTATGGAACTAGAAGAAACCATCCTGAGTGAGGGAACCCAGTCACAAAAATACAAACATGGTATGTTGTCATGCATGTATGGATTTTAGACCTAGAGCAAAGGAGTACCAGCCTACAATCCATCCCGCCAGAAATGCTAGAAAACAAGGAGGACCCTAAGAGAGACATACATGTGAGAATGTGAAAGGGACAAAATCTGAGCTTATTGGGAGCATGGGGGAAAGGGAAGATCTAAAAGAAAGAGAAGAGGAGAATAGGAGGGGAGAGCTGGAAGATCTAGTCAGGGGAAGAATATAGGAAAGCAAGTAAAGAGATACCATAAGAGAGGGACTCATTAAAGGTTTAAAGAGAATATTGGCACTAGGGAGATGTCCAGAGATGTACAAGTTTGACCTAAACTAACAATCGAAGCAATAGTGGAGATTCTACCTTAAATGCCCCTCTCTGATAATGAGATTGATGACTAACTTATATGCCATCCTAGAGCTGATGGAAGTAGAAGCAGAAGCAGAAGCAGAAGCAGAGGCAGAAAGAGAAGCAGACATCTACAGCTAAACACTGAGCTGAACTCTGGAGTCCAGTTGAAGAGAGGGAGGAGTGAAGAGCAAAGTGGTCAAGACCAGGCTGGAGAAACCCACACAAACAAGAGGTTGGTCATGAACCCCAGACTGATAGCTGGGAAAGCAGCATTGGACTGTTCCAGACACCCTAAATAAGGATGTCAGTTTGGAATTCTGGGCAATCTATGGGGCCTCTGGTAGTGGATCAGTATTTATCCATAGAACACAAATGGACTTTGGAAGCCCACTCCACATAGAGGGATACTCTCTCAGCCTAGACACATGGGGAGGGGCTAGGCACTGCTCCAAATGATATGACAGACTTTGTAGATACCCCATGAAAGGCCTTACTCTTCCTGGGGACCAGAAAAAGGTTAGGATACAGGGTAGGTGGGGGGTAGGGGAGGAGGGGAGGGAGAAGGTACTGGGATTAGCATGTAAAAGAAGTTTGTTTTTAACTCAAAATTTGTCTAACTATAATTATAAAAATAAAACAAGTTGTATCATGTTATATAGACAAATAATGATAAATCCTCTGAGATCTTTAATTGGCAGCTAAATATCATTCAAAAATCAAGTATGCCACTTGTATGGACAGATATATTTACTATTAAGAAGTTTCATTTACATCCAGGCAGTGCTGATACATAACATATAATCCCAACAGATACAGGTGGATTTCTGAGTTAGAGACCATCATGGTCTACAGAGTGAGTTCCAGAATAGCCAAGGCTACACAGAGCAAACCCTGTCTCAAAATTTAAAAAAAAGATTTCATTTGAAATGGAAATTTATATTATTTAATAGTAGTCAGTAGGATAGAATATACTTGGGATTATATGTTGGGTAAGAAACAAAAATTATAGGAAAAATATAAACCATGGAAGCTGGAAGTGTAAATTACACTGTCATCTGGAAGAACTGAACTAGCCAGGTTTCATTTAGCAGTAGTATTACCCTTAGCAAATACTGTGAAGAAAATTATTGCATGAAAGCTTTCTCAATGAGCTCAGGCAGAGCCCACAGTTACTGCTTTTTAAAATATAACAGTCTTCTGATTAGCACTGAGAGATGACATGTGTGATACTAGAGTTGTATTGTGAAATGTAACATTTTAAAATTATATAGTTATAAACTATGTGATGCAAGACAATATTAATTTTTCTAGAGTCTCTTTAAGCAATTGTTTTTAAAATAACAAGTTCAAATTCTGAATTATTTTAATTTTATTATTATTATTGTTATTGTATGAGGCATGTGGCTCTTCAACTTACAGCATTTTAGTCAGTTCTCTCCCATGTTTATTTAGGTGCCAGGGATCAAACTAAGTTTTGCATGGCAAATATCTTTACCAGGTAAACAATCTGGGCATCCCACACTTTAGGTGATTGCAATAAAAAGGATCAGTACCCCTTCTAGTGTCTAATCAATATTAAATAAATAAACTTAAAGAATTTTCTTTCCTACTAATTGGTTGATTGCTAACAACTATTTTCTAGTGCCACTGCACAATTGGGAAAATAGTGATCTATATCTATTAATCCTGTGAACTATTTTCAGACACCCTTTTGTCATCCTTGGATGAAGTCCTTTTCCTGGTATCAAGAGCTGTCATGTAGAGACTGCAAAATTTTGAGGCACAAAATAATCTTTAACAACATAGTATTGAGATGAATTTTCCATGATATTATTCTTTTTCTTTCTATTTTGAAGTTTTTAGGGTATTTTGTTTGTTGTTTGTTTTTTAGATTTTTTTTATTTGAATTAGAAAAAAGATTGTTTTACATGACAATGCCAGTTCCCTTCTCCCTGCTATCCTTCCCCATCACTGCCCCTCCCCCCCAACTAAAACCCTACCTATCATATATCCTTTCTGCTTCTCCTGGCTGGTGAGGCCTTCCGTAGGGGGTCATCAGAGTCTATCATATCCTTTGGGAAAGGGCCTAGGCCCACCCCTGTGTGTCATGACTCAGGGAGTCTCCCTCTATGGGGAATGGGCTCCTAAAGTCCACACCTATGCTAGGGATAAGTACTTAACTACTACAGGAGGTCCCATGGATTTCGGAGGTTACCTCACTGAAACCCTTGTTTCCTTGTACCAGCATGGTATCCCAGCTATCAGTCGGGGGGAGCAAGAGTTCTCTGATGTTCAATTCAGCTGTCTCTGTGGGTTTCACCAGCCTGGTCTGGACAGCTTTAATCTTCAATCGTCCTTCTCTGAATCTGGATTCCAGTTCAGTTCAGTGATTAGTTGTGTGTGTCTGCTTCTACTTCCACCCCTGCTGGATGAGGGCTATAGGGTGGCATATAAGTCAGTCATCAATATCCTTATCAGGGGAGGGCATTTAAGGTAACCTCTCTTCTGTTGCTTAGTGTTTGTTTGTTTGTTTTATCTGAAGATCTACTCATAGCTAAAATTTAAGCAAATACTGATGCCTGGTAAGAAAGCTTAATTCCTGTCACTTTGTGCATCCATCCTACCACTCATTGAGGTCAACACTTGGGGATTCTATGATAACAATATTCTTGATTGAACTTTTCAAGTGTTTCATTTGTAATTAAAGTTGCATTGCTAAAGCCCAGACATTTTATGGCACAAGCACATCTACCTGATTTTTTTTAAATTGATCTTCTTAATACCTTTCTGGCATTTGCACACCTCCTTGAATTCTTTTCTATAAAAGGATAAAGAAAGATTTTGTTATTAAAGTTTGCATTTACATTATGACTTTCAGTTTGAAGGACTTCTAGCATTGCCTTTTTAAAGATTTAACTATTCTTGCATAATTTCTACAATATTGTTTTTCTAAGACTTTTTATGTTTGAATTCTTCATATTAACCATAGAGACATTTTCATAGCAAAAGACTTTATAATTTTTCAAGTTGATAAGTAGGTTTTTTAATAAAATGCCATGCCATTCACATGAATTGAGAAGTCTACTATTTTTTAAACTTGCATATGCTTGAAGAAAATAAGAAAAATTCAGATAGTTTATTCTTCTAATTTATATCCAAATTAAATGTTATAAGAATATTTCATCTAGGGCAGAAAAAATTAATAATAGTCAAATTATATTCCAATATCAATTAATTTAGATACAAATGTAAAAGAAGTGACAAAATATTTTAGAAAATTTAAGCTTTTATGGACTGCAAGAACATAGTCATGACAATAGTTTCCTTTTTTCTTTCCTATGGCTGGGGGTCATTTACTTTTAAATTTTCATTTTTATAGAGAGAATTTCAAACATGCTTGTAATATGAGGTCCACCCCTTACTTTTCCATTAATTTTCTCTTTTTTTTTCTTGTGGTCTCTCTCTAATTTATAAACTTATGCCTTTAATCACCTAGTGCTGCCAGTGTGCTCCTGAGTATAGGGCAATCTTCTAAAGCATGTTAACCTCTCAGTGGCCATATCTGTGGAGAAAACCAATTCTTTTTCTATCAGCTGCAAAAAGATTCTCAGCTGATGGATGAACGGCCTGAACTCCTCCTTTCTCCATGCTGAGATGTTGGCTTGTTTAATCTTGCACAGGACTGCTACATATAGCAAGCAATAGGTACAGTTATTATGTGTAACTGCCATGTGTATCTAGAAACCCAGGATTTGCTGTAGGCATCCATAGCCTCTAACTCATAGTTTTTCTGATCCCTCTTTGTCAATGATACCATAGCTTTGAGAGGAGGGTTGAGCAACTCTCTGCACCTTGACCAGGTGTGTGTTTCTGTGTCAGTTGCCATTGACTGCAGAAAAAGAAGCTTCTCTGATATGGTGTGAGGGATGCACTAATGTGCTGGTATAATGGCACTTCATTAGGAGCTGATTTAATACACTGTCCATTTAGAATAATAGCAGTAAACTCTCCCCTAGGGCATATGATGCACTTGGCCTCCTGGTGCTGGGCACAAGATGATTGCCTCTTAATTTGGCTAGTCGCTGCCCTTTATTCAATTCTAGAATTTCAACACAAGGTTGTTCTTGTAACTCACAAGAAAAATATCTCAAATAGTGCTGTTTTGAAAGAATATTTTTAAGATATGCATATTTAAAATACAGTAACAAGAGATAATGTTATAAATGTTTCCTTAATTTCTATGTGTACCACTTCTCCTACTCAATGACAGACTGAGTCTGTCTGTTTACTTATATGGAGAATTTCTCACCAAATTCAAAGTCAATTTAAAAAGAGAGAGAGGAACGTTGAGCAAATCTCTGCATTTTGACCAGTTGTGTGTCTGTATCGATTGTCATCGACTGCAGAAACAGAAGCTTGAAATCAGAAAAAAATGTTTTTCCTCCTTTTTTTTTTTCGAGACAATGACTAGGATAAAAACTGGTAGTCATAACACTAAAATCAAAATACAACTAACCAAAGGGTCAGAAGCATCTTTAGTTTATGGTAAACAAGAATCTGCATGTTTGAGACTTGTGTTATGAAGCACACTACGTTTCCTGGATAGATAGTATTCTGGCTGTTTTTATTGCAACTTAACACAGACCCCATGTCATCTGAAAGCAAGGAACCTCAGTTAGAAAAATGCCTCCATAAGATTCGGCTATAAGGCATTTTCTTTTTTAGTTATTGGTTTGAAGGACTCTATCAATTTTGGGTATGTCTACCCATTGGGTACTGACCCTGGATGCTATAAAAATGTAGGATGAGCAAACCAGAGTGAGCAAGACAGGGAGCAACATCACTTCATAGCCTGGTCATCAAGTCTTCCAGGTTCCTATTCTGTTTGAGTTCTTGTTCTGATTTCCTTCAGTGATAGACTATGATATGGAAACTTACATCAAATAAGCCTTTTTCTTTCCAGTTTGTTTTTGGTCATGGTGTTCCATCACAGTAGTAGCAGCCCTATCAAAGACAAAATGATACAAGTCCATGATTGGCACTATTTAAGTAATGGATTGTTTTTTGAGGCTCTTTTTTTCACTTGCTAGTATGAATAAAAAGTAAAGAGTGATCATTTTATGAAATATTTCCTTCAAAAAATTCAATGCCTGCTTGTCTCCCAAATGTATAATATTAATAAATTTCCATAGAATTAAAATAAAGACATTGCCAGAAGTTAAACAAACTTCTCTGTTCCTGAGCACACATGATTCCCAAATCCAAAACTCTGTCTCTTGTACCCAAGTTAGTATCTACAACACATGTCATGTCTTTCATCATCATATAGAGTTCTGAAAAGAAACAGTATGAGGATTTCTCAAATCATATTAATAATAAATGGAATAATACAGCTACCTTAAAATATAAATGTTTAATAGAACATTATCTTACAAACACAGTATTTTAACAGGTAATATTGTCATTTTATTAGTCTTTTAGTAGTAATATTTAAATCAGCATTTTAAATTCTTAGGCAAAAAGAGTAAATTTATACATTTGTAAAATTCATCAAACACTATAATGAAAATTCTTCTGTGTATGTTTATCTTATTGATTGTTGAATAAAATACTGTTTGGCCAATGAGACAGAAAGTTAGACAAGACTAGGAGTCAAAGAGGATTCTGGAAAATATAGTAGAGAAGTGGTGATTCAGGCAGGAAGTGACATAGCAAGGAGACTCATATTTAAAGAAAGAGAAACAGGAAGCGCCCCTCTTTTCCCCTACGTTCCTGCTCCAGTGGCACAATGTGATCCACCGGCAAGGACACCAATAAGGGGTCTGATAAGATAATTCTTATAAAATATGTAAGTTTATGATAGTTAAGACTGAACTAACAGATGAGAATCCTAGTCATTGACCAAGCAGCATTGTACCTAATACAAGTTTCTGTGTACTCATTTGGGCCCTTACTCATGCGGGCAGCTGGCGTAAAGCTCACACATGGTGGTGGGACTAAGGCAGATTTTGGCAGAAAGGTTTATCATAACACTATAATTATTGTGGATATTCAGAATAAGTCAACCCCAAATATACATGATTTTTAAGTAGAAGCCAAGTCAGAAGAGATACAAAACAGCTTCCTGACTCTTGTTTTTTTCTGAAAAATTAATTATTGTATTAGCATATGAGTATACACACACACACACACACACACACATACACACATGAAAAAGTTATATTAAGCATTCCCCTTTCTATAAAGGAGACATTAACCATTATAGACAAATGTAGACCCATTTGTTCTCCTGTCAATACTGGTGACTGCATTAACAAGCCACCTAGCCAGGGTTTAAAATCTAGTATGTTAATTATAAGTTGTGTGAGCTCAGACAAGTTTCTTGATTTCTCTGTAACTCAAATTTTCGTTGTAGTCAAAATAGTCATACCAATGCAATAAATGATAGCTCCTCCTGCATTTATCAGATTTCTGTCACTGAAACAAATGGAAGAAAAGACACTCAGTTTGTCTCACAATTTGAGCTTTCTTGTCAATGAGCAATTGGACCTGTTACTTTGATATTTATGGTGACAGCAGTTTATCATGGGAGAACATATGGCACAGAAAAAGCATTAACCTAATAGCTGGAAAGCAAAAGTAGAAAGGACCCATCTCCCATAATCCCATTCAAGAATATCCTGCTAAGGACTTGTCCCTAGAGCTTTTGGTGGGTGTTTGATTGGGAAATTGTCTTATTTTTCTGCCTGACCTTGGCTAGACAGAAATTCCTGGAGACCTAACTAACAACTTTTATCCACACCCTCAGAAGTAGCCATGGTTGTGGAGATATTTAAGTACTCTTTGCCTGGTCTTTATCTCTAAGTTCCACCAATTTCCAAGCATACCACAATAGACACTGGTACTTTTGACATATGGAATTTGACATCTAGGAATTAAATGAGTTTCCACACATAAAGAAGTAGGAAATTAAAAGGATGCTGTTTCAGGGGAAAAAGGTACTAGAGGGAGGAGTGAGGAAGAAACCTTATTCAACAATAAACAAAGAACTACAGGCAACTAAGAAATACTGGCAGCAGGAGAAATAGTCTTCCCCAGGAAAAGCACAGCAACTGCTTGTTTAATATCAATTGTTTACCCTGAAAAAAATTAAAACATTAAACAGACTGAGAAGCTTGTATTTATGTATTGAGGAATATATATGGGAGAGTTGGGAAGGAGAAAATAGAAGAGAAATGACATAATTTTTCAACATCAATCAGTCTCAACAACACAAGTTGTGCGTGGAAACAATCTGTAATCTCAGCACTTGGGAGTTGGAGACAAAAGGGTCAGGAGTGAATTCAAGGCCCGTCTGGAACTATATAAAATCCAAAACACACACAAGAACACTCACAACACCCCCCCCACACACACTCTCTAACATTACTTTGAGAAAATATCAGGCTACAAAGGTGTCTGCCCGTATGTACTTTTATTTACATTTAATAAAATGTTTGCTTTTTCTGTTACAGTGTCCGTGGCAAATTTCTCAGTTAGCTACTTACTATCTGTTGTGACCCATGTTACTTGCTGAGAAAATAAAGATATTTTTATGGAACACTAACATATTTTCAAGATTCTGATTGTGTTAAGGATCATCTGATGACTTTCAAAAACTCACTTTCCTTTTCTGCAGCCCTGCTTCTGGGGTGCCAAAGGGCTCATTCCCAGGCAATGCTACTGCTGCATAAGCCTCTCAAGAGGACCTTGAGAATGTTTCTGCTTTGCTGCCAGCTAATGATAACAGCTCTGCCACTGCTCTTTTCACTTCTTCTTAGTGATATGACAACCAACCCAAGGACCAGGAGCAAAAAGACATCACATTAAGTTTTATGGACTAAAAACCCAGAAGGATTCTGCTTCCTTAACAATTCATCTAATCACTGTATCAACTCCAGAAATGAGTCCCCTACCTTATTTTTAAATCTTTATGAGACTATCCAAAGACAAATTGTAGCAAACATTTTAATGGTCATTCTCACTTATAGGTAAATCTTGACTAAAACAAAATTTAAAGTTCTGTTATTTATTTAAGCGAATGTTTGTGTGACTGTGTGTGTTTATGTGCACCATGAGCATACATGTGCCCTCACAAGTCACAGGGCATCTCATTTCATGAAACTGGAGTTATAGCAGGGCACACCGACCTGATGCAGGTGCTAAGAAGTGAACAGACTTCCTCTGCAAGAACAGCAAACACTCTTAACTGCTGAGCCATCTCTTCAGTTCCTTAAAAAATATTTAAGGTACCAAAGTTTGAGTGAATGATCTGATATTACAAAAGGTAGTCATACAACATTAAAATGCAATATAACTGAGATGGGCATAGTATTAAGGATCTTAAAAAATAATGGTTTTAGAGGAATAAATGAGAGAACAGATGATCTTTGAAGAAAATAAAACCTTTTGTTCTATGTTTAGAATCCTTATCACACCACACAGTATCATCTTTTCAGGTAATGTAGCCTATGAGTCCCCACAGACCACTCCAAACCTCAGAGTCAACACATCTCAATAAAGATCTGCCAATTCAACCATTTTTACTTCTTGAATACCTTTTATGTTCTTTACCTCCCACCCCTCTCATCCCCCCACATTTATGTTCATGGCTCATTTTTTATTTGGTTATTATTTCTGTATACATATAACACCTAAATGTATGAATACAACCTGCTGGATCCATTTTTACTCTGTGTGTGAATATGATTTCAGGGTTAACCACTTTGTATTGTTTTTTTTTCCTTTATTGTTTGTGTTTCATATTCTCAATTAGAATATGAATTCCAAAAAAGAATATGAATTCCATTAGAGTATCCTGATAAAATATCAAAATTCAGAAGTGCTGATAAAATATTGAAAACTAAGGGAGGGAAATGTATTTCTAAGGAAACAGTGTTCCTAGAGTGTCTCAGTATCTCCTACATAATGGCAATCACTGAGTGATACCTTAAGAGTGTTCATAGAGTACTTCAGAATATCCTACATAATGGTTATCAGTGAGTGATACCTTAAGAATGTTCCTAGAGTGTCTCAGTATCTCCTACATAATGGCAATCACTAAGTGGTACCTTTGGAAATGGACAATCCATTTGTACTTATGCCTAGGTGATCTACAACATGCTAAAAGTCTACTTTGTAAATACCAAGCAAATTCTTTAGGGGGCAGCAATGAGACTTCCTTATTTCCAGTCAAGAGAAAGACAGAATCTCCAAAATAACCTCTCATTACTTATATGATAAAGTTTATTTTCGAATTTAATAATTCTAGAACAATGATAAAAAACAGGCTTCATGTAATATACATTAAACTTATAGTCCTCTGATTTATTTTTCTGTTCACTTTGCAATGTGGAAGATTACAAAAGGGCGATTAAAAAAAATCAATCAGAAACACTATGCAGTGAAAAATCT
Source organism: Cricetulus griseus (assembly GCF_003668045.3). Lineage (NCBI taxonomy): Eukaryota > Metazoa > Chordata > Mammalia > Rodentia > Cricetidae > Cricetulus > Cricetulus griseus. The sequence continues at coordinate 82,493,739 of NW_023276806.1, forward strand.
TCCATCCCAGAAGATGATCCCATGGGATAACTAAAGGGATAACTGTCAATCTGTCTTAAGGATCCTTCTTTATATTATCAGCTACACTCATCACCTGCTCATACATACACATACCTCCTGCTCACATGCAAATACACACACACACACACACACACACACACACACACACAGTCTTTTACTCTTTTGCATGCCCAGTTAACGCATTTCTTCTATAATTTGTGTTTCCACCTTGTTACTTTAGTTGTCATTGGGCCATGGAGATCCCCCACAATACAGTGTCCATCAGTAGGGCACTGTGGGTACAAACACACTGTGCTCTACAAATCCATAGAAAACATGCAGAAATACAAAACTGAAAATGATTGCAGAATATACATTAGTAAAATATTATGATATTTAAATTTTCTTCTTTATTTGTGAGGCCAAATATATTTAACCAAAAATACACAGTATGAAAATACATTTCACAAATAATATGTAAAGACTATCTTCCTTCATCCTCTACAATGTTTCTCTTGTATTTAATTTACTTGGCTTCCCCTGACCCGTTTGCTCTCAGGCACTCTGAAGAAAGGGAAAACATGGCTATGCCAACTTACACTAATTCTAAGTGCACAATTACTTGAGAATAACACATCTTTAGATCTACTATAAGATACACATTTTTATTCTTCCTTAATGTTCTTTCCCCTTCCTTATTTTCTTTACAGTGATTAACTGTTTATCTTACTGATGTATAAAAATAATCTTTACAATTATTAGGCATTTGTAACAAAAATATAAATAATATTTAGTTCTTTTATTTTATGCATTTAATTATTTTATTTAATATTTTACAATACAGAAAATGTTACTTTTTACATAATAAAATTTGTCATATTCATATAGGTGATTTTCAGGTATTCTTTGCTCTGTGTTAAAAGATGCACCAAGTTGTTATTTTGACATGTTGGTATTTTATGATCCTTTTTCTCCATGACACGAAACACAAAGAAGGTATTTTTCCCTTTCTATAAGTGGCATCCACAATATTAGCAATAATATATATATATATATATATATATATATATATGTAAATTTCACACACCTTCTAAACTAGGGGATTTTTGTGTTGTTGTTTTGTATTGTTTTGTTTTGTTTTAAATCAACATGGAAGGAGCAAAGAGAAACTAGACCTAAAACGCTAGAACTCATCTCACTTTAAGAGGCTGGTTAAGAAGTGTACACAATTGTGCTTCCTTGTTGTTTGGTTCATGTGTTTCTTCATTTTCACACAGGGTCTCAAGTAGCCCAGACTAACTTTGAACTTAACTATGAATCTAAGGTTAACTTTGACCTTCTAATTTTGTGCCTCCACCATGCAAGTGCTATGATTACAGGTGTACACAATCATACTACATTCATGTGGTCCTGGAATTTGAAACCAGGACTGTGTGCATTCAATTATATAATCTTCCAGCTCTTACAACAGGCTCTTAAGAAAATCCAGGAAGGCTCCCTGGGAGAGGAGAAGGATAAGTGAGAGACGAAGCCTGGGCCTGAAGAACATTACTGAAAGAGCTAAGAGGTAACCTGGAATTTCTACACGTAAGGGAGTACAGTGGATTGCACCAGCTGTGTAATTTATGGCGACCAGAGGCTATAAGACAAGCTCCCATAAATGAGAGCATGCATCCCTGCCTTCAGCAAGACCAGCCTTGTGAATAGATTTGACATTCTCTTACAGCAGAAGCTAGCAAGTTAGCAAAAGCCTGTCAAATAGACCCTTGCTTGTTGTTCTTGATTTGAGTATCATCAGCTCACTTGCATGTTCCTTCATTGCTGCTTTAATGCTACTTTGTCCCACTGAACTTCTGCTTGTGGGAGGGGGCAAGTAGGAACAGAGTCAACAATATAGATGCCTCCAGGAGACTAGCTGGGTGTAGCAAACTCAGTTTATTTTAGGACGGGGAAAGCCTTATATACCCCCACCCATCCATGGGAGGGGAAAGAGTAGCACTGGCATCATGGTCTCACAAAGCTGCTAGGCACTAGTTCAGGTTGTCTTGTCTCGTGGCATGGCAGCTGTTGTCGGGGCCCTTTGCCAGATCTAGGTTGGGTCAGTTTGGGGAAGTTACCATACTGCACTCTCAGATAGCTACTTAGTCCTGTTTAGGTCAGCAAAGACCTGTTAACCCCCAGGTCCTTCGTGCCTGGGCAAATATCCCCTCTCCCCGCACTTGGTGAATTGTTAATCTCCTCTTTCCCTTTCAAAGTTCCTCAAGCTTATGCTTCAATTAGTACTAAGCTTTTAGTGTAGGTTACATGAGTCACAATACAAAACTTAGCAATGCCTGTCATTTCTTGGCCTCTGGACTCTAAGCCTATATTGATCTTTTGTCAAATCTAGTGACACATTTCCACAGAATCACTAGATACCTATTTCTGGGACGTGTGGAATTTAAGCCATCAGCAAATTGTCTTTATCCTCAGATGCTGCCGTGAACATTATCTAAATCACCTTGCTTTAACCAAAGCCAGCCAGTCCCTGATAGTCCTCCCTCCTTGGGAATGTTTCTCAATGATGGTCTCTCATGCTGCTGGACAAGTGTGCCAGGCAGCTGCTTTTATTGTTGTTGTTCTTGGTGACTTCTGGACCATAAACCCTCCTTTCCTCCTCTCCTACTTTGAATTTCATGTTATTACACTGATACAAAATTATGATCATCTACATACTTCTGTTGCTTCTCATTTATTAGTCAATTTATTTCCTCCCTCCAAAAGCATTTCTGTAATGTTTTAAAGACATAGGATTACGGACCTAAGAAATTCTTCAACATTATGTCTGGCACTTTGAATGTGTCATGGTGTACCATTGTATCAATAAGGGGCTTTGAGGTATAGGAATGAAAAGGAAAGCAATTTCCCAATATAGTTGAGTTACTGGTTAATTGATTTTGAGAATAGGATATGAAAATGATTTAAAGTTAGTCAAGTGGGCATGATGACATCAAAAGAGCACTTAAAATCAGATAATAAAGAAAACAAGAAGTGAGATATTAAGGCATGTGAATCTGATCATAAGTTTGGGAATTTTAAAAATTCAATGTACAGGACTGCAGAGATGGCTCAGTGGTTATTAGCACTTGCTGATTTTGCATAGGATATAGGTTCAGCAACCATGTATAAATATTGCCAAAGTTAATTACATACTTACATTTCCTTAAAAATTATAAAATATCAGAATGGAGAAACAACAAGTTGAAAATAAACCTAAGTATATTACTCTCCTGTTTTAAAGTGTAATAACTTATGATCTAGGAATGGTCAAAGGAAGAGAACAACCTTTAATGATTAGGCTAGAAATGAACCTCAGAGAAAAGAATTTAAAGAGTAGCTTTTTTATAAGTTCTATTTTTGTACAAGAATCCAATATACCTATAAAATAATATTAAAACATCAATATGCAGCAGTTTATGTTTCTGCTATACAAACTCTAGAAACAAACAAATATCTCTAACATTTCTAACTGTATATGATGAAAATAAAACCTGAATGTCCTGAAGACTCTGTTCTATAACAAGCACTAAGGAAAATCTGAGACTGGGTGCTTCAATAATTTAAAAAATATAGACATAGAAAAGGAAAGGAACATAGAGAGGAAAAAGAATGAAACTGAACAAAGGAAGAAAGAATGGAAGGAGATGTGGACAAGTCAGTTCATTAATGTATGAAACAATAAATTGACAAGAAAATTATACTCCAAAGATAAGGGATACAATAACAGCTTATAAACAAGTTTAACACACACACACACACACACAGAGAGAGAGAGAGAGAGAGAGAGAGAGAGAGAGAGAGAGAGAGACAGAAACAGAGGGAGAGTGAGAGGAGAGCTTTTAGGTTCAAGATACCTTTATTCAGATAAATACCAGTCAAATGCAAGCCAGAGTGTGCCAGGGGCAGCTAAGCAGCATGCTAGGGAGAAGGGGCCTTCCCATGTGCTCACAGTACCTTAAGAACCTATGCAGTGTCATTCTGACCTCAGCTTGACCACGCCTTGACAGGCATGGTCGGGCACACCAGTAGCCAGCCTCTAACAGGTGTGGCTTACTGTACCCTACAGGAGAGAGCGAGCAAGAGAGAGAGAGAGAGAGAGAGAGAGAGAGAGAGAGAGAGAGAGAGAAAGAGAGATCAGAGAGACAGTAATAAAACCAAATGTGAATTTTGGAAAGGCCAATAAAATAAAAAATCTCAAAGATTTTTTAGGATAAAAGAATAGAAATCCTGCCTTAACAATTTTTTATGAGATGGTATTTTATTGCTTGCAAGGATATATGTGATATGCGTACATACATGCATAATATACATATATGTCTGTATGTGCATGCCTGGTGATAGGGGAGGCCAGAAGAAGGTGTCAGATCCCTGGAACTAAAATTGCAAGGGTAAGAGCTTACATGTGAATATTGAACCCTGGGTCATCTGAAGATCAACAAGTGGTCACAATCACTGAGCCGTCTCTCCAGCCTTGTACATTGAATTTTTAAAAATTCCAAATTTTACAATCAAATTTAAAAAACAGCTTTAGGAAGGTAATGGGAATTATTTTTCTATCTTACAAAAACACAATGTACTAAAAGGGCATTAAGGTAGAGGGAACTAGAGCAAGATGCCAGGTTGTGTTTGACTTAAGAACTAGTTTCAGTGAGCTACATCCACTCTTGTGTGTGTGGTGGAGGGTGGTAAGGTGGCTGGAGTTATATCTCATTACTTTCAACATCTATACTGAGGGACACAAAGGCGACCCTAGACAACATGACCATTGAAAAAACAGTGTCACTACTGCTAAGCATGATGCAAAATGGATGTGAAATATTAAATTATTGTACCTACTTTGCATGTTCTATTTCTGGAAAGTAATGAAGAAGTCTGAGTACATGGAATTGAAGAGACAGATCACAGTACCATGAGGAACCAGTGCTGCTGCAAGGTAGACAAAGGACTGAGACAGAGCAATAGAAAGTGTGGAGTGTGGGGAATGATAACAGAAATTCTGAAGGTTGAACTGATAACATTTGGTAATTGACTGGAATATGTCCTTAAGGAACAAAGAGCCATCAAGAATGATTTTAATGCCTCCAGAGACATGTAAGGTACAGAGAGAATTTTTTTTTAAAAGCATTAGGTGGAGAATGAGAGAAGAGCCTGAGAAATAGGGGGAAAGTTCCCAGTTTAGCATTCACTTGTAAAAACTAAAGAAGTCCTTTAAACACTAGGTAGCATACAGAGTTCTCACTGTATTGACCCATATTTCAACATAAATGCAGACACCCAACCACAAAGTTCAAGATCTATCTTTGCAGCACATCTTAAAGAAAAATAACATCAAACTCCCAATTTTTTCTGCTGTAAAATGGCATCCTTTCAATGCCAGCAAATTTGGGGACATATTGAGGATGAAATTACAATATCTACAGGTGAAATAGACAAGTGTTTCAAAGAAATCTTTCTTTGTGATTGGAAATAGGTTTGCATTGTACACTGCAACTAATAAGCCAAGGAACTGACATATATTAGGTACATGTACTGTTTCTAAAAACCACAAATTAAGAATAATAAATTATCAATATAGTTTAGTATTTGCTAATTTTACTACACTCTTTTGTTATGTATATGTAGAGAAGTCAAATTCAATTTGAGTAAAGTTTAGAACCATATATTTTATGATAAAGAGCCCTTAACTTAAGATGGCCAATGCACTGATATTATATATTTTCTCTAAAGAGAATTATAGGAGTTTTATTTTTCTGATATTAAAAGTTACTTAATAAAGTTTTGTTTTCATTAACTTGAAAAAGTGTCATCATGTAAGGTTAACTGTAAGGCACAGATACTAAAAATAAGCAATGGATTCCCAATAAATCACTATTTCTTCTGTAACAAGAGCTGTCTTGTCCTGATTTAGTAATTCCACAAGTTGTTGGGACCCTTTCAAGTCACCTGTCACCAAGTCTTGGTCCTCAGTCAACCACACCTTTAACTCCAGCTTCTCCCAGTACTGCTGTTCCATCTCCACTCAAAGCATCACCAACACAGACTTCAGAGACAGCAAGAAGAACAATGTCCATATTCAGAAGTCAGTGTCTTCATCCCCTGTCCCCAGTGACACCAACAACCCAGCTCCAAATAAGAGTACTGGCAATGTGAATTACATAGCCCTGGACTTCCAGCAGGTCTCACCGAGCCTTCATCGAAAGCCATCCACATCATGTGTCACATCGGATGAGAAAGTAGAATATGTCCAAGTGGATAAAGAAAAGACCCAGGCCCTACAACAGACCATACAGGAATGGATAAATATGTTCAGTCCTCAAGACCCTCCAAAGATGCCAAGCTATGGTAAAGGGGGCCATCCCTCCCCACATCTCCTCTCCTTTGTGAGTTTTATTCATATGGTTCATCCCATGGGCTGGCAATGGTTGTGTCCCTTCCTGTCATTAAGATAAAATTAACAAGAGATTTCAAATACAAAAATATGTACGTATGGTCTGTATGTATGGTGTGTATGAAATATGATCATAAATGTGTGACTGTTAACAAAAGAAAAAGGTAAAAGTAAAAGAAATAGAGTAATAAAAAAAGCCTCTTAAAGATGAAAAATACACAGAGAGTTTGGATACTCTGTGCTATTGTGTTGTCTTTGTATCCTTTAATTCCTAAGGAAGGAGCAACAAAGCAACAACTGATAAAAGTTGAATTGTTTAATGCTCAGGAAGAAGCAACAGTTGTTAAAGTACAGGTTACTTGGGAAGGGAATGTCTGCTTTTGCTTCCATGGGAGGGTGAGGACTATGGATTCCTTCCAGACTGGTGTGGTTTGATGGGACAAGACCCCCTAAAGCAGTGGCCAGGTGATCTGAATATTTGTTTTCATTTAAATTTGGTTGGTTAGAAATGGTAGTGATCATAGTCATTCTTTTTAAGGGAAAAGGGAGGAATATTATATAGATATGATACTTTGTATTGGAATGGATCTTCATTTGTTGAAACTTTGTATTGGAATGGATCTTCATTTGTTGATATTACTTAGGTTTTCATATTCTTCAACTCTTCAAAAACCTACAGAATAAATGGCATTTAAATGGTTTAGGGTTTTTCTTGACAGTGAGACACAACTGCTCCTGGCATACCAATTATGTCTGAGAGGAAGATGGGCATCAAAGAAACTCATTATTGAGTTTGCCTTTGACATGGCAAGACTAGCCATTTGGGCAAGAAGCTACTCTTGCCTGAACTGTTTGTTGCTTTATAAACTGGACATGCAGGACCCACAGGAAAGTGACTGCTAAAACAAGATGGACAGCCCTAAAAGGGTTCCTGCTTCGTGAAAGTGTCTGCCAGACATTCTACAGAACACAGAGAAAGGTGACAAACAAACTGCCAATGCAGATGGAAAGTTTAGAATTTCCTCCTTTGCTGAGAAGTTTGCCAGACACATTGTGGCCTGTAGGCTGAAGATGGATGTCCCAACGTTACCAAGAAACTTTGGGTAACTGTCTAGGAAGCAAGATGTCTCTGCCAGATCTAGAGTTTATATATTAGCCTTCTATGGTCTTTAATAGAGTTGAAGACAGATAGTTATAGTAACGCACTAAGACAGAATGGCTGATAGAATATTTTCTTAAATATTACTGTTCTTACTTGATACTATTTTGTTATATATAAAGAAGGGGGAGATGTTGGGACCCAGCCCCCAAGAGGTCTCTATGAGTTGTTTTCCATCATAACCACAGGTACCTCCTGTTTTCCTGACCATGCCCCATTAGCATCAACATCCTGTTGTGAACCCTTACACCTGGGGTGTTTGTAAGTTTGTATATAAGCTTGCTCCACAATAAAGGTGAGAGACATTCTCTCAGAAAATGACCAGGCAGCTTGTTGTTCATCCAAATCTCCAGGCTTTCTCCTCATACTCTGACTTAATGGTGGTACAGGTGCCACAAGTACTAGAAACACAACTTCTTCTGCTTTGTTACATTAAGTTTAACAGCTCCCATTTCATGGTACAAGCTAGCTATTCTTATTAAGCCAATACCCTTATTTCCTGATTCCAAGGAATAGGGACCATGCAATTTAAACTTTGCTTTAAGTAGCCCTTCTAAAATTTGCACAACCAACATTCATTACATTTCACTATATAACATGAACACTTGATCCTGCTTAACTCAAAGACAATTTGAGTGATTTAATTTTCAGCTGGGGCAGCAAGGGGTTATTTACATAAACCTGTTTTTCTTTCCTAATGGAGGATGGATTTTTTTAAGGTAGCCATAGCAGTAATTAACAATAAGAAAAATTTGGATCCTCAAATTTGAGCAGTCTTTAACCTGTGGGTCACGATCATTTGGCAAACCTTTATCTCTATGAATATTTACATGATGTTTCATGACAGTAGCAAAATTCAAGTTATGAAGAAGCAGTAAAAATCTCATGGTTTAGGGACATCACAACCTGAGGAATGGTATTAAAAGGTCACAGCATTAGGAAGGTTGAGAACCACTGATGTAGATGAGTGATGTTTCATGGAAGATCATGTAATTGAGTTAGAAGCTTCCAAGCAATGCTACTCTACATGGAATAATTTTAGCCTTCATATCTCAGTTCCATGATAGTCCCACATTAACACAATATTTTAGATTTTCTTAGCACTTTTTTAGGTTGCATATATTGATAAGAGATATAGCTGCCCTTTGTTACTCATTGTGCTACACTGAAATCGTTCATCCAAATCTCCAGGCTTTCTCCTCATACTCTTTGACTAAGGGAACTGAATGACAAGTGTTCAAGCTTGAAAAACACAGAGAGCAGAATCTGTTAGCACATGACATGAAACTTTACTTTCAAGGACAAAGTCAGAAGCCAAACAGTGGGGAAAAGTAAATCAAGTGAGGGAGTAAAAACAGTAAGGAATAAAGTTGTTCTAAAAAAAAAAACATGGTTGATGTTGTATAGAATAAATCAAGAGTTGAGAATGCTCCCCAAAGTCAAACTGGTAAAAATGATATACAGTCTTATGTGAAAATGAAGTACAATCTTTCTAATCAAAAATGGTGTGAGTAATATATTCTATAAAATTACAAAAGAAGAAAAATCTCTAGAGATGAAGTTATGGCTAAAAGGTTTTTACTAAATATTCAGACTCCTTTGCTCATTGGTTTGTTTTTATTTCTCCACAATTTCAATTAGATTAAGTACACACAAAAATGTTAATAATTAGTATGACAGTGGTGGTTCATCCCATTAATCCCAGGACTTGGGAAGCAAAGAGAATCGGATCTAAATGAGTTCCAGTTCAGCCTGGTTTACAGAGTGAGTTCCAGGACAGGCTCCAAAGCTACAGAGAACCCCTCTCTTGAAAAAAAATTCTCAATACTTGAAACCTATGTCCATGATTTGTACATAAAATATCACCAACAGCCTCCTGTATTTGAACACATGTTCCTAAGCAGAAGAGGAAGCATTAGGAGGTGGAGCCATGATGAAGGAAGTAAGTTGCTGGCAGGTGTTCACCTTGAGTTTACAATTCAGTTCTTTCTGTCCAGTTTCTGATTGCCCTCTACTACTCTCAAGTGATCAGCTACAAGCGGCTGCACCAAACCCCAAGGCCCCACCACCAAACCACTGTGCAGAAGAATTAACCATTTTTTCCTAAGTCGCTTCCTCTCATGTAAATAACTAATACACCCAACGAGAACCTTGGCAGCTAAGCAGAAGGAAGATGCTAAGATCTATTTTCTTAGCTTAGGTCCTAAACAATGTTCTTGTTTATGGTTATCTTTTCATTCTAAACATATGAAATTTAAATTCATGGTCTCCTGTGAGATGAAAGGGGGAATAGAAAATTGTAATCTACATTATTTTGAAGATAGTAATATCAATTTAATTATATTTTCCTCCTATAAGCGAGAGTAAATTATAATATAAGAAACATTTCTTTCCAGAGAAACATGTCAATTTTTTTCCACATATAAATGTTGCAATTGAGGAAGAAGTCCTCTCATATAGACACAATAATTACAATTCCTTCCTTTGAAAGGAAAATTATAAATAAGAGTGGAAACAACATCTAATTAAAACCAGAGATTGTCTGCAATAAAATTTCCAGGAAGAAGAAAACATGCAATTCAGAAACACATTTTATGAAACAGCTGCGGAAATGAGTTTCAGTGATGAAAGTTCCCAACTGGGAACAAGTAAATAAAATACTGAAAGGACAGAGATACCAGACAGGGGGAGTAAAAGTTAGATTCAGAAAGTCCTCACTGTCGGTGTTTTGCTTAGTATCCAGTGCTGTATCTGCTCTTCCAGCTTGCTTTATGTAACTCTGGTGTTTGAACCTCAGAGAAATCATTGTAGCCCTGACTTGAGAAGATGTGTGCCTTTTATGTTGGAATCTGACAGTACTTCAGCTCTGTGAGTTCAGGAAACTTTTAAATATATACTTTATAAAACCATATTTTATGCTTACACAAATAATATGTCATAATCACATTCATGTTAAAATATGTTTTAAAGGCTGAGAAGTATGAGAGTTTATTCAGGACTGAAATAAGCTATTAAATAATTGATTTTAATAGCTGCAATCCTAGTATAAGCACTTGTTCTTTAATGGTGCTCTGTGTTAAACACATGAAAAGGAATCAAGTGTACTTCTCTTTTGTGAGTATCTAAAAATATCTTCTTTATTTTATTCTCGTATAATTCCTAAGAATTGATTAGGGCTGAATTTACTCAAAATAAAACATGTTTACAAGTGATTTTTATTTGATCAAGTTGATTGCTCAGTAGTTTCAACAAAAAGAGCCATATTTATTTTCATATTTTGATTAACAAAAGGAAAGAATGTTTACTGATATTTTCCTATATCATACAAATAGGCTGTTTTTTTTTACAATGGTAGCATTATAATGAATGTTATCCAAGAACCTCGACATCTTTAAATTCAATATTTCTAACTTCAGCCATTCCAAAGGGCTCCAGTCATCCACAGATTATTGCTACTTAAAATTTTGCTGATGTACTCATTTAAATGTGTTAATTGTCAGCAAAAGTGGCACTAAAGCTAGAAATACCATTGGTAAAGGCCATAAAGGAAACAATTGAATTTTTTCAAAAACATTCAATTTTCTCATTTTATTAAACATTACTTCAGTGCCCTACCTTTAAAGGGTAACATATGACAACAAGCTTAATGATCTTTATTTACTTAACCATTTGATCTATTTTTTTGCAGTAAAGCTTACTTTTTCCTTAGTGGTATATAACTTGAGTAAATAGATTTATGTGTGATTGATAAATTTTGCTGTATGTATGAGAAACAATGTTTTAAATATTTTAATAGAGAATGTTAATATTTCAGTATTTGGCCAATTTAGATTTGGCCAATTTAAAATGTTCAAGCCATACTTACCAGAAACTATTGGTCATATGTACTCATTTATTCATATATACATGTAACAATAATAATAGAAAGAGGCCATTTACATAGGTTTTCAAGACAGGGTCCACTCTGTGTAGCCTTGAAATACTGGAAATAGCTCTGTAGATCAGGCTGGCCTTGAACTTACAGAGAAAATAAGGGGTTGGAGGGATAAAAAAAGGGCAAGTGATGACATTATATTTAATTTTTAAAATCAGAATAAACAGTAAATGAAGTATTTTAAATTGTATTTTGCTTGCATTCAACTAAAAAGTAATCCACATTTACATTATGTAATTATGATTACATTTTAGATAAGCCACATATATGAATTTTCGAAGTTTACCTCTTGTATATATGTATTGATGAACAAACATTTATTTAAGCCAAACATGAAATTTCATCTCCCAGTCGGTTCAGATAGTTCCAAAACAGGTAAAATTAAGTACCTCTAGGATCAAGCTGCTTTAGCTTGAATCTTTATCCTCCACATACTCTGTGATTATTAGCAAAATACTTACTGCATCTAGGGATGTTTCATATATATGGTAAAGGAAATGACTTCCCTCTGTCCTCACTAGAGATGGAGATGCTATCTAACTGAGTTTTGTCACATGCTCACATTCTTTGTCCAAAGTCTAATTTATGAAAGGAGTTTAGTCCAGCTATGGAAAAGCCTAGTCATTTTTCCCAAACTCTGTAGCTCAGCAGAGCCTTTGATTTACCCTCTAGTTTTATACACTAGCATTGAATCCACTAATAGGAGTTCACTTGTGCCCTTTAATAAACAACTTAAATAAGTAAACTATATTTCTGGAACATGGAATTGGAGTGATAGTAGAGCAGAAAAAAAGAGACTAAAATGTAGAAAAGCAGTAGCAGAGCACATATTCTTAGACACAGAGGGATTCACTGCTGGATTAATAGAAAGATAGGTAAAAAGATGAGGCAAAGAAACAATCTAGTTTATTGTAAGTTTCCAGTTAAAAGGTGGCTAGGAATTTCCTAGGGAAAAAACATCTTGAGAATAAAGAATATGTTAAATTAATAAAATAATATTTAAATATTAACAAAATCTTAGACATACAAAATGGAAGCTTGTCCTTCACAGATAGAAGAGAATATACTTAAAAGCCAATTTTAGTTGCTAAATTATAGCATAGCATACTACAATCTGATATTAGTTGTGTGGTTGTGTTATGATAAATATTTCTGCCAAAAGCTGGTCGAGTTCTACCACCATGTGGGTGGTTTACACTAGCCACCTGCCCAAGTTAAGGCCCAAATTAATACACAGAGAGACTTGTATTAAGTTCAAAAGGTGCTTGGCCAATGCCTAGGACTTCTCATCTGCTAGCTCAGTCTTAATTATCACAAATCTATATATTTAATAAGATTTATCTTATCGGACACCTTCTATTGGTATCCTCCCTTGCCGGTGGATCACATTGTGCCACTAGAGGAAGAGCAGAGGGGAAAAGGGGACACTTCCTGTTTCTCCTTGCTTAAATATGAGTCTCCTTACTATGTCACTTCCTGCCTGGATCACCACTTCTCTACTACATTTCTCAGAATCCTCTTTGACTCCTAGTCCTGTCTAACTTGCTGCCTCATTGGCCACACAGAACTTTATTCAACAATCAATAAGATAAACCTACACAAAAGTACTTCTCCCATCATCTCCTCTTTTCTGTCTAAATAAAGAAGGGTAACTTATCTTTTATCATAACTGAAGAAAACTATGACCATAACTATCTGTCTTCAACCCTATCAAAGCCCACAGAAGGATAATATATAAACTCTAGAATTGACAGAGACATCTGCTACCTGGACAGTCACCCAAAGTTCCTCTGTAACGTTGGGGCATCCAGCTTCAGCCTATAGGCCACAGTGTGCCTCGCATACTTCTCCATTTCAACAGGAACCCTTCAGTACTGTCTTGTTTTGTAAGTTGAGCAGTCACTTTCTTGTTGGTCCAGTTTATACAGCAACAAACAGTCCAGGCAAGAGCAAGTTCTTGCCCAAATGGTTAATCTTGCCATGGTGAAAGCAAACTCCATAACAAGTTTCTTCAATGCCTATCCTCCTTTCTGACATAATTGGTTTGCCAGGAGCAGTTGTGTCTCACTGCCAAGAAAAACCTTAAACCATTTAAATGGCATATTTCTGTAGGTCTTTGAAAGGTTTGAAGAATAGCTATTCATCTCAAATACATCTCTGTATATCTAGAAGACTAATCTAAGTATAAGTTAGGACTGTCACACATGACTATATAACATGTATATGTATATGATTTTATCATTTATGTATATTTATTATGTATATTTATGCATTTAATTATGTATATGATTTTAAAAGATCTGTATAAACACAACACCTAAACTAGAGGAGACATATACATATCACAAAATTGACCTTAAAGTTGTATCAATAAATGAAAATCCATACCAATGCCAAGTATTCATTCCTATATCCTATTCCCCTTTTTTTTCTTTAAAAAGAGATTGACTATGCTCATCACCATTTATAACCAACCCCATTTAAATGAAAACAAACATTTATAAGCAATATTTGGGAATTTGGGCGTCGTTCCTTCTAAACTGCTTCCTCCTAATTGGGGCCGATGTTCATGCCATAGGGATCATGATAAAACATAGAAATCTGACCAAGTCCTTGCTTTTGTAGTCTGTAAGGCTGTATCATCTCATCTTCAGGGGGTCTTGCTTGATCAAATCATATTAATTTGGAAGGGATCCACAGCTTTTCATTTTGTGTGGAAATAGAAGCAGAAATTCTTTTTCCAAGTAGCCTGTCTTTAGACTTAAATTTTGAAATCAAAGCATTTTTTAAAATGTATAAGTTGGATTAATTTAGCTACATTTATCATCAAATGTATTTTAGCAACAGTAAGTCTTTCCTCAGCAATCAAACAATTTAAAGACAACAATATTGCATATAGGGATTGTCATGTAATTCAATCTTGTTTGTAACTCAAATACATAAAAAATAAAAAACTAAAGAAAAAGATTCTCTGTGTATTTTTAATCTTTAGGTGGCTTTTCTACTATTCTACTTTTACTTCCTTTTGTTTCTTTTTTTTCTGAGACAGGGTTTCTCTGTGGAAATCTGCCTGCCTCTGCCTCCCGAGTCCTGGGACCAGAGGCATGCGCCACCAATACCTGGCCTTCTCTATTTCCTCCTGTTACTTTTTTTTTTCACAAGCCAACATATATTTTTAAATGCAGTGTAAACCTTTAGAGGTTTTTCTTTATTTGGATCTGTCTTTATCATTTCAGAGGTGCCGAGTCTAAACCCCAAGAGCGCCGGGACAGTGTGAGCATATGAAAGCTGCTCCAATGCCTCTCCACGGCCTCCACAGGGCAGGCTGTGGCAGCAGGTTTCCCTCTTCCTCTGGGAACCTTGGGGCATGGAGTCATTCCCTTCACTGACACCATTCTGTTATGATAAATCTTTCTGCCAAAAGCATCCAAGCTTTTGGCAGAAAGATTTATCATAACACGGTTGCACTGCTCTTGCAGTTGAAAGTGTAAGTAGCTTGTCTTTAATGACTATTCCCTTATAGAAAATGGAACTTAGTGTAGACAGTCTCATTCCTCCTCTCTCATCTTACTGTGTCTCCCATTCTCATATATTACTTCTGTTTACAATTTGAACCAGAAGAAGACTAATAGCATTTAAGAAACAGCTTAAGCTAACATTGACCCAGGCACGGGGCTCTGCTTCACTTTTACCAAAACTGTAAATATTCTGTAAAGACTATAAGTAATGTTGTGTCTCAATTTAAAAAATGGAAAACAAATAAATTTTGTACAGTAATAAAAACATTTAGGACATGAAATAAAATGTAATCTTGAATAAGATCTTTAAAAAGACACAAAAAATAACCTTTCAAAGTTAGGAGGAAAAGTGAAATATTTGAAGTGTTCTTAACAGTTCTAATTCTTCCCTCTATAATTTCCTTAGTAACCACAACAGGAAGGATGATAAAGCAAATTTGTGTAACATATAAACCAAAGGCTGCTCCAAGACTACACTTTAACTTTCTGAAACAGCACAGAGAACATTTACATTAAATGTTCAGCTTCTCCCCACTACCAAACTCTCCTCCTCATCAATCACACCCTCCTCCCCATCACACCCTCCTCCCCATCACATCCTCCTCCCCATCACATCCTCCTCCCCATCACATCCTCCTCCCCACCACATCCTCTTCACTGTCATATACTCCTCCCTATCATTCCTCCTCCTCATCCTCCCCATCACATCCTTCTCCCCATCACTTCTTCCTTACCATCACATCCTTCTCCCTATCACATCCTCCTCCCCATCACACCCTCCTCCCCACCACATCCTCCCATCATCACATCCTCCTCCCCATCACATCCTCCTCCCATCATCACACCCTCCTCCCCATGACATCCTCCCATCACATCTTCCTCTCTACCACATTCACTTCACCATCACATCTTCCTCACCATCATGCCCTAAGAGACACTAACTGTACCTTATCTGGACCTAGGACTCAGGTGCCTAGTCTATGTTTTTTACACAATAGGTGTTCAGCATGTCTTTAAGAAATAAATGAAGAGGATGATCATGTGGAAAAACCAGGGTATTTCATCTCATAAAGATATAAAACAGTTATTGGCTTTAGTTGAGAACTATCTAAAAGTGAGCATTCTTTTGTAGACAAGACAAAATAATTAATACCAGACTTAGTATAAACAAAATAGCTCAACAAACTAGTCACCACATTACCTGTAAACAATACAGGTGAAGGACATCTATTCAACATGGTTTGTACTTTCAGTGCCTTCAACAATTTCAATCATATTGAGAAATTACCTTGACATTCATCTACATTTGACAAATTTTTATTGAGTGCTAGAGTGAATAAATATAGTGTCCAAAATTTTTGCAAAATGTATTTTCCCATGAACAAAATGTACCATTTAATACCATTTAACTACTACTGTTCAGTGTATTTCTGCTATTGGATATGAATAGCAGAAATATGCCATGTTGAAAACTATAGATCTTTCCTCAATGTTACACTCTTACCACATTTGACACAGCAACTTTGATCTGATTAGCATCATGGGAATTGTTGAATGATATAATCCACAAAATTACTAATTTTAACAAATTTTTATTAAATTAAAGAATCTCATTTTATATACCAAATATTTATGTAAATATTTATGTAAATATATATATTGTTCTGTCTGTGTGTATCCATGCAGGCAAGAAGAAGGCACCAGATCTCATTATGGATGGTTGTAAGTCTTCATGCGATTGTTAGGGATTGAACTCAGGACCTCTGAAAGAAGAGTCAGTACTCTAATGAGGCATCCTTTCCAGCCCAGACTTATTAATTTTATGTCCTGGCTTTAAGGATTAAATCTAAATATTTTACTAAAATAGTTTCAGTATAAGAAGCTATTGTGTTACAAAGAGCAAAAAAACAAAAAGAAAGAAAACAGAGGCAATACTCTACCAGCATTCTGAACCAATTATATGACTAGGGAAAAAGTTCCCAACATTGAAGAACAATCAAGCAGCAACATAAGTCACATAGTTTCACTTTCACCCTATCTATGTAATTGAAAATATCAGCCAATATTTATGTTCAAACTCTATTATTCCTTTGTCATTTACAACCATAGTTTAGCTACATATTCAAGAGTTCAGCTAAAATCAATAAAAACCATCTGAAGGAATAATTGTTTATATAGAATTACAGCAAAGAATATTGTAAAGTTAACATTTGTAAGTCATATACTCCATATTCTTATATCATTTTAATTTATAGTAGCTATAAATGCACAAAAATATTCATATATTCTGCTTGTATTCTCTAAGTTAACAAAACCTAAAATATATTTACTCCTCCATGTTCTCCATCATTAGTTAAAGCTAATAAAACTGTTTATAATAAAATTAGTTTTAAAAAAGAAAAACATTTGTCTGATCATCAGTTGCAAGGTTTTTTAAAATTAATTTTTATTGAAATTAAAAACAATCTTATTTTACATAAAATCCAAGTTCCCTCTCCCTCCTGTCCTTCCATTCCCTCCACCATCTCCCCATCCACTACTCAGGGAGGGTGAGGCCTCCCTTGGGGGATCATCAGAGTCTATCACATCACTTGGGGCAGGACCTAGGCCCACCCCATGTATCTACGCTGAGACAGTATTCCTTCATAGGGAATGGGCTCCAAAAGCCCATTCACGTACTAGGGATACATCTTATTCCACTGCCAGCAGCCCCATAGAGTGCCAAGGCTTTTCAATTGACACCCATGTTCAGGGACCTGGTTTGTTTTTATGCTGGTACCCAAGCTGTCAGACTGATGTTCATGAACTCTCACTTGCTCAGGTCAAAGATGTTTCCAGGGGTTTCCACAGCATGGTCTTGAACCCGTTGCTCATCACTCTTCCCTCTCTACAACTGGTTTCCAGGAGTTTGACTCACTGCTTAGCTGTGAATCTCTGCTTCTACTTCCATCAGCAATGGGGTGCAGGCTCTGTGGTGGCATTTAAGGTAGTCATCAATCTCATTATAGGGGAATGGCATTTAAGGTAGCCTCTCCACTATTGCTTAGATTCTTAGTTGGGGTCATCCTGTGGATCCCTGGAGATTTCCCTAGTCCCAGATTTCTTGTTAAGCCCATAATGACTCCCTCTATTATGGTATCACTTTCCTTGCTCTCATTCTCTGTTCTTCCCCCAAATCAGCCTTCCTGATCCCTCACTCCCTTCCCCTCTTCTCATTCTCCTATCTCCCTTGTGCCATTATCCCAATTTTCCCAGTAGACCTTGTTCTTTTTCCCTTGTTGAGGAGTCCATATATGTGTCTCTTAGAGTTCTCTGTGAACATTGTCTGTATGTGCTACCTGTTTTACTGGCCTTCTCAGCTAGTATATTCATGAGGAATGTTTGCTGGTATGGAGGCTGTGAGAAAGGGAGGCCAGGGGAGATAGCCTGTTGTAGTACTAGGGGAGACCCTGAGGATTGGGGAACAGATAGTATAGAAATATCTTCAGGCCAACTACCTAGTCTTTTGGCAGGCCTGACCTCTGCTTGAGTAGAGGGTGTCTTACCATTTGGGAACTATGGTGCAGTGGTGTGGCAGGGAGGGAAGTCCAGAGTGGGGACAGTCTATGAGATCGACAGGAGGAGTGGACAGAGTAGAAGGGAAGCTATAGCTGGTATTCTGTTGTAGTTCTAGTAGCAACACTGAATTGGAGAACATCTATAATTTTATTTTTATTTCATTCCAAAATTTTCTTTTTCTATACATGGTTGACCATCAAAATAAAAACTTTCTTTAGAATAATCATTTATACCTTTTTTCCTCTCAAAACCACATGTGACATTCAAATATTTATAGTTGGTTGCCCATTAAGTAATCACAACTAACCACCTATATGGGACCTATGAAAACATATTTTTGGTTAAGAGATTAACACTAAACTCAACACCTTAGCTCACAGAATTCAACTGAGAAATATGGTAGAGACAGGAAATAAGAGCTCACTGAGTGGTAGTCTACATCTAAAACGAAGTTCTAGACAAATTGCCTTGAAACAGTTATCTAAGATTGGTAAGATCATGGGAAGTGAGCTCTAAAAACAATGGTTTGAGCACAGGTTTTCTCCTTTACAAATATGTAAGAAAACAGAGTTCTGGGATCCACTTAGAGTATGGACCCAGGCTTAAAAACAAGAGATTAGAGGTCAAGATTGATAGCCTAAGAGTAAATTATTTCTGGTGCATTAATATAACCCAGTCCAGATATATAAAATAATCACTTAAACTTTGCCAACATAGAAATATGAAATTTTCAACCTACATTTTGAAACAGCTATCAAATTATTAACAGCTATCAAATTATCAGTTGAAATTGATGACATTGTGACACATGCTCTTTGCAAAGTAACAATATTTTATACAGCAATAGCAATGGGCTGCCATTGAATTGTCCAGACCACCCAATTCATCTCATTCAGAAAATGATGCTGTAAGTTAGTCAGGATTTCCAACGAAAAACAAACGGGATGTTCCTCCCTTAAGCAATTAACATAAACTGAAATAATATTTTTCATGGTCTAAAACATTTCTACTATATGGTTTATATTTTTAAAGTGAATAAAAGTACTGGGTCTTCATTTCACAATTAGGATTAAACACACACACAGAGGGAGAGAGAGAGAGAGAGAGAGAGAGAGAGAGAGAGAGAGATTAGTACTGTGTGGTAGACACTCCTACAATCTTAGCTGTTGGCCAAATGAGATAGGAGGATCAAAAGTTGGAGGTCAGCATGGACTATGTAGTAAATTACAAAGCAGTCTGGGCTATGCTATGGGACCTTGTTTCCAAAATAAATTAGTAAATAAAATAATGATGATAAAAACAAATATGGCTTAAAGATCAGAAGTAGAGAGTCTTGATTGTTCAAGTGTTTGCAGTGCTACATAGGAATTTGGTTATAAATCTTAATAATATGAAATGATGTCATGGATAAAATGAAAAAAATAGCACTATTGAAGATAGAAGCAAACATTGTCAATAGCCCAATACAGCACTAATTTTTCCATAATCTTAGGCTACTTGGTTCAGTTAAACTCCTAAACCATAAAACACAACAAAGGTTATCCTCTCCACCATTGCCTGGATTGTCAGATCGTGTCATCCTTATAGGTCTCTGGAGATCTCCTGTTTCCAGATCTCTTCTCGGACCTATAGTGGCTCCCTCTGATATGGTATCTCTCATCCTGCTCTCTTTCCTCTATTCTTCCCCCAACTCAGTATTTCTGCCCCCCCATTTCCTCTCCTCTACTTCTCTTCTCTTGCTCTTATTGTAGCAGCTCCTTCTTCACCCACCCCCATGCCCCCAATTAGTTCAGGAGTTCATTCCACTTCCATTCCTGGGGACCATTTATCCCTTAGAGTCCTTCATGTTTCCTAGTTTCTTTGGTGAAGAGCATTATAGGTTGGTAATCCTTTGCTCTATGTCTAAAATTCATATATCAGTGGGTACATACCATTTTTGTTTTTTTGTGACTGGGTTACCTCACTCAGGATGGTTTCCTCTAGTTCCATCGATTTGCCTGCGAATTTCAAAATTCCATTGCTTTTTTCTGCTGAATAGTACTCCATTGTATAAATGTACCACATTTTCTCAATCCATTCTTCAGTTGAGGGGCATCTAGGTTACTTCCAGGTTCTGGCTATTATAAACAATGCTGCTATGAACATAGTTGAACATATGTCCTTGTTGTATGAACATGCACTATTTGGGTATATACCCAAGAGAGGAATGACTGGATCTTGAGGTAGACAGATTCCCATTTTACTGAGCAACGGCCATACTGATTTCCAGAGTGGTCTTACAAGTTCGCACTCCCACCAGCAATGGAGGAGTGTTCCTTCTTCTCCACATCCTCTCCAGCATAGATTGTCATTGGTATTTTTGATTTTAGCCATTCTGACAGGTGTGAGGTGGTATCTCAGAGTTGTTTTGAGTTGCATTTCTCTGATGGCCAATGATTTTGAGCACTTTCTTAAGTGTCTTAAAAGCCCTTCCCCTAAAATGAGATTGATGACTTCTCTTTATGCCATCCTAAAGGCACCACCCAGTGGCTGATGGAAGCAGAGACAGACATCCACAGATATACACTGAGCAGAAACCGGGAATTTAGTTGAAGAGGGAGGAATGAAGAACAAAGGGGTCTGTACCAGGTTGGAGAAACCCACAGGAACAGTTGACCTGAACAAGGGAGAGCACATGGGCCCCAGATGCTGTAGGGGAGACAAGTACAAGACTGATCCAGACCCCTGAATATAGATGTCAATAAGGAGGCCTCTGCACTCCAGGGAGCCTCTGATGGTAGATTAATATTTTTTCCCTGGTGCAAGAAGAGACTTTGAGAGCCCATTCCACGTGAAGGGTTATACTCTGGCCCTGGACACATGGGGAAGGGCCCAGGATCAGCACAGGAAGATTTGGTGGACTTTGCAGAGCCCCCTTTGAGGGCCCTACCCTGCCTGGGGAGTGGTGGGTGGATGGGGTGGGAGGTGGGCTGGGGGTGGGGAGGAGGGTTGGGGTGAGGGGAGGGAGAGGGAGAAGGGACTTGAAACAAGCTTGTTCCCTAACTAGAACTAATAAATAAATTAAACACACACACACACACACACACACACACACACACACACACACACACACACACACACCAAAGGAATCCATTTCATGTGCCTGTGCTGATTTAAAGTATAAAATATCATGCTTCAAAGCTATTGGTTTTATAGACACACAATCAATTTTACTGTAGAAGTAAGACTATGAAACAACAGATCTTTTGTTTTCCATTTTGAGTAAAAGTTGATGAAAAGTGATTGGTAGATGCAATAATTTGGACTTCCTTAAAATTTCTTCAAATTGGGAAAAAGAAAGAAGCTTTGAATTATCAGTGCTGTTACTCTTGACATGTTAAACAAAAATGTTCATTAATTGGCCTGAACTGGATATGCTGGCACCAGCGTTTAATCCCCCTCTCAGGAGATGGATGGAGACAGGTACGTCCAGGCAAGCCATCAATATGTAATGAGACTCCATCTAGAAAATAAGTATGCAAATAAATAAAATAAATAAGTCAGAATGAGGGTTTGTCATAGTTATCAAGCAAGCCTAACACACCTAAGGTCCCAGGTTTGATCCCCGCTAAACCCCCCAAAAGTCAACTCATTTATGTAATACCCTCCTGTCATTTTATTTTCTTAAGATGTGATGACCCATAGGCAGAAATAAGGAAAGCCTATTTTTTTGCGGGGGGGGGGGACATTTTAGATTACAATTAGTATGCTAATTTTTTCCTGCCCATATTATAAGAAAGCAATTGACCTTTATAGAAACCATCGATATTACTATTAGCCAGTATCTCAATACATTACATTTGGTTCTTATAGAATGCTTACATTGTTTTCAAATTAGTCTTTTATGAATATGTCTAAACATGTGTGGATGATGTGAATGAATTTCTATGAAGTTACCTAATTGTTTGGTGATGAGTGTTAGGAATTCCCTAGTATGGACTCCTAGGAATGGGATGCCTGAACCAGTCATCCTCTGTGACCAGGTAAGACTTCCCAATAGGGGAACTGGAATACCAAGCCAGCCACAAAACCTTAAACCTACAATTTGTCCTGTCTGCAAGATGTGCTAAAATAATGGAGCCACAGAACTTTAGAGAGTGGTCACCAATGATTGGTCTAAATTGAGGGCCACACCACAAGAGCAATCCTGTGCCTAATACCACCAGGATGATAAGGAACCAGAGGCTGGATAACTCAGAGACCTAGGATAGGACCAAACATGACTTGGGGGAAAGTCAATGAAATGATTACCAGTGATATTCTGCTATACTCATAGAGAGAAGCTTATTATAATCATCATCAGAGAGGCTTCATCCAGCAACAATAGGAGCAGATGCAGAGATCCTCGGACAAATATTAAGCAGAACTAGGGAACCCCGCTGCAGAGGCAGGGTGGTGGGGATTGTAGGAGTCAGGGGCTGGAGGATCTCAGAAACAGTCCATAGAATCAACTAATCAGGGCTCACAGAGACTGAAGTAGCAATTTACAGTCTGTACTTGATCCTCTGCGTATATGTCATAGTTGTGTAGCTTGATGTTCTTGTGGGACTCCTCACAATGGGGGTGGGAGGCTGTCTCTGACGCCTTTGCCTGCTCTTGGAACACTTTTCCTCCTACTGGGTTGCCTTGTTCAGTGTAGGTATGAGGGTTTGTGCCTAGTCTTCCTGTAACTTGTTATACCTTATTCAGTTGATATCCCTTTCAGGCCTGCTCTTTTCTAAATGGAAATGGTGAGGAGTGGATCTGGTGGAGAGGGGAGGTGCTGGGAGGGAATAGGAGGAATGGAGGGAGGGGAAATTGTAGTTGGAATACACTGTATGAGAGAAGAATTAAATAAGTAGATAAACAAATAAGTAATCTTTCACAGATAGCTACAGGTAATTTTAATTAAACTACTTCTGGAGTGTGATGGATTACGATAAATTTAGCAAAATTATGGTATTTGGATCTCTGCTTCACAAGGTTCTCAACAGCTTGTCTAAATCTCCACATATGGACCTGCCCAGTGCATTTCACAAGCAGGGTGCCCAGCAGGTGTCGATTATGAAGTGATTGTGAAGAGGCTTTCTTCCTCCCTTTGAAAACAGGCATTATGCTGTTTTATTTCCTTGGTTCCCTTCACCACGCTTACCAGATACACCAACACTGTTAAAGAATTTATAAATTATAAACATGAGAAAAATGCCTTTCATGATTTTTATAGCTCCCAAAATTGTGTTAAAACCTTCTCATGTTATTATACCTCAATGAGTAAAAAGCAGGTTTGGGAAATGATGGCATAGTTTCACAGAAGGGCCTCCAGCCTTTGATTGGGTTGATATTATCATGTCAGTCTTACTCAAATTGAAGGCAGACACGTAAATTCTCTATTCTTCATCTTATTCTTCAGCCTGTGTCTAGGGTAAAAACTGAAGTCATCCTGATGAGAAACCATTTCCCTGAGTGATTATACTGAAGTTGAGGGTTCCAGAGTCTGCCTAATCAATTCCCCAGCATCTAATTGAATTGACAACACTCTTTAATAGCACATTTCCTATTTAACTGGTCACTGGTTTTCAAGCTCCCCAGACATGTACCTGTAGCTATACCTGTAGCTTTAACCTCTTGTTTTCTTTACCAATCTGCTAAAGAGACCGTGAAGGAACAGCCTGCAAGAACCTGGAATTTGTGTCTTTCCATGGAGGGATGAAGTTTCCAGCTATGCTGGGCATATTTTCTGAGGAAGCTACAAAGAAGAAAAGCTAATGAAGTGAAAAACCATCTTCTGATTCCATAGTCGCCTAGCATATCCTGTTTTATGTTAAGGTCAGTGAGAGTGCCTTTTATGGAGTTCTTTTTGTCTCCGCTGAGAAAGTAATGCAGCCACAAATTTCTACTTAATTGTCTGTAAGGATTAAAAACATGCATAAATGTGATTTTTAACAGAGGTAGCTCCAACATCAGTGAATCACTAGCAAAATGAGGGCATATGTGCTTTCTCACCAAGCCAAGAATTTAAGACAACATTAATTTGTGTGTTAAATAAGCAATTTTCAACTTGTGGGTCATGACCTCTTTGGGGATCAATTGACCCTTTGAATGAGTTCACCAAAGACCAACAGAAACATAGATATTTACATTATGACTCATAATAGTAGCAAAATTACAGTAATGGAATAGAAACAAAAATGATTTCATGATTTGGGGTCAGCATAATATCAAGAATAGTATTAAAAGGGTCACAGCATTAGGGATGTTGAAAACCACTGTCTTAAATTATCTGTCGTTAATACTGAGATCCAGTAGCTGACCCCATGATGTCCCCAGAAGAAACATTTCAGTGGAATGGAAGTGGAGGGCAACTACTTATCCATGAGGAAAAAATTGGTTGATCAATTTCACAGAAAAATGAGGGTGGGGCAGCATGCCAGGCTTTGCTAACCAGTTGTTTTCAACTAGAAATCCTGAAAAAAGATCCCTTATATTTTGCTCTTTTATTGATTATTTATTTATTCTTTTCTTATATATTACACCCTGGGCACAGTTATCACCCCTGTTCTTCTACTCCTGTTCCTCATCTACCACCACTACCATCCCCAGATCTACTTCCCCAGGGATATCAACCAAGCATGGCGTAACAAGTTATAATAACTCTAGGCACAGACCTCATTTCAAGACTGGATGAAGCAATCCAACAGGAAGAAAAGAGATCCAATAACAATCAAAAGAGTCAGATATGGTCCCTGTTCCCACTGTTAGGAGTCTCACAAAAACACCTAGCTGCCCAACCATAACATATACACAGAGGACTTAGGTCAGACCCATACACACTCCCCTGATTGTCACTACAGTCTCAGTGAGCCCTTATGAGCTTTGCTTAGTTGATTCTGTGGGCATGTTTTTATGCTGTCCTTGACCTCCTCATTACTACAATTCTTCGTCCCTTCTTTTGTCAGGATTCTTCAAGCTCTGCCTAATTTTGGCTGTGGGTCTCTGCATCTGCACCTATCAGTTGCTGAATGAAGGCTCTCTGATGGTGATTATGCTAGGCTCCTATCTATAAGTATAGCAGAATATCATTTGTAATCATTTCACTTGCCTTTTTTCCTCCCATTCATGTTTGCTTCTATCCTAGGTCCCTGGGCTATCCAGCCTCTGGTTCCTGACCATCCAGGTTCCCTCTAGTGGTGTGGGTGTCAAATTGGACCAGTCACTGATTGGCCACTAACATAAGTTAAATGCCACCTTTACCCCAGCACACCTTGTAGGTACCACACATTGTAGGTCAAATATTTTG
This sequence comes from Cricetulus griseus, assembly GCF_003668045.3. Lineage (NCBI taxonomy): Eukaryota > Metazoa > Chordata > Mammalia > Rodentia > Cricetidae > Cricetulus > Cricetulus griseus. The sequence goes on from NW_023276806.1 coordinate 82,519,650, forward strand.
CAACTGAGTTGGTATCCCAGTCTCACCACTGGATGACTTTCCTGTTAAAGAGATGGCTAGTTCTTCTGTATTATTGATGTTTCTTGCTTCAAAGTTTTATTATCTCAGTTTTTATCTCCAGTGAACTATAAATTACAAGTAATTTGATAGAAAACATGGTCCAGATCACATAAAGTAATGGAAGCAAGCTTCACTTAGACCTTATTCCTCTCTGCAGACTCAGGGTCTTAGGGCCTTTGTCTTGATAACACTGAAGAGATCGCCATACTCTTTTCTTTGCTGAAGTGTGCATGCTATGCTTCTCAGTGCTGGAGTTGCTTCTCTCTATACTTTATAGAGAGCTTTCAGCTCTTTCTGCCTTAAGGTCTTATGATTTGAGCTGTTTGCAAACAAAGCCTCTTCCTTCAGAGATGTCTCCTAGAAGTATTAACCCTCATACTTCATAAATTTACTACAGACAAATGGTTGCAAATAAAATTTTTTCTCTATTTCTTCTCTAAAAGCAAGGAAGAGCCTGAAAGCCACTCTTACTTCATTAGCACTGAGACACATTTTATTCTGCTTTCTTTTTCTAATTCTTTCAGCCAGCTCTTCTCTTTATCTCCAAGCTTTGATTCCTTGAGATATTTTTTGACCCTGAAGACATTGCTTCTCCTAGGGCTAGTAATTCCCAGAGATGAGAACCAAATGTGGGAATGATTCATATGAAAACTGAGCAACCAGCATCTGCACAGTTAACTACCCCTTTATACTCCAGGCTACTATGGACTTGCTATATTCATCCCACACTATCTAAACCCTGAGGGCCCTCCAAAATTATTATTTCTCCCTGAGAAACCAACAGTAAAGGCTTTTCCAGACTTCTCTTGTTCCTTCCTCCCTTGAGTTGAATCCAGCATTTCACTGTGTGCCCCCTGATTAGGTGATGCTATCTCTGCTTCTAGAGAAAAGTTACTATAAAATATATCTTCCCTAATAGCAGTTATTTTCCTGCCTGTATGTGTTATTGCTGATTGAAAGAACCCCCCATTTCCTGATCTAAACTGGATTTTTGTTACTATTATCCAAAGATAATTATCAACAAAAATGATTTTTCCAAGATTGATCATCATGACTTTATGCAGTCTGATGTCTGTAACTTCACATTTGTTTAGAAAATTTTCTTGATCTGTGAACTATTATTATTTTACCACTGATGCTTCTTTTTTTAATCTGTGAAATATACTTATCCATTCTGTCACTCAGCACAGAGAATACATCACATGTTCCTAGAATAATTATGAGCTATCTGTGCCATGAAAAGAATAAGGGAGAGCTGAAAAGAAAGGAACTCATTGACTAATCAATGAATATGTACAAACAAGACAATATAAACAACTCCACTTGCTAGGAAGTATAGCAAGAACCACTCAAGACAGAAAAGCACCAACCACAAAGAAAACAATGTGGAGGAAATTGGAACTTCACTCCTCTGAGAGTGAAGATTACAGAGTACTTAGTCTTGAAGATGAATGCTGCAAAGATAGGTTACTAAGGGTGAAAACCTGAGTTTGACCCATGGGAAGTAAATGATTGATGGTGAGAACAGAACCTGTCTGTTGTCCTGTGACCATGTGAGTTTCAGTGGTGTGTGCAACTCTCCCACACAAAGCACCAATGTTGTGGTTGTTTTTTACTCTTTACTCTTTTGGCTCTTTGCTCTTTACTCTTTAGGGTCCAACTACCACAAACTTATTTTTTCTTATAGATGCCCAGCCTTATTTCCAGCTACCTTTTGCCTCTAGGCTTTATTTTTCTCTTATTTCTGTATAACTTACTTTCACTGTTACTCCTTGGCTGGCTGGGTGGCTGGGTGGCTGGGTGGCTGGGTGGCTGGGTGACTGGGTGGGTGGCTGGGTGGCTGGGTGGCTGGGTGGCTGGGTGGCTGGGTGGCTGGGTGGCTGGGTGGCTGGGTGGCTGGGTGGCTCACCCCTAGCTTCCTCCTTCCTTGTTCTCTTGCATCTTGATCTCTTTTCTCTCCTCTATTTATTCTTTCTGCCTGCCAGCCACAGCCATCCTTGCTCCTGCTTCTCTATTGGCCCTTCAACTCTTTATTAGACCATCAGGTATTTTAGACAGGCAAAGTAACACAGCTTCACAGAGCTAAAGAAATGCAACATAAAGTATTGAAACACATCTTTGCACCATTAAACAAATGTTCCAAGCATAAACAAATGTAAGACCTATGAAAATAATATTCTACAACACACCACTACAAAATAAAGAGAATTTAAAGCTGAGAAGTTTCCACTTTATTCTGCAGAAAGAAAAGGTCAAAGAAGTAGTGTTATAATTAGTTCTCTATTTCAGAATTATAACGCTATTAGCAACTTAGATAAGTTGAAAGAGGACAAAACCAAATGTTTTGATGCTGGTTGGTACATTAGCATCATTATAGAAAATGGATATTGAGCTCATACAAGAACAGGGAGAGAAAAGATTGTTTTCAAATGGCAATTCCAAGTTGCAAATTAATGATAAAGATCTGAATGGTTAATTATAGGAAGAAGAGGGGAATCCAAGGTCCCAATGCTTTTGTATGAATATATAACCTGTTATGTGACTGAAGAATAGAATAAAAAGTTAATTTTGTAATTTTCAGGAGGAACAAGGCATACAACCCAGGAGATGAAACTCAAAATAGGTTCAAATCTGCAATGAAGGCCAAAGTTTTGATGCTAAAAATAATACAAAAATGAATAATTTTAGGGAAGTAGGGATATTAGGGAGAAGGAAAAAGTCAACCAAAACTATCAAAGTATAAAAATTTATTGAATATGTCACTCAAGAAAAATAAAACAATAAAGAATTTGAATAGAGGCACACTAAGAGTAGATAATTGTATCCCCAGAAGCCATTTATTGTTATGTGAAAATCCCATCCCCACAGCTGTGCTGCCTGTCCATTAACTGTTGGATAGAGCAGTCTGTGATGCCCCCAAACAATAGAGCCATTAGTCACTTCCATTTGGCTGCTTTCTATTGCTGAAGACTTGATGATATCATATGTGTTGTCTCCAAGACATATAGAACCAAGCTAGAGCAGGACTGAAAGATTCCTTCCTCCAAGTACTAAAAGGTACAATGAAAACTCCTGGAGGATCATTGCCTTCAACATATTCCTCAACTGTTGACAGGGTATGCCACAATAATGACCAGCAAGGCACAATGTGTCTGGGAGTAACCAAATGCCTCCTGATTGGATTTGATACTCATTGCAAAAGAAGGATTCACATCTGGAATATAAACTTAGACCAAAAGTTTACAAGGAAGCTACTGCTAATATTTTGTTAAACAGACATGATATGCTGTCAAATTGGCCTCTAAATAACTATGTTTATTTTCCTTTTGCAATGTTCAGTGGTGACGATAGAAACTCATAAGTGGTCAGAGCATGAGGAATAAAGGAGTATTGAGTACCTAGCCATAAATGAGGCATCTATAATACCCTTTACAAGGTTTAGGGAATGGTATGCAAGCAAGGAGAATAGGAATATGAGCTGAGAAGAAGAGAAGAAAGAGACCAGTGTGGAATGCTGACCTCCAAGTCTCATGAACAGCTCACCCTTCTCTGAGGAAGAGATAATAGTGATGAAGAATAAGAAAAGCATTTTCTTCAGAGTTATAGCCACTGGTAAGGTACCCATACTCCTATAACAAATCTTCACTCATACTAGTGTAAACATCCCAAATGAAACTCATCAGGTAGCACACAGGGAGACACACACACACACACACACACACACACACACAGAGAGAGAGAGAGAGAGAGAGAGAGAGAGAGAGAGAGAGAGAGAGAGAGAGAGCAGACAGAAAGATATAAAAGTAGAAGAGGGGTTGGTTGGATAAAGTAGATACATTAAAAATAGGAGGGAACAAGAAAGAGTAAGGGGGAATGAATAATGTCAGAAAATATAGGATATAGGTATTTTCAATCTTTTAAGAAAGTTATAATTATTCTTTGAAATAATTTGTAGCGAAAGATGAAGCCTATCATCAGTAATCATTTTTACTTGTGTTTAGATTGGATCCCATTTCTAAACACAAATTTTCAAATTACTCTGATTTACATTTTACCTACTCAAGTTCCAATAATAAAAGTCATTGTCACAGAAGGTGTTACTTCACTAACACCTCCCACTCCTCAGCTATACTTTCTGAAAACAGATTTTAAAGGCAGTTTGGATCTCTCATATAAATGATGAAAATAGTTTGAGTTTCTAACTAGTAATTTCATTAAATTCTAACCTGTTTTTTATAATATCTAATAATAATTTCACACAAAATTTAGAGCATATAGATATTTGTATGAAGAGATGTCATGTACCATACCTCTATGATAAAATGAGCAAAGTGCATTGCTTGCAATTATGTTTTGCACCAAGAACATCTGAGAAACTGTACATGATAAACAGATGACAGCATAACAATTTTAGTACATCATAAATACTAGGATCAAATAATTTGTTTTAATAACACAAGGTAGCATTATAGATATCTCTCATCAATTGCTTATTCTCTAGGTCCAACATATTTTAACAGGCAATGGTCTTAGGAAAAGAAATAATTACTTATGAAACAAAATCAATGACCCATAATGCTCAAGCCATCACCTGCTTAGCTGATATCACTGGATGGATGCCATAGAAAAATTATAACACATAGTGGGAGCAATGCAGACCCAAAACAAAGAGAAATGAATGTAAACAATAGAATAATATCAAAAAGTATGATTCTTTAAATAATATAATGTTGAAATTATGGATTTAATTATCTGTGTCAATCTAAATATGATACCAAGAAAAATATACAACATTAAATGAAAATTCTTAAATTTGAAACTGAAGTGAGCTGATTATATGTTCACAATAAAATGGCTTTTCTTTTGTTAGGTTTCTCAAGACAGGCTTCCTCTGTGGCTTTGGAGGCTGTCCCGGAACTAGTTCTTGCAGGCCATGCCAGTCTCAAAATCACAGAGATCTGCCTGCTTCTGCCTCCCCAGTGCTGGGATTAAAGGTGTGTGCCACCACAGCTTGGCCACAATAAAAATAGAAACAATTTAATGTTTGTGATTCAATAGTATTAGTGCTATTTATTGTTGTTTGTTTGGTTTTAGGTTTTGGTAATGGATATTGAACTTACAGCCTTGCAGGAGCTGCACTCTATTATTGTGGGGCAAACACTCTACTATTTTTATTTATGTATTTTGTTATTGTTTTAACCTATGAAGATCAATTTTTGGTGCCCACATACTCTCTTTTTAAATTTATAATTTTCAATTATTTCTTTTATTTTCTGAGACTTCAATATAATTACATCATTTCCCCCTTTCTTTACTCTCTCAAAACTTTCTTATACTGCTCTCTGCTCTCTTTCAAATTCATAGCCTCTTTTTCATTAATTTTGTGACGTGTAATATATTATATGATATGTAGGCTGATAATCCTTTGCTTATGTGTAAAATCCATATATGAGTGAGTACATACCATGTTTGTCTTTTTGTGACTGGGTTACCTCAATCAGGATGTTGTATTCTAGTTGCCTGTGAATTTCAAGATTCCACTGTTTTTTTTTTTTTTTTTTTTGATTTTTTTTTCACTGAGTAGTACTCCATTGTGTAAGTGCACCACATTTTCTCTATCCATTCTTCAGTTGAGGGGCATGTAGGTTGCTTCAAGGATCTGGCTGTTACAAATAATACTGCTATGAACATAGTTAAATATATGTTGTTATTGCATGAATGTACATTTTTTGGGTATATGCCCAAGAGAGGGCTTGCTGGATCTTGAGGTAGACTGATTTCCATTTTCCTGAGAAACCGCCATACTGATTTCCAAAGTGGTTGTACAAGTTTGTACTCCCACCAAAAATGGAGGAGTGTTCCTTTTTCTCTACATCCTCTGCAGCATAAACTGAGAAACCGCCAATTATAACTGAGAAACTGAGTTTAAACTGAGCATAAACTGAGAAACCGCCATACTGATTTCCAAAGTGGTTGTACAAGTTTGTACTCCCACCAAAAATGAAGGAGTGTTCCTTTTTCTCTACATCCTCTGCAGCATAAACTGTCATTGGTGTTTTTGATTTTAGCCATTCTTACCAGTGTCAGATTTGTTTTGAGTTGTTTTGAGTTGCATCAGAGTTGTTTTGAGTTACATTTCTCTGATGGCTAAGGATTTGAGCACTTTCTTAAGTGTCTTTTAGCCATTTTAGATCCCTCTGTTGAGAATTCTCTATTTAGTTCTGCACCCCATTTTTTAATTTCATTAATTGGTAGATTAGTGGCTAGCTTCTTGAGTTAAATGTATATTTTTGGAAATCAGCCCTCTGTCAGGTGTGGGGTTGGTGAAGATCTTTTCCCATTCTGTGGACTGACCTTTTGTGTTGCTGACTGTGTCCTTTGCCTTACAGAAGCTACTCAGTTTCAGGAGGTCCCAGAATGTATGGTTCCCCGGAGAAGGGGAAGGTGACAGGATCTCCTGAGCTAGTTGGGAGCATGGGAGTAGGGAAGATGGAGCTGGTAGAAAGAGAGGGGGAGAAGAGGAGGGGAAAGGAGGAAATGGGGAGCAGGAAGGTTGAGTTGGGGGAAGAATAGAGGAGAGCAGGATGAGAGATACCATAATAGAGGGAGCCATTATAGCTTTGAGGAGAGATCTCGCACTAGGACACTAGATTTACAGAGATCTACAAGGATGACACCAACTGGCAATCTAAGTAATAGTGGAGAGGCCACCCTGAATGACCTTCCCCTATAATGAGATGGATAACTACCTTATATGCCATCTTAGAGGCTTCATCTAGTGGCTGATGGAAGCAGAGGAAGACACCTACAGCTAAACACTGAACTCAACTTTGGAACCCAGTTGTAGAGAGGGAGGAGTGATGAGCAAAGAGGTAAGACTGGGCAGGCGAAACCCACAGAAACAGCTGACCTTAACAAGGCATAGCTCAAGGACCCCAGACTGATGTCTGGGAGGCCAGCATGGAACTGATCTATACCAATGAACGTGGATGTCAGTGAGGAGGCCTGGGCACTCTATGGGGCCTCTGGTGGAAGATCAGTATTGATGCCTGGCATAAGAAAGGATTTTGGGAGCCCATCCCACATGGAGGGATGATCTCTCAGCCTGGACACATGGGGGAGGGCCTAAACCCTACCCATGATGATATGACAGAATTTGGGAATCCCCCATGGAGGGCCTTACCCTCCCTGGGGAGCAGAGGGAGGTTAGGATGAGGGGTTGGTGGGGGTAGGGAAGAGGGGAGGGAGAGGGAGAGGGAGCAGGAATTGACATGTGAAGCAGGCTTATTTCTAATTTGAACTAATAAAAAATTATTTCTTGGAAAAAATTCAAGAAATATATGATATTATATATATGATACTATAATAATATCATCAGTCTGTATAATGTACTTACTTATATGAATGTTTTCATGGATGACCATTTAGTATAACTAATGGATGCATTCTTTTCTGGAAAAGATTATTTCTCCACCTCTCAGCATTCCTTAGCTGCCTATCCTGAGTGTAGGGTGTTTATATTCTTCCCACTATCCATTTTAGCATGTCTATCACTGTAGCCCTTGCTAGCCGATTTTATGCAGTCATTTGGGGGAGACTTAATGGGTATAGCTCCTAATATTCTTAAGAGATACAATTTTACTGCCAACTCTCTGTAACTCTGGATCTTACACTCTTTCCACCTCCCCTTCCACAATGTTCCTTGAGCCTTAGATGTAAAAGCTGTACTATAGATGGATCCACTGGGACTTGGCAACAGAGCCCTGTACTAGGAATGGTTATGGCTTTCTGTAATGTTCTCTGTCTGTTGCAAAGAGAAGTTTCCTTGATGGGACAAAAGGACTATAGTTATCAGACTAGATCAAGTAGATGATTGTTCCCATAAACTCTTGACTGTCTATCCATTCACTGAACTGTGGTTGCTCTATCAGGGGCCAAACCCCTAAAAGGCAACTGATTTAACTGTTGGTAATTTTTTTAGTCACTAGTGAAATTCTTGCCTACCTCCTTCATCCATGCTAGGATTTTCTCTGACTTAAGCTGATGCAAGTTTTGTGCATGCTGAAACAGCCCAGGTTGGTTCATTTGTGCAGCTGCATTGTTTTGTCCAGATGGCGTTGCTCCCATGTAGTCTTCCACTAATTTTGTCTCTTATGATCTTTGAGTCACTTCTGGAGTAGGGGTGTGATAAAAATGTCCTATTTACTACTGCATACTCCTCAATATTTTATTCTCTTGCTGATAAATTGTTGGCCTCTGTGTAAATTTTTATCTCCTGAAGGAAGAAACTTTCTCTAACAAAGGATGAGAAATGAAAAAAAAATCTATGGATATAGTGATAAACCATTAGGAATCATTTGTATACTATGTAGATTTAGCAGAATAGTAGTAGAAGGTTCTTCTCTGGGGCCTATTTCCTATCTATCCACAAGTTCATGGCCTGCTATAATTGCCAGTTGCCAGTTGTAGGCTTCGTCTTATGGCATGGACTTTAAAAACAATTAAAAAGTTGTTATTGACATGTGTGCCACTATTGCACCAGTAGGCATATCTTGCCAAGCAAGTCAGTATTCTAGCTTACCAGAACTTACAGTTGGGTAAGATTAATGCCAGATTTCTTTTATTTTTAGACAGTGGCCAAGGCTAGCTTTAAACTCACCAAGAAGCAGAAGAAGCTTTCAAACTTGTGACTTTTCATTCCCAATCTCCCAAGTACCTAGAATAATAGACATGTTCTACTACAAGTGTCTTTTTGTTTGTTTGGTTTTATTTTTGGTTATCTTTCTGTCCTGTTTTGCATTTTTATGGTTCTTGGCTCAAATCAGGAATCTTCTTGACTCAACTTCTTAAATTCTTGGATTTTAGGCCTTTAACATAAAATATAAATTAAAACTCTTGCTGTTTTTGGTTGGATTTTGTGGGGCTGGAGGCTTAACCCAAAGTCTGATGTTACCTAGTGTGTGTGTGTGTGTGTGTGTGTGTGTGTGTGTGTGTGTGTGTGTGGGTGTGGGTGTGTGTGTTTAAGTCTGTATTTGGGCAATCATTTTATTCTTTGTTCAATTTCATACATCATTGAAAGAGTTATACATATACTATTTCAACCAATATGGCATTGGTTGTAAAGGATACATTATTAGAATATTACAGAGGGTTCTACAACTTTTGTCACATGTTGTAAAGTTTACACTTAATGGTCAATGTTTCACAATTCAGAATCACCTCAGAAGCAGGTCTCAATAAGAAATTGTGAAATTTGCTTGGCCTAAGGTCATAACTGTGAGGGATTTTACTTATGGCATGAAGGACTTCCATGAATATGGATGGCATGATTTTATAGACTGAGCTCTGAAACAAAAGTAAAGAGAAGAGCAACTGAGCACTGACACATTCATTCTTTAGGTTCTTGAGTCTGTATGTGACTACCTACTTCAAGTTCCTACTTTCCTGGACTTCAATGATGGACTGTAACCTGGAATTGTTAGCTGAAAAAATGATGTCTCCTTTAAAATAACAATAAAATATTGGCTGATAGATTCCAGAAACGCCATGTGGGAGACTTTACCATAAATAATAGCAATTAAATAATAGCAATTTTAAGGTGTTTGTAACTGTTCTATATTCTGATTAGGACAAAAGCTAAATAAATCATCTGTCTACCATCTATGCACAGCCACCATTGTCTAGCTATCTAGCATATATATAGTGTCTACCTATTACTCTGTCACGTATCTAGAATATATAACTGTGTAAATCATCTATCATCTATCCAAAATCTGTCCATATGTCATCTATTCATCTACCCATTTATCAACTATCTATCACCTTTTGATCTAGCAATTATTTCACATCATCTATGTTAAGCTCATAGAATCATATATATAAAATGTTGGTTTTAGTGAATATTAATTTTTATTTTAAATTAAAAATAATAAAGGAAAGAAGATGGTCCACAAAATTCCATGAGTCTCCATTAAAAGCTTCAATCTAACTTACATTGCACACATTATCTAAATAAGAACAATGGAAAGAAAATTAATACATTCAATCGATGCATTAGTTTTCACACAAGTGTGTTTCATATAAGTGGTAACTATTTCTACAGTTGTCAGCTTATATTATTAATTAAAATACTACTTACAAAATGAAGTTTGAAGGAGGAATATTTTAAATATTGATAAGGAAATACATATTGTGATTACCATTAATATGCAGCATATCATATGGTAACATTCTTGGCCATTTCATGCAGGTTCTAGAAGTAAGGTGTTGAACAGATATTTTAAATGCAAATATTTTATAAAGATCAATCTTCTGTCATGTTTCACTCAGTTTGAATCTGGCATATGTTAAAGTATTCCCTATTGTATTTTTACCATCACAAACAGTAAACTTGCTCAAAGCTCAGAGGAATGTAGCGAACAGCCTGTTTCATCAAAACAGTTAGAGAGAACACAAATTAGTTAATTCATCAGTTTCATTTTTCTGGGTAATTGAATCTACCTTTGTATTGCACCATATGATTCTGAATTGGTAAATGGAGTGGTTTGAGGAATGGTGTTTGAACGATTTTGCTTTATTGAGAATGGTCATGTTGACAGAAAAGATGTTAGAATTTGACCCAAAAACTTTAACATAATCCCAAAACTGAGGTGCTTTGCTGTATGGTAACTACGCTCAGTGGCAATAATTAGAATTTTAATATTTTAGCTTTGCGTCATTTATTTTATCCATGTAGTAATGGAAGGTATAGCTTAACTAAAATTAATTATCCCTGATTCCAAGGGTGCCTAGTTCATAGATCCTCAAGCAGTGGATTTTATTTTATCATTAAAGGTCTACTTCCTGTAAAGAGAAGGTGTTTCTTCTTATATTTGGCACATGTATAGATAGAAATAGTATTTTACATGGAGAGGAAAAATGCAAAAGTGTGGGAGATAATCAAGTTGTTACAAACATGAAAAAATATGGATGTTCCTCTCTACTTGACAGTAAATGTAGGTAAAAGCCCATTTCCACAATGGGAAAGCATAATCAGATTACTGTGCACTTTAGGTGTCATCAAATACTCCAAGAGAAGGGATCATAAACTATCAGCTAGACTCTGAAGACAAACATCACTACACAAAATTTATATTGCTCTGTTTCATACTCATTTTTCAAGAAATTATAGACCTGATGAGATGAAACAGGAGGCTCTCTTAGGCATGCATAGTAATACTCTCTCATATGCCTTTCTGAACATCATCCATGATGAAAAACTACTTCAAGTAGAACATAAAACAACAGCAACAACAACAACAAAAACAATAACAACAACAAAACCCCACAAAAACAAACAAAACTAGTTTCTTCACACTGGCTCACTCTGAAATTATTTGTGTTGAAGCCACCACTCCCAGTTTGGTTTGAGTTAAGATTCCTAAAAATCTTAGAACCCCTCATGCTGCTGTGAGGACAGCAGAGCTATGCCTCCTGCTTCATTTTCCTCCATAGCTGCCATCTGTGATCTTGACCAGGAATCTATCTGAAACATTACAGGGAGATGTAATGTAGCATATATATATATATATATATATATATATATATATATATATATTATGATTAAATCTCTTTTAGATTCAGAAAAAAAGTGATGAAAGTAAGTGAACCAAGTTGTAACAGATTAGGTTTCCAACTATGTTTTCAGAAATAACTCCTCCTATACCCACTTCCTGACCTTGCTGTTCTCTTATTAAACCACTGGGTCTACTTCCTCTCCCCAACAATTGCCCAACTGTGTGGTTTGTTTAGTCAATCAAATGTAGCCAAAATGGTACTGTGCAACTCCTGGGTCTGTGCTTGAAAGTATCTTTAGCTGTTCAGAATGTTTATTCCTATTACCTACCACATTCATTATATGCCTTACAGCTGTAGCAAAATGGACCAACAAATGGAACTGAAGGGAGAAAGGTGTGTTTTGGCTTACAGTTCAAGGATGTTGTCTTCTGATAGAAATCAACTCTTTTTGCCCATCTATAAATCCAAAAGTGAATGTTACAGTATTGGTTTTTATTGTAAGAAACTATATATATATATATATATATATATATATATATATATATATATATTCAACTATCACCTTAAATATAATGTATAGAATGGGATAGGTGAAGCGTTAGGGAGACTGCTCATTATATAAGAGTACTAGCTACTCAAGCATAAGGACCTGAGTTCAATTGCCCATAGCTGAGATAAAAAACCAGATGTAGCTCTGCACACTCCTTTTACCCCAGTGGTTTGGAGGGATAGAAGAGTTAACCTCCACTCTAGCTCCAGGTTCAATGAAAATGTTGTCTCAAAGATATAAGGTTAGAGAGTGACTGAGGAGAACACCCAGTATACCCACTATATTGCTTTGGCTTCAACATGAATTATCTCCAAGTGCACTGAATACCACCATACCCATGCTATATATATATATACCAGAAACACACACTCATATACAAGCAAAGGAGGAATGTGAGGTGCCTTTCAATGATATAACATTTGCCTATCATGTACAAGACAATAAGTTTAATCTTAACACCACAAGAAACAACAAAAGAAATGGGGTACGTGAAAATAATTTATAGAACACCATGCAAGCAGTTACTTTATTTATAATTAAGGTAAATTTTCTGTGACTTATTAGGAAGCAAACTCCCCAAACACTTAAGATGTGAAATTTAAATAAGCAGCACCCATACTCATGATGAAAAATTCTCAAAACTAGATCAAATGTGGGCACAAAGAGTTTTAAGCATTTTTAAGATAAGTGCACTTATTTTTTTCCAGTACATATGATGAAAATAGGAAGAAATGCCTTAGGCATTGCCTCTGGGTACAGAAATAGGGCTGCCGGTTCCAATAAAGTTCAAATCACTGGAAATCTAAAATACTATGCGGAATACATTTTCTGTAGCTCAGCATTATTTTTGAAGCAGAACATTTTCAGTCTATACTTTTTGCAGACTCAATATCTTCAAACAGCTTCTAAGTATATTATTATTATTTTAAGGATGTGAAGTTTGAATAACAAGTAATAAAATTTGAATATGTAATAAAACAATGTTGTCCATCAAATTTTTGCATATTAAGTTATAACAATGATCTAAGTTTGCAAATTCCATAGAAAACTAAATGATTAAATCAATGAAATACAGTTATGAATGTATTATGACTTTGAGTATTTTGTTCATTGGTAAGGTCAATGAGATGAAGGAAGAAGGGAGAGAGAAAGGGAAAAGGAAGGAAGGCTGTTGTGCAGCATAGACATGAAAGATCAAAGTTAACTGAGTCCCATATTAGTTGTTTGAGTCAGGGAGGTCCGAAAAGTGGGAACAGTATGAAATAATGGAATAACACCTGTCAGAAATGATGAATTATATTCACCTGAAATGCACTGAAGCTTTTGCCCACCCTTGTTAGAGGGCTTTAGCTTTTCCCTATCTGCATAAATGTCTCTTCTTTATAGCTTTGTGTTTTAAAGAATCAAACAAAGTGTTTTGTAGGACAGAAGTCCTGAGGTACACGTCAAAAAGAATGGAACCTGTAGACACATGTGTCCCTCAGGAACACATTTTTAGTCTGCTGTCCTTCAAACAGATAGCTGGGTGATTTTATTCTTTTCTATCTCTATCATGATAGCATGCAATTTTACATCTTCTGCTTAGCACTATCTTACAAGACCAAGAACTTTTCTTCCAGTACCATTCACTGGGCTTTTGTTAACCTCTGAATGAGCCTTTATAAAGCTGAATTTTATATCACTATTGATGCTTCATGTATTATATATATTACCTGACTATGGTTAATATATAATCTGGTTTTTAAAGACAAAATCCCCATCAGGGTCTTCCTGTTCCTTATCCCCTTTTCATGTATACAATCCAGGATAAATTGCATCTATTTTACCTGAAAATGTTGATTTTATAAGAAGTATCTTTCTCTCTGTGTCACAAATATTAAGACCTTAATATTTCTGAACTACTAAAATGAATTCATAACATGTATGAATTGATTAGAAAATTGTTTAGCTGTAAGTTTTCCACATGTGTATAAGGTAACATGGTATGAATTTCGCCATTACCTACATTTCTTCTTCCTATCCCTGGGACATGTCATATTAACTAATAGTCCTCCTTCTATTTTCTTTAATTTTCCCCAAAAGTTCACATATGAAAGAAAAATTAAACTATTTGTCTATGGGAATTTGTCTTGTCTCTGCTTTTCTTCTTGTCTCACCACTTCAGAAGATGATCTCTGTTTCTCTCCATGATCTTGCTTTTCTATATGGCTCTTTTTTATTTAATTCTATTTAATCCATTTTCCACTACACAAATATCTAAAATACATGAACATATTCCTGGCACTAATACCAATTAAAGCCTGTGAAAATACTTCCTTAACTTCAAAGATGACCTTCAATGTCCACTTTAAAATATATAGGCCCCATTCTTCCTTGTGTCTTTCATTTTCCCTAGTGCTGCTTCCTGATCACCACCTGACCACACCACCTTATCCCATGGTTCATACTATGACTTTTCTGCTTTTGAATACTATTTCTTCCATTGAGAAATACTTGCTTAAAATTGTAACCTATTAAACCACTCATTCTTCATGTCCCTGAAAATGCTCTTGTCTTCTGATAAAGGTTTTGCTCAGTGTCATACATCTAACTTTCTTCCAAGAGACACAGTGGTAGCATTGAGAATATCCTCAAATACATCACCTCTGCATCATGCAAAATCTTAAAAATCTGTTTAAAGATGTGTCTCACTTTTCTAAATAGCTATCAGCAAAAGACAAGAGATAAAATTGTGGATCCACTTGAATCTCGTATCATATTCTGAACTTCAGAGTAACAGGACCCACAATCCTTTTAGCATCTTCAGTAGCTGGATAGTGCTTTGCCTGTATCAGGCACACAGTTGTTATTTGAAATAACAATTAATGAACAAAAGTACAAGATAATCATGAGGACAGCTTTTGGCAATTAGTCTAATTTTCTATGATTGCAAACAAGCTAAGTTTAGGAACTACCAAATTACAGAATGAAGTGACAACACATAGGAAGCAAAATTCAGGGCACAGAGCATACCAGCACTGAAGAAATTAATAGTATTCTCAGTAAGAGAGGAGAATTGGGTAATAATGGGTACTCAGCCTCCATTTCAGAGAACATATGGCAAATGTGGAGAGGATGAGCACATCAGCATGAGAATATTGCAATGTGAGAATAAAATTAGTGAAATATAATCTATGGCACATTAGAGATTAAGTCTGAGTCACCATTGATTCATCAGTGTCATATTAATGCAAGAAATAAAAGCACTTTCCCTTTAAGTAGATAACCAAATGTTCAGATTTGAATTCGCTGCTTCATCCTCCTTGTCATATGTCCTTTCTGTCCATCATATATATATATATATATATATATATATATATATATATATATATATATATATCCGAGTAGATATTGAGCAGAAAGTTGTAAATTACCCTACAAAAGGATACCAATTGTCAATGTCAGATTATTTTAAAATAAATTGCTTCAAAATTGGAGTTGATCAAAGAAATAACCAGATCTTGAATTTCTCATTAGGAGCTTAATTTTCAAATGCTTTTTCAAAGCCTAAGATTTTGCTACAGTTGGTGATACTGTTTACTGGCATTTCTTGGTAATGCCTTCTCAGAACTCAGTCTTGATTTTCCTGGCTCTATGCCTTCTGGAAAATCCTCTTCTTTATATCTAATGCCCACAGTATTGTTGTCCTTCAATTTTAGCTTGTCCATGAATTCTCTGGGATTACATGGACCAAGATGAGGAGCTCGTCAGGACTTGGTATTACCACTTCCCCCCTCTCTCTAATTTTTTCAGGAAGACTCTTCAGGGCTCTCAACTTTCTTCTTATGGATGCTCTTCAAGCACCAAACTGGGTCTCATTTATCCTGAAATTCAGAAACTTTAGGAATTTCTAATAGATATTGGAAATTAATTGAATGTTAAAATAATTAACGAATACTGGTAATATAATGTGTGTTTAGAGTTTATTTTAACTCTCAATAAAATACAGTAAATGAAGGGTTTTTTTTTCTTACTTGCTTTTTTTGAATATGTGACTTTTAAAAAAGATAGAGCCAACAAGAAGACAGGGAATCTGTCCTTATCAAATAAGCAATAACTCTAAAAGTGATTTACATATCAGGTGTTAGTAAATGATAAATTTTATAAAATAAGATTGGAATCTAAATTTTAAAATTAAGTTTAGCAAAGTTTATCAAACTTTTAAGCCTACTTAACTCATAGCTAACTCATAAAAGTATGGATATTCTGACAGACCATGTTATTGATTACACACACACACACACACACACACACACACACACACACACAGTATTTTTGTGTGCTTAGATAGGGTAAATATCTATTTTAATTACTTATCATTTCTTTGTGGTGAGCATGTTCAAAGTTCTTTCTTTTAGCTTTTAAAAACATATAGTACAAAAAAAATCCCATATAGTTCATTATCATTAACTGTGCTCACTCCAGTGTGTAATGGAACCCCAGTAGTTCCTGTGCCTAATTACAACAGTGCCAATTAACCTTCCACTCTCCCTGCCACTCCACATTCTCTCAGCCTGTGATAACCATCCATCTAATCTCAGGTTCTATAATATCAAAATGAATTTCTTATCTCTTTCTGTCTGTCTTATTTCAATTCACTTAACATAATATACTTCAGGTCCATAAAGTTGTCTCAAATGAGAGGATTTCATACTTTTTATGGTTTTTCAAAGTATGTTTTCTGTCATGTAGATACCATGTTTTCTTTACTGGTTCATCAGTTTATGGATTCCTAGGTTGCTGCTACTTCCTAGATATTGTAAACTATGTGTCAGTAAATGTGGAAATGTAATTTTTCTTCCAATACTAGGGATTGAATTCAAAACTCTGTGAATAAGAAGTAAGTACTCTCTCATCAAGGTAAAGCTAACAATTAGGTGTCCCTTTAGCATACTGATTTCATAAACAGGCACTTGACTGCTGGTCACATGGTAACTCTATTTTAACTTCTTGAGGAATGTTCATAAAGTTTTTCAAAAGTTATTTTTATTACAGCTAATTCATGTCAACCAATAATATTGCTAACAGCATTTCCTAATGGAAACTTCAGTATGACTATAAAGTGAATTTTTAAAGGATAAAATGTCATAATGAGTAAATTTTGTGTTTTAAATAGTATGTAATAAGATGGGAGTAAACAGGCATTTTCTGAGTGCAATGAGTATTAATTGTTAGATCTTGTTGCATACAATGTTATTTCAGGGAACTGGCTTATATTCGCCAGCACTTTCTCTTGTCTTTCATAAATTCAGTTTACCATAGTAACTGTTCCCCACAGTCATTATAAAAATAGCAATAAGATAAAAATGTTTTAAAAACTAGCAGAGATTAAAGGATTATATATAATCTACTACATCAATCACAATAATGGTTACAATGGAAATGGCTCATTTTTTAAAAAGACTTATTTGATTCGGAATGTCTAAAGTCACAATATGTGTCATTTTTTGACATAATACCAACATGCTTGACACACGGAAGATTAAGAAAGAGATTAAGTTCAATATCTACTTTATAAAGTTCTTATCAAAAATGAAAAATCTTTTAAATTATCATTATTCTGGGTATAGTATATTGAATGGCACAGTTTTCATTCTTAGTATCGCTATTTCAGTGCTTCTTTTTAGAAATTTAAAAATACTTTTCTTTTGACAAGATAATTCTGCCACGCTGCTAACTAGTCATCTCAGAGCCTACACAATTATTTACTTTGCACCATTAATGGCCCGTTTCTTTTTTAAAGCTCAGGCAATCATAGTGACAGTAACAAGTCAGGGTTTTAGATTATTTGTGTTGCCAGTCTCCTTTGTTCTTTCTTAAAAGAAATGTCAGTTAAATCTGTGTCTGATCAGTACTTCCCAGAGAACAAGGCAGAAAATTTGCACTTGTCATTTAGTCATTTATAACAATGTTAGAAAAGAAAAGATTGAAACATTTATAAAATTCTTTGGAGGTGCTTCTACTGCACAAATGTGCTGAGTGGGATATTTCTTTTCAATGCTTTAAAATCATATTCTGTTTGGAAACCATTTTAAGAGTCCAAATAATTAGAACTGGCATATTAGGAATCATGAGATGACTACAAGTTATTTTTTATAGTGACTGCTGTGTGTCAATCATTTCCATGACAAAACATTTACTCAGAAATTATATAAAATGACCCAGTTAAAACTGGGATGTTAATGTAATAAAGATTAAATCACTTTTTAATGGTCTTTGGGAAAAGCAAAAGCAGGACAGACTAGGGGATTGAGAAACTGTAGTGTACTTAAAATTGCACAAGTACAAAGAGTAAAGCAATGAGGCACTTTTACTCTTGATGAGATTTACTGGTTTAATATGGTGTGTGTGAGAATTTGTGTGTGGGGGGGGGTAAAAGACTATGTTTCTGTGATAATTTTTGCAAAGGTATTTTTGTATGTTTGCTATTATCTTCAACTCTAGCTATCTAAGTGATTTTATGAACACTTAGTACTTTTTTATTGCTTGAACTATGTCTCTGTTGGCTCTCTTTGTACAATGTTGAGGAAGAAGATGAGTGCTACTTGTGCACAGGAGAAATACCATGCTGGTTTCAATGTTACATGAAGGATTTAAAGGTATTGGCAAGTTTGCTCATGTCAGTGTATTCACATTTAAACAGCATTGTGAAAAATGAATTTTGAGTGTCTAAAATTCATCAAAAATGCTGCAAGAAGTAATAAACTATACATCTGTTTAGGTTTGTTTAAATGAGTCTCCCCATCCCCATCATGATGCATATGGTGAAGGGTTGAGCCTGAGTTTTATGATGTTTCTAGTCCCAAGAACACTAGAAATACCAAAGATATTGCACTATACTAATACACATTATGCTGTTCATGGTTGTGAGTCTTTCTCTGTGCCACCAGCCAGATCCTAAATCACAATCACAAATCACTTAATATTAATTATAAAAGGTCGGCCAATAGCTTAGCCTTATTTCTAACTAGCTCTTATATCTTAAATTAGCCCATATTTTTAATGTATGTTCTTTTACCTGGCTGAGTTACCTTTACTCTGTATTGCCCATGCTGCTTCCTCTGCCTCTCCTAATGACCCTCTTCTTCTTCTCAGCATCTTTTCTGCCCAGGAAACATGCCTAGCTATTGGTCATTTAGCTTTTTATTGAACAACTCAGAGTGACACCCCTTTACAGTGTACTTAGAAATTATTCCATGAGAGATGTAAGCTGTGGGACTTATTCCAAAGTATAGGAAAAATCCTACAACTGAAAACAATGAAAAATGAAAGAGATCATGAATGAAGAATTGACTAATCAAAAGAAGTCTACTTGATCCTAGCTTGAGGGAGGATCCATGATCCATGGAAGAGTATAATGACTAAAAGAAAGAATGAATGTAGTTGGTAGAATCAAATTCCAAGACACATGAATATCAGATAAAGAAGAGCAAAGAAAACCATAGAGCAATAACAACAAAAACATCCAACTACTAGTTATTTACAAACATAATTTAAAGGAATAGAAGACTTTAAGATTGGAATATAATTGAGTAAAAATAAATACTTAGTAAAATAAATTAGTACAAATACTAACAAAAATCACTTATTTAGCCCTCAATATATCTCAGGCACCATACTGAGATTCTAACTATACCTGTCTCTAGTAAATTGATTGCATGGATCTTCCAGTCATTTATTAGTTGATAAAATGGACTTCAAAAGCATTGAGAGTAAACAGTGTGAGGCTCTGCTAGAAAACACACAAGCCTATGGTGTCTCTGAGGATAAGAGGCCAAAATCCTGAGTTTTGTTTCATAGTTATTATGAAGCACAGTAATAAGAAATGCGTAGACACTTGGTTCGCCTGATGGTATGACTCTAGAACAAACTAATTCAAAGAGGACTGGGAACATGGCTCAATAATACAGTGAATAGCTAGCATACATGAGGACCCAGATGTAATTTTCAAAAACAGGAGCAAGGGTGTGCTAACAAAAACAATACAGCTGAGAAGTAAATAACACTCCTGAATAAGAAATTCTCTTTAGAGGTGTATTTTGAAACAGCTAAAACAAATACACAATAAAATATATATGAGCAGAATGTAGTATTGAAAACACAAAGACAGGAATATTATATTTAACACAAATAAGCAAAACTGATTTATCCCAGAAAAAAAATCCTTGAGGGCATCATTTTTTAATATAAGATATACATAAAAGCTATGACAAAAACTATATAAACAAAAGTTGAAAATACAGCAAACTGACTGTCAAAGATCAGAGCTTGAGGGAAGGTAGATATAAACAGCAACTAGAAATATAATAAAACAGGTGACAATATGACTACTAATATTTTGCTGAAAGATAGGGTGTTGATGCACATCCCAGAAAAGTTCCTCTCATAGGAATATGAAGTAAGTATCCCAGAAAAGAACAGCAGAGAAAGAGAAGATTAAGGACAAATGGAACCTAATTATGAGTGCTATGATCACTGACAACTTTATACACTGGTGTGTAAGGAATGTGAAAAGCAGCAGAGCTGAGACAATAAAAACAACTATAAAAGACAAATTATTTGCTCTTCTTTAGACAATATATATATATATAATAATTATATATTATATATATATATATATTGGATATATATATACATGGGATATATATATATATATATATATATATATATATATATATATGGGAAAACCTCGATAAACTGTGATTTTATAGGCAAAGATATTTGACTGCAAATGTAGATAGCTTGTATTATTTACTTTCCCTAGATAAATGGTAGCAAACAGTACTGGAGGACACTTCAAAAGTACTACATTTAAATGGCTTCTTACAAAATTCTAGAGAAATTTGAGCATATTTTTCCACAGATTATAAGCATATTAACTTCTAAGTTGTATTGTGAAACAAGTATGTTTATTCATTCATAAGAAAACCTCAGATACACCTTCATAAACACAGGATAATCTCATAAAAAAATGTAAAGGCAGTGGCCTGCAGGAAACAAAAGCAGCATCTCCCAGCACTTACTAGCTACACTCTGGAAACCACAGCTTTTTCCAGGAATTCAGAGTGGGTTATTGAGGAAAACTTCACAGTAGAAACATATACAATGTGGCCTAGAATGATTGCTCCAGGACTCCTACACTAATTTATTTATAAATCTACTGAAGTCAATCATGATAGACATATTGACATATTTCATAGATGAGAAGTAATTTTTGACTTTCAACAACAATTATTCATGTACAGGAGATCACAAACATCTAAACTCAGTGTAAAGATCATAAACAAGGGCATTCTTGTAAACTAAGTGGGCTACGTGGTAGGGGGCCATACCCACTGCCATCATTTAGACTCTCCAGAGTTATCAGTCATTACAAGTAAAGACATATTTATTTAATACCTAAGAACTTCTTGAGAATTAAGTTAAAAATAAACTAGTAAAAACAAAAAATTTCCTGCAATGCAGGGAAATATAAAGAAATGAATGTTTTTCCAAGAAAGACAGAGAATATACCACTTAAAATAAAAGCAATGACACAAATAATAAAAATATTGTAATAAGCACAAAAAGTTATACAGGATTTTATTAGAGGTTTGAAGCATTGTGAGAAATACAGAAGTCTTGAATAAGTGTCCTTTCACACTTTTAGTTCTTGACATATAATGAAAAGTTCTTTTTGAAAAGTCCTAATAAACCTTTTAGTGTAGAAAGGCTGAGTAATTTAATAGGACATTTCCCAGCATTTCTTGTACCAATAAATATAATAGATAAAAAAGAAAACTAAACAGCAAATTTCTGAAAGCACAGAAAGAAGAAAAATATATAGAAAGAGAGATGTAGTGGAAAGGTAATAGTGAAGATAGGAGGAAATAAAAGGCAGCAGCTTGACAGCAAAGTTGTGGGTGTGTATGTGTGGGGGGTGTGTATGTATGAGTATATATGTGTGTACACAGATTCCTAATACTAGTTTGAAATAGTGTAAATTCTTTTAAGAATTTCTTCAAAATTCAATATAAAATATTCAAAAAAGAGAATATTAAAAAATTATAAGAGAATGTAAGTCAAAAAAGAAATAAAGATATAAATGGCTAACAGTTCATTACATAATTAATCTTTTTAAGATTAAATCATTCAAAATGAAAATGTTCAGGCAAAAGTGCATATGACCTTCAACACAAAGAGCTACAAAATTGTTTGTATTTTAATGTAGTAATAAGGTTTTTTAAGAGAATGGAACCTAATGCCCTAGTAACTTTATTAGATAACAACCTCCCTACTCATCCCATTATTAACCAAGGGCACACTGCAGTTCCTGTTCTTGGTGTTTGTGTATTCTCCCACCCACAAAATGTAATATTGGCCACACAGTAAGTACATTTTGAATTTGGACTAAAAAAGTATCATTGTTTCCAATCAAATATGTATGTTTCAATGTCATTCTTTCTATTCATGTTTTCCAAAGGCCCAGCAATCCTTGTTTGATGGATTACCTTAAAAAATGGCTGTCCCCTCGGCCCCAGCATTCCAGAAGTTACATCACCATACCTGTACCCTCTAGACAAATACCTAGATTTTCTACAGTTGTGTAGAGTGGGACTAAATTTGATATGTGTCCATTGATGCTTTTTGTAAACTCAAGGTGCTCTTTAAAATCATGGTGAACAGTAGATGGAGGTTTCTGTCCCACCTGGTCCTACAGACAATTAGTCCCAAATAAATACACGGAAACTATATTAATTACAATTGTTTGACCAATGACTCTGACTTCTCATTGTCCAGCTCACTGTTAATTATTAACCCATTTCTATTAATCTAGGTATTGCCACAAGTCTGAAGCTTACACATAATGCTCCGGAATGTTACTCCTTTGGCAGCTACATGGCATCTCTCTCTAGCGACCCTCTACCTTCCTCTTCCAAGACTTCTCCTAGTCTGGTATTCCTCCAATACTTCCTGCCTGGCTATATCCTGCCTGTCTGTTGTCCGGAACATCTTTATTCATCAACCAATAAGAGAAACATTATTCACAGTATACAGAAGGATCTCCCTCATCAGTGACCTGAGTACTCTTCACTGCTTGTCTGCTTTCTAATCTGCCAAGAAAGAAACACATTTTAACAGCTTCTAAGAAGTTTGAAACCAAAACAATTTAGACTTTGGAAAAATGAGAATTATTTGCATGGTAGCAGATGGGAAAGAGAGAGGAATATTTAATGATCATGTTTTAATATAAAATATTGGTGGACATTAAAGTCTAGTAAGATTATGTTTTCCTATGTGTAACTACTACAGTATTTACCCAGAGATTCAACTCATCTGTAAGTTAACTTATTAGTCCTGAAAAATTTAACTGAATAAAATTATGGGAAATGAACTTCCCAAGATTCCTGCATCATAAAACCACATCTGTCATTTATTTTTAACATAAAGTTTTAATCTAAGAAGTTCTCTTTGAAAGTTTTCTGCAGTAAATTTGCTGGCAGTTGAGAACAAAGTAGTCAGTTCCTGAGTTTTGACACTCTGCAGATGCCTGAGGAGGACCACCTGCAGACACTGGAGAATGGCTCCTTGGGTTAGGGATGTGTGAGGGCAGGTGGGCCTCCTTGCTTATCCTGTGGGCAAAGCATGCTGAAACTCAGCAGGGAAGGGAAGAGAGAAGACAAGACAGGTCTGAAATGAAGAGCACATGGAAATAATTATCCAGATAGACAGCTGTGTCACAGTCAGGGGCCACAGAGTGCATAGGAAATTGAAACTATAAGACAATGAAAAATAATTACCTAAGAAAAAATTCACTGCAGTGAAATTGAAATATTAGCTACCAAAAATCTCAAGTACTAAGAGACAATTTCATTGTACTTCAAGAAAGCTTGGTCCATTCTGGAAATTTTCTAAATTTGTTTCTCTTAAATCTAAATCCAAGCACCTGCTATTTCCTGGAGATCATTTGTGTTCTGATCAGCTCAGCTGGTAATTTCTGTAGCACACAAACAGATCCACACAATGGTGGTTCTCATCTCACTTGCTAAAACCACCTAGAGACATTGAATTGTATGCCTCTCCTTTTCTTGTTTTCTCTCTTAATAAGTTGATCCAAATAATAAAATAAAAATGAACTCCAGGAGGCAAGCCTTTCCTAATGAGAAGTAAATGATGGGAACTGCACATAAGATTGAGCTTTTTATTATTATTATTATTATTATTATTATTATTATTATTATTATTATTATATTTATATGAAAAGAGCAATAATGGCAATAGGTTATGCATCAATAGCAGCAACAGGTTTTCCAGGTTCTGCAATCATTTGAACAAAATTGTAGAGATATCCAGCACACTGCATTTAAAAAAAAACACAAAAAACAAACAACAACAAAAAGTAAAAAACAAAATCCCAGAAAACACCACAGTTCTGTTAATCTTGTGGAACTTGACACTATTTTTTTTTAAATTAGCTTCTCAGTCATCATCTGGAAGGAAATCATTCTGAGCAACATCATTAAAAACAGCTCTGATAAAACATGGTCACTACTATGTATCATAAAGCAGGTCCATATATGAGTGAGTACATATCATGTTTGTCTTTTTGTGATTGGGTTACCCTTCTCAGAATGGTTTCTTCGAGTTCCATCCATTTTCCTACAAATTTCAAGATTCCATTGTTTTTTTTGTTTTTTTTTTCTGCTGAGTAGTACTCCATTGTGTAAATGTACCACATTTTCTCTATCCATTCTTCGGTTGAGGGGCATCTAGGCTGCTTCCAGTTTCCGACTATTACAAATAATGCTGCTATGAACATGGTTGAACAGATGTCCTTGTTATATGAATGTGTTCCTTTTGGGTATATGCCTAGGAGTGGAATTGCTGGATGTTGTGGTAGACTCATTCCCATTTTCTTGAGGAGTCGCCATACTGATTTCCACAGTGGCTGTACAAGTTGGCACTCCCACCAGCAGTGGAGGAGTGTTCCTCTTTCTCTGAATCCTCTCCAGCATAAACTGTCATTGGTATTTTTGATTTTAGCCATTCTGACAAGAGTAAGTTGATATCTCAGAGTGGTTTTGATTTGCATTTCCCTTATAGCTAAGGATGTTGAACACTTTCTCAAGTGTCTTTCAGCCATTTTAGATTCCTCTATTGAGAATTATCTATTTAGTTCTGTACCCCACTTTTTAATTGGGTTGTTTGATGTTTGGGGGACTAGCTTCTTGAGTTCTTTGTATATTTTGGAGATCAGCCCTCTGTCAGATGTGGGGGTTGGTGAGTAACTTTTCCCAGTCTGTGGGCTGCCTTTTTGTCTTGCTGACTGTCTCCTTTGCCTTACAGAAGCTTCTCAGTTTCTGAAGGTCCCATTTATCAATTGTTGACCTCAGTGTCTGTGCTAATGGTGTAATGTTCAGGAAGTGGTCTCCTGTACTGATTAATTCAAGGGTATTTCCCACTTTGTCTTCTTATAGTTTCAGTGTAGCTGGATTTATGTTGAGATCTTTGATCCATTTTGACTTAAGTTTTGTGCAAGGCGATAGGCTTGGGTCTAACTGCAGTCTTCTACATGTCTGCAACCAGTTATGGCAGCACCATTTGTTGAAGATGTTTTCTTTGTTCCATTGTATAGATTTGGATTGTTTGTCAAAGATCAGGTGTTCATAGGTGTATGGGGTAATATCAGGGTTTTAAATTGTATTCCATTGGTCTACCAGTCTATTTTTGTGCCAATATCAAGCTGTTTTCAGGACTATAGCTCTGTAATAGAGCTTGAAGTCAGAGATGGTGATGCCTCCAGAAGTTCCTTTATTGTATAGGGATGTTTTGGCTATCCTGGGTCTTTTGTTTCTCCATATAAAGTTGAGAACTGTTCTTTCAAGGTCTGTGAAGAATTGTGTTGAGATTTTGATGGGGATTGCATTGAATCTGTAGATTGCTTTTAGCAAGATTGCCATTTTTACTATGTTGAGCCTATCTATCCAAGAGCATGGGCGATCTTTCTATTTTCTGGTATCTTCTTTAATTTCTTTCTTTAGAGACTCAAAATTCTTATGGTACAGGTCTTTCACATTTTTGGCTAGTGTTACCCCAAGGTATTTTATGTTGTTATTAGCAATTGTAAAGGGCGATGTTTCTCTGATTTCTTTCTCGACCTATGTGTCATCGGTGTATAGTAGTGCTACGGATTTTTTTGAGTTAATCTTGTATCCTGCCACTTTGCTGAAGGTGTTTAACAACTGTAGGAGTTCCCTGGCAGAGTTTTTCGGGTCACTAATGTAGACTATCATATCGTCTGCAAGTAGTGAGAGTTTGACTTCTTCCTTTCTGATTTGTATTCGATTGATCTCCTTTTGTTGTCTTATTGCTCTCGCTAGGACTTCAAGGACAATATTGAAGAGGTATGGAGAGAGTGGACAGCCTTGTCTTGTCCCCGATTTTAGAGGAATTGGATCGAGTTTCTCTCCATTTAATTTGATGTTGGCTGTTGGCTTGCTGTATATTGCTTTTTTTATATTGGGGTATGTTCCTGTTATTCCTGATTTCTCCAAGACCTTTATCATGAAGGGGTGTTGGATTTTGTCAAAGGCTTTTTCAGCATCTAGTGAGATGATCATGTGGGGTTTTTTCCTCACTCTGTTTATATGGTGGATTACATTGATAGATTTTCATATGTTGAACCATCCTTGCATCCCTGGGATGAAGCCTACTTGATCAGGGTGGATGATTTCTCTGATATGATCTTGTATCTTTATTCGATTTGCTAGGATTTTATTGAGAATTTTTGCATCAATGTTCATGAGGGATATTGGTCTATAGTTCTCTTTCTTAGTTGTGTCTTTGTGTGGCTTGGGTATCAAGGTTATTGTAGCCTCTTAAAAAGTGTTTGGCAATGTCCCTTCTGATTCTATTTTGTGGAACAATTTGAGGAGTATTGGTATTAGCACTTCTTTGAATTTCTGGTAAAATTCTGCAGTGAATCCATCCAGCCCCGGGCTTTTTTTGGTTGGGAGACTTTTGATGACTGCTTTTATTTCCTTAGAGTTTATAGGTCTGTTTAAGTTGCTTATTTGTTCTTGATTCAATTTTGGTAAGTGATAACTGTCCAGAAAATTGTCCATTTCCTTTAAATTTTCCAATTTTGTGGAGTACAGGTTTTCAAAAAATGACCTGAAGATTCTCTGAATTTCTTCAGTGTTCGTTGTTATGTCCCCCTTTTCATTTCTGATTTTGTTAATTTGCATGATCGCTCTCTGCTTTTTGGTTAATTTGGATAACGTTTTGTCTATTTTGTTGATTTTTCTCAGAGAACCAACTCTTTCTTATATTGATTCTTTGAATTGTTTTCTTTGTTTTGACTTTATTGATTTCTGCCCTCAGCTTGATTATTTCCTGGTGTCTGCTCCTCCGGGGTGAATTTGCTTCCATTTTTTCTAGAGCTTTCAGTTGTGATGTCAGATCTCTGGTGTGACTATTCTCTAGTTTCTTCATGTGAGCACTTAGAGCTATGAACTTTCCTCTTAGTACTGCTTTCAAAGTGTCCCATAAGTTTGGGTATGTTGTGTCAACATTTTCATTGAATTCTAGGGAGTCTTTAATTTCTTTCTTTATTTCTTCATTGACCCAGGAATGTTGCAAATTTGTGTTGTTCAATTTCCATGAGTTGGTAGTTTTTTTGAACTTTGATTTGTTTTTGATTTCTGTCTTTAAAGCATGGTGGTCTGATAAGACACAGGATTATTCCAATTTTTTTGTACCTGTTGAGGTTTGCTATGTTGCCAAGAATGTGGTCAATTTTTGAGAAGGTTCCATGTGATGCTGAAAAGAAGGTATTTTCTTTTGTGTTTGGATAGAAAGTTCTATAAATGTCTATTAATCCCAATTGGGTCATAACTTCTGTTAGTTCCTTTGTCTCTTTGTTAAGTTTCTCTCTGGTGGTCCTGTCTAGTGGTGAGAGTGGGGTGTTGAAGTCGCCTACTATTACTATGTGAGGCCTTATTTGTGATTTTAGTTTTAATAATGTTTCTTTTACGAATGTCGGTGCCTTTGTATTGGAGGCATAGATGTCTAGAATTGAGACTTCTTCCTGATGGATTTTTCCTGTGATGAATATGAAATGACCTTCTTCTTCATCTCTTTTGATTGATTTTAGTTTGAAGTTTATCTTGTTAGATACAAGGATAGCTACCCCAGCTCATTTCTTAGGTCCATTTGATTGGAGTATCTTATCCCAACCCTTTACTCTGAGGTAGTGTCTGTCTTTGAATTCAAGGTGTGTTTCTTGTATGCAGCAGAAGGATGGATTCTGTCTTCGTATCCAATCTGTTAGCCTGTGTCTTCTTATAGGTGAGTTAAGACCATTAATATTGAGGGAAATTAAGTTCCATTCAGTGTTTATTCTTGTTTGTTTTTCGTTTGTTGTTGGGTACTGGTATTGTATGTGGCTTTATCCTGCCTTTTATTTTGTGTTCTTGTAGAGTGGGATTATCTATTGCCTATGTTTATGCGATTGTAGTTAATTTCCTTAGGTTGGAGTTTTCCTTCCAGTACTTTCTGTAGGGCTGGATTAGTGGTTACATATTGTTTAAATATGGTTTTGTCGTGGAATATCTTTTTTTCTCCATTTATAGTGATTGAAAGTTTTGCTGGGTGTAGTAGTCTGGGTTGGCATCCATCTTCTCTCAGAGTTGGTAGACTATCTATCCAGGACCTTCTAGCTTTCAGAGTTTTCATGGAGAAATCTGGTGTAATTCTGATAGGTTTGCCTTTATATATTACTTGGCCTTTTTCCCTTGCTGCTCTTAATATTTTTTCT
The DNA here is from genome assembly GCF_003668045.3 of Cricetulus griseus. Classification (NCBI taxonomy): domain Eukaryota; kingdom Metazoa; phylum Chordata; class Mammalia; order Rodentia; family Cricetidae; genus Cricetulus; species Cricetulus griseus. Next base: position 82,548,653 of record NW_023276806.1, read on the forward strand.
TTATTCTGTACGTTTGGTGTTTTAGTTATTATGTGATGAGGGGACTTTCTTTTGTGGTCCACTCTATTTGGCATTTTGTAGGCACTTATACTTTCATTGGTATGTCTTTCTTTAGGTTGGTAAAGTTTTCTTCTATGATTTTGTTGAATATGTTTTCTGTACCTTTGAGTTGGGTTTCTTCACCTTCTTCTATACCTATTATCCTTAGGTTTGGTCTTTTCACGGTGTCCCAAATTTCCTGAATATTTTGTGTTATGGATTTTTTAGACTTCAGATTTTCTTTGCTTGACGAGTTTGTTTTCTCTAGTTTGTCTTCAGCTCTGAGATTCTGTCTTCCATCTCTTGTATTCTATTGGTTATGGTTGCATCTGTGGTTCCTGATTGTTTAGTAAGCTTTTCCACTTCCAGCATTCCCTCAGTTTGTGTTTTCTTTATTGTCTCTAATTCAGTTTTTCAGGTCCTTAACTGTTTCCTTCAGCTATTTAATTGTATTTTCTTGTCTTTTTTTGGCTTTCCTTGATTTCTTGCATCTTTTGGTTTGTCTTTTCTTCCATTTCTCTGAAGGATTTTCCGATTTCCTCTCTTAGATTCTCTATCATTTCCATGAAGTTGTTTTTAAGGTTGCTCTCTTCTGGTTCTTCTGTATTGGGATGTTCATGTCTTGCTGGTGTAGAGTCCCTAGAGTCTATTGGTTTTCCTGTTGTTGGATGTGTTCTTATATTGTCGTCTTCCCATCTCTTGTTCCAGTGGGTACAGTTGGTGTCACTTCCTTTCCTGCTGTGTATGGGTCTGGTGTTCTCTTCAGGTGTGTGCAATTGACTTTGATACTCTGGTGGGTTTTTACTTGGGTACAGGCAGGTTTGAATCACTCTCCAGGTAGGTGAGAGCAGCACTGGCGCAGAGATGTCAGCAGACTCTGGGTTACTTGGTCCTCAGGTGTCGAGTCGTCCTGTCGAAGATTCCTCTGGACTCTCTGCACACTGTGGGAGCCTGGAATGGCCCAGTGAACTCAGTAGAGACAGGATCCCAGGGTCCTCAGGGACCGATTCTGTCTGCAGATCCTGGGGTGGGATTTGTCAGGGCAGGCAGGTGGAAGTTGGGCCCAAGTTAGGGGCCGAATCAGCTTACCTCTGGATTCTCTGCACTCTGTGGGGACCCGGAATGGCCCATCGAACTCAGTGGAGACAGGATCCCAGGGTCCTCAGGGACCGATTCAGTCTACCTGCAGATCCCAGGGCTGGATTTGCCAGGGTGGACATTTGAAGATGGGCCCAAGTTAGGGGCAGAATCAGCTCACCTCTGGGTTCTCCGCACTCTGTGGGGGCCTGGAATGAAGACTGAGCTTTTTAACAGCTAAAAATAATAAAAGGCTAACTCTGCATAACACCATGCTGTTGAAATCCCCTGTATTCCTTCTACCCTTGGTAGCCAGAGACCTGTTGACAATGACTTGGTCCCCAGTATCCCAGTATACAGTCCTCTAATCCATTAAATAGAAATTATAGTGATAGCTACACTATCAGATCATTGTGAAAAAAAAACAAATGTATTTAAAACAATAAAAATAGTGCCTATAGATAGTAAGAATAGGCAAACATACAGTATTTCAGAAAATTATGAGACAAAGGATAATTAGAATCTAAGAAAAAGGAAAACAGCAAGGGGGTAAGAAGAGAATATTATTATTTTCTTCAGTGTTTCAAATAATGTTTTACATATATTTTGAGAATACATTAAAACAAAAATTGATACAGCCAAAATTGGAAAATAGGTAATAGATGGGCAGTTATATATGCAAATTAATGCTCAGCTATCATGAAAAAAAAGAGTTAAATTAATTCAGGGCCCTGAAAGCTACTGGTCAGAATACATTTATTACATGCTAATTTAATCAGGCATTTGTTACATTCACAAGCATTCTATATGTTTATTCATACATGTACACACAAACATTCTCATTTGCATACACACACACACACACACACACACACACACAACACACACATATATATATATATATATATATATATATATATGTACTTGAGAAACACAAAGTTTAAAACCTATAGCACTATATCACACCTCATAATGATGTGTAATATCAAAAGATGGAGCAATTTAAGTATCTTGTGTCACCCATAACTTCTTTTTAAAGGCAGCTAATTGAGCCAGCTTGGCAGCATGAACCTGCAATTCTAGCTACCTGGAAGAGGGAGGCACAAAGGTCAAAAGCTCCAGAAATCTCTGGGCCATAGAACAAACTCAAAGTCATTATGCATAAAATAGCAAGGTCCTATCTCAAAATGTACAATGAAATGAAGGCTGGGAATGTAGCTCAATGCTAACATCATAAATGTGCTTGCCTAATATGCTGAAGACACTTATTCCAATCCCCACTACAGAGTGTTTTTAAAATGTATTGCTACATTTTCATTTGGTACCAGAGTCACAATTTGATTTCCACTGGAATAGAAACTGGCAGCCCTTCTTTCCTACCTGCTCCTGGGAATTTTTCAATATGATGTCCACTGTCCACTTGTAGTTAAGTCTGAAATCTCATTTTGCTGTCTTGTGAAAAACAGGTGGATGATATCCTCTCACCTCTTTATACCAGAAAGTGTTACCTCCCATCCCAGTGCTGTTTAAAAGACCCCAATTCTTCCCAACTCTGCATTTTTCACATGGTGTTAAGATGAACACTTCCTTTTCAGACAACTCTCTGCTGCTACCTGAGACAGGGAGGAATGAAGTAGCCTCTGGACAGAGCAAGCTGAAACTAGCTGAGCATGAATTTCTGTAGCAATGAGGTAAATGGGGTTGAGTTCAAGTTCCAGTAATGCTTCTAATAGCTTTTTGATGATTTTCCAAGTTTTATCTATTTTTTTCTCTATCTGTAGTTAAATTATATCCTTCCCCATTGCACATTGTATATAATAGTGATACAAATGAACCTAAAAATAGCCTCGTCTGTTATGTTCTCTTTTGCCCTAACAATGAAGTAATTTGGTAGACTGACCCACAGTGCTTTTATAGCCTTCACATAATCTAGATAAGCACTCTAACAGAGGCAAAGATTTTTTAGATCTACATTTAAGGATGATTTAGGAACATTATACCTTTGTGATGCCTGAGGGAAGAGTAGGAAGGAAGATGAATGAAAGTGAAATCCATTAAAATAAAACACACTGAAAAAACCACACATGTTCTTCCACTATTTTTGAAGTCTCTGCTAAAATAAAACACCCTTTAATTTACATAGATTTATTCAGAGTATCCAGTATTATTCAGGTGATATTATTCTCAGAAACAAATTTTACATGTTTATATTTTCAAACTTCATTATATTTTCTATAGCTATATTCTTAAATTTTTGAATAATTTTCTCACTAGGACTTGGGTAAAACCTTTTCTAAACATTATTATGAAATACATTTTAACATTATTCTGGATGCAACATGAAACAAGTCCTGTTAATTATACATTCACATTTAATGAAAATAAAATCAGTGAAGCGATTTGAGAAAGTAACATAAGGCATAATCAGGCCTTCAAACACATCATAGATCATGGATCTCACAGGTTTGAGCCTCCTGATGTTAGTATTATTGTTACTGTTTAAATAATAACTTCATTAAAATTTAAAAGATTTTATTCATGCAATTACTCCCAAAGCAAATAAATTAATTCCTTGTTCTATAATTACCTTTCAAAGGCTTCCAATAAAAATTTTCACAAACATCTAAATTTCTTACAAAGTATATATGTGATGAAAACTAATGACTCTGAAATAATTTTCCAAGTTTGAGTATGTAGCTATCTACTCATTTCTAATGTTCACATGTATTTGTGGTCCATCATATATTTCCTCTTTCTTTTCTTTCTATCCTTAACAAAGGACAAAATGCAAAAGATTGAATTTATTAAAATTTAAATACTTGGTCAACACTTTAGTAGTTGTAATAGTATTGTTGTGAGATGAGGAGTTAGAGCTAATATTGTTTTAAATATTTAAGTGTTTGTTTTCTGATTTGCTAGGAGTTCTGCACACAGAGATAGAAGAGGAAAGTTGTATTTATGATATATATGTCAACCATCATCTGCCACTGTTCATTGGTACCAAAAGAAAAAGACAAGCAAACTAAACCAATCAGAATTTTTTCATGCACACTAGAATAAGCATTTTAATGTCAGCTCTTAGCTTTCAAATTTCTATTTATATAGGCAGTCAATTTCCCCCATCATCTCAAATATATAGATTCTATTCCCCATGTGTTCTCCAAAAGAATTCATGAACAAAAAATGCATTAGAGCAAAGTAAGCATTTCTTCTGATAACTTGCAATGAAGGAGAGAGATAAAGGAGAGAGATAAAGGGCACTTGCTTTACAGTGCCCATAGGAAACATTCAGAACAAAACCTACCCAGGAGGAAATTCTTATCCCCAAACCCCATCTTCTTAGAGTAAGATTTTGCTTTTCCCCAACCCTCCTTTTTCTAGGTTCTATAATTTGACTCTCCCTCTAATTGCATGGTCTCCTAATATGTAAAAACATTAAGGTTTATTCTGGCTTTTGGTCTCAAAATGTAGATCCAAGTTCAAATCCAGGGATAGCAAAATACAGCCCAAAATGGTTGTCAAGGCCAGCTCCTGGAGGTATTATGCTATCCCACAGAGCTCAGCCTTCCAAATCCTTCTGTCCCTTGACAAAATGCATGTCTCAAGATAAATGTCAATTAATGAACTATTCCTCTGCTTACAATATTTAGTGTTTCTGTGAATATCAGAAGAATAATGGTAATCTTCATTCCCAACTTGACTGTATTTGTAATCACCTTGGTGATATAGCTTTGGGTTTGTCTGAGAGGACATTTCCAGAGAATTTTAGGTAAGGAGGAATAACCCACCCTGAGTGTATCTGGCAGCATCACATTGTCTGGAGTCCTGGACTAAACAAAAGGGGAAAAGGGGAAAGTTAACGAACTGCTAGTATTCACTTCTCCCTGCTTCTGGACGCCTCTCATCATGTCATCCCTGCCATCATTACCAGTAATATTTCTTACACCATGAGTCAAAATAAATTATTCCTCTGTCCCTTAAATATTTTGTCACAATGGGAGAAAAGTAACTAATTAAGCACATTAACTGCTATTAGTTAATTAACAAGACAGGGAGAGACTAATGGTTTTGCCTCTGTCAAAATGACAGTACAGTTAGTGAGGTAATCTAGGATATTGGGATAAAAACAAGAAATGTGACCCAAGAGCTAGCACTTGTTATTTAATTCATTATTCCAAAATTCTTTGATTGAGTGGCATTAAGAAAGGAATCCCAGGGTCACTGGCTACATCTTAAACTGGTGACTGCTCTTTAATGCTTATTCTACCCATAGATCTCATTGAAGAGTCTCAACTCCTGTTTTATCAGTACTGTGCCTTCAGGTTTCTTAAAATGTGGATGGAGTTTGTATTAGTTTTCTACAAGTTTTATAATTATCAGAAAATACAAGTTAAAGGGAGAATTAGAAACAGCAAACAGGAAGAAAAGCTTTTCATAGCTGTTACCCATACCTCAGCCATTACATAAAGGGCTGTGCCTCTATAGTGACTCCTCCTGAGAGGCCAGCAATTGCTCCCATTGCTCTTGCATTATAACTAAAGCATCAGCACAGCAGAGAAAGAGAAGCAGTGCCTTGGTGTTGTGGTGTTGTTATGAACAAATTAGAATCATTTAGGATATCACAACAGTTTCCATGGGCCACACCTTGATCAATGGAAAACCTTAGATATATCCTTCCTTAGAAGACACTGTATTAGTCAGAATGACCTAAAATACACCCAGGAAAATTTATGTGGAAGCCATTTTCTTCGAAGAGAACACAGATTCTAAAGTTATGCAATGTAGCAGGCCAAAATGTTGTTTAGTTGTCTGAAAGTTTCATCTCATAACATTGCATATAGTTTGATGAGTGCAATAATGAATACTGAAAATAATAGCCTACCTTGTTAAATATATGAAAGTTACAATAAATTTCAGGGATATTACAAATAATTCATCATATCAAAAGAAAATAAATCTTTGTATAACATCATTTTGTTATTCCATGTCCAGTCATTAAAAAAAACAAAACATGTAGAGTAAATAGCTATTTGTAAAGATGTACTTATTCTTCCAATTACCTTAATTAATCATGCATACATACATGTATTTTCTATAAGATATAGTTTTTAGTTTGGATATATATATATATATATATATATATATATATATATATATATATATTATTGATGTAGTCATCTACCTAATATATAGAAACAAAATTGAGCGAAGATCATTGATAGAGCACACTAAAACACTTTCAATGCTTAGATGGCTCAGTATATAATGTATTAGGGAATCATGAATGAGGACCAGAGTTAGGCACAACAATGGCAACATAAAGCTAGATGCAGTAGCACATGTCTGTAATCCCATCAGATTCAAGGGGCTCTTCAGAAGCTTGCTAGACAGGTAGCCTGGTGTGCACAGAGGTGAAAAAGAGGCCCTATTTCAAGACTGTAGAAGGCCTGACCCCAGAGGTTGTCCTCTGACCTCCACACATTCACTGTGGATCACACACACCTCCTCCCTTACACTCATGACCTTCACACAGACACACATGTGCTACATATGCACACATGAAAATCCTTCCAGAAATTCTACAGGATATTTCAATGAGGTATTTTTGAAAGACTCTCATCTATTGAAAAGCCACTCAAGCTTTCCCACTTGTGAATTGTTCTCTTAAGAACCCTAAAACACACATTTTGTCCCTTCTGACTCCAACTGTTTCATTAAATGAATGAAGTCTTAAAGTACCACAATATCATTAATTAAATAATACAATGTAATAAAACTGTCTCTAAAACTTGAAGGCTTTAGATTTGGGTAAGAAAGGTTTATCTACTCCATTGGTCGTCAGTTTACAGGGAATTCAAGATCAAAATGGTCTACATTATTTTCACAATAATCTAGAGTCACTGGCTCCTACTTGGTCATGGAGCTGATAGGGGAGCCCTGCTGGCAGGCCTACATCTAACTTGCTTCTTTAGAAAGTCTAACACTGTGGATGCTGGCCATGGAGTCGTAATGCTTTCTTCTGTTTTCCAAAGATATGATACTAGCAAATAATTAGCCTTTCTGAGTCTTAATTTTCTTATTTAACAAGTCCTTATAAATATGAAGTCATTTTCACATGAGACTTCCCCCTAATCCCAAACAAACCTAAACAAACTAATGTGAAAACCTATGGTTATACTGAACATAATTATAGTGATAATACTCATTTGTTTAATTATAACACAGTAATTGAGCAATAATCAGTGATTCCATTTTGAATAAAATATGCATATTCTATGGATAATTAGTACAATAGGATGGGCAGTCTCTGGCTCTTGTTCACATCTGTGTGTCTTCTCTTTCAGGAAACAGATTTATTAGATCACAAGCAGCACATCCATTTGGGAACTTCAGCAAAGAATGAACGCCGAACAATCCTAAAATATGGAGAACAAAATTAATCCTTACCAAATTAAAATTTTTTGACAGTTGAGATCAAGTCATTTCTTTTCCTACTACTAATGCAATATTACCTCAATAATCAGGTCAAGTAATTAAGACCTATGGGACTGTCAGGAAATGCAGAACAGCATTTCTCAGAGATTGCCTGGGCCATGATCTCTATGAGGATTGATACAAATATCTGCCCTAAAAAACTGAATACTCTACTTTAGGATATTTGCTAAGTACCAGCCAAAGGTGCCTACAATTTAAAACCAAGACACTAAAGTGTGGCTAGTAGAGCAAAACCACTGACAGGACCCACAATTTGTTACAAAGGCATTTTCTATGGTTCCATGGAAGCCATAGAATTGGCATATAAGTGTTGTCAAAGGACCTTCATCACACACAGTAAAATTTTGAAACTACTAGCATGATTTCAAGAATATAGTTTGTCTCAGAATCAACCTGGAACTATTAAACACTTGAAAAACCTTCCTATGACCATTGTAAATTTTAAGAATCCCCAATACAGGAGGAGAATATTAGCCACAAATCAATATTTGTTTGAAATTTTAACTGAGATCTGTATTTACGAAGGAGTATGTAGGGTATATTTGCAGCTAAAACACTGGAACTTGCACCAGACTGATGCATAAAGCAGAGGTTGTTGCAGATGGACTCTAGAAAGGGAAGTCAAGGGGCTTTGCATAGGACAAATCTAATTCAGAAACAAATGCCCTATGTTGTGATTTTTGTATAAATGGATTATGTGACTGCTCCATAGTACTTTAATGGAAAGGTTTTCATTGTACATATAAAGGAGAAAACATATTGCTGAATGGGGGACAAGCTCCAGTCAGTAACAGGGTATAAGAAAGAAGACCTCAGAGTAACAAGGGTGTAAGAAAAAATTATCTATCTGAGGGCTTTTAGAGATAACTTTCTATCTATCTGAGCAGAAAAATAATAAAAAATAAACACTCACTTTATGATGGTAAATAATTCTTACTTCATCTTAAATAATCCCTCTGGGAATCTCTCTGTCTCCACACAGCTACATTCTTTACAGCTACATATCTCTCTTTACAAACATACATCCCTCTCCTCCATGGCCATAGTCTCTACACACAGGTGCATCTATTTTCACGTGGCTACACATCTTTCTTTTATACAAATTTCTCTTCTCTTTTTTATATACATCTCTTTTCTATACAACTTTATCTTTCATATATATATATACACACACTCAGCCACAGCTATACATTTCATCTACATAGCTCTCTCACCCTACAGGACTTTACACAGTTCCTTCACACTCTCTCATGAGTCCCTTTGAATAGCAGCAGCTCTTTTACACAGAATTCTCTTTCTCTCTCTCTCTCTCTCTCTCTCTCTCTCTCTCTCTCTCTCTCTCTCTCTCTGTCTCCCCACACACACACACTCATACCTCTTCTACATTATTTACTCACTCTTTCACTCACTACTCACATCTCTTTCATGCTTCTGTTCCTTCATCATCTCTGACATTTCTCTCTCTGTCCATTCAACTACATCCTTCATTCAGCATGCGCACGCAGCTCTTATATGGCTCTATACAGCCACCTCTCACTACACCACTGCTCCTCTCACAGTCAAACCCTAGACAATTATATCAATTATATGTTACATTTTCAGGGTCCAGCCCATTCTCATGACACAAGATAAGTCACACAGTTTCTCTTACCCTAGGGTGGTCACATTAACTGGCCAGTGAGTTAACTGGTCACATTAACTTATCCATGCATGTAGCCTAAATGGTTAGGGTTCTCGACAGAAAGTAAATAGTTGGCTGAACCAGGAACCTTTAATATAAACTGAGGCAGTAGCTCGGAGTAAAATGATAACTACTGAGAAATTTATATCTACTAAAGTTGCCTCAAGCTCGGACCTTGAATCATCTATAAAGAATACCTGAGAAAATGACTTCGTATATTTGTCTTTGGGGGAAACCATATATTAGTCTGGGGGCAGGGCAACCAGCTTGCTTTGGATAAGTTCTGAAGTCTAAAACTAGCTGTCTTTGTGACTGAGAAAATTATTACTTTCCTATGCCAGTCTGAATAATAAAAGATAGTATTTTTTCTTTCCTTTTTGTATTTGAAATAGAAACAAGCCTGTTTTCCATGTCAATCCCAGTTCCCTCTCCCTCCCCTCCCCCACCGACCCCCCCATCAAATCCCCTTTCTGCTCCCCAGTGCTTTTATTCATCAAAATTATACGGCTTAAGCAGAAATCATCTTTCTGATCATCCATAGCTATATGTGTGTAAAATATCTGGAATATATACATGAGATAAACACACAAGCAGTGAAAAACACCCATAGCAGTTCTTAGGGAAGAAATTAAGTGGCACATGAGAGAAATTACAAACAGGAACAATGTCTCCACAGTCATTGACCCTATGGCTCTCCAACAGAGAGTTATTCCATTCTTCTGGTGGGCTGACCTCGTTATTGACCATGCTTGAGAACAGACCACAAGATAACAATACAAAACTCACTTTAAGAGTTTTATCAGTAAAGAGTAGGGAGAGGGGGTGTGTGCAGACCTGTCTGGAAGAAACATGGTGAGAGAGGAAGTAGTTCGGCATGCATACGGCGTCTGGCGTCTTAGTAGTCATGTGTGCGCATAAGGCCCTGACGGTTGCCTGAATGCTATTGGTGCATGCATCGCCAACCCTGGAAATGTTAATACTTGGGATGACTGAGCAGTTTGCCGAAATGCTGACAGCCACATGTGTGACCGTGGCACCCGGAAATGACAACATTCCAATCTTTTGTTTGTTATAAAAAGTGAGGGGTTAAGGATAGCCTTGTGTGGGAATAGGAGCATTGGGTCTCTCGGAACTACTTCAAGCTGACTTAGTTGGTACTGGTCATCCCTAGGGGGCTTGTCCTCGGGTGCCTGGTTGTTTTTCCTATTTGATCTCTGTGGAATCATCTGTGCCTCTTGGACCTGACAGCTTGAACAAAACAAAATGCTGGTGAGGCAGAAGATGAAGTTCAGAAAAAAATTCCTTAGATTCTGGGAATTGAGGGAGCAGGGTCCCAAGATGAGGGGGATTCCCATGATGAGGGAAGGGGTTCCCGGGACCAAGGAAAGGTTGAATAATACTTATCTGGAGTGAGTCTGACCTATTTGGGTGGATCCAATTCAGCTTTCTTGGAGCTTACAAGAACTTTTTAGTTTATAAAAGATGTAAGTTTTAGACATATTACAAAGCAACCAAAGTGAATTTAAAATCCTGGACTTGTAGTTATGATAATATAGTGCTTGAGTATAATATTTAATACTCTGCTAGAGTTGGGTCAATAGCTTATCAGAATTTTATTGGTTAGTGTTAAAGTTATAGACAGTCACACACACACACAGAGAGAGAGAGAGAGAGAGAGAGAGAGAGAGAGAGAGAGAGAGGAAACACCAACTAAACTTTTTAATTCCCATATTAAACAAACCTTAAGGCACCTGTTTTGGTTTTTTGTTTGTTTGGTTTTCATCATCATGATTATCACCTTTGTCCTGCGCGATAGTCTTGCCGGCAAGAACCACACAGGACATTCGGATCCTTCTGCAGCAAAGCTTTAATCGTCTTGAGAGGAGAGCATAAGCTTACCAGAGCGGAGACCCCGAGCCAAGAATCCCATCCCCTAATAAAGGCTGGCAACCGCCGCCTCGGACGTGTCACCCCATGATTGGCTGCAGCTCATCGGGCCATATGAGGCCACGGAATAGGCAGAGATCAAGGAATGGAAAATTACCCAGTGCCTGCGCAATAATCTTGTTTACATTCGGTGCCTGCTGGATGCAGGCGCCATCTTGTAATGGAGAGTGCAGGGACGGCTCCCTACATCTCCCCCTTTTTTATTAATTAATGATAAGGCTTTATATTTTTACAAGCAAATAGGTCACCCAAATGTTGAGGGATAGAGGCAGAGGTTGTACCTTCCCAATCAAACATTAAGACTGTGTACAAGAGTCGCCATCAGGCTGTTAGCTTGACCCGAAGCGCTCTCGACCTGTCCTCTGCCGTTTTTCTGGGAAAGGGAGACTAGGGCAGGCAACCCTTATGCAGGACAACATGCCTCCCAGAGAAGCCTGCATACTGGGCAACTCTCTGTGCGATGCCTTGCTCGACATCCCTCATGGGCTGCTCAAGCCAGACACTCTACCCTGTGCAATGAGCCTAGGCTCCGGGTGTGCAAGAGCTGTCTGGCCGGCGGCCTATTGCTTAAGCATAGTTAGCCAAATATCAGTGGAAGCCCCTTGTTCCAAAGCTACAAGCGCTTGGGCGATAACCACCTTGTCTCTCTTAGTTTGAGCCCTGAGCCTACAGACCAGCCAGAGAAGCAACACCAATCCGCAGCAAACGGCTGCACCAAACAATCCCATCCCCACCCATTCCTTAAAATAGGAGACAGCTGAAGCGATCTATGATGACAATCTCTCCGTCAAGGACAGGAGTTAATCTGGATAATAGCGGCTCTCAACTCCCGGGGAGAGGGTGGAGTTCCGACTTTTGAGGGTCCGAAGGGGCTCTTCGGGTGAGTCTTTCCGGGATCCACAGGGGATTCTCTTCATCCTGTGGAAAAACACATATAGCTCTCCTGGATCTTATGAGAATAGGATCTGGGCCTCTCCAAAGACCAGTTAAGATATCTTTCCATTTTATCATTTCCTTTGGCCTTTTAGGTTCTGAGGTGTGACGCTTGGCCGCAGTATGGCCCTGAGCATCAATGTTTAGAAAATTAAGGGTAAAAAGTGCCATGGATATTGCAACTCTTGGCACCAAGGGTAAGGATGCTCCCATTCCCTCCTTTTGTTTGATTAAATAAGACTTAAGCGTGCGATGGGCACGTTATATGAGGCTTTCCCCAGGCATTCCAGGCCTCCAAGAAGTGTTGAATAACATGCACGGCCTTTTCCCCTGTCAAAGACTGGGAAAGCCATCTGCAATTTTCTCCGCTCCTCTAATGGTAAAAAGGAGTCGGTACCAAATAATGGGGGTGCTGATGGAAGTACACCCGCTGGATTAACAGGTCTCTTAAATTTACCGGGGTGTGACCGGTTATCCCCTATTTTCTCTCCCTCCTTTTTTGTTTCTTTTTCACCTAGCTGAGCTGTTTCCCCAGTATTTAAGACTTCATCTCCTGAGCTTTCAGAGTCATCAGAGCTATCAAGATTTAAAGCTTTAATCTCATTTACAGAATCATCTAACAAATTACTCATTCCCTTGTCATTAGACACCCCGGGAGGTCCTTATTCGTTGCAGTTTCTCTTCTTACACACACTCCCTTGTCACTAGACATCCCGGGAGGTCCTTTTTCCTTTTTTATTGTCCCGTGCGCCCCACCTCTCACTACATTCGGTTTCTGACATGTAATTTTGGACTTCTTCAAGATTTCTACAACAGTGAAAAAGATCAACAATCCCAAGCCAAAGTCCAGAAAAGACATACCTCTCCAAATTTACCACTCTGCAGTTCTGAATCCGCCCCATCCGAGGGGTCTCCGAGATGCCGGCGATGTTAACAAGTTCCCAGGTTTGGGCACCAGATGTCCCGTGCGATCGCCTTGCCAGCAAAAACGACACGGGGACACTCATCAGGATCCTTCTGCAGTAAAGCTTTAATGCGTCTTGAGAGGAGAGCATAAGCTTACCAGAGCGGAGACCTCGAGCCAAGAATCCCATCCCCTAATAAAGACTGGCAACCGCCGCCTCGGACGTGTCACCCCATGATTGGCTGCAGCTCATCGGGCCATATGAGGCCACGGAATAGGCAGAGATCAAGGAATGGAAAATTACCCAGTGCCTGCGCAATAATCTTGTTTACATTCGGTGCCTGCTGGATGCAGGCGCCATCTTGTAATGGAGAGTGCAGGGACGGCTCCCTACACACCTTAACATTTGAGAGATAGTCAGTAACAAACTTGTTATATTAAAATCTGTTTTGTGAGAGTGCCTTTTAAGTCTTGGGGTATGAATAGCTCTGTAGTGTTAGTGTTCCTTACTGCCTGGGCATAGCTGGTAGTCTTTATGCCTCCAGCTCTGCGGCTAATGGTGGTCCCTGTTACAAGAGCTGAGTAGTTAATTAGAAATTTGAATGTGTTATTGGAGACTCAGAGGGGAAATTGATGGAGCAGGGTGTGTTCAGTAGAGACAAGAGAACCTGAAAGAGATGTCAGGAAGGAAAACTAGAGGGTTCCCAATCTAGTAGAGTACTGGTGCAGGGTGACACCTTGTTATCCTAGAATTGGACACAAAACAGTTGATCTCAGTTTCCTCTGGAAAGTAAGGAAACAAGGCCCTGTTTGGTCACTATGCATGAGGAGAGATTATACTGAAGTGGGGGAGTAGAGGGTTGTGATGAGATGAGACAAGTGAATCCACTGAGGAAGGGCCTCAAGCTTAGCAGCTTCGGGGGTTGCCAGAATTACCTTAAAGGGACCTTGCCTTTAGGGGAAGGAGGTGAGAGGCATTGGTCTGAGGGAGAGAGAAGGACCTGGTTCCCAATGTTGAATGGAGATGGACAGGGGATGGCACATGGTCAAGGTAGGGTGTAATCAGTAAAGATTCATAGGAGAGAACAGAGGTGATGAAGTAAGGGTGTAAGCAGGTAATCAGGGAGAGGCAAGAATTCAGATAAGAGATTGGGGGTTAGAACCAGCTGCCCATACATGAGTTCATAGGGTGAGATGGAAAGGGGTCATTTGGGGAGAGCCTGGAGCCTGAAAAGAGCCAGAGGCAAGAGATTTACCCAATCAAGGTGAAGTTCCTGTGACATTATTTCCTTTTTTTTTATTAGAAAGAAAATTATTTTACATGTAAATCCCAAGTCCCTCTCCACCCCCTCCTCCCCTGCCCCACCAACTAATGCCCTGCCTATCCTATACCCTTTATGCTCCCCAGGGAAGGTGAGCCCTTCCATAGGGGGTCTTTAGAGTCTGGCATATCCTTTGGAATAGGGCCTAGGCCCAGCCCCTGTGTCTAGTCTCAGGGAGTATCCCACCATGTGGGATGGGCTCCCAAAGTCCATTCCTATGCTAGGGATTAGTACTGACCCACTACAAGGAGCCCCATAGATTTCTGAGGTCTCCTTACTGACAGCCACATTCAGGGGGTCTATATCAGTCCCATGTTGGTTTCCCAGCTATCAGTCTGGGAACCAAGAGCTTTCCCTTGTTCAGGTCAGGTGTTTCTGTGGGTTTCACCTGGAATGGACCCCTTTGCTCATCAGCCCTCCTTCTCTGAAACTGGATTTCAGTTCAGTTCAAGGTTTAGCTGTGGGTGTCTGCTTCTACTCCCACCAGCTGCTGGATGATGGCTATATGGTGGCATATGACTTAGTCATCAATGTCATTATCAAGAGAGTGCATTTAAGGTAGCCTCTCCTCTGTTGCTTAGATTGTTAGTTGGTGTCATCTTTGCAGCTCTCCAGACATTTCCCTAGTGTCTGATTTCTCTTTAAACCTATAATGTCTCCCTCTATTATATTATCTCTTATCTTGCTCTCTTCTGTTCTTCCCCCAACTCAAATTCCCTGTCCCATTATGTCTTCCTGACCCCTCCTCTTCTCCCCTTCTCATTCTTCTAGTTCCCTCTCCCCTACCCCCATGCAAGAATATTTTCTAAGGAGCTGTTGATTCATTCTATCTTTCCTAAGGACAGGGGGTGGTGTGGGATTTAAAAATGCCAGGGGATATTAAGAGCTTTCGATACGGTTTGGGAAATATGGGAGGTGAATTTAGGGCTGCTGTCAGACTGGAGAGAGGCAGAAATCCCAAATGGGAGAATAATGTCCTGGAGAAGGAGGTCAGAAACTGTCTGAGCCCTATTGGTAGTAGTTTGAAAAGCTACAATTCACCCTGACCTAGGAGATACTTAACCCATCTGACTGTGGGCATGTGAGTAAAATCAAGTTGCTAGTCAGTTCCTGGGAGAGATCCCCTGGCCTGGTGGGTAGGAAAATGGAAGCTATGATATTTGGAATTTGGGTTTGACTTTTGATTGATTTTATAAGAGGCAGTGATAATTTTTAAGAATTGTTAAGTCCTCAGGGTTGGGATGGAGGTGAGACTTAAAATGAGACAGAGCCTGACTATTAGGATGAAAGAGCTAGTGTAGATAGTTCAGGATTTGTTGAATGTCAGGGAGTGACTGAGGATGCAGGTTGTCTTGTGTGGATTCCCTGCAGTGGGTAATGTGAGTCTGGGCCTCAGAGGGCTGCAGCTTTAGCTGCTTTGTCAACGCAGTTGTTTCCCGAAGAGATAATGAATTTGTCAGTCTGATGAGACCCACAGTCAATGATTCCTACAGCTGTGGAAAGATGGGAGACTTTTACAATAATTTGGCCTGAGTTAGTTATGGATCCTCCTTTTGTAGTAAGTAGCCCATGCTCTTTCCTCCTGTTCACCCACTCAAGTGTTCCTAGCTATGCCATCTGAACCAGAGGAACCTCCCACTACTGGCTGTCTTAAGAAGGCAGGCCTCATAGATTTTCCAGGTCAGGTGCATGGCTCCTGGGGCACTATGTGTCTTCCAGTTACTGAGAGACTGGTGCACTCCCTCAGACACTGAAGCATTCAAGCCACTTTGTGTTTCTCTCTATGTTCCCTTGGAAGTCAAGGAAGCACAGAAGATGGACAGGACAATTGGTCTTGGACATTTATCTTGTATGCCCTGTATGGCTTACAAGTGTCATTGTATCCTGGCAATTACAACTGTATTTATCCTGAAAATTGCCATTATATTATTTCTGATAAAAGCATAAAAAGACTGATTGCTCTCAATAAAATTGTCAAAGCCTCAATTGTGCTGTGGCCCCTCCAACCAGCCTGATTTAATTTTTGAGGCCATATCAGATGGCCTTGACTTTGTAATTAACATAAGTCTACACAAGAAAGGACAAACCCTCTTGTATTGAGCTCCTTAAATTTCTGAAGAACTTTTGTTGTTGAATTGACTTTTACTGCTCAATAGCTCTGAACCCTTCTGGTTTATAATTCAAGCTAATTTTGAATGGCATTATTGATTATTTCGGGGCACTCATACTTACTGTTTTATATGAAGATTCTGTCCTTACATAAAAATTTTCTTGTCTGGACAGTCTCAGTTTTTACTATGAAATAATTAACTTCCCCTTTTAAAATTTCAGTGTTATGAGGCTGGACTTGGAGAATGGCTCAAAGGTTAAGAACACCCACTGCTCCTGTGTTGGATGCAAGTTTATTTCACAGTATAAAGGTTAGGTGTCTCACAACTGCATGTAAGTCCAGCACTAGAGGATCTGACTCTTTTGGTCTGCACTCATTTGCATATATCCAAACACAGAAACATGCACAAAAGTAAATATAATGAAAATAAATCCAACATGATGAGGTCATTGCCTCTAATAAAAACACAGATCTACACAACTGAAATGTTTTTGCTACTGGCTTACATGTAAACTATATTTAGAATTTTTTAAAGCCTGGGAGGCAAAATTCATACACAATTAGTTCCATAAATTAATTACGCAACAAGAGAATAAGATTTGTTCCCAAATTAGCCAATTTTCATAATTATTTTAACTATTGATTTTAAATTTAATTAAAGTTAAACTAGATTGCAGCAAACTAAAGTTAATACCAATTACTACTGGAAACTCTATATTATAGATAATACACATTTTTGCCAGAAGCAAGGAAAAGAAAAATTATTTGAGGTCATATATTTTAATATTAATTTTACCTCTAATTAAATATACTTAATTAATACTTCTAATTAAAACCACTTCTTAATATAGCTTACTGGTTGCTCCCTTTTCTATAGCATCTTTTTTATATTTTGTGAATTTAGGATTAACTCAATTTAAAGTAAGTTGTAACTCTTTATTTTGTAATGTTTTCAGTGTCAAATAATTATGGTTATGCAAATATTTATGGAGTGAGGTGAATGAGTGTGTTTGTGTGTGTGTATACATAGGATGGAGGAAAAAACTGCAATCCAAATCTTAATTCAGGCCTTCAATCAAAATACAAGTAAAGTCTTAATTCTTTCTGTGTGTGTGTGTGTGTGTGTGTGTGTGTGTGTGTGTGTGTGTGTCCCAGCAGGCTCACCAGATATAACTAGTCTCCCCTCCTACTGATGAGGACTACTCTTAAGTACTCTTAAAGAATAAAGTGAGTATAGTGTCATGATGGTCATTGAGATATAATAGTTTAGATGTTACTCACCACTGTACTCCTAGTAGACTAAAGTTCCTTCATTACAAAGAAGACAAAGAAATTTCCCCTTGGAATGCAAATTCCATCTATATTTAGATTTCATTATCTACTAAGAAGCAGTATGAATTTCAGCTTTCCATTTATGGAGTAAATCTAAATTTAATCTAATTCTTTGTTAGAGGAGGAGAAACAGAGAGTGATAGAGAATAATACATGGGATAAAGATAAAAATAAGCCCTGTTCTACACATGTGTCTGTGTCAGATGCTTTGGCTGTTTTGTATGGAAGGATGAGAGTACTGGTCACCAAGGTCTTCAGGGCAGGATGTGCACAGTGACTGTCCTCAGAGCAGGATCTAAACATGACATATTTATTAGGGAGTATCGATCAGAGCCGGAAATGCTCACAGTGAATAATACATGAGGCAGCAAGGTAGTTCTCTGAGATGGCAAATTCCTGGTGTAATTGGTCACCTTTCCCTGACTCAAACTGAACCTATGCCTCCCCTGCTAGTGGGAAGAGCGGTTCCTCAGAAACATGAAAAGAAATTTAAGTAAATAATATTAGTAACAGTATTCATAATAATTCTGGAGTTTCAGTATTCAGAAGCTAGCTTTTTGTTAAGGGTAGAATAGAAATCTTAACTTGTGGCCAGTCAGTGGTAGTTACAACTTTAATCCCAGTACTCAGGAGGCAGAGGCAGGTATATCTTTTTGAGTTTAAGGTTAGCCTGGTCTTGAAAGTGAGTTAAAGGACAGCCAAGGATACAAAGCGAAACCCTGTCTTGAAAAACTAAAATTAAACAAAAGAAAGGAAATCTTAACTTGCTAAACAGATTCCATTCTCTCTTGAAATGAAACATTACCTACATTAGAGCAGGGTGTGATTTTTTTTACATGTAAAATAAGAATTACATGTGATTGAGGAATAGTTTGAAGATATCCAGAACACTGTAAATTTGTGCTTTTACTTTTTGTATGTGTATTTTTGGAGAGGCAAAAGTAGAATCCATTTCATTCATAGTCAGATGAGGTAAACTACAATGTCCAAGAGATGGTGTCACAAGTCCATGGCATCTTGAGTGAGTGGTGGGAGCAGTAGACAACTTCTGAGCTAATCTACATTCTGTATATGTATATATGTATGTGTGTATATATATATATAGAGATATAGATAGATAGATAGATAGATAGATATAGATAGATAGATAGATATAGATAACTTTACATTCTCACAGATGCAGGAATAGGACTTGCATCTCCTTATTAATTTTAGGGTGATCTTTACAACTTCTAATTCAGATACAAGAAAACCCAGACAGGATGGGCTTCAGTATAACAGGAAGCAGGTTATACAGCTACTGCTTGAGTATTGGGCCTTTGGATACTGTACACCATCGTTTTAGGTATGCTCTGTATGAGGTCCTTTCTGTCTAGGGAGATGGAGGGAAGAAGAAATTTTGAAATGGACTTAATGAAAATCACCCAAATGATTAACTAACAAGACCATTGTTTACACAAAGCAGGAAGCATAGGCTCAAAATGGAAATTACAGTTTTAAGGAAAACAGGGAAAAGTTTCATTTTCCTATAATTGAGGAGACTGTGGCAGTATCATTCTTAATTCTCCTTTGTTAGCTATACATGAGTTAGCCCTCCATTGTTGTTTCCCAAAAATCCACCTTCCACATTATTGTTCACATTTTTATCCTGGAGAGACTCACATTGTTTCTATTTCTGCCTTGTAGTTATTTATTCAGTCCATTACCTTTGCTGAATCTATCTGACATGAAGAGAGTATATGCTAAGGGATAAGAATACTGGAGATGTGGAAAGATAGCCTCACATGAAAGAGAATACTGAATAACTAAATAAGCCAGCAACTTTAAAAAATAATATTTTCTTTTTCTATTTTCCATATATGTATGTGCATACATGGGTGTTCATATACATATGATGTGGATATGTGTATGTATGTCTGTAAGTGTGTGGGAGTGTATTGCGTGGGTGCAGTTGCATGTAGAATCTGAGGTTGATGTCAAGAATTATCCCAGGTTGCTTTTCCATCATATTCAATGAAACAGTGTTACCCAGTCAAGCTCAAAGCCCACTCTAGCAAGCTTGCCTGAGGATGTCCTGTCTCTAGAGTGTTGATGCTAAAATTATAAGTTGGATTCCATTCCCATCTGGCATTATAGGAATTCTGGAAACTCAAAATCAAGCTCACAAAGCCATCACTTCAACCACTGAGCCATCTCTCCAGTCAGAAACAAGTACTGTTAAGTGAGAAAAGAACTAAATTTATGTTTAACAAGTGGTATATCCATGAAAAACTGATCCAGTGACATATATAATCTTTAATAAATACGACACATAACAAAGAAGATGAAGACAAAAATGTTCACATGCATAGGGCTAAAGAGTTTTAGGGCAAGAAACAGAAATGGATCAAAAACTTCAGAATCAAGGATCCTAATAGTGACAAACCTTTCTTTTATGTGCAAAGAGGACTCAAACAAAAATAGGATTATTATTCTCTTTTAATGTGACTCACCCAATAGAGATCAGAAACAATAAAGAGAAAGCAGATCCCTTCTAAAGAACTAGAAACTTTACACACCAGTTGCCTGGGTCTGGCCTGTATCAGTCCCATGCTATGGAGGCCATCTTTTCAGGACTGATGTTTTTGTAGCTGCAATCAGAACCAGCTGAACAGCCCCAGGTCCTTCCCTGTGTGAGGGAGTGTGGCTCGGAAAACTCCTAGCTACCCAAAGGCATTAAGGATGAAACAGAGACATCTTGTCATTTTAGGAGGGCTCTCAGTACATGCTGGAGTTTATGGTTTATTCAAGCATCCTCTTAAATAGCTTTCCAACAGTGGGGGTGATAGCAGAAGACATCTATTATCATGTATAAAGCTGATATCAAATATTTCCTTCAATCTCCCAGGCAGTCGTAGAAGCACATATGCAAGCCCTTACACATTCCACAAGGGCCCCAGCCTTCCAGCACCAGACACATTTCACTGGCCCTCAGAATAGGTGTGGGCCCACCCAGGGCCTAGGACTGTTGTTATACAAACTATGAACCATTCCCACCAAGGCCAGGCATCCAGAGGTAATCAGCTAACATCTGAAAGACAATGGGACTTCTAGCTCCTGTAATTGAGCTGAGGTTTGCACCCAAAATATCATAATTGATATTTTTGGGCCCCAACAACCAATGTTGCACACATCTCTTTAACTAGAATACAGTAATATAGCCACAGAGCACTGCAAGCAGGCTGAAGGTATTTTCATTTCGTTGATATAAGATCTCTATTATCTTATAAGAGGGGACTGTGGATTTTGAGAACAAATAATATTTTATCTCTCCCTTTTCCCCTCCCCACACTGAACATCAAACCTGTAGCTTCTGGATATTTAATAGGGTAGACAACACATCCTATTTAAGGAACTTTTCTAATGTTAAAACTGGAGTCACCTTGCCAGGCACTCTCTTGGTTCCCCACAAACTGGAGCTTTTGGATCTCCTATTAAGTATTTCTTAAAAAACTTATATGTAATGCTCACACTAATCCTCATCCAAACTGGTTTATAATTTTATAATTATTTAGCACTAATGTTAAATGTGTTTTATGTTATTTAGAATCAAAAAGTATTTTAACTTAGAAATAAAATTCACTGTTGGCAAGTTATCAAAAAATTGGAGGAAGCAAGGAATAAGTAAAATATTCCCCAGAAGAACATGTTAAGTAGATTTAAGGGAATGTTGTGATGTTCATTAAATTTTAATGTGCTTAAGGTAAATTTTAATTTACTTACCAGTAATTACTTATCTGTTTAAAACACAAGAGATGACAAATCTGATATTGAGGTATGTTACTCAGGATACTGCTTCAGTTAGAGGTTAGGAAAACAGAATCCCTTTAATGATTGACACCTTGATTTTGAGCTACCTAGTATGCTTCTGCATGCTACAGAAAGTTTGTTGGAAAAACAAACATTGGAACAGAGTCAGGGTACAAGAATGACAACCTATTTATGTTTTTGAAAGTCCGATTTTCAGAAAAATCATATAGTTACAAATAGTCACTAGAATTACCTAACAAAATGCCTTAATTGCAATTCCATGTTATATTATTTGATTTACTGAAAGCCCATGAAATAAATGCTTATGAAGAAAAGGGACTATGATTCATAGCTACCACTGGTGCCTTCTGCCAGCTCATTAAATAGTTCTCCAGGGTTCTACCCTCCACTCTTTCTGTCATCAGTTTGAACTGTTTTCTCAGCTGTCTCACTGACTGTCATATTGGAACATCGCCCTTATGATGTATCCCTCATCTCCAAATCATCATTTCATATCTGGGACTTTTCCTGAACTAAGAATATGAATTGAATCCACTTCTCCTGACTAGGATAAAAATAATTCCTGGTGCCCAATAATATATATATATATATATATATATATATATATATATATATATATTCAGACAGGCAGCATGTTCACACTGTTGCTGACCCTTTCTTTTCACTTTTGGGTTGACACAAACTCATGCTTGATTCTTTTACTTCTAGAATTTCGAAAGAACTCTAGTTCTCACTCTAACCCCTAACAACTGTGAAATTTATTTTCTTAATTATAACTATTATGCAAGTTCAGGCCCTTTACATCTATTAATCTAACAGTTTTGAAGGGACCAGCTCCCCATTTCAGCAGCCATAATAGCCTAGCACGTGCTTGCCTGACATTGCCTTGGTCACTAGGGGGTCAGATGCCTGCCTCCTGGCAAGGAACCAATCAGAAGTTAGCTGGTAGTGCTATGCTTTACGGCTCTGGGTGTGCTTTACAGACAAGTGCACAGCAATGAGTACAGAGCATAGCCACCGCCCTGGTAGGACTTATGGGCCATAACAACCAGTTGACCAATCAACACAGGGCAAACCCTCCAAGCCTGGAGCAACACCAATCCTAAGCCTGTGAATACCCCTAGACACTCCCTTTATGATGCCCTATAAGATCTCTATGCTGTGGCTTTGCTGAATCTTTTCTAGCTATCTTCCATGGTGGATAGATGAAAGGCCCGAGGTAACATGGATTTAGCTCGTTAAACAACCACAATAAAGCCTCGTGCTGTTTGCATCAAGTTTCCACCTCCGAATGGTGATTGGGGTGGCCACGGTCCTGGACCGAGATCCTGGGGGCCTGAGTATTTCAGTTTCACTAAAATTTATAAAGTATATTAGGTAATTAAATGGACATAATGTTAGCCCAGATGACATAAAACCTGAGCCAGTGCTTTGGGTGGAGACTAGAACACTGTTTACCAAGGAATCTGTTGAGCTGGAGAGAGATGAGTATAGAGGTCCCAGAGTGGCTGATTTAACACAGCAAAGATGAAAGTGATAATCAAGCCTGTACTCACTGCCAGAGTTCAAGAAAGAGGCTAATCTGAAGAAAGCACGGAGTCTTCTTTGTTCTGTTTTCTTCTGGAAGACGGTACCAGCTACGGGTCAGGAACATTCAATCAGGACACACAGGGGCAGAACAAATAATATCTGCAGTCCTTTTGGCTCATGGCTAAGATGGCAGTGAGAAAACACTGAGTATAGTGTCTAGAGGTGACAGTGTCTTTCACATCATCCTCTACCTGATAAAATCTTGGCTGGGGCATCACAGCCACAGTGAGGAAGGCATATGCTAAAATCTTTCCAAAATGAGAACTTAGGCTAACAACACAGAATGGAATAACAATGAACGTGCCTGGTTTCATTTTTAGAAGAATTGGTTATCTGCAAGCTAATATATATGAATGTATGCATGCATGTATGTATGTATGATACACACACACACACACACACACACACACACACACACACACACACACACACACACACACTTTCATGTCAGCTAAGTAAGTTTGGTCATTCTACATATGTAAGGTTCCCAGACAGTTTTTGTCAGGTTTTTATTAGCTAATGAGAAAAACATGGCAATAAGGCTTGCCTTTTCCTTTTGACAGTCAGAAACTCAAGAACTAAAATTTGGACTGAATCATACTAAAGATGATTTTCTTATATCCTTACAAGGACACAAAAACCTGACCTTTCAATTGTCTGATTCAGCCTTTTTAAGAAAGCATATTACTATTTCCCTTTAAAGTAGTATTGTCTAATAATCCACACAGTTATAAAAATCACATGTATGGTTTAATAATATTGTAGAATGAGTATAGATTTTTAATTATATGGTATACTATATATGCTCCACAACCTCAGCAGACATGTTATTCTTTAACATAACTTAAATTATATTGCATATGTGTGTCTGTTTGTATGTATGCAGAAGTGTATGTTCATTTATACAATTTAGTGAGGAAGCCAGAGGACAATCTATAATGTCAAACTTTAGAAACCACCTACCTTGCTTTTCTTTTAAGATTTTTTTTTGTTCCATATGTTTGAGTGTTTTGCTTACATGTACGTAAGTGGACTGCATGTTTTCCTGGACCTGCAAAGGCCATGGAGGGGGATGGATCCCTTGGAAATAGAGTTAAGAAATGGCTGTCAGCTACCAAGTGGTGCTAGGAAAAGAATATGGGTCTTCTATAAGAGCAGTAAATGCTCTTAAATTCTGTGCCATCTCTTTAGCCCATTAGTCTTGGATTTATTTTATTTATTTATTTATTTATTTTGGTTTTTCGAGACACGGTTTCTCTGTGTAGCTTTGGAGCCTATCCTGGCACTCGCTCTGGAGACCAGGCTGACCTAGAACTCACAGAGATCTACCTGCCTCTGCCTACCAAGTGCTGGGATTAAAGGTATGTGCCACCAACTTCCGGCAAGTCTTGGATTGTTTTATTTAAATTAGAAACAATCTTGCTTTACATGTCAATCCCAGTTCCCTTTCTCTCCCATCCTCCTATGCCCCCCACCCCACCGACCTACCCACTATCCCATCCCCCTTTCAGCTCCCTAGAGAGGGTGAAGCCTTCCATGAGGAATCTTCAAAATTTGTCACATCATTTAGAACAGGCCCTTCCCCATGTGTCTTGACTGAGAGAGTATTCCTCTATGTGGAATAGACTCCCAAAGTCTATTTGTATACTAGGGATGAATATTGATACACTCCCAGAGGTCCCATAGACTGCCCAGGCCTCCTAACTTACAACCATGTTCATGAGGTCTGGATCGGTCCTATGCTGGTTTCCCAGCTATCAGTCTGGGGTCCTTGAGCTCCCCCTTGTTCAGGTCAATTGTTACTGTGGGTTTCTCCAGCCTTGTCTTGACCCCTTTGCTCATCACACCTCCCTCTCTGCAACTGGATTCTAGGAGTTCATCTCAGTGCTTAGCTGTGGGTGTCTGATTCTGTTTCCATCAGCTACTGGATGAAGGCTCTAGGATGGCATATAAGATAGTCACCAATTATTCTTAGGTTTGGTGTTTTCACTGTGTCCCATATTTCCTGGATATTTTGTGTTAGGAATTTGTTGAACTTGAGGTTTTCTTTGGTCGATGACTGTATATCCTCTAGCGAGTCTTCAATAACTGAGATTCTCTCTTCCATCTCTTGAATTCTATTAGTTATACTCACATCTTTAGTTCCTAATCATTTATCCAGGCTTTCCATTTCCAGCATCACCTCATTCTGTGTTTTCTTTATTGTGTCTATTTCAGCTTTCATGCTATGAACTGTTTGAAGAGCTTCCTTTACTTGTTTGGTTGTTTTTTTCTTGGGTTTCTTTAGATTCTTTAAGAGAATTGTTTATTTCTTGAATTTTTGGTTTGTCTTTTCCTCAATTTTGTGTAATTTTTTGTTTGCTTTATCTTCTATTTCTTTAAGGGATTTTCTTGTTTCCTCTTTAAAGGTCTCCTTCATCTTGCCAAGATAAGTTTTGAGGTCCATCTCTTCTTCATGCTCTGTGTTGGGCTTTTCAGATCTTGCTGGTGTGGAGTCCACATGATCATCTCATTAGTCACTGAAAAAGCCTTTGACAAAATCCAAAGTCGATTCATGATAGAGATCTTGGAGAGAACAGGAATAACAGGAGCATATCTAAACATGATAAATGCAATATACACCAAACCAATAGCCAACATAAAAGTAAATGCAGAGAAACTCAAAGTGTTTCCTCTAAAATGAGGAACAAGACAAGGCTGTACACTCTCTCCATATCTCTTCAATATTGTCCTTGAAGTTCTAGCTAGAGCAATAAGACAAGAAAGGGGGATCAAAGGGATACAAATTGGAAAGGAAGAAGTCAAACTTTCACTATTTGTAGATGACATGATAGTCTACATTAGTGACCTGAAAAATTCTACCAGGGAACTCCTACAGATGATAAACACCTTCAGCAATGTAGCAGGATACAAAATTAACTCAAAAAAATCAGTAGCCCTGTTTATAGTAGTATAAACAGATGATAAATCCAATGAGAAACAAATCAGGGAAACATCACCTTTCAAATATCCACAAGCAACATAAAATATCTTGGAGTAACACTAACCAAAAGAGTGAAAGACCTGTACAATAAGAACTTTGAGACTTTAAAGAAAGAAATTAAAGAAGATACCAGAAAATGGAAAGATCTCCCATACCCTTGAATAGGTAGAATCAACATAGTAAAAATGGCAATCCTGCCAAAAGCAATCTACGGTTTCAACTCAATCCCAATCAAAATCCCAACACAGTTTTTCACAGATATTGAAAGAACAATACTCAACTTTATATGGAAAAACATAAAACCCAGGATAGCCAAAACAACTCTTTACAATAACTAGAAGAAACCATTCTGAGTGAGGTAACCCAGTCACAAAAAGACAAACATGGTATGTACTCACTCATATATGAATTTTAGACATAGAGAAAAGGATTACCAGCCTATAATTCTCTTCACCAAAGAAACTAGGAAACATGAAGGACTCTAAGGGACAAATGGACCCCAGGAATGGTAAATGGCATGAACTCCTGAACTAATTGGGAGCATGAGGGTAAGGGAGAGAGAGCAGCCACAATAAGAGCAGGAGAAGAGGAGTAGAGGAGAGGAGCAGAAATATTGAGTTGGGGGAAAAAATAGAGGAGAGAGAGCAGGATGAGAGATACCATATTACAGGGAGCCACTATAGGTCTGAGAATAGATCTGGAACTAGGGAGATCTCCAGAGACCTACAAGGATGACACAATCTGACAATCCAGGCAGTGGTGGAGAGGATAACCTAAAAGCCCTTCCCCTAAAATGAGATTGATGATTACTCTTTATGCCATCCTAGATCCCTCATCCAGTGACTGATGGAAGCAGAGATAGACATCCACAGATATACACTGAGCTGAAATCTGGAATTTAGTTGAAGAGAGGGAGGAATGAAGATCGAAGGGGTCTGTGCCAGGTTGAAGAAACCGACAGAAACAGTTGGCCTGAACAAGGGAGAGCACATCGACCCCAGATGCTGTTGGGGAGGCCAGTATAAGACTGATCCAGACCCCTGAACATGGATGTCAATAAGGAGGCCTTTGCAATCCAGGGAGCTGATGGAAGCAGAGTCAGACATCCACAGATATACACTGAGCTGAAATCTGGAATTTAGTTGAAGAGAGGGAGGAATGAAGATCAAAGGGGTCTGTGCCAGGTTGAAGAAACTGACAGAAACAGTTGGCCTGAACAAGGGGGAGCACATCTAAGCCAGATGCTGTCTGGGAGGCCAATACAAGACTGATCCAGCCTCTGGTAGAGGATTAGTATTTTTTCCCTGGTGTAAGAAGGGACTTTGAGAGCCCATCCCATGTGATGGGATACACCCTGGCCCTGGACACATAGGGAATGGCCCAGGCCCAGCACAGGAAGACTTGGTGGACTTTGCAGAGCCCCTGTTGAAGGTCCTACCCTGCCTGGAGAGTGGAGGGTGGATGGGGTGGGGGGTGGGTCGGGGATGGGGATGAGGGTTGGGGGTGAGTGGAGGGAGAGGGAGAAGGGACTTACATGTGAAACAAGCTTGTTCCCTAACTTGAACTAATAAAAAGTAAGTTTTAAAAAAAAAAGATAGTCACCAATATCATTATAGAGGAAGGACATTTCAGGCAACCTCTCCACCTTTGCTTAGATTCTTAGTTGGAGTCATCCTTGTAAATCTCTGGACATTTCCCTCATGCCAGATTTTTCTTTAAACCTATAATGCCCCCATTGTGTTATTTCATTTCTTGTTCTCTTCTATTCTTCCCCTGATCTCCTAAACTGGGGCCTGCAGGTAGTTTGACTTGCCCCCAGCAGACCAATCCATCCAGAGTCTGCAGATAGTCTTGGTATTATTCATGAATTCTCACTGGCCTAGAACTTAGTAATTAAGCTTAACTGGCTGTTCTTCAGGGAACCCCAGGGATGCTTCTGTCTACCTGTCCAGTGCTGGGATTAAAGTTTGCCACCAGGCTGTGTTTTACATGGGTACTGAACATAGGCCCTCGTGAATCAAATACTTTACCAGCTGATATAACTCCTTAATGATATTTGGGTCTTGGATTTAAAATTGTTTTAATATTGAAAAGCTTCATAGCTTATCATTCAAAATGTTCTATACATAATAGGTTGAAGTTATGAAGTTATAAATTTACTAGAATATGACATATCCTATATTGTACACCTCTGAGCTATAAACACTGCCTTAAAATTAGAATAATTTCAATTTCTTTCTCTGTCATCTGAAATGTCTTGTTTCTACATATGACATTACATATGTATATTCAAATGCTCACTTCTTTTGATAAGATGCTGTTCAAATAAAGTCATCTGACCTAAGAATATTTAATCTAAAAATGCATTTAATACTCCTAAATGAGCCTGACAACTTAATAACACATTATACTGTAGAATAACATTTACTTACTCTTTGTCTGTCTTGTAGTGGAAACTGACTTTCATGATAAGAGCGTCATCTTTACTTATGATTATTTTGAGAGGGGGTCAAATTTAAAAATCTTATGTAGAGGCAAACTGAATCAGTCCCTGAGGACTCAGGGACCCTGACTCTGCTAAGATCACTGGGCAACTCTGCCCCCAGGCAGTGCAGAGTGCAGAATGCAGAGGTGAGCAGCTTTGGCTCCTGACTTGGCCCAACTTCCACCTGCCCACTCTGGGAACTCCTTCCCAGGGGTCTGCAGGCGGGTAGACTCGGCCCCTGAGGACCAAGTAACCCAGAATCTGCTGACATCTCTGTGCCAATACTGCTCTCACCCACCTGGAGAAAAGTGCCCCAGACCTGCCTGCACCTACCTTGAGACCCATCAGAGTGTCGTAGCCAATTGCACCCACCTGAAGAGAAACCCCGACCCATACACACAGGAAAGGAAGTGACACCACCTGCACCCACTGGAAGAAGAGATGGGAAGACAAAAATATAAGAACACATCCAACAACAGGAAAACCAATATGACATCAACAGAGTCTAGGGAATCTATACCAGCAAGACATGCCAACACAGATGAGGCAGAAGAGAGCAATCTTAAAAACAACTTCATGCAGATGATAGAGACCCTAAGAGAGGAAATCAGAAAATCCTTCAGAGAAATGGAAAAAAAAGATGAACCAAAAGACACAAGAAATCAAAGAAAGCCAAGAAAATACAATTAAGCAGCTGAAGTAAACAGTTCAGGACATGAAAACAGAAATAGAGACAATAAAAAAAAAATTCTGGAATTCTGGAAGCGGAAAATCTGAGTAAACAATCAGGAACCACAGATGCAAGTATAACCAACAGAATACAAGAGATGGAAGACAGAATCTCAGACGCTAAAGATAAACTAGAGGAAATAAATTAATCAAGCAAAGAAGATCTTAAGTCCAACAAATCCTTAACACAAAATATCCAGGAAATATGGGACACTGTGTAAAGACCAAACCTAAGGATAATAGGTATAGAAGAATGTGAAGAAACCCAACTCAAAGGTGCAGAAAACATATTCAACAAAATTCCAACCTAAAGAAAGACATACCAATGAAAGTACAAGAAGGCTACACAACACCAAATAGAGTGGACCACAAAAGAAAGTCCCCTTGTAACATAATAATTAAAAAACTAAATGTACAGAATAAAGAAAGAATATTAAGAGCAGCAAAGGAAAAAGGCCAAGTAACATCTAATATCAGAATTACACTGGAATTCCCTATGGAAACTCTGAAAGCCAGAAGGACCTGGATAGATATTCTACCAACTCTGAGAGAACACGGATGGCAGCCCAGCCTACTATACCCAGCAAAGTTTTTAAATACTATAAATGGAGAAAACAAGATATTCCACAAAAAAAGTAGATTTAAACGATATGTAACCACTAATCCAGCCCTACAGAAAGTACTGGAAGTAAAACTCCAACCTAAGAAATTAACTACACTCACATAAACATAAGCAATAGAAAATCCCACTTAACAAAAAAACAAAAGAAAAAGCAGGGGAAATCCACATACAATACACTACCAACAACAAACCAAAAACAAACAAGAATTAACATTCAATGGACCTTAGTTTCCCTCAATACTTATGGTCTTAACTCACCTATAAAAAGACACAGGCTAACATATTGGATACAAAGACAGAATCCATCCTTCTGCTGCATACAAGAAACACACCTCGAATTCAAAGACAGACATTACCTCAGAGTAAAGGGTTGGGATAAGATATTCTAATCAAATGGACTCAAGAAACAAGCTCGAGTAGCTATCCTAGTATGTAACAAGTTATACTCCAAACTAAAATCAATCAAAAGAGATGAAGAATGTCATTTCATATTCATCATAGGAAAAATCCATCAGGAAGAAGTCTCAATTCTAAATCACTATGCCCAAATACAAAGGCCAAATACAAACAGAAACATTATTAAAACAAAAATCACAAATAAGACCTCACACAGTTATACTGAGAGTCTTCAATACCCACTCTCACCACTGGACAGAACCACCAGACAGAAACTTAACAAGGAGTCCAAGGAACTAACAGAATTATGACCCAATTGGTATTAACAGACAACTATAGAACTTTCCATCCAAACACAAAAGAATATATCTTCTTTTCAGCATCACATGGAACCTTCTCAAAAAACAACCACATAATTGACAACATTGCAAACCTCAACAGGAACAAAAAAAAAAATGGAATAATCCCCTGTGTCTTATCAGACCACCATGCTTTAATGTTAGAAATAAAAAAAACAACACAAATCGCAGAAAACTTAACAACTCATGGAAATTGAATAACATGCAATTGCACCATTCCTGGGTCAAGGAAGAAATAAATTAAAGACTTCCTAGAATTCAATGAAAATGAAGACAGAACATACCCAAAGTTATTGGACATTTTGAAAGCAGTACTTAGAGGAAAGTTCATAGCTCTAAGTGCTCACATGAAGAAACTAGAGAATAGCCACATCAGGGAGTTGTCATCACAGCTGAAATCTCTAGAAAAAATTGGAAGCAAATTCACCCGGGAGGAGTAGACTCCAGGAAAAAAATCAAACTGAGGGCAGAAACCAATAAAGTCAAAACAAAGAAATCAATTCAATGAATCAATGTAACAAAGAGTTGGTTCTTCAAGAAAATCAACAAGATAGATAAACCTTTATCCAAACTAACCAAAGGCAGAGAGAGAATATCCAAATTAACAAAATCAGAAATGAAAAGGGGGACATAACAACGAACACTGAGGAAATCCAGAGAATCTGCAGGTCATACTTTGAAAACCTGTACTCCACAAAATTGGAAAATTTAAAGGAAATGGACAATTTTCTGGACAGATATAACTTACCAAAATTGAATCAAGAACATATAACATAAACAGACCTATAAACTCTAAGGAAATAGAAGCAGTCATCAAAAGTCTGCCAACCAAAAAAACAGCACAGGGCCAGATGGATTCACTGCAGAATTCTACTAGAAATTCAAAGAAGAGCTTATACCAAAACTCCTTAAATTGTTCCACAAAATAGAAGCAGAAGGTTCATTGCCAAACTCTTTTTATGAGGCTACAATTAGCTTGGAACCCAAGCCACACAAAGACACAACTAAGTAAGAGAACTACCGACCAGTAGCCCTTGTGAACATAGATGCAAAAATACTCAATAAAATGCTGGCAAACCGAATCCAAGAACATCATCAGAACAATCATCCACCATGATCAAGTAGGCTTCATCCCTGGGATGCAGGGTTGGTTCAACATTCAAAATCTGTCAATATAATCCACCATATAAACCAACTGAAGAAGAAAAACCACATGATCATCTCACTAGATGCTGAAAAACCTTTGACAAAATCCAACACCCTTTCATGATAAAGGTCCTAGAGCAATCAGGAATAACAGGAACATACCTGAATATAATAAAAACAATATACAGTAACCCAACAGCCAACATCAAACTAAATGGAGAGAAACTCAAAGCTAAATCAGGAACAAGACAAGGCTGTCCACTCCATATCTCTTCAATATTGTCCTTGAAGTACTAGCTAGAGCAATAAGACAACAAAAGGAGATCAAGGGGATACAAATTGGAAAGGAAGAAGTCAAACTTTCACTATTTGCAGATGACATGATAGTCAACATAAATGATCTGAAAAACTCTAACAGGGAACTCCTACAGCTGATGAACACCTTCAGCAAAGTGGCACAATACAAAATTAACTCAAAAAAATCTGTAGCCCTACTATATATGGATGATAAATGTGTTGAGCAAGAAATCAGAGAAACATCACCTTTACAATTGCCACAAACAACATAAAATACCTTGGGGTAACAGTAACCAAAAAAGTGAAAGACCTGTATCATAAGAATTTTGAGTCTTTAAAGAAAGAAATTAAAGAAGATACCAGAAAATGGAAGGATTTCCCATGTTCTTGGATAGGTAGGATCAGCATAGTAAAAATGGCAATCTTGCCAAAAGCAATCTACAGATTCAATACAATCTCCATCAAAATCCCAGCACAAATCTTCACAGAACTTGAAAAAACAATTCTCAACTTTATATGGAGAAACAAAAGACCCAGGATAGCCAAAACAATCCTGTACACTAAAAGAACTTCCAGAGGCATCACCATCAAGTTCTATTATAGAGCTATAGTCCTGAAAACAGCTTGGTATTGGCACAAAAATAGACAGGTAGACCAATGGAATCAAATTGAAACCCCTGATATTAACCCGCGACCCTAAGAATGTATGATTTTTTGAGAAAGAAACCAAAGCTATACAATGTAATAAAGAAAGGATCTTCAACAAATGGTGCTGGTATAACTGGATGCTGGCATGTAGAAGATTGCAGTTAGATCCATGTCTATTGCCATGAACAAAACTTAAGCCCAAATGGATCAAAGACCTCAACATAAACCCAGCCACACTGAACGTATTAGAAGAGAATGTAGGAAATACCCTTGAACAAATTGGTACAGGAGACCACTTCCTGAACATAACACCAGTAGCACACACACTGAGATCCACAATTAATAAATGGCACCTCCTCAGACTGAGAAGCTTCTGTAAGGCAAAGGACAGTCAACAAGACAAAACAACAGCCCATGGATTGGGAAAAGATATTCACCAACCCCACATTGACAGAGGGCTGATCTCCAAAATTTACAAAAACTCAAGAAGCTAGTCTCCAAAACACCAACTAATCCAATTAAAAAGTGGGGTACAAAACTAGATAGACAATTCTCAATAGAGCAATCTGAAATGGCTGAAAGACACATAAGAAAGGGTTCAACATCTTTAACCATCAAGGAAATGCAAAGCAAATCAATACTGAGATACCATCTTACACCTCTCAGAATGGCTAAAATCAAAAACACCAAGGACAGTTTACAATGGAGCCATTGTGGAGAAAGGGGAACACTCCTCCACTGCTGGTGGGAGTGCCAAATTGTACAGCCACTGTGGAAATCTGTACGGCAATTCCTCAGGAAAATGGGAATCAGTCTACCACAAGATCCAGCAATTCCACTCTTAGGCATATACCTAAAAGAAGCACATTCCTACAAGGACATCTGTTCAACTATGTTCATAGCAGTGTTATTTGTAATAGACAGAACCTGGAAACCACCTAGATGCCCCTCAACTGAAGAATGGATAGAAAAGCTGTGGTACATTTACAGAATGGAGTACTACTCAGCAGAACAAATGGCAGTGGAATCTTGAAATTCGCAGGCAAATGGATGGATCTAGAAGAAACCATTCTGAGTGAGGTAACCCAGTCACAAAAAGACAGGCATTTTATGTACTCACTCATATGTGGATTGTAGACAGAGTAAAGGATTCCCAGCCTGCAACCCAGGCTGCCGGAGAGGCTGGTAAACAAGGAGGACCCTAAGAGAGACATACATGTTCCCCTGGAGAAGGGGAAAGGGACAAGTTCTCCTGAGCAAATTGGGTGCATGTGGGGATGGGGGAGGGAACAAGGAGAATGAGAAGGGGAGAAGAGGAGGGGTGAGGAAGACATAATGGGACAGGGAGTTTGAATTGGGGGAAGAGCAAGATAATAGATAATATAATAGAGGGAGACATTATAAGTTTAAAGAGAAATCATTATAGTTTAAAGAGAAATGTCTGGAGAGCTACAAGGATGACCCCAACTAACAACCTAAGAAACAGAGGAGAGGCTACCTTAAATGCCCTCACCTGAAAATAAGTTGATGACTAATTCATATGCCATTGTAGAGCCTTCATCTAGCACCTGGTGGAAGTAGAAGCAGACACCCACAGCTAAACCTTTAACTAAACTGAAATCCAGATGCAGAGAAAGAGGGCTGATGAGCTAAGGGGTCCATACCAGGCTCGTAAAACCCACAGAAACAGCTGACCTGAACAAGGGAAAGCTCTTGGTTCCCAGACTGATAGCTGAGAAACCAGCATGGGACTGATCCAGACCCCCTGAATGTGGGTGTCAGTGAGGAGACCTTGGACATCTCTTGGGCCTCTTGTAGTGGATCAGTACTTATCATACTTATTACTACCATAGTAATGGGCTTTAGGAGACTATCCCTGAGCCTAGACACAAGGGGGTTGGCCTAGGCCCTAACCCAAAGAATATGACAGACTTTGAAGACCCTCCCATATGGAAGGCCTCATCCTTCCTGGGGAGCCGAAATAGTATGGGATAGGGTACGGTGTTAGTTGGGCGGAGCAGGGGAGGAGAGGAGGGAGAGGGACCTGGAATTGACATGTAAAATAATTTTCTTTCTAATAAAAAAAATAAAAAAAGAAACTCAAAATCTTGTTATAGTTTCTACTGTGTTCTAATAGCTTTTGTAAAACCATGTAGTTGCTATTTCTAGCTAGCACTGAGCTATAGGCATCTCTCAGGGTTATTGGCACAAGCCAGAAAGATCTAGGGCAAAAGAAACCCCTCCCACCAGAAGCAGAAGTATGAGCTGTCTACTACCAACACTAAGAGTGGCCATACATACAGTCCAAGTTCAAGAAGGCAGTAGGAATTACTGAGCCCTAAGATTCAATGTGGGGAATTTTCCTGCTGCTCTGAGTGTTGTGATTGCAAAACAAGGGTCATTGATGCATCCAATAACAAGCTGGTCTGTACCAAGACACTGGTGAGGAGCTTCATTATGCTTATAGATAGTATACCATATTGACAATAGTTCCAATCCCACTATGATCTGCCCCTGGGCCACAGCAAGGTGATCAAGATGACTCCTAAGGAGAAAGAGATTTAAAACAAAACAAAACATGAAAAAAAAATTCAAGAAAAATATGACAGAAGGAAAAAGAACACCAAAAACAGCAGTCTTCTGGAGGTGCACCTCCAGCATGACAGGCTTCTTGCCTGTATTGCCTCAAGACCAGGCCAGTGTGGCAAAGCAGAGGGCTGTGTTCTAGAAGGCAAGGAGCTGGAGTTTTATCTGAGTAAGATCAAACCCTGGAAAGGCAAATAAACCATCATTTATAGCTCCTATAATAAAGGTTGATCTATGGTAAAAATGTCATCAATTAAATATAAAACAAACTTTAGTTAAGGAGTGTGTGTGTGTGTGTGTGTGTGTGTGTGTGTGTGTGTTACTTAATTTCCCTTCCTAGTATGATAATGTTAATATGCTTTTGAAGGTCCTTACTAATATCTTCTGAGACACCAATTTCCATACTACAAGCTTATGGTTGAACTTAATTTACCATCATTTCCCCACATATATACATTTTTTAAGTTTAACAAAAGGGGAGCTTTGCTTTCCTCTTATACTTAATACTGAAGTCACCAGAAAATTCTATAAACTCCCATCAGAATCAAAGCCAGAGGGATTTCAGGTAAACCTCAATGTGAAAGTCCTTGCCTTGAAGGCATGTGGCCCCAAGTTGGATCCACAGCACTGCAAATAAATAAAAAATATGAATCAGCATCTCACCCTACCATAACCCTTCCATTCCTGTCACTACCCTGAGCCAAGCCATCTACACCACTCTCTTAGAATATTGAAACACCCCCAGTCACTCATCCAACTTTGCCCTGAACACTTAAAAACTCTTAATCCCTAACCCAGAAGGCAGAATGAAGCTTTTAAAATGGAGTTGGAACATGTCACTCCTCTGTTGAAAGTCCTCCTAGAGCTTCTCGCATCTCACATTACTCAAACACTCCCATAAAAGCGTGCCTTTGAGTATGATTTCCATGGTCTTTATCATACGAACTAACCCTTGCTTACTCTGCTCAAGCTCAGTGGCTTCTGAGATGCTGATTGGAAAATGAATGCCCCAGCTCCCACTCATTCAGGGTATATATGCTCACTATTTTCTCTGCCTAGCATTCTCTTCACACACTTTTCTGTGTGAATAAAATGTATAAACCCTCTCACCACACTAGAGTCTGTCCTCAAATACCACAGACCATGGCAGGACCTGATGATCGCATTTCTAACTTTTAATCCTTTGTCTTATTAGGGTTATTATTGCTGCTGTGATGAAACACCATGACCAAAGAAACTTTGTGATGAAAAGGTTCATTTGGATTAGACTTTCACCACTGTTCATCATTGATGGAAGTTTGGATGGAAACTCAAATAGGGCAGGAACCTGAGGGCAGGAGCTGATGTAGAGGACATGGAGGAACGCTGCTTATTGGCTTGTTGGATTGCTCCTTGTGGCTTATTCGGCCTGCTTTCATATATAATTCAGAACTACCAGATCAGGGGTGGCCCACTCACAATAGGCTGTGCCTCCTCACCAATCTCTAATTAAGAAAACACCCTACAGTCTTTCCCACAACCAGATGTAATAGAAGATTTTTCTCAGTTCAGGTTCCCTCCTAATGACCCCAAGTGTCAAGTTGATATAAACAAAGCCAGCACATCCTTCATTTCTATACTCTTTCTATATTTCAACATGCTATTTTCTCTCTCCATAGTACTTATAATTATTGACATGTATACACACACGAACATATGTATACTATATAAAGTAATACAATACAATAATATCCACCAAATTTTAATTCTTTTTCTGATAATTTATATTTCCAATTAAAATATCAATTTCGTGAAATTGAGAACTCTTGCATATTTTTCATTGTTATATTCTATTTTAATATATCTAAGTATGTGCTCATTTATTTATTTCTCTCTGTGTATATTTGGTGTAAGTTTCTGTATGTGGGTGTGTGTATATCATCTATTATTATCTTTCAAACTGTGAGGCTTCAGTTTCTTAGGTATAATGGAAGTCCACAACCCCCAGAGATGTTTCCATCTTTGCTATCTTAAACCTAGGGTTGCAGAAGTACACTGATATCCAACTTACTATGTAGGTGTTAGGATCCAAAGTCCAGTATTCATGACTGTGCAAGTGTTCCTTGCCACTAGGCCCTCATTATTATAGTCTCATGCTGATAATAAAATCTGAAATGTAGTAGGCATCAAAATACTTGTTGAATAAATGAATATTTAAATCAATCAGAAGATACATGATAGGGTTAGCAAAATTCCTATGAGACTTAGGAAAATAAGTAGAATTTAGTTCTGTTTTTTCTCATCATTAGTAGAAACTATAGAGTATAAATTAGAGAGAGAGAGAGAGAGAGAGAGAGAGGAGAAGAAGAAGAGGAGGAGGAGGAGGGAGGAAGAGAGGAAAGAGACAGGGATCAGTAATTAATGAAATATAGAAGAAACTCTAATGATAGTTAACCTAAATTCTATAAACAATTTTTTGAATGTCACTCCAAGTTCATTTGTACATTTTGTTTTCATTACCTGAAAATTTTATCTGAGACAGCATTATTATTATTACAGTAAAAAGAAAAAGAAAAAATAATTTTATAAATATTAGAATATGTATGTGTACAATTGATTGTGTTTGAGAATTTCAGTTCTCTCAAAAACTCCTATATATGTTATACCTTGTAATAGTTAAAACCAGAAAAAGTTATCAGTAATCTAAAGAATCAATTTTCAAATTCTTCATACTGCACTCTATGCATTGACTTTCCCAAGCCAAAAGCATATTTAGTGGAGAGAATAATGACCCTGAACCTCAATCTATATTCTTACTAGAAGTTTCTACCAGAGAACATACCATACCATTACCTATTGTCCTATGTTGTTGAGGATGATATTCCTTCTAAGTAATATAAATAAAAAATATTATAGACAAAGACTGGGATGTAAGGCAGTAGGAGAGTACTGGTCTAACATGTGTAAGTCCCCACACCATAACCAATTAACCAAAAAAGGTAACACAAACAGCATTGATTGATATGTTTTGTCTAAGGAAAAATTGTGTGTATTGTGGAAAGAAATAATATTCCAAAATTTTCTACTATATAGTATATAAGACAAAAACCAGTGCTTTTACTGAGCTCCTATGCTAATTAAGAACATGGGCAACAGCTTACAAACTAGATTAAATTTTGGTCTTTAGTCTAAGATTTTAGTGTGAAAGCTTTGTACATATTTCCAAAATAACATGTTCGAACAAATCTGCTAGTTTTTTTTCTTTAGAACACTGAGTACTAGAATAAAGGTAGCATTGGTGATTGACCCAACATTCACATCAGGAAATTAATAAATAACATTATTGTAGTTTTTCAGTTTATTCAATTAATGTTTGTGTTTTGAAGGCACTGTTATGGCCACTTTCCAATAGAATACTCTGACTGCATTTGGATGATAAATTTTATTTCCACATAAAGATTATGACTACTGTATTTTAATTTAATTCCTGGTTATATGCATATGTGATTAAGCAGCCACAAGACTCTAAAGAAGTTCAGGTTTACAGGATTATGATACAAAAACAGAACAAATTATGAGTTATTTGTACTTATTAGAACAATAAATTCTTTAAAAAGTTTTTTAATTTAATTGCATCTAGAAATGTTTTTGAAATGCATTTTGTGAAGCACAGATTTATGCGTTTGTTAATAAAATCCCCATCCTTAAGGCAGAGCACTGAGGAAAACAATAAAGAATTAGAGCTTAGGTCACAGGAGCAGGCCAGCATAATGCCTGAATCCTTACACTTAGCATGCTGCTTTATACCCATAAACCCTGTATGTGAGATGCTGAAGCTGAAGAACACCTCAAATCATAGGCTAGCTAGGCTATATACTTAACGTTCCAGGCCAGGCTGGGAAACAACTTGTAATCCTTTCTCAAAAGATGTCCCCAATAAAAAAAAATAAAGAAGGAGAAAAAAAAGGGGGAAACACACAAGAATTAGAGAGGGGAAAGGAAAGTAGTGATGTTGCAAGCAGGATTCAATTGTGCAGTAATGAAGCCATACATTGAAGATTGCGGTCTTACATTCTGAATGTCATATGAAAACATTCTGCTTACTTCTACTGATGTCAAGGACAAGTGAAATTATGGACACAGCTTAGACATTTTGAACTCACCACCATAAGACAAATCCCTTGATCCATCTCTGTAAAGTTCCTGAAGTATATGTGTGACTACACTTCTCTGAGACATACAAAAAATCTAAATGGCAGCTTCTTGCTTTGGACTTATTGGGTTCAAAGAGCAGCATGATATAGTCCTGACACAAGAGGGAAAAGTTGTGTCAGCTCTAATGGCTTCTCTACTATTTCTTAGGAAAGGAGGCCTTGTGTGCTCATAATGTCATTATAATATACTTGGGGTTCCTCCATAAGTTTAAATCATCCAGTATTAAAACTAGATGCAACCTTGAGGGATTAAAGATCTTTCGTGAGACCTAAGGGAATATATATATACTTCACTGTGCCTCCAAATGAAAATGAACATATGTATAAAATTTTAGATTTTCAGAGACTCCAGGAAACACAACTATAGAGTAC
Source organism: Cricetulus griseus (assembly GCF_003668045.3). Lineage (NCBI taxonomy): Eukaryota > Metazoa > Chordata > Mammalia > Rodentia > Cricetidae > Cricetulus > Cricetulus griseus. Next base: position 82,588,709 of record NW_023276806.1, read on the forward strand.
AAGCGTAGATGAAATCCCTCATGTTATAAAAATTCAAATATTCTATTTATTGATTCTGAATGTACTTATTTTGAGCTTTAATCAAACCATATAGAAGATGGAATAAAAAGATGAAAACCTCACAGCTTATTGAAAGAGATTCTGGACAAACATTACTAGCGGTTTATTGGTGCAGAAAAAAGAATGAAATGACCAAGTATGGTCATGGTTTACACGGGAAGTCACAAGAACATGTAAAATCATCTTCTGATTATGCTTCCATCACCTTCTTGAATAGGTCCATGGATAGGCATCACAGAGAAGGTGGTCTGGAGATGGAGTCTACGAACATGATAAAGAATTTAGCCAGGTAAACAAAAGTGGCATTAGAGTAGAGAAAAAAGGGAGAGTTGCAGTGATCCCAGCTCACCTGAGAACTTACTGTAAGAGAGCTTGATGCACTGAAGCAGTAAAGTGGATAGAGAGTGGGCCATGAAGTGAATGGCCACTCAGGTAAAGATCTGTTGCATCCTAGAGCTCACATCATACCTTTGGGGTTTTTAAATGCTGCTTAAATTCTCTGTGTAGAAAACCATCCTAGTAGAGGTGGGAAAACAGCATTAGAACTAGAAGCAGGAGAAGTGTTCATGGTAGGAAAGGTGAAAAAGAGTCTGTAGTTTAAAGCAAGTGTAAGCAGTTGTCAACATGCAACAATGCAAAAGATGGAAATCCTTACACAACTAAGAGGCATTTACCAAAATGCAGTAGCACTTGGTGTTTATTAACAAAATCAAGTAACTTGCACTAAGCCATATAACTTGTACCAGAGATACATCTAGAGAAAGGCTCTCTCACTCTCATCCCATTTTCCCTTCTAGTGTTCCACATCAGTTCCTGTTGTCTGATTAATTTAGATTTGGTTAATGTGAAATAGAGATTCACAATAGGGATTGAAAATTGCCCATAAGTAGTGATGACTTTCTCTCAAAAACATTCCATTTTTCTATTAAACAACGAAATCCGGAATAAACACATTATTGGTTTATGTTTAACAAAACTTTCATTGTAATTAATCCCAGTCCCTGTTCTTCTACCACTTAGAAATAAATTTTGACATGCTGGTAACCAGGCATGAAAGAAGCAACTTGGTAAAAACAATATGTGTGCCACTATGCCTGTTTGTACACTTATTAGGATTTTGCCAATTCAAATATTTTAAGAAATAAACCTCCCCAGCACTATAATCTCCTCAGGCTATACCTTTGACCAAAGACAAATGATTGCTCTCCAGTTTCATCATAAGACGATATTTATGACATGTTATATTTTCTACAGAGATCACTGCACATTCTTGGCATTTGAAATATTCTTTGTGCCCTGAAATTACAAGGACTAGGAAAAAAGCAGCATTTATTTGGTTTGAAAAGTCAAAAATATATCTCTGGGGATGACACCAACTCACAACTAACAATCTAAGCAATAGTGGAGAGGCTACCTTAAATGTCCTTGCCCTATAATGACATGGATGACTACCTTATATGCCATCCTATAGCCTTCCTCCAGTAGCTGATAGAAACAGAACCAGACACCCACAACTAAACACTGAACTGAACTCCTGGAATCCAGTTTCAGAGAGGGAGGAGTGATGAGCAAAGGGCTGAAGACCATGCTGGAGAAACCCACAGAAACAGCTGTCCTGAACAAGTGGGAACCGATGGACCCCAGACTAATAGCTGGGAAACCAGCATAGGACAGACCCAGACCCCCTGAACATGGGTGTCAGTTAGAAGGCCTGGGAAGTCAATGGGGCCTCTGGCAGTGGATCAGTATTTATCCCCAGTGTACGTATGGACTTTGGGAGCCCATTCCATGTAGAGGGATACTCTCTCAGCCTAGACACATGGGGTGGGCCTAGGCCCTGCTCCAAATGATGTGACAAACTTTGAGGATTGCCCCATGGAATGCCTTACCCTCCCTGGAGAGCAGAAATGGGAGGCTAAGGAGGGGAGAGAGTAGGGGAGTAGGGGAGGGAGAGGGAGAGAGAACTTGGATTGGCATGTGAAATAAGCTTGTTTCTAATTTAAATAAAAATAGAAAAAAGAAAAGTAAAAAATAAATAATCTAGAAGAATATAACATCACACACTTACTAGTTTCTTCTGTCATTTTCTTAAGAACAACAGTTGTAAATCTTGCTCTGTTTACTAAAACATAGGAATTGTTTTTATTCTATTTGAAAAACTGGTATGATTATTGATGCTATGTAAAAAGGAAGCCAAACACTGAATGAAATGTTTGGGTGGGATGAATGATGGCTACATTGTTCAATTTAAGTTGAGCAAGTTATTTTCAGAGTGCAAGCTTCAAAGAAATTAAAAATCAACATAAAATCAGATCACACTGATATGAAAGGTAATGCCTCACAGATACTATATTTTGTATGTTCTTTTCCTCTTCCTAAAATTACTGTTATCTATTATTTTACTAAATGAATAGTTTGAGGGAGCCTCCACTCTGGATACTGCACTGGCAATGGAGAAAGCTCTTAGTCACCTTTGTGTCAGCCTCATGGAATTCATACTTCTGAGGAAATTATATTCAAGAAATAGATGATTTTAATGGTGTGTGATAAAAAACAAAAGAGATATAATGCAGTATCACTTTCCAAATGATTTGAGTGATGATATGGAAATAAAGCAGACAAGCGCCTAGGCAACAAAAGCAATGATTTCCAAGCTGCCAGAGATGTGGGTTGGATTTATGTTTCTTGGTTGTCTTTCAAAATTCAACATTTGTCTCTTCAAAATCTTTATCTTCTTCAAAAAGAGTAAATTATTCTTTAGAAGTGAATAAAGGTATCAGGAATTAGCCTTGGTCCCACAGTGTGAATACATGTATTTTCCCTTGTTGAACCATAGCTATAACTCTTACTTGTTAAGGGGGGTAAATACACACCCTTTGTAGTTTCTTTCTGATGTTTATGCATTGAGACATATTGACTAGCTAAGCCTTCTCCAATATATTCTTTGTGAATTGATCAAAATATGTGAGCTGATATTGCAGGCCCACAGATTTATTAAATTATTTAGTATACAGGAGAATGTCATACTTAGTCATTTCATGTGCAGTGTTTTACCTATGTATCACCGTAGGAATGAAAAGTCAGGGAATATACATGGAATGATGCAGGGAAAGTAGAACTAAAGTGTAATTATAAGTCTTTCCGCCACAGCCACCTGAGCCCTTCCACCACGTGGGCGCTTTCCACCAGGTCACCGGAGTTCTGCCCGCCATGTTAAGGTTTTGTTTGGTATTGTGTTTACACTTATAATAGTCAGTTAGGTTAGTTAGGTTTTCTAGATATACAGAGATGTATTTGAAATGGATAGATATTTTCAAACCTTTCAAAGACATACAGAATACATAGCATTTAAATGGTTTAGGGTTTTTCTTGACAGTGAGAAACAACTGCTCCAGGCACACCAATTACATCAGAAATGAGGATGGGCATTGAAGAAACTCATTTGCCTTTAACATGGCAAGATTAGCCATTTGGGTGAGAAACTGCTCTTGCCTGGACTGTTTGTTGCTGTACAAACTGGTCTTGCAGGACCCACAAGAAAGTGACTGCTATACTTACAAAACAAGATGAACAGTCCTGAAAGGTTCCTGCTGAAATGGAGAAGTGTGCCAGACACACTGTGACCTATGGGCTTAAGATGGATGCCCCAACGTTACAGAGGAACTTTGGGTGACTGTCCAGGTAGCAAGATGTCTCTGTCAATTCTAGAGTTTATATATTATCCTTCTGTGGTCTTTGATGGGGTTGAAGACAGATAGCTATGGTTACAGTTTTCTTCAGTTATAAAAGATAAGTTACCCTTCTTTTTATTTTGACAAAAAAATCGGAGATGATGGGGAATGTCCTTTTGTGTATATGTTTATCTTACTGGTTGTTGAATAAAGCACTGTTGGCCAATAGGGGAGCAAGTTAGGCAGGACTAGGAGTGGAGAAGAATTCTGGGAAATGTAGTAAAAGCATGTTTTGTGGTGCAGGCAGGAAGTGACATAGCAGGCAGACTCATAAGCAAGGACAGGAAGGAAGTCATTCTCTTGCTGTTTCTCTTCCTCCTGCTCTACTCCAGATGGAGCAGCCATGTGATCCTGGCAAGAGAAGATGCCTGCAGCTGGAGTCCACCATAAGATAAGTCATATGATTATGGCTGATAATTGAGACTGAGCTAGCAGATGAGAAATCCTAGTCATTGGCCAAGCAGCATTTGTACCTAATATAAGTTTCTATATGTTACTTGGGACCTTAACGTGGTAGAGGGCAGAACTTGGGCAGCCTGGAGGAAAGCACCCACATGGCACCAAGGCTCGGTGGCTTGGAGTAAAGACTTATGATTACACTAACAGGTCTTAGGTCCATTAGACAGGATGCATCAAAACACCAAGGTATGACCTCTGCCAGGAACAAAAGGAGTTTTCTGATTCTCCTGTCCATAATTTTAAAAAGTGATTTAAAAGAAATAATAATAAAGGAAATTAATTAGGGTTTGGAAAACAATTTGTGTTCTGCTTCTAACCATAATGTACATCAAGTGAGTTGCTTCAGCCTGATTTTTTTTTAAATAAGGAAATATCTGAAATAAATTTCCATGCCTTTTTCCAACATTGAGCTTTGAATAACATGAACATCATCATTAGGAACCAGCAAAGCAAAGATCTGTTGAAAATAGAGAAATGACTCCGAGAAGACCTGCAGAGATGAACTTCCAGAACAAGTCTGGCCTTGGGCCAGATCCCCCTTCAAAATTTTAATGGCCACACAAAATTCATTTTCCTTTGTTTTTTCAACAATAGATGGTCTTTAAAATACCTAAAATCAATACATTATTAAGCAAAATTAGTATGACCAGCTCATTTTTTTTATAATTACAGGAATGTTTGCTGTACTACTTGGCATTGATTGAATTATGAACTCTCACCATCAACTAGAGCTTTGTTGTTACTGTTGTTTCAGTTTAAGTTTTACTATCTCGCAAAGCTCAGAGAACAGGAGTTTTGCCTATTTCACCTATTTCTTGTAAAGAGAGAAACACTCTAAAAGTTTTAAGATTATCACCAGCTACCAGAAATGGTTTGTCTCCATTTTTTAAAACTTCCTTTACATTCAATTTAATGCATTTAGGAGTAAATTATTCAGGAAGTTGATAAAGATTCATTACTTAACTGCAGGGAAGTCTAAAAGAGCAGTTAGCAGCAGCTGTGTAGACTGACTGCCGATTTATTCCACATATAGGGCATAATGGAGTCACAGCAATTTGGGGAATGTAACATTATCTGTGTTGATTGTAGATATTACAGCAGAATATTATGCTTTTTGAGGAGTGCAGTAAATGAAACAACTACATGATGGGTAAGGAGGTAGTCTCAATCTAGAAGTAAAGTTTTTCTTAGAAAAAACTGAAATTTGAAGGCTACATAAGAGGAGTATAGAAACAACTTTCTCAAACAAGAGGCCCATGCAGGGGATGGACAGGACACAGTGATACATTTCCAAATGAAATAGACCACTTTCACCTCCACAATTGGTAAATATGGAAGTGACCAGATGTTGTGCATACCAAATTGACAGCCTGTGTTGATTTTGACTCAGAATTAGCTATGCTGTTGGGCAAGGTGGTGAATGCGGGGGAAATGTTTACATAAAGGGGTGAGAAAATTCTCATATTTTCAAAGGATGGGTAATAACTCTTATGAGAGATGAAATGCTAGCTTGGTATTGAGATTTTATCCATACTCCAATATTCCATGCATCTACATTTGAAATGAATGGAATATAAAGTGAGATTTGTAGCCCTTAATTGCTTTAGATTTATGACTTAAGATATAGCCCTAATTACTATAATGCAAACCTAAATTTATTCCAACAGTTAAAAACAACCAAGAATAAAGCAATAAGCATAGTTTTTTTCTTGAATTTTAGAAATGCAATTCTATGGGTTCTAATGTTTTCCATCAGTAATGACTGATTCTTATTGAGTGTTTGTTAAGGGACAGATTTCACAACTTTGAAAGGAGATGTTATTGCTATTGTATTTGTGCATATATAGAAAGTACGACAATGATTAAATAACTTTAGTAAATGTCCTGTGGATTTGGTTTTTCAGACCACAAACAGCAAAGTATGCCTTCCAATCAAACTTTTGATTTCATTTATTAAACAGGCACTGAATAAACACTTCTAATTTGAGGATACCTCCAGGGATGTTGCATATAGTGAGAATGAATACTGTGCAGTTACTACTCACAGAATGTTCACAATGACAACCACGAAACACAAATACCTTACAATTCTGTCCTGCTGTAACAAATGCTGCTTGGTCTGGTCCATATCACCTCATCCCAGTTTTGATTTGGTCTTCATCTTCTGTGGATATTGTTCATTTGCGATCAATGTCTGTGATATAGAACACTGAAATTACTGCTCTAAGATGTGAAATAGCATGTTGCTTTAATTCTTCTAAAGCCTCATTTAATTCATTGTGAATTTTAGTATAGGTGGAAGAAACTTTTCCATGAAAAAAAAAACCTTCAGTTTTATGACAAATGAACTAGGGTGCTATTCGATTTAGCTTGTTGTGGCTTTTTACCCTACTTGCAAATGTTTTGCAGTATGGTAGAGAGGTAGAAGGAGTAGAATTCTCATCAGAATAAACACAGACCTGGAGTGTCACAGTTCCTTGGCTGCTGACAAAAGATATGAGACTTCTAAATCACAGGCCAAAGACTATATTAACTAAACATAAGCAACAAGCAGGAGTATCTGAATGTGTTTATGGTTCTCCCAGCCTTAAAGCCCACAGAGTAGACAAAGAACCCAGGATGAATCTTGTGTGAATGGAACGTAGCTGAGGAACTCTGGGTGAAAATAACGACTACTTTCATAGCAAGAAGTAAGTAAGCATGTCTATTCTCTGTGCATACAAAAAAGAAGGAGAAGAAGGAGAAGGAGAAAGAGGAGAAGAAGGAGGAGGAGAAGGAGGAGGAGGAGGAGGAGGAGGAGGAGAAGGAGAGAGAGGAAGAGGAAGAGGAAGAAGAATTTTTTCAGGACTACATGATTCATTCCTATAGAGCATTATCTCAAGTTTCAAAATGTACAGCTGCATAAACAATACAGATAAGTGAGGAGGTGAGGAGGATAGTCAGAATCTAAGAGTGTGTGTTCAAGGACAGGTTTTGGGGGGCAAGAGGTCCACAGCAGACTACTTCCTATGATATCAAGATACAATGTAAGACTAAGACAGAGAATTTTGTACACAAACCTTAGGTCCTGTTGCCATTTTCATGAAGCTTTTTCCTTCTAAAGGCTAATGTTCTGGTTGTGTTTTCCCTTGGTGTAGCAGTGCAGAGGTGGTGGAGTCTATAAGGGAAAGTCGTGCCTTATAGGGAATGTGCAAGTCATTCACGAAGTGCTCTAGAAAGAAAATGGGGTAGGATATTTCCCTGTGATCTCAGTGGGTGACTGAGAAGGAATGAGCCTGACCCAGAGATCTCTTCCTGACTTCTGTTCTCTCCTTACCATCTCTTCTCCTTACATTAAAACCCTGTCTGCTATGATCAGGCATAGCTAGGGGCCCTCAGCAGAATCCAGCTCTTGCCAGTACCAGGTTCTTGATTCCCAGGGTTGAGAATAAACTCTTTATTCTCAATAAATAACTCTGTCTCAAGCATTTTGCTTTTTCAAATGAAAACAAAAAAGTACCTAAAATGGTAGAAGAAATTTTAAACCAAAAATCTCAGAAAATTTTAAGTAGCTTATATGTGATCTAGAAATTATGTAAGTTTTTGTTTTTCATTCTCTCCAAAAAATATTTATTTTATTCCTTCTGATTTTCACAAGCTTGGACATTCTTTTACTTGACCCTACATTGGTCCCTTTATAACCTATGCAAATATCTATTCAAAGGTCCCATTTCTAGCAGATTATCTCCTGGATAAAGAATATTTGCATTAGGCAGTAGAAGGGCAGGGTTACAGGTTTCGCAGAAGCCAGTGTGCTCACACTTTTAAAAAGCAAGCTAATGTTCCTTTTATTGCTGGCTCTCTCTGCTTCTCCATGACCTGAAGAAAGTCAATTAACTTCTATGTGTCTGTACAATGAGGATAACACTGCTTGGTCACACACCTCTCAATGGTGTTGTAAGGAAAAACAAGATAATGCTTATAAAGCATTTGCAGAAAGTTCAAAGGAAGCAGAGACGGAGGATATAATGCATTCTTAAATGTGAAAAATGGTCTAATTCAGACTCTTTGACAGGGTTTGGCTAGTAGGAGAAAACATTTTTAACACTTTGCTAAACTTAGTTTTCTCCCAAGTATTCCATAAATATACTCTTTGCTCAAATGGGACTCTTCCTGCCATATTCAACTTCACACCAAAGCAATAACATGGTCTCACTTGGGCAAGCAAGGGGACAAAGCTTGTATTAGGATATGAGAGCGAGTCTGCTTATCTGTTTTATCACTGAAGAAAGGAACTAAAGAGTTTATCATGACATTTAAAATTGCTTGATAAGTCATTCTACCTCTCATTTGATAGAGACAGGATTAACAACTCACTGTGTCCTGGATGAGGCTAGGTGTCAAGCTAACATATCAGACAGGGAATGGAAACTTTGTGGCTTACTTCTCAGGATTTTTTACAGTAAATAAATATTAGTAGCCTATACCTTAATAATTATTCTTTCTATTATGCATCTATGACTGTGAGGGAGCAAATCTTCTAGGGATAATCTAGAGTCTATTTCAAACGTGACAAAGAATATGCAATGACAGATTCCTCTCCAAGGTAGAATTATTAAGCAACATAGAGAGTCTGTATCTACAAAAAGACAAGGTAAGAGGATTCATAGAACATAGCCCATAAACTATAACATGGATATGCATTTTCTTACACTCTCCTTCCATTTTTTTCTTTTTCTTTTTTGGTACAGGGTCTCTCTATACATATACCTCATCATCCTGCCTTGGCCTTATGAGTGTTGAAATTGTAGATGAACACCAACAGGCCCAGCTTCTAATCTCCTGGGGGAGAAAAATTGGATCAGACATCATCATCGACATCATCATCGCAATCATTGGAAGGTATCTAGGACACTGCTACTATAAAAATATAATCCATAGAAAGCAATTCAAGCACTGCCTGAAATCTTATTAGAAATGCAAATTCTAAAGCCTCAGCTGAGTACTACTAAATCAAGATCCACTGGGACCCAAGAATCAGTATTAACAAGCTCTCCAAGTCATTCCTTGGCTCCCCAAATATGATAAGAATCGACCTAAGCTATCCTCCTCATTTCCAGTCAGCTAACAGTCATCTGAAATGTCAATCTGCCCTTTGTAAAAATCCCATCAACAGAATTGTTCACATAAGGCAAGCACAAAAACAGAAAGGCTAATAGCCTGGGTTTAATGATTTAAAAGCAGTGTGATTCATCTAAATTAGCACAACATGGCTTACTATGAAAAACTTAAAAGAAAAGCAAAATGCATTCCTTGTGTTGCGTTTCAGCTGCTCTTAGGTTGTTTTCCTTCTTCAAGATAGATCTCAAGCAGTCATCATGACTGGTTAGTTATTGCCATGAGTCAATTCAATCAAATATTCATATCTCATAAAAATCCATATTTGCACTCTAAAGCCAACGTGTCATGGTATTAGCAAACAATGTTTCTCATAAATATCAATATGTTGAATTTGAAAACCAATGTGTCATGGTATTAGAAGATGGAGCTTTGAGGAAAGAACTGTACTATGGGATGGGAACCTCATAAATGGAAGTACTACCTTGATTATAATTAGTTGGTTTCTCTTGTTATGCTGTCTATACATAACTATAGACTATACAACCATATGACTGACATCTACAAGCCAAGAAGTGACCCTGTCAGACATCAAAACTGTCAATATCATGATCTTGAAATCCCTGGTCTCAACAACTGTGAGAGATGGGTTTCCTTGTTTGACACCTTGTTTGACACCTCATCTATGCTTGGTGGGTTTTACAAGATTGAAATGATGGAGACTGTTGTAATTCCCACCACAGTAGTCCTGATGTATATTTACAGTACCTTGCATAGTAGACTATATTTTCATAAATATTATTTAATGATTTATCATGCAGTAGGGAAGATATAAGGGAAAGACAATAACTGAAGAACATTTGTTTAACTCCTTATACACCAAGCCTCTTAGTTTATTAATCTGAGTATTCTGTCTCTTTAGCCACATAAGCAGTGGCAGAAAGTAGCTAGGACCATAGGCCCTGAAGCTCAATGCTAGGGTTTCCCTGAAGCTGCTGCCTGACTACCACTCTTAGAATGGCTTGGACAACTTATTCTACCTCTCTAAGTATCAGTAGCCTCATCTGTGACACAGAGGGAATAAAATTTAACTTAAAAGGATTTTCTCAAAAGTGAATTAGTATCTGTATGACTTCAAAGTTGTTTCTGATATGTAGAAAGAACAATCTGTGCTATATAATTTAAAATATCCTGTGCCAGAAGAGAGAGTTCAGGACATAAATTGTTTGCTATACAATCATGTGAACCTGAGTCTCATCCCCAAAACATGTGTAGAAAAAAGTACATAAAACATGTGCTAGTAAATCAGTGCTGGGACAATGGAAAGAGACAAACCTTACCCAACTAGCAAGCTCCAGGCCATGGATCAACTGGATTTCAAAAAACAAAATGAATGGCTACTATGGAACTCATCTAAAGTTGGCTTTGACCTCAGCATGTACTCACACAAAGACATACACATACACACACACCTGCACCAACATACATAAGAACACATATACACAATAATAATGATTATTACAGTCCTCATCATCTTAATAATATAGGTCAGAGTGGTCAAAACTTGCTATGTCTGATTGGTTTCATGTATTTGACCCATTACCTGAACATAAAATAACTTGTATGATTTAGGCTTCGTTTTTCTACAACTTTGGGGAGAAAATACTGAATCACTTCATTCAACTGTCCCAAAATTTTTCATGTACATGGAAATACCTGTGTTAGCTATTCTATTTCAATTTATAAACTAATATTTGCTAATTATGTTTTTAAAATATTTGAATATTTTGATTATATAGTAAATGTCAATATTCAAGTACTTCAAGCTTAACTCATTCTCCTTCCTTGAAATCACTAACATGACTAATTGGAAAACAAGGTCGATGCATTTCTAACAAGTGTCATCATTCTCCTCTAAAAATGATTGTGAATTACTTAGTAAAAAAAAAAATGAGACTACAGTGGAGGAAAAACGGACTGTTGGGTGGAAATGGCTGGCACACACAGGCTTGTCAGAGTGGCAATTGCATAGGCTGTGGCTGTCTTAAAGGGTTCCTCTGTTCACTAGGTCCTGCTGAACTGCTTCATCCATACTGAAGCCAAAGGTTTCACTCTTGAAATGGACACTGTGTGTTTTACTTGATTCCAATGTTATGGATGTTTTGATATGGGTGGTGGGCAGGGGCCTTTTGCCATGTATTTCATTACATCACTATAGCTAGAGGGCCACTTAGCCACACTCTATCACTATTATCCTAAAAAGTCTTGGCAGAAATATTTGGAAAGCCGTAAAAGGGAAAACAAATAGGGTGATTCATTTAGAAGTTGGAAAATAAATGCAAATACATTTTACTTTATTGAACAGTAATCTTGATAGTTTATAGATCTAAGATTATAAATGAAATCATTTCCTATGGCTTTCAAAGTGTCAATAGAAATGACAGCCTGCTGAGCAGTAAGTCCTTTATGACACCAAAGAAAGCACACAGGAATATGCTATTTTACAAAATAAGAAATTAATGTTATGAAATTGAGTCATTAGACAAACTCTGTGTGATAAACCAAGTAACTATGATTTTAATTACTCAAGATACTATGTACATATAAAGTGAAAATTGAATTATTTCAGAGTTTATGTGCTATTTCTTTTTTATTTAAATTAGAAACAATGTTATTTTACATATCAATCCCAGTTCCTCTCCCTCCAATCTTCCCATACCCCCCACCAACCCCCTCCCATTCCCATCTACTCCCCAGGGAGAGTGAGGCCTTTCATGAGGGAATCAACAAAGTCTGTCACATCATTTGGGGCAGGGCCTACTTCTAAATTCTTATGAATAAAGAAATACTATGAGATAAGCGTTTAAACACATTGGTATTTATATCAATAACTTAATGACTATGTTATATAAATAAAAATAAATTAACAGGACAAGATAATATACAATGTGCTATTTGGTAGTTCCAGAATATGTTGTTATTACTATAAATTTTAGGAGGGGAAAAATTATCTATCCTTAAAGAACAGATAGTGTTTTGTAAAATTCTATATTTTGTGAAGAAGTCCCTTAGAAGCTCAGACCTTATTGTCATTAGAAGTTCCCCTCTTTATGAGAAGTATGCAAATACCTCAACACTCCTGCTGCTCCTTCTGATGTACTTATAGTTCCTAGGAGTGCATTTATAGTAGGGGGGATCGTCTACTCCAATAAACTGGGCTAACATTACAGCTAAGCAGAGATTTGCACTTTTGGCAAAGCAAAGCATCCTGTGGGGATGATGAAAGACATAGGAAGTTTAGACACGTTTTCCTCCATCAACAAATATTTTAGAGCTTTCCTAGGTAAAGTGCTTAGTTCTTTCTTTGTACTAAAATACTGGCTTCCCCCCACATTTGGTCATCGTTTAATATTTGGCACCAATGGATTGCAATATACTCCATAGGGCCTGTCCCTGTGCAACTGTTATGGGAGGTCTGGGACATATAGTAATATGTCAAAGTCTATAGACTGTTGCTGTGTTTTAAATATTATGGCTTGAGTTAGTAGGATCCACAGTTCATGTTTGGAGAGCTTGGCTCTTGCTTTGCAGATGTCAGAGATTGTGGAGCCTTTAAAAGGTGTCATCTACAGGATTTCAGCTCACAGGGAAGATGTTCACAAGAGAAATTAGGGTTAATTCTTGTAGAGATTCTTAGAAATATTACTTTTTTATAACAGCCTGAACTTGGTCTGAATCAGCTCTGTGTTTTCTTTTCTAGCAATGTGGTAGCTCACTCCCACCTTCTGCTATTTGGCATCATTTTCCATGAGAAATTCACCATTGCCAAGCAGCTGGCAAAATCACATTTTGAACATTCATAACTATTACCTAAATAAACCTCTTTCATTTATGCATTTTTCCTAGTCTTGGGTATTTCATGATAGTAATGAAAACTGGACTGATGCAGCCCTTCATTGTCTTAGATGCAAAAAAAGTCATGTAAGATGAGATCAAGGGAGGAGGAGAAGGTAGAAGAAACTATTACAAAGTCCAAGTATGGCAAAAGACTGAAGACTATCAACACTTTTACAAAAGGAACAACTCTGTTACTGAGAAAACTTTTTCTTTTAATTTTTATTTTTCCCCATTTTGTTGGGGGTACAGAAGTCCTTGTTCTAATAAGGAAACACTAAGGGAACCAGTAGTATTAATCACACAGAAGTGTCCCCTCACTGGAAGATATAAAAATCAAGTACCTATATCCCATCCAGAGCTGAGAGTGGATTTTGTGAATGACCTAGTGACCCTTTTGTTGTCTGTGGAGGCAGACCTCACCCAATTCTCCAGAATGATTATTCTAGACTATCCCTCCCTAGACCATTACCCATTCTTATGGGAGATGTCACATGTACTTTACGGCCTGTTGGTCAGAGACCACACTAGATTTTAGGCCTTTTAGCTACAGAACCCACCCTCATGGTCATACGTACTTTGTAAAGAGTTTCTATGAAGTCACACATTAAGCTTTAATGTGCACCTGGAACTGGATTGATGGTTGCCTGTAAACCTTATCTCAAATTGCACTGTGTTTTAAACATGCTGACACTGAATCACCTGGCATTAGACCCCCAAAGTCTGACCCAGTTTGATGAAGTTAATCTGCACCTAATTTTCATTCTTACCTGTTTGCATGGTTCCATTCCCTGTATGACACCTGCAGGAACCCCATCATCTTTTGTTTAAATGGGTTTTTTCTCATACAATGTATCTTGATTTCAATCCTTCTCTATCTATTGCTCCCAGTTCCTCCCCTCCCAAATGGATCCACTCCCTTTATTTCTCTCATAAGAGAAAAACTAGCTTCTATGACATAACATCAAAATAACAAATAAAATATAATAAGATGAAACAAAAACAATCACATCAAAGTTGGCTAAGACAAACCAACAGAAGGAAATGAACCCAAGATCAAGTACAAGAAATAGAGACCCACTCATTCAAACATTTAGGTACCCCATAAAAACTGAAAGCTATAAAACATATAGAGACGATACATAGTGCAGACCAATGCAGGCTCTGTGCTTGCTGCTCCAGTCTCTGAATTCCTGTGAGTTTTGAGCCATTTTTAATACTATCAGTTTAAAGATAATGACTAGGAAAAGTAACTGAAAAAGGCAGAGTTACAATTCCCATCTCTAGGTATCCCTCGTTTATTTTTCTTTTAAGAATAAGAAGGAAACACAAATATTGCAAAACACAACTGACTCATTTTTGCTTGCATGGAGTGCACACAAGCCATTTTTTATTAGTTTGCTTCATATAATAATCAGAAAAGGTCTCAAAGTTATAAAAAGGAATATGAATTATATAAGAATGTTGTACTCATACTTTGCTTTGGGCAGTAGTGATTTGTCAACCATGTCTAAGCTGACAGGTATGGAGTGAATTCCACCAAAACCTTTAGCTGATCTATTAGCTGATATGCCTATATCTATGAGGTAAATTTATTACCTCATAATCTGATCAGCAATATTCTTTTCCAAAAATAAGATACTAGAAAAGATCCATTTTATAGACTATTTTATTAGTTTATATTTGGATATTTGGACCCTTGTTGCCATCTGTCTGGAGAAAATAATGCTAAATAACTCAGTCAGATTGAATCATAAGAGGCTATTGTATAACTCAAAGTGAATTACCCTGAAACTTTCAAGTGGTTTTGCATCATGTTTGAGATAGAGTCAATGATGGTTGCTATGGAAAATAGCCAAAGGAAAGGAATCCAATGATATACATAGAAAAAAAAAGCATACTGGGTAAGAGAGAATATCTCCTCATTCACCCTACTGATTGTTTTCTGATAAATGTCTTGCATCCCGTTGGTAAATGAATTTTTACATTATGAATAGGAGTCAAAGGAACAGAGAATTTTCTGTGAGATTGTGTCTCCTAGGAATGTCAGAGAAACAATAGTCATGAAATCTCATCAACATGGCTGCTTAAGAAAGATATGAACAATGATGACACCAAAAGACATAGTAAGGAGGAAAGAGATGTCTCAACCCCAGACAAAAATACAGACAACTGTGGAATGCTGAGAGAGGGAGAAATTTTCTTCCCCAGAGAAGAGCCCAATACTGCCTTTCTAATAGTAAGTTATCAGTTCTTAGATTATTTATAAGTAATATACAGACAAAGCAGAACTATTAATATACTTAGGAATATATACATATATATTTATTACACACTTGTACATGTGTATATATGCATAATATATATTTAGGAGTACATATAATAAAATAACAGACTTAGGAATACATATGTATGTATAAATATATTCCTATTATTTTATTATATATATATTCCTGAATATATTATTATACATATATTCCTATATACACTAATACTGTTATATATAGTGTGTGTATACATATGACAACTATAAGAGAAGAGGCCATCAATTTGAGGGAGCAAGTGGAAAGACTTATGGGAGAGTTTGAAGGGAGGAGAAGGAAAGGTAAGTAATGAAATTATATTATAATTCCAAAGAATTATTATAACAACCCTATATTTCACTAATATTTAATTGAAGGTGTTACTTAATAAAACAGAAATAAAACCACTAATAAAAATTAGCCTATGTACAAGAAATTCTGAAATGTATAGCAATTCCAATACATATATCCATACAGAAGGTGAGGCATTGAACTACTTTACAGACTTACTATTCCTTTGACTTTATGCAGATTACTTTTACTGAGACCAAATCACTTGCTTTGATTTGCATTCTAGATTATCAGTCTCCAGTTCTGAACCATATGTACACACAATCTGAATGAAGATTACATACATCATTTCCTATGCTAATGACTATTGGAGCAAAAAGCAGGCACTAAAAAAAGCCAGCCAAGCTCTTAGTAATTTTTTTTTCTCATGGAAAATGCAAACAAGTATGTAAGCCACTTTACTTTCTGCTTTGTAAATAGCCACTCAAGTATGCTGCTTTCTTCTTAAGAGGAAGTGAAGAAGAGGGGTATCATTTTTCACAACATCCTGCATCCAAAATAGCAATTACCTTAAAGATATTTGTGGGAAGAAAATGACAAATGTTGTATGCTTTACATGGAAGAGCTCTTGCTGCATTGGACTTTGAAGTTCATTTTGGCACTTGATGGCTCTCCTGTACTTGTCAAAAGGACAATGAAGTCTGTAATTAGGTGTCATCTCACGGTGTCCCACTAAAATCTTCATTTTTGGAAATATCTGACCTTGTTTTCAGGTTCTGCTTCTCTGACATACTTCAATAATGATAAAAGTTTATGTCAGACTATTGCAATAGATCATTACACCCTGTTAATAACTTGTTTGCAATTAAACACAAGCCTTTAGATTAGTATCGTTTCACGATAGCCAAATTCCCAACTGAGAAACAATGAGTCAGGCTCACATCAGCATTTATAGTTACCTCAAAAGATCCTCAATGATGATAATGATTCATAGGAAGACATGAAAAGAGGAGTGTTAAATATAAATATCTATTTCAAAATATCTTTAAAAACTGGTTTTAGACTGCATATGTAACTAAGTGGCAGAGCACTTTCCTAACATGTACAAAGCCCTGGAGTCAGTACCCTAAACTGCCAGAGAGAAAAAATTAAAAAGAATTATTTCAGGTATACAAATATGTGCACACTGAAATGATGGGACTCTTCCATCTGGCTCCAAAGATACTTCATGCTTTTTTTAAAGTGACATCCCAGACAGACCAACAAGCCTTGGAATATCAAAATAGCAATCTGATTTGAAGTATTTTAAACTAGAGAGGTACTTAGGATCTTTAAGCCAGGAATATTCTTTACTAAAAGCATCCACCCTTATCTCGTGGTTCACCACTTGTCTTTTTTCTTCACTCTTGCTGCCGAGATAGGTTACTTCCATTCCTTATAATAGCTGCCGCCTCCTAGTAGTGCTATCTTATTCTTGCACAGAGACAGGCTATTTTCTACAGTCCATTGTTTCCACTTATCTCTCAAAACCTAAAAATGGCATTCCATATCTGTGAGAATCTGGATTCTGGCTACTTCTGTGAATCATCTTTTCTCACTTTTGCTCAATCTAAATTAGCCACTCTGTCTCTCTCTATAAATATATACATGAGTCTCTCCCTCACCCTCACCCTCGTCCTTGCCCTCTCTCCCTTCCCCACAGTTTTTTGAGTCCCTGAATACATTTAAACGCCGGTGAAGAGCCGTGAATGACCATTAGCCCTGGAGAATATCTCACTGCCACTACTGTCTGTTCAGTTCCTTCCATGTCATATTTTTTCCAATATGGCTTTATTTTCTCACTAAATGTAGCATTGTCTTCCATGCTTCCAAATTTACATGATGCACAGATGAAATAACATTTTGTTTTCTTTGTCCAGTGCAACATCCCCAACACACTGGAAAACAGTAGTTGTTCAATGGAATAATTTATTTTGGATTCAGTTTGAACACTGGTAGTCTAGGATGCAATATTGGAGGTGTGTATATCTCTATTTGTCTGTTTGTCTGTCTGTC
Source organism: Cricetulus griseus (assembly GCF_003668045.3). Taxonomy (NCBI): domain Eukaryota; kingdom Metazoa; phylum Chordata; class Mammalia; order Rodentia; family Cricetidae; genus Cricetulus; species Cricetulus griseus. The sequence goes on from NW_023276806.1 coordinate 82,606,599, forward strand.
TTTGTTGTCTGTGTGTTTATGTGCCTGTCTGCTGTCTCTATGTGTGTCTGACTGCCTCTCTCTCTCTCTCTCTCTCTCTCTCTCTCTTCTCTCTTCTCTCTCTCTCTGTGTGTGTGTGTGTGTGTGTGTGTGTGTGTGTGTCTCTCTCTCACGTGTGTGTGTGTGTGTGTGTGTGTGTGTGTGTGTGTGTGTGTGTGTGTGTGTGTTTATTCCTACGTTTGTACATTTCTTAAAAAGTGATAAAATTTCACTGTGGAGAGATTAGTTCTGTAAAGTAGAAGCTAATGGAAAATACAATTGCCATGAATTCTATCATTCAAAAATAAATATTATTAACATGGTAGTGAATATATTTCTGACCTATTTCTTTACCTAAGAAAATTACATCCTTAATGTTAAATGAATTTTCAGTTGAAAGATATATTGAAAATCACTACTAGCCATGGTCTAGATGAACAAAATATTGATGATGTTGATCTGCTTTTTGAAAAATTATAGAAACCTGGATCGGCTAAGTTTGCTGTATCTTAAAGGTTTCTCTGACTAACTTTTTAAAAATAAATTTAAAATACTGGCATTAGTGTTGGCTGGTTTTATGTCAATTTGACAAAATCTGGAGTCATCAGAGAGAAAGGATCCTCAATTAAGAAAATGCCTCTGTAGGATCAGGCTGTAGGCAAGCCTGTATGATATTTTCTTAATTGGAGATTGACGGATGTGAGTGTTGAGTACCTAGGATCTTGGGCTTAGGTGCTATAAGAAAGCAAGTTGAACAAGCCAAAGGGAGCATGCTAGTAAATAGTAAACAATACTCCTCCATGGCCTCTGCATTAGCTCCTGTCTCCAGCTTCCTGTCTGTTTGAGTTCCTGTCCTGACTTCCTTTTGTGATGAACCATGATGTGGTAGTATAAGCCAAATAAACCCTTTTCCCCCCAAATTGCTGTGATCGTGGTGTTTCATCACAACAATAGTAACCTTAACCAAGACAGAATTATATATTGTTTTTATACTGTTGCTGCTTTAAATGAAAGATATTTTCATAAGAAACTTATATTTTCTATGGGGAAATGTGTTTTTAAGTGTTCAAAACCATATTATCACAATCCATTATGGCCAATGATTTCTGCAGTCATATGGGAATTTTGAACGTAAAGTTTGAACAGCATGAGATCAGAAAAACAAAAGAAGAGAAGAGAAAATGGTGAGAAGAGATGATGAGATGCAATACTTCTGTGGCAAAGTATATGAATCTCAAAAAGAATGTGAAATGATGCCATTATTCACACTTTAAATGGTTATTTACAATATAAGTTTTGTTCATATTCTTTTCAAAATGGCCAGGGAATTTTAAATTATTTTTATTTTTAGACCAAAGTCATGCCACATTCTTTATAATCCTCCTGATGCTGCATATAGCTAGTTTCATAGCTGCTAACTCTATACACATTCATGGCCTTTGGGGAAATGTCCCATTCCTTACAGCTGCCTCAGCCTCCTCCAGCAGCCTGTGCTGTAGGCTATGGTGCCTGGTGATTTCTTTTGAGATTCAAAAGATGTTCAGAAGCAGCTAAACATGAAAGTGTGACAAAAGAAGAAAGAAGAAAGACAGAAAAGAGCACAGAGAACTATTTTTGTCTTTAAAAGGTCACCATGAAATTTGTATTTGAAGGATAATACCATAAATAGTCAGAGAATTCCATAGAAAGAGGCTTTTTCCAACAGCAACCTGGATCTCTGCTTGCTATCAGTGTCCTCTTATTTTCCTGCTTCAGTGGTACTTCATGCTAGGACAGGTTTGGTGACTTCAAATCAGAGAGAGTAGGTATTTTATAGTTATTTGTCTTTTGGAGAATTCTTTCATGGAGCAAGCAAAGAACTGTGTTTTCAAATACAACCAATTAAAGTAGAAAGGAATAGAAACTGCACAAATGAAAATTATAAGTTATTACATGTTTAATTGAATTTAGATTTTATGAAGTAATAACCAGGCATATTATCTTGTCAACTCATATTTTATAGCAAAGGTAGAATGTGTAAGTAAACTGTTGTTTAACAAAAGGATAAATAACAGGCTTGTGAGTAACAATGGAATTCTGTCGAGCTCTAAGAATACCAAACTAATATGAAATATTGTCAGCAAAATGGATGTAGGACTCTGAGTACTTTTACCAAATGGAGTCAAAAGTTCAACAATACATGGACCAATATCTTTCAAGAGAAATACAGAAAAAAAATGTTAAGAGTTTTCAGAACACCAGGAAAGCATGAAAACCATCAACTGAAGCTAGCTCACTACAGTTGGAGCAGAAAAATCTTCCATCTGGCTACTTCTATCTGGGGATGAAAGTATCTGGAGCAATCATCCAATTCTTGCATTTGAAGAAGGGTTCCCTAATGGGAGTAGTTTTCTTGTTGCCCAGTGCATATTACAGACAGAACATGTCACTGATAGATCAGAGTGTCCTGTGGACACCTAGGACAACTAAGAACAGAAGTGAGGGGTCATTTGAGAGAACTCCAGAGGTATGCATTGTCTTCGACAGATGCTAGAAGGAGAAAGATAAGAGGAGCATCTCAAACAAACTAATAAAATTGAAATCCTTCAAGTGAGCAATTACTTGTACAATTTCAAAAAAAACTCACAAAAAAGTCTGAGTGCTCCCTACAGTCCCTGCCCTATGAATAAGTTATGTCTTTCTCCAACCAAATCAGGCCTGTAAAGTGAGGGGCCATTCAAATGCACAGAATCATCCTACACAGTACACAGAAGAAAGAAATGAACAGCAATCAAAGTGATAAAATCACTTCAGAATCCAATTCTAAAGAAATGAAGGTTTATGAGCTAACTGACAGGTAGTTCAAAATAACTATCATCAACAAACTCAGAAAGATGATGAATAAAAGTGTCTACAAATGAATCAAAAATATAGGAACCTAGACCAATTGGAGGAGTTGCCTCCTGCCCCAACATAGGATAAAACCATTGAAATTCCATACAAAAGCATGTATGCTATGAAGATTCTACAGTGGTGAGTTTTTGTGTGCTCTTTTCAAATACTGTAAATGTTAATTACCCATTTTCATACTCCCTCCACTAAAATGCCTTACCATGTTTACATCTATGTTCATCAGGGATAGGGGTCTATGGACCCATTTCATGGTAGGGTATTTATCTGATTCTGGTATCAAGATAATACTGCTTCATGGAAAGAATTAAGAAGTCCTTGCTCCTTTTTATTTTACAGAATAATTTGAAGAATATTGATGCTATTTCTTCTTAAAATGTCTGGTAGATTTCTATGCTGAATCCATGTGGTCCAGGGCATTTTAATTTAATAATCTCCCATTTAATATTCTCTCATCTTAATAATTTGGGCCTATATTTCTTTGGCTAATTTTGGTAAAGATTTGTCAATTTGTTAAAATTTTTAAAGAACCAACTCATTTCACTGATATTTTTTAATTGTTTTGTTTTTGTTCCATTTGTACTTCACTAATTTCAACCTTGATTTTGATTATCTTTTCCCATTTATGATTTGGGAGGATTTTGTTCTTGTTTTTCACACACTCTTTGTGCATCATTGGTTTATTAATTTGAGATATCTCAAATATTTTGATGTAGACATTTAGTGCAATAAACTCTTTTTTGGATCACTTTCCTTGTCTGCAACAGATTTTGTTTTCATTTTTATTCAATTCCAGAATATTTTTTAGTTTATTTATAGTGGGAAATTACCAATACGGAGCCAAGTAGAAATATAAGGGTATTTAAGAGGGAAAAGCCTTACTTACAGAGCGACCTAGCCAGCAGGTGTGGCAGCAGCCTGTACACAAGCCGAAAGGGAACCCGAAACTGAAATTGACCAGTCACTGACTGCCTCTCACTCTACGTTACCCTGACCACACCCTCGCAGGTATGGTCTGGCAGACCTGTAGCCAGCCACTAAGCAGGCGTGGCTACAGGTTGCCCTACATTTATTTATTGATTTCTTCCTTGACTCAAATACTCTGTATGTGTTTGGGTATTTTCTGTAGATTTTTTTGCTGTCAATATGGAGATTTATGTCTGTATGGTTAGATAAAATTCATTTGTTATTTCAGTTTTGAAGAAAGTTACATGGGCTGCTGAGAATTCTGTTTTTTTAATTAATTGTATTTAAACTAAAAACAATCTTAATTTTATATACCAATCCCAGTTCCTCTTTCTCCTATCCTCCCAGTCCCCCCAACAACTCCCCATCCCCATCACCCCATCCACTCCACAGGGAGGGTGAGGCCTCCCATGGGGGATCACCAAAGGCTGTCACATCATATGGGGCAGGACCTAGGTCCTCCCCCATGTATCTAGATTGAAAGAGTATCCCTCCATAGGAAATGGGTTCCAAAAGCCCATTCATGCACTAGAGAAAAATACCCATTCCACTGCCAGCAGCCCCATAGACCGCCAACACAACCCAATTGACATCCATGACATCCACATTGAGGGGGCCTGGTTCAGTCTTATGCTGGTTCCCCAGTTGTCAGGCTGATGTCCGTGCCCTCCCACTTGCTCAGGCAAGCTATTGCTGTGGGTTTCCTCATGATGGTCTTGACCTCTTTGCTCACCACTCCTCCCTCTCTACTACTGGATTCCGGGAGTTTAGCTCAGTGCACAGCTGTGGGTCTCTGCTTCTGCTTCCATCAGCTACTGGATGAAGGCTCTTTGATGGCTTTCACGATAATCATCAATCTCATTATTGTGGAAAGACACTTAAGGTAGCCTCTCCACTATTGCTTAGATTCTTTGTTGGGGTCATCCTTGTGGATTCCGGGAAATTTCCCTAGTGCCTGATTTCTTGTTAAGCCCATAATGGCTCCCTTTATTAAGGTATATCTTTCCTTACTCCCTTTCTCTGTTCTTCCCCCAACTTGAACTCCACCCTTCCTTTCTCTCCACCTGTTTCTCCTACCTCCCTTCACCTCCCCCTATGCTTCCAATTTATTCAGGAGATCTTGTCTTTTTCCCATTCTCAGGGAGACCATGTATGTCTCTCTTAAGGTCCTTCTTGTTCCCTAGCTTCTCTGGGGTTTAGGATTGTAGGCTGGTTATCCTTTGCTCTATGTCTAATCGTGGAAGCAACCTAGATGCACTTCAACTGAAAAATGGATAAGAAAATGTGGTACATTTATACGATAGAGTACTACTCAACAGGAAAAAAAAAAACAATGACATTTTGAAATTCACACACAGATGGATGGAGCTAGAAGGAACCATCTTGAATGAGGTAACCCAGACACAGAAAGACAAACATGGTATGTGTGCACTCATGAGTGGATATTAGACATAGAGCTGCTGAGAATTCTGTATTCTTTAGTTCTTGGGTAGAATGATCTGTAGATGTCAGCTAGTTAATTTGATTTGTAATATTATTTAGCTCCAATATTTCTTAGTATAGTTTTTGTACATATGGTCTATCTATTGAAGTTCCATACTGTCACTGTGTTGGAGTTAGTCTGTTGTTTTAGATTCAGAAGCATTTATTTTAGTAAATTGTATGAGCCTATGTTCCATAAGTTTATGTTTCGAATTGTAATATCCTCTTAATGGATTGTTCTTTTAATGAGTATGAATGACTTCTCCTTTTTCTTCTGACTAGTTTTGTATTGGTCTATTTTTTGAGATATTAATATAACTAGGCCAGGTTCATTCTTAGTTCCCTGTGTTGGAAATATAATTTTCTATCCTTTAAGGTATTGTCTATGGCCAGTGGTGAGATACATTTCTTAGAGGGAGCAAAAAGGTAAATACTTTTTTTAATGCAAGATGCTAGCCTGTATATCTTTTTGGGTAATTCTTATCAGTAAAGACACACAAAGACACAACTAAGAAAGAGAACTACAGACCAATATCCCCCATGAATATTGATGCAAAAATTGTCAATAAAATATGGGCAAATTGAATCAAAGAACACATCAGAGAAATCATCCATCTCGATCAAGTAGGCTTCATCCCAGGGATGCAAGGATGGTTCAACATATGAAAATCCATAAATATAATCCAACATATAAACAGACTGAGGGAAAAAATCACATGATCATCTCACTAGATGCTGAAAAAGCCTTTGACAAAATCCAACACCTCTTCATGATAAAGGTCCTGGAGAAATCAGGGATAACAGGAACATACCTCAACATAATAAAAGCAATTATAAACAAGCCAACAGCCAACATCAAATTAAATGGAGAGAAACTCAATGCAATTCCTCTAAAATCAGGAACAAGACAAGGTTGTCCACTCTCTCCATACTTCTTCAATATTGTGCCTGAAGTTCTAGCTAGAGCAGTAAGACAACAAAAGGAGATCAAGAGAATACAAATCGGAAAGGAAGAAGTCAAACTCTCACTATTTGCAGATGATATAATAGTATACATAAGTGACCCAAAAAACTCAACCAGGGAACTCCTACAGCTGATAAACACCTTCATCAAAGTATTAGGATACAAGATTAACTCAAAAAAACTGTAGCCCTACTATATATGTATGACACATTGGTGGAGAAAGAAATCAGAAAAACATCACCCTTTACAATTGCCACAAACATAAAATACCTTGGAGTACACTAACCAAAAAAGTAAAAGACATGTACCATAAGAATTTTGAGTCTCTAAAGAAAGAAATTAAAGAAGATACCCAAAAATGGAAAGATTTCCCATGCTCTTGGATCAACATAGTAATAAAGTATGATAGTATGATACATAGTATGATACATAGTAGTGACCATGCTTTATCAGAGCTGTTTTTAATGATGTTGCTCAGAATGGTTTCCTTCCAGATGATGACTGAGAAGCTAATTTTAAAAAAATGGTGCCGAGTACCACAAGAGTAACAGTACTGTGCTGTTTTCTGGGATTTTATTTTTTACATTTTTTGTTGGTTTTTTTTTTTAAATGGAGTGTGCTGGATGTCTCTACAATTTTATTCAAATGACTGCAGAACCTGGAAAAGCTATTGCTGCTATTGCTGCATAACATATTGCTATTATCTCTCTGTCTCTCTCTCTCTCTAATATATATATATATATATATATATATATATATGTATATATATATATATGTGTGTGTGTGTGTGTGTGTGTGTATGTATGTATGTATGTATGTATAATTTGAATTTTTGGAAACTTTAGCTTTGCTGTCATCTTTGGAAAAAAGTATCCCAGCTTACCATGTTGAGTTGGCATAGTACAGAAATTAACAGCCATATTGGTCTAGAAATGTTGAACTTAATTTTTTTTCCATCTGTACAGGGGTAACGCACTGTATTAAATATGTAAGGTCTTATCTATGTGGTTTTGATTACAAAAACTAATAGAGTATTCTCTAAATAAAAAAGAAATAAAGTATTAATTCATTTTATTTTTGTTTTATGTGTTTTTTAGCTTTCACTAGGCTGAAATCTGGAATTTAGTTGAAGAGAGGGAGGAATGATGATCGAAGCGGTCTGTGCCAGGTTGGAGAAACTGACAGAAAGTTGGCCTGAACAAGGGGGAGCACATTGACCCCAGATGCTGTCTGGGAGGCCAGTACAAGACTGATCCAGACCCCTGAACATGGATGTCAATAAGGAGGCCTCTGTACTCCAGGGAGCCTCTGGTAGAGGATTAGTATTTTTCCCTGGTGTATGCAGGGACTTTGAGAGCCCATCCCACCTGAAATGATACACTCTGGCCCTGGACACATGGGGAACAGCACAGGCCCAGCACAGGAAGACTTGGTGAACTTTGCAGAGCCCCCGTTGAGGGCCCTACCCAGCCTGGGTAGTGAAGGGTGGATGGGATAGGGGTAGGTCGGGGGTGGGTGAGGAGGGATGGGTGTGAGGGGAGGGAGAGGGAAAAGGGACTTACATGTGAAACAAGCTTGTTCCCTAACTTGAACTAATAATTAATTAAATAAATACATAAATAAATAAATAAAATAAAAATAAAAATAAAAACTGTCTCATTGGCCAGTACTCAGGAGGCAGAGGCAGGTGGATCTCTGTGAGTTCGAGTCTAGCCTGGTCTCCAGAGCCAGTGCCAGGATAGGCTCCAAAGCTACACAGAGAAACCCTGTCTCGTAAAAACAAAACAAAACAAAACATATCAAAACAAACAAACAAACAAACAAACAAAAACTATCTCATTGAACAACCACTACTTTGAGGGAATAAACTCCAGGCCAAAGTAGTTAGAAATCAAAACAATGCATGGGCTCTTTAGAGAAGTGAAAACACTCCACTCACAAAATAAGATAATGTTGACTTTGTGTGGACATGTTTGTCAAATGCATGGGATGTACACTTAAACTGAACTCTGTATAAAGAATGGGATCTGAGCTGGGTGATGGTGGCCCTCACCTTTAATACCAGCACTCAGGAGGCAGAGGCAGGAATTTCTCTGTGAGTTTGAAGCCAACCTGGTCTACACAGCCAGTTCCAGAGCAGGCTCCAAAACTATAGGGAGAAACCCTATCTTGAAAAACGTAAAAAAAGAAAAACAAAAAGCAAAAAATGAGACCTGCATAGTTATCACCTGTGAAGATGTAACCATAAAACTGGGGGACACTGCAAAGGACCATCTGGGGGTGGGGTGTATGGAAAAGTTCTGCACCTTCCTCCAAATTCTGCTGTAATGTTAAAACTGACCTTTAAAATTAAAATTGTAAAAGCACAAAATGTATTTTGACTCAACAGTCAACCTGAAAGAGTTCCCTACATTACAGAGATGCAATAATTGGAGCAATAAACTAAACAATGATGTCATAGCCCAAAGAAAAAAAAAGGAAATAGAAATCATAAGTAGAGGGGAAAGACAGAACCTCCTTACAGACCAATTCCAAGAGAGTATGAAGAAACACCTCTCTCCAAACAAAGGTCAATACCTAGTGATTTGTTTCCAATAGACTATCAAGGGATGGGGACACAGATAAGGTGATAGAGTGCTTGCCTGGAATGCATGAAGCCCTAGGTTTGGTCCTCAACACCATCTACACCAGGTATGTTGGTACAAATCTGTAATACCAGCATCTAAGTGGTAGAGACAGGATTATTACAAGTTCACACTTATTATCAGCTACATAGCAAGATTGAAGCTTACTCAGGCTATAAGACCTTGTCAAAGGACAAAAGAAAGAACAGTAATAGTACAAAACTTGGGGAAATAAGCATTTTATAGATACTACCTCTACTCACCAAGTGGTCAGGATTGCAGGACTTGCCATTAGTGACAAGTCATTTTTTCACAGTGGTTTTACTTTGAGTTTTGTTTATTTGCATGTTAGTGTGTGTATGGGTGCCTACAGAGGCCAAACAAGGGCATTGGAGCCCCTGAAGCTGGAGGTGCAGGCAGTTGTGAGCTACCCAACGTGGATAATGGGAACTGAATTCAGGTGCTCTGGAAGAACAGCAAATGCTCTGAACCATTGAGACATCTTTCCAGACTCAACCAGTCAAATCATATTCATATATCATATAATATCAAAATGATATCATATTCTACTGTCAAGATTAATGAAGTCACTTTACCTTTGAAGTAATCAACCTTTGTTTCTATAAACCAGTCTACAGATGAGAAAGCATCCATAAAGCCAAATTAAGAGACAGTCTACAAAAAAAAAGAGACAGTCTACAAAACAATTTCAAAAAGTCCAAGTCATGATATGAAACCACCACAGATTATGGAAAACCTGACTCAAAGATGAGTGATATCCTAGATTGGGTCTTAGAACAGAAAAGAGACATTAGTTGGCGGAGGGAAATCATTACCATACAGTTCATTTTTCAAATAGTCTCTCTCTCTCTCTCTCTCTCTCTCTCTCTCTCTCTCTCTCTCTCTCTCTCCCTCTAGTTTTTTTCAAGACAGGGTTTCTCTATATTGCTTTGGAGGTTGTCCGGAACTCTCTCTGTAGACCAGGCTGGCCTCGAACTCACAGAGATACACCTCCCCCTGCCTTCCGAGTGCAGTGTCTTTGTCTTTATTGAATGATATAAATCCTTTTCCTGGTCTTCCAAGCTTAAGTTTTTGTTTTCTACATGAGTCATTCTATTGGTGGGGTGTAGTGAGAGATCCAAGCGGTCGTACCAGTGGTGCTGACCATGCCCTTTGGGTCCTGGTCATAGGTGCATATGTGAGCATGTGGGATTTGATCTGCGTTCTGGGACAGGCTTGCTCTCTTGGTTCTTGTCTGGTCACAGAGAGCAGCTGGGTGTGGATCCCTGGAGCAGGAACTTACAGGTCACTGTTTTCTTATGTAAGTGACATCTCCCCAAATAAATTTAACCTATATCTAACCAAATCCTGTGTATCTTAATCTGTGCATCTACAGTGGGGCTTTCCAAAATGGTTATACTTGGTTTGCTGACTATTGTTTTTCTTTGTTCTAGAAATATTTCAGTTTATATTTTCTTCATCAACTTTCATTCTTGAATTATATTTTTATATCTTGAATTGACTCCACAATTTCATTCATCTCTAATGTTTAAATATTAGAATGGATTCATGTTGTTTTTATGTTGTATGAGCATACTTTCAATCACTTTCTTTTAATTATCTGGAAATTCTTATAGGTTTTGTTTGCATTAGAGACCATTATTATTGGATTAGCAATTTCTGGAGAACATATGCTCTCTTGAATTTGAATATTGTTTTGGTTTCTAGGAAACAACTATTGCATCTGAATAAGATTGTTGGTTAAGCCTCTTTTTTTTTTCTTTCTTTCCTCTTTTGCTCAAAATACCTTTATATTTCAGTGAACACATTAACTGTGTTCAAAGAGGACCAAATCAGAGTAGGATTTATTTGCATATTTCCCTCTCTGGGCTAATTCAGTAACTTCTGGAGTATGGTAGGCCAGCTTAGTCAAGTAAAGCCAAGTTTTCTCATTTGTAGGTTTGTGGGCAGTGCCTAATCAGTGGAGACCAGGTTTCTACTTGCTGCAGGAGTCCCTGTGAGCTGGACTTCTGGAACAAAATTCCTGGAAGCTGTAGGAGGCACTATTATAAGAGCCTAGGTGTAGCCAGTGCACAGATCATGGCTCCCAGGAGGTATAGGCAGTCCTCAGCACGGGAAGCAGAGTACAAGAGACCTGGTGGCTGGGTATCTGATGCAGGAGGTTTACCTTAATAACTATATCATTGTATTACATTATGCATGCACACCTAGTTCTGTTATATTTTACTTTACACATTTAAGTGATTGAATGTTTGATACTCATAATGGCTAAATTCCCTTGATGAACTGGTCTATTTAACTATATGTAATAATGTTCTAAGAGTATTAATAAAAAGAAATTCACACATTATAATTAACTTGGCAAAAATTTAAAAAAAAAGGATTTTAAAGCAGAAAGTAAATGAAAGCCCATGGAATAGAATGAATGTAATGATATTAGATTTCTCAGTAGAACTGTTGCCAGTCATCCTAAGTTATTTAATGTAGCTGCCAGACAAGAGTGTTGTGTTCAATAGTCTTCCAAAACTAAAGAGAAAAAAAATTTCACAATTAAACAAAACCTCAAGAGGCTTAATAACACCACTTTACAATAAATTTTAAAGATAGTCTTCAAACTATATACAGAAGCAAATAAACAGATGAAGATATACAATTCATTAGTAAACATAAGTAGATAGGTAAATACCAAACATCACATTATGATAAATAGCTTCCAATTTTGAAATAAAAATTAAAAGACAAAAGTGCCAACTTAACTGTTGTTATAAAATAACAAAATAACAACTCAAAATGTATAAATTGGATTAAAGACTTAAACATGAAACTTGAAACCATACAGCTTTTAGGAAAGACATAGAATCTTTATAATGCTGGTCTTTGCTGTGATTTCTAGAATATCAAACAAAAGCACAAATAACAAAATGAAAAAATAAAATAGGAAAAACATTACACTAAAAGCTTTCTGTGTTGCAAATAAGCCATAGGAAAGGCCTATTGTGGGAAACATTTGTTTCAAAAGGAGCTAATATCCAAAATATATTAGAAAGACAAGAAATTACTAACAAAAGCACAATTTTACAAATAGAAAATATGGGGGAACAATCTAAATACATATTGACAGGTAAATAACACAAATACTTTATGGTAAACCTTATTCTATTATGGAAGATATCTGAGTTAATCATACTCTCAGCACCAATAGGTATTAATAGGATGGTGATTGATGGTATGCAGTACCAGTTAGTAAAGACATCATCTATATGAGGATATCATATAGCTAATAATCACATATATACACCTAAAATTTGAGAAGAGATTGCATTTTATGTTTTTTAGTTTGAAATTAGATTTTAAAAATTATTAATGATATACAAACTAATACAGACAAGTTGTATCTCCTGCATATGATAGAATCCAAATAAAAAATACATACATATGATCCTATTGTTTAGAGGGGAAATTAGAGGCCAATGTGATGATGCAGAGAGTGAAGGTTCTTTTTGCCAAGCTTGATCTCCTGAGTTCAAACCCTAGGGCCAAAGAGAAGCAGCTCATACAAGTTGTCCTCTGACCTCTACACACAGACTGTGACATGGATACATGGATACATATATACATACATGTCCTCACTAGGTGAAAATAAGAAAATATAACAAAAATTAAAATTAAAACAAATTAAAATCAGAATCCTGATTTTTCCTGGAGCAGTAGAAAGACAGACAAAGATGTTATGGCAAAGCTTTTTGGAGTAATTCTTTTTCTCTTAATGTGATTAGTGATTACTTGGGATAGTGTCAGCTGCATGCTTAACCTCATTGCATTAACAGTAGTATATGTTATGCTAAAATAAACTTACCATGATTACTTTAATAATGTAATGTGTGCAGACTGAACTGAACTAACAGACTTGTCTCATCAACTTTTAGTTTAGTTGCTCAAGGCAGAGAAGATATTACACCATCTGGTAGCCTTACTAATCCAACTTTTGTTTTATGCTGTTGGAATGACAGTGCCTTTCCAGTTCAAAGACTATTTTGTCATAAAAGTGCCAACTATTTAAGTAAAATTTTTAGTTTTCATTAAGAAGTTTGGCACTATAAAGATTTAAAAATACTCTCCCAATGCATCAAGCTTTAGGATCCATTTTCAGTGATTCCAATAATACTACTTGTATGTATTCTTTCAGATGAATCAGTCTCCAGCCTCCCAGTGCCTTGCAAAGTGATCAATCAAAGCCACTAGTAAGGGGAGAATCTGAAGTGTACTTATGACCTACCAGCTTTCACACAGACATCAAGTGTGGCATTCCATCCTGGATGAAAATCTGAGTGAGTCACACTCAGACAAGCAATGAGCTTTGATTTGCCCAGATTTATAACAAGCAGGAAAAATGACCAACATAAATCTTGTATCACTTTTAGCAATGAAAATCTTTCAGGTCTTCCAAAAAAATAACAACACGGTGTTATATAAACAGCCACAGTTTTTCAACTTGTCAAATCGGTGGGTCATTTGATAACTGCTCTGTGGTCAGTTTGGGTTTGGTAATACTTAAAGATTGTTATCTATTTGTATGACAATAAATATAAACAAAAATTATCTCAAAAACTAACTAAAACTAAAAGAACCAGGAGCACAGACATGAAATAGTATCAGATCTCCAGATTCACTGATGGGATAATGAAGATTATTTTCAACTTTCCTAACATGGGGAGCCTAAAACCAGGTTTTATTTTTTGTTTTTTTGTTTTTTCTGAATTGATAGGGGTAATTATGTTTAGAAATAAAGTCTGTTGTTAGGGTGGGACATACTATCTTAGTATCTCTTCCTGTTACTGTTATGAAATGCCCTGACAGAAACAACTTAAAAGGGGAGAAGGGCTATTTTGACTGCCAGTTCAAGGTTGTAGTCACCATGGTGGGGATATCAAGGTTGCAGGAATTTGAAATGTCTGGTAACATTGAATTCACACTCAGGATTCAGAAGATGGTGTATCCCTATGCTTAGATCACTTCCTCCTATGTGTAAAGTCTCAAATCCTAGCCCATAGAAAGGTGCTACCCACAGTGGGTGGATCCTCCCATGTTAATTAACCTAAGCAAAATAATTCTCCACAGACATGCCCATTGGTCCATCTCTCTGGTGATGCTATGTTTCATCAAGTTCACTACTGAGCTTAGCCATCATGATTCTACCCTTAGCCAATTTAACATCCATACATACCACTTTAAATCATAGTCTTGTCACCAATGTCTCAAGTTCATCTCACTGCCATAAATATTACCTAACTTTGAAATCCCTATAGTCTTCTATAAGCTAACAGCTTAAAAGTACAACACTCACATGTGTCTTAGGGTTTCCATTAAGGCAGTGAAATACGATGACCATAAAGCAAGTTGGGGAGGAAATGGCTTATTTGACTTACACTTCAGCATTGCTGTTCATCACTGAAGAAAGTCAGACAGGAACTCAACCAGGGCAGAATCCAGGAAGCAGGAGCTGATTCAGAGGAGCTGTTTACTGCTTGCTTACCATGCCTTCCTCAGCCCACCTTCTTATAGAACCCAAGACCACTAGCTCAGGCATGGCACCACCCACCATGGCCTGGGCTCTTCCTCATTGATAACTAATTGAGAAAATGGATTACAGCTGTATCTCATGGATGCATTTTCTCAGCTGAGACTCCTTCCTCCAACACAGAATCAGACAGCACAACATGTTATCTGAGACTCAACATGTTAACTGAGACATATTACGTGAAAGCTCCCATAAAAGAAACACAATTTACATTGTATTTTAATACAATGGCACAAAATTAGAAGTCCCATTCCAAATTGGAGGAATCGAGGCATACCAAGCAAAGTCCTGGAGATAAAATACGGAATCTTGCAGATACATGTCCAACAGCTGAATTATATCTGATCATAACTCATAATCATCTAGGCTGAAATTGCCTTGGGTTCCTCACTCCACTCTGCCACCTGCCACCTCTATGGGCCGATTCTATTTATTTGGTAAAGCTTTCTTTAGTACATGTTCATGGTGCTACCATCTCCAACATGCTGGGGTCTCGATTGCAACATAAGCTTTACCTTCACAGCTTCATAAAATGGACTTTTGGGGCCTCCTGGAAGGAACTCTGACCCTGTCATATATTGCTTGTTCTCTGGTGGTTTTTAAACCATGGTAAAGAATTCCATAAGTCTCTCAATGAGCCATCATCCATGTCTACAAAACCATTCCACCTTAACAACACTGCTGAATTTGATTTCCAGTTCCAGATACAGGCTGGTTCCCTTGAACTATATCATCTTCTGTATGTTGGCTCTGGGACACATTTCCCTAGGCAGTTTCCTTTAAAGAGTACAGAGTCTCTTTGGTTGATGCTTTCTTCCTTCAAATAAATTTGTACTTTTACAAGGCCGAGACTCTTATGGGTGGAACTTAGCCCTCAGGAAGCCATTCCTATTGCTCAAGTGCATCACAGAAGGGTTTCTTCTCAGTGATGCTGGTCCCCTTGACAATTGCAGCTGCTTTCTCACCACCATCATAAAAGTTTTGTCTTGAAATTCCCTCTTTAAAACAGATTCATTATTTTTAGATATAAGTCACTCATGTTCTTCAGACTTGAAAAGAGTGAATACAGATTTTTATCAAATATCACATGGATGACCTATATCACAGTCCCTGATAAGAGTCCTCTGAGTTTCTCTCTGAAACTTTGTGGGGAAGGCCTCCACTATCTCAGCATCCTCCTCTCTCAAGCTGACAGTAGAACGACCCATTATTCTCTGCTCTCAGTATTTGAGGGAATTTCCCAAGTTTCTAAACCCTTTCATGTTCCTCCAACAAACCAATTCCAAAAGTCTATGTGCCACATGGTTTATTATAGCAATAACCCCACTTTTCATCACCAATATTTGTCTCACTTCATTTCCTGGTGCTGTGATAAAATCCTATGACAAGTGTAACTTAAAGGGGAAGAGTTGTTTTTACTCATAGTTCAAAAGTACAGTCCATTATTCCAGGAAATCAATCAGCAAGAGACTAAATCTACAATCAGGAAGCATGGAGTGTCGAATCCTTCTGCTTACCTCATTTTCTCATTTTATACATTTTAGGTCACCAATATAGGGAATAGCGTCACCCTCAGTTGGAAGATCCTCCTACTTCAGTTAAATTAACCAAATTAATCTTCTACAGTCATGATTAGAAGTCCATCTCTTAGGTAGTTGAACAATTATCAAGTTGACTTTGAAATTAATCATAACAAATAGTGGAATAAGAATAACTTTAATGTCCTTAATAAGCCTAAGAAATCACTTTTACAGAGCCAAAGTATTGCAATTTTGAAAGGAGGTATCTAGGCAGATAGTATTTTAATTTTTTTATTTCAACATATGTGCACTTTAAAGATTTTTAAAAATACTTTAGAAAAACAAAATAACATCATATAGATTTTCACAGTATACAATTGAAAACTAGACAGTAAAAAT
Organism: Cricetulus griseus; assembly: GCF_003668045.3. Taxonomy (NCBI): domain Eukaryota; kingdom Metazoa; phylum Chordata; class Mammalia; order Rodentia; family Cricetidae; genus Cricetulus; species Cricetulus griseus. The sequence continues at coordinate 82,623,060 of NW_023276806.1, forward strand.
CATAAAACGTTTTATGTTACAGCATATTAAATGGAGAAATCAAGGTGTGTTATGCAAATAAGACTAAGAGAAAAAGATCACTGAATTTTCAGAAAGCCAGCAGGAAATCTCACTAAATGTTCTTTTTTTCAGATTTTTAATTCACTGTAATTCTAAAGAAAGTGAGTGGTTAAAAATTTTGTCCGTGGAGGGAGACTGTATGAGGCACAGATAGAAGAATGAAACAGCAGCAGCAGCAGGGGTGGGAATGAATAAAGTGCAGGTAAATACAACCTAGTTCAACAGATTGCTAAAAATAATTTACTTAAGAATAAATGGTTTTAAAAAAAATTTGTCCTATATGGATTTGCTATAATATAAACCTTCACATGATAGGTATCTAATAATAAATTTTCCAAATTCTATTTTAAGGAAATTATCAAACCAAGTTGCATTTAGCATATACAATAAGCATTTCTCAAAATACAACACATTTATATAAGCAATTTTAAAGTAGCTAATTCTTCAAAATTAACCTTTTTGATCACCCTGATTTCCTTCACTTTTCCATATGAAAACAATTTAAGGACTGTAGTTTCTATACTTCCCATCACTAGCAACATAATAAATCTGTGCATAAATATCTATTGAGCATCTTAAAACATTTCTTAATTTCAATCTCATATACATTTGGAGAACTGTAAATGTCTCAGCCAAGGATGACATTTGGTAATTAAAGAAAAATGACATCTGATTGAAATTGATGCTAATAAAACAATTTTAGTTTTATTTGGAGCCAATTAAGACAACCAGCTTCACATAGCAATGTTAGTAATCCTAATCCCTATGCTAAAAATATTGTATATTCAAATGACTTTTTAGCTGTTATGAGTCCATGGAAATGGAGAATATTGAGATGCAAATTTGTTGGGAAGAAATTGAATGCCATGCTGTTTAAAATACCTGGGTACTACATGGGAATTTTCTGCTTTTACAATAAAACAGAAGTTTTGAGACATATAATTGCAAATCAAAGGACCGCAAGAAAATAGAGAATGTGAGAGGGAAAGAATGCATATAAAGGTAAAAGAATGTTATATCTGATAATATAAAAGCAGGTGACTTTCACTCAAATTGATTGAAAACAAATATTAAAATGGAACTCAAAATATTGTAAGTTCTGCCATCTGAGCCTTGGCCTTGCACCCACTGGGAGAGGTGAGCTTCTGGCCTATCCTGCCGACTCTTCCTGCCTCATTGGAGGCCATTGACCAGGGTCATGTATCCCGATCCTACACACCGAATCCCCAAATACATAGAGGCAGTACCAAATCATCCAGCACTGCATCTTCCACCATGGGATCCTTGGCCCAGCACCCATGGGGAAACAGCCCACCTGAAGCCACTGGAAGAAGAGATGGGAAGACAAAAGTATAAGAATACAATCAACAACATAAAGAGTAATATGAAACCACCAAAGTCTACGGATTCTATACCAGAAAAAGCTGAGCATCCCATTACAGATGAAATAGAAAAAAAAATGACCTTAAAAACAACTTTATGAAGATGATAGAGGCCCTTAAAGAGGAAATGAGAAACTCCCTTATAGAAATGCAACAAAATGACAAACAAAAATGGAAGAAATAGAGGAACAGACAAACCAAAAAGGCAAGAAATCAATACAGGTCTTAAAGAAAGCAAGGAAAGCCAAGGGAAACAAAAACATCAAGTAGGTGAAGGAAACAATTCAAATATCTCAAGACTTGAAAACTGAAACAGGGGCGAAATCACAAACTGTGGGAAGCTGGAAATAGAAAATCTGGGTAAATGATCAGGAACTACAGATAAAAGCATAATCAACAAAGTAGAAGAGATGGAAGACAGAATTTCAGGTGTTGAAGATACACTAGAAGAAATAGATTCATCAGCCAAAAAAAATATTAAGTTCAACAAATCCTTAACACAAAATATCCAGGAAATATGAGACAACTTGAAAATACCAAACCTAAGAATAATAGGCATAAAAGAATGAAGAAGCCCAGCTCAAAATCACAAAAAACATATTCACCAAAATCATAGAAGTAAACTTTCCCAACCTGAAGATGGACATGCCTATGAAAGTACAAGAAGCTTACAGAACAAAAAATTGACTGAACAACAACAAAAAATACTTTGCCACATAACAATCAAAACACCAAACATACAGAATAAAGAATACTTAGAGCTTCAAATAAAAGGGACAAGTAATATATCAGAATTATACCTGACTTCTCAATGGAAAATCTGAAAACCAGAAGGTCCTAGATAGATGTTCTACAAACACTAAGAGACCACAGATGCCAGCCCAGACTACTATACCAAGAAAATTTTCAGTCATTGTAGATGGAGAAAACAAGATATTCCATGACAAAACCAGATTTAAACAATATATATACACAGATAGAGCTCTACAGAAAGTACTGGAAGGAAAACTCCAAACCAAGGAAGTTAGCTACACTCACAAAAAACACAGGCAATAGATAATCCCACTTTACCAAAATCCAAAAAAAAGGGAGACACACACATATAATACCAACACAACAACAAATCCCAAACTAACAAGAATCAACATTCAATGATCATTAAGATCCCTTAATATCAATGGTCTTAATTCACCTATAAAAATACACAGGGTAACATAATGGATATAAAGACGAAATCTACCCTTCTACTGCATGCAAGAAACACACCTCAACTTCAAAGACACATGTACCCTCAGAGTAAAGGGCTGTGAAAATATTTTCCAATCAAATGAACCTAAGACATAAACTGGTGTAACTTATCTTAATATCCAACAAATTAGACTTCAAACTAAAATTAATCAAGCGAGATGAAGGCCATTTAATATTCATCACATTACAAATCCATTAGGATGAAGCCTCAATTCTGAATATCTATGCCCCAAATAGAAAGGCACCCACATTAGTAAAAGAAACATTACTAAAAGTTAAATAACACATAAATCCCACACACTTATACTGGGAGAATCCAACACCCCACTCTCGCCACTGGACAGGACCACCAGACACAAACAAAGAACCAAAGGAAATAATAGAAGTTATAACCCAATTGGGTTTACCAGACATCTATATAACATCCCATCCACCTGGCAGTGATGGTACATGCCTTTAATCCCAGCACTTGGGAGGCAGAGACAGGCAGTTCTCTTTGAGTTCAGGGCCATCCTGGTTCACAAAGTTACACAGAGAAACCATGTGTCAAAAAACAAAACAACAACAACAACAAGAAGAACACAAAAGAATAATTTCTTCTCAGTACTACATGGAACCTTCTCTAAAATAGACTGCATACTCTGCAACAAAGCAAACCTCAAGATATACAAAAAAAAAAAAAAAAACTGGATTAACCCCATGCATCTTATCAGATCACCATGGCTTAAAGTTAGAATTAAACAACAACACAAATAGCAGAAAGCCTACAAATTTACAGAAATTAAAAAATGCTGATTGCATCACTCCTGAGTGAAGGAAGAAATAAAGAAATCAAGGATTTTCTAGAATTCAATGAAAATAAAGGCACAACATAACCAAAATTAAGGGGCACTTTGAAAGCAGTGCTAAGAGGAAAAGTTTATAACACTAAGTGCCTACATGAAGAAATTTAACAGCATACAAAAAGAAGCAAACTCACCCAAGGGAAGTAGATGCCAGAAAATAGTCAAATTAAGGGTTGAAATCAATAAAGAAATCAATACAAAGAATAAATGAAACAAAGAGTTGGTTCTTCGAGAAAATTTGCAAGATAAACAAACCTTATCCAAAATAACCAAAAGGCAGAGAGAGAATATGCAACAAATAAAATCAGAAATGAAGTCGGGGACATAACAACAGACACTGAGAAAATCCAGAGAATCATCAGGTCATACTTTGAAAATCATTACTCCACAAAATTCGAATATTTAAAGGAAATGGACAATATTCGAGGTAGGTGTCACTTACCAAAATTAATTCAAGAACAGATAAGCAATTTAAATAGACTAATAAACCCTAATGAAATAGAAGCAATCATCAAAAGTCTCCAAACCAAAAAAGTTCTGGGCCAGATGGTTTCAGTGCAGAAATCTTCCAGAAATTCAAAGAAGAGCTAATACCAGTAGTCCTCAAATTGTGCCAGAAAATAGAAGCAGAAGGGTCATTGCCAAATTTTTTTATGAGACTACAATTACATTGGTACATAAACTATAGAAAGATAAAACTAAGAACAAGAACTACTAACCAATCTTCCTCATGAACACTGACACAAAAATACTCAATAAAATACTGGGAAATTGAATCCCACATGAGAAAAATCATCCATCATGATTAAGTATGCTTCATCCCAGAGATCCAGAAATGGTTTAACATAAAAAAATCTGTTAACATAATCCACCATATAAACAAACTGAAAAAGAAAAACCACAGATCATCTTAATAGATGCTGAAAAATTCTTTGAAAGAATCCAGTACCCATTCCTGATAAAGGACATGGAGAGAAGAAGGAAAAAAGGAACATATTTAAAATAATAAAGGCAATACACAGCAAGCCAACAGCCAAGATAAAAACAAACGTAGAGAAATGTGTTTCTAAATAGTCTACATAAGTTACCCAGTAAATTCTACCAGGGAACTCCTACAGCTAATAAACACCTTCAGTACAGTGGCAAGATAAAAAATTAACTCAACTCCTCCCCCCCCCAAAAAAAACAATAGTCCTCCTATATCTAGATAATAAGTGGGCTGAGAAAGTAATCAGAGAAACATCATCCTTCACAATTGCCACAAACAACATAAAATATCTTGGGGTAATGCTAACCAAATAAGCGAAAAACCTGTATGACAAGAGCCTTAAGTCTTTGATGAAGATATCAGAAATTGGAAAGATCTCCATTGCACTTGGATAGGTAGGATCAACATAGTAAAAATGGCAAAAAGTAATCTACAGATTCAATGCATTCCCCATCAAAATCCAGCAAAATTCTTCACAGACCTTGAAAGACTCAACTTTATATGAAAAAAAAAACCACTAAGGACAGCAAAAACAACCATGTGCAATAAAGGAACTTGCAGAGGCATCACCAATCCTGACTTCAAGCTCTCCTATAGAGCTATAGTCCTGAAAACAGCTTGGTATTGGCACAAAAACAGACAGACCAATTGAATCAAATTGAAGATGCAGACACTAATCCACACACCTACGAAATCCTGATTTTTGACAAAGAAGCTAAAATTATACAATGGAAAAAAGAAAGCATCTTGAACAAATGGTGCTGGCATAAGTGGATGCTGACATGTAGAAGATTGCAGATAGATCCATGTCTATTGCCATGCACAAAACTTAAAAGTCCAAATGTATCAAAGACCTCAACATAAATTCAGCCACACTGAACTTCTTAGAAGAAAAGTAGGAAGTACCCTTGAATGAAAAAGCCCAGGAGACCATTTCCTGAACATAACAGCAGTAGCACAGATACTGAGATTGACAATTAATAAATGGAACCTCCTTAAACTGAGTAGCTTCTGCAAGGCAAAGGACACAGTCAACAAGACAAAACAGCAGCCCACAGAATGGGAAAAGGTCTTCACCAACCCCACACGTGACAGAGGACTGATCCTCAAAATATACAAAAAACTCAAGAAACTAGTCACCAAAACATCAAATAATCCATCTAAAAAATGGGGTACAGATATAAATAGAGAATTCTCAGTAAAGGAATCTCAAAGGGCCAAAAGGCACTTAAGAAATTGCTTAATACCCTTAGTCATCAGGGAAATGCAAATCAAAACAACTCTCAGATACCATCTTACATCTGTCAGAATGGCTAAAATCAAAATCTTCAATGACAGCTAATGCTGGAGAGGATGTAGAGAAAGGGCAACACTCCTCCATTGTTGGTGAAAATGAAAACTTGTACAGCCACTTTGTAAAGTAATATGTTGGTTTCTCGGGAAAATGGGAATCATTCTATCTCAAGACTCAGAACCTGAAAGCAAACTAGATGATCCTCAACCAAAGAATGTATAAAGAAAATGTGGTACATTTACACAATGGATTACTACTCAGAGGGAAAAAATACAATGACATCTTGAAATTCACAGGCTAATGGATGGAACTAGAAGAAACCATTCTGAGTAAGTTAACCCAGATACAGAAAGACAAACATGTTGTGTCCTCACTCATATATAGATATTAGACATAGAGAAAAGTATAACCAGCCTATAGTGGGAAATTACCAATATGGAGTCAGGTAGAAATATAAGGGTTTTTAATAGAGAAAAGCCTTACTTACAGAGCAACCTAGCCAGCTGGTGGACATCAGTAAGTACAGCAAGTCGAAGATGAAAGTGAAAGCAGGGCTGCTGCATGAGCATCCCTCACACTTAACCCTTCCCTAGTCACCCTGACCATGCACCCGCAGGCGTGGTCAGGCAGACCTGTAGCCAGCCCCTAAGCAGGCATGGCTACAGGTTCCCCTACAATTCCCCTTTTAGTCTAAAAGAGGATTAAAACTTAACAGTGTAAGGTATCCAAAATTAACAATCATAAAGGTGAAATATAAGAAGACACAGCAATCTGTTTATGTCACATCCTAACTATCTATTTTAACTAAACCCTAAAGTCATCTGAAAGAGGTGTCCAAGCCTCAACACCTCCCTAGCCTACAATCCACAACTCCAGAGAAGCTAGAAAATAAGAGGACCCTAAGAGAGCCATACATGGCCTCCCCAAGAAGGGTAAAGTGACAAGCTCTCTTGAGTAAATTGGGATCACAGAGGAAGGGAGAGAGAACATAAGGGATCAGGAAGGTGGAGTTGAGGGAAGAACATAGGGAGAACAAGGAAAGCAATACCTTAAGATAGGGAATCATTCTGGGCTTAAGGAGAAATCTGGAACTAGGGAAATCTCCAGGGATCCACACGGATAACCCCAACAAAGAATATAAGCAATAATAGAGAGATTATCTTAAATGCCCTCCCCATATAATGTGATTGATGAATACCTTAAATGCCATCATAGAGCCTTCATCCAGTAACTGATGGAAGCAGAAGCAAAGATTCACAGTTAAGCACTGATCGAAACTTGTGGAATCCAGTTGTAGAGAAGGAGTGATAAGCAAAGGAGTCACGACCATGCTAGGGAATCCCACAGAAACAGCTGATCTGAGCAAGTGGGAGCTTGTGGACTCCAGATTGACAGATGGGGAAACATCATAAGATGAACTAGGCCCTCTGAATGTGGATTATCAGTTGGAGGTCCTGGGACATGTATGGAACTGCTCGAAGTGGAACCAGTATTTATCCCTAGTGCATGAATGGGTTTTTGGAGCCCATTCCCTAGGGAAGCATACTCTTTTGGCCTAGATACATTTGGAAGGCCCTAGGTCCTGCCCTAAATTATGTGACAGACTTTGATGATGCCTCATGGGAGGCTTCAGCCTCCCTAAGGAGTGGATGGGGTGTGGGATGGTGGGTTGGTGGGAGAATGGGAAGATAGGAAGTAGCGGGAACTGGGATTGGTGTACAAAGTAAGATTGTTTTTAATTTAAATAAAAATTAATTAAAATACCAAAACAAAAAATAGTGTAAGTACAATGGAACTCAATACTTCTAAAGGTGTATTATTCTATTTGTATTCATTGGATAACACAAACAAACACACACACACACACACACACACACACACACACACACACACACACACACAAAGAGACTATATACAACATAAAGGATAATTTAAAAGATATATATTCTGAGAATGGGGTATCCTAAATTTTCCAAGTTTTGTGTAGTGAACCAGGGCAAGATATTATTTAATTATGTAATGACAACACAATAAACAGTGAAGATTTAAAAATAAAAAAGAAATGGTAACATAACTTATATTTCTAAAATAATATTTTTATTTTTTAAGATTATAACATAATCACACAATATCTTCCTCCTTCCAGACCCTTCCATGTACCCCTTGCTCTCTTTGAAATTCATGACCTCTTTTCTTTTAATAATTGGTAAGTGTGTATGCTTGTGTTTCTATGTGCATAAATATAACATGTTTAGTCCAAATAATATTATATTTATGTATATTCTTAGAGGGTTGACATCAGTGTTGCCTATACAAATTTTGTTCCCTTCTCTGGGAAAACTCTTTCTTTTGCTCTCAGCATTCATTAGCTACCTATAAGTCTTAATCTTGGGGTAGTGGTCTGTGACATTTTCCCCCTTCCTTGTTAGTATGTCTAACGTATCATGCTTGTTCATGTTATGTTTATATAATTCCAATTTACTGATAGCTTCTTTGTTATAGAAAGGTGATAATACCTATCAAATAGAGAAAATGTGAAGACCAAGGTATATAGCCTAGTGTCTGCAACTGAATGAAATCTTATTTCCATTATGCCATAAGCCGTTCCTTGGTAAGTATGGTGCATGTTTTGTTCTTTCTCCCTTGTATGTACAGGAAGGGTTCTGTAGAAGAGATGATGAATTGTTGGAGTTACTAGCCATAAAAATATTTTCACTCAAAGATGTTTCTTAAACATCAATGAGCACTGATTCTTCAGTTTGTGAAGGCAATGAATGCGATATAAATATTTCTTCAATGTATTTTCTGAGGTATTTTAAAAGTTGGATGAAGCCAAAATAATGACTGTCTTTTTAAAAAAAAATAAGTTTCATTTCTAATTTCTAATGATGATAATATTTTATAAGCTCTGATTCTGTTGAAATTTTTCATGACCAAATCACTTCTTTAGTCAGATTTGAACAAGATATTGGTGTCTATCAAGTATTCCAATGCTTTTTCAAATGTCCTCTTATTCTAAAAATGCCTGTTGTGCCAATTGCATAAATTTGTTTTGATCTCTAGGTCACACAGCTTATTTTTGGCCTCAAAAACTATTGGATTCTTAATCCTCAAGTATGCCCTTGAATGATAACCCTTGGACCGAGTAATTGGCTGATAAATGTGGGATCCTCAAACACCTTTAAGTAGGAACTGAAACTTTTAAATATTAGAGGAAACTCTAGGACTCAGTGTAGGTAGTGGCATCTGAAAAAGGTACCTATAGCTCAGGAAATAATAATGGAAAATATCCAGTGATTTGGGAATCAAATTAAAAGGCACAGGAAACAACTAACAGGATGAATAAACAAACTATAGAATGTGAGAAAATTCCGCATAGCTATTCATCTGTCAAAAGAATAGAACTGAGTAAATAATTAAAAAACAAATAATTTGATCAATGAATGGGCAAATGATCTAAACAGACACATTTTGAAAGTAGGTAAATGACCAGTAAATATATGAAAAATCTTCTACAACTTCATATATCAGAGAAATCAGATCAGGATACACTGAGATTCCATCTCACCATAATCAAAATGGCTACAATTATGAAAAATATGGGCAAGGAGTGGGGAACTGGAACTCTTTACAGAGGACATGTAAAAGTCTTAAAATATGGAGAGATAGCTCAGTGGTTGGGAGAACTGGTCACTCTTCCAGAAGACCCAGGTTCAATTCACACATAGCAACTCACCATGTTATGTAATTCCAGTTCCAGGAGATCTTACACTCTCACATAAACATGTGTGTGGGCAAAACACCAAGCATATAAAATAAAAATAAATAAATCATTTTAAAAACCTGAATATAGAACTTTCTTATAATAAAACCATACCCCTCATATACCCAAAGGAATCAACAGAAACACCTGCTTAGCCTTGTTCATGGTATCACTATTCACAATCCCAAGTAATACAACTAACATAGATGCCCACCCTCAGACAAATGGTTAAAGAAAATATGGAATAAATCCACAGTGGCTTTTATTCAACAATAAAAAAGAATGAAGTTATCTTCAATTGATAACACCTTCAAATAAAAACTTAATTTTCTCCAAAACTTAATTTTCTTAATTTTCACTGGAGAAACAAAATATTCTTAAGAATAGGCCGCATGACCACCAATAGATGGCCAACAGAAAACAAACTCAACAACATCTTTAGAATTTTGTCTCATAATCTCGTTTGATTTTTTATTTTTTTCATTTATATGTTAATATATAAATATATATCCATATATAAATATATTTTATATATAGTCCCTATTTTACCCTATAGTTTCTTTGTGCATTTATTATGGCTTCTAATTTATTGTTTTTACGATATTCCTGAGTATGCAAATGAGAGGGCCTCTGTTTCTTATGGTTGATCTTAGGCCCTTTTCTTTCTGTTTGTTTTGCCTTATTCTTATGTGTTATTTTTGTTTTATCTTATTATATTTCATTTTATATTATTTCATTTCATTATTATCCATTAGAAGTCTGTTTGTTTTCTAATAAGGGATAAAAATGGAGTAGATCCAAATGGGAGAGGATATTAGAAGGTTCTGGGAGAGAGGGGAATTGTAATCAGAATATATTATGTGAGAAAAAATATATTTACAATAAAAGGACAAAAATAAAACTACAAAGTTGTCAGAGCTATAGGAAGTTCAGAAAAATAAAAGAAAACAAAACTCCAGTGTTTATCTTCTGTTTTTTCTCCTTATTTTCAGTATTTAATTCCAGATAAGCCAATCCTAAAAGCAATACATCTCAATAATCAATATTTATATAGTCAATCTAAATCTCACTTAAATTTATAATTCTGACCTACATAATCCATGTTACTCTCTTGTACTTCAGGTTAATGACTATTATTTACACTTCAGATGCCATTTAAATTAAGGAGAAAGTCAAACTTAAAAGTTTATGTAATAGGTAAAAAAAAAATATAATGAGTGCTAATAAGCTTCTTCCAAGACCTGAACTTCTCAGATTCCACCCTGCCTTAAAAACTCACACGTTAGGCTGTCAGTTTTACAGACATTGATCAAAGCCGTTTAAAACAGGCAGTAGAAACTTTGCCTTTAATGACATTCTCCTTGCCCTCCTCAACTCAGAGGACCAACAGTGAATATGGTGCATGTGTTCTGTGTGTTACATGCAGTAGATTTGCTTATATTTAAAACGTTTATGCAGGGCCAGGAAAATGGTTCAGTTAATGAAGAAGCCAGAGGTCATAGTAACTCTCTGTCATCCTAGGATTCCAACTGCAAGATGAGAGGCAGAAAAAGATTGGGCCCAATGTAGGCCACAGAAGGACTCTGTCTCAAGATAGAAGATCAAAAATTAGTTGACCTTCACATGTATGTGGTATATATGTGGCTGAACACACACACACAACTTACTACAATCAGAAAGCAGTGTTAACATAGGCAGCAAGCAAACTTGCTTCAACCTTACCCTACACAAACATATCATCTTTATTGTACTAGACTAAAAGCAGATCTATCCACTGCTCCCAAAAATGCATTCAATGATCCAAGACACATCTCACCATACAAACTCCCAAAAATACAACATGTATTGAAGATAGGCAGTGCCCTTGCTTAAAAAATGAACAGAAACATGAGAAACTCACTGAAAGCTGCCTCTCAAATTGGTAGACTTGATGATGAGGGAAGCACATTGACTGTTTATATTCAGGTACAGACAGAAATGAATCAAGACCAGCTTTCCCAAGGAGTTTTGCATATATTCAGATCATGATTTATAATTTTTCTTCTGGTATCTGCTGATGAACTTTTGAAGAATTACTCCATGTGTGTGAATCTGAAAGAAGTTGGGAATATTAGGGTGAATCTGATTAAAATACAATATTCTCAAAGAACTCATAAACAAAAATAATTTTAAATGACACAATAATGCTTTGTTTTTTTTGTTTTTGGGTTTTTTTTTTTTTTTTTTTTTTTGGTTTTTTGAGACAGGGTTTCTCTGTGTAGCTTTGGAGCCTATCCTGGCACTGGATCTGGAGACCCGGCTGGCCTTGAACTCACAGATATCTTCCTGCCTCTGCCTCCCAAGTGCTGGGATTAAAGGCGTGCACCACCAACGTACAGCTGAAATGTGTAGCTGCCCTCGAACTCCTGCCTCCTGCCTCTTGCCTCTTCCTCTTTCAGCAAATCCTACTGGTGTGTGCCACCACAACTGGCACTATTTTTTTAAGAGAGTTTGTATGCTTACTCCACAGAAATTTAGTTGTACTCAAGACTCCCAGCTCGAACAGCAGCATAGGTACCTGCTGTTAGCTCATTATCATGTTGCCCTAGTAAATGGCCTTTTTAATATACATATTTTCAAATTAAAGGAGTTCCTGGTTCAAATGATACATTTCATTTTAGTCTTGTCTAGTTTTTTCCTATTATTACAGAAAATAAAATCCACATAAAGCTAACTGGTTATCAACTGTGTCCAAGTCAATGTTGGGTCTGCATTCTAGTTCTTAGCTCACATAACCACTGAGTGTCATGTGAAAAAGCACATGCCATTTTTAAGTCAAGTTCATACATGAAGTAAAGAAAAATGTACAGGAAAAATAGTTATGATTTGAGTTTTAGTCTAATATTTTTAAATTTTATTTCAAATGCAGTGGGCTGTTAAATTCAAGTCATGTATAATATTTGGCCACAGACATTTTCAATTCTACTACTCATCATTTAATAACTATTAAACAGACAGAAATACAATACACAAAAAACATAAGTCTTGTAAATGTATCTACTTAATGACAACCAGGAAACTAGCACTAAACACACTATTGCTGGGTTAGACTGACAGCGATAGATATTTACTAGGAAAAACAAAATTTAACCCTCATCTTTTATTTTATTGTATGTTTAATGTAAAGTGGATAAACGATCTTTTCACAAATGAGAATAAGTCTCAAATATCTCCACTTGCTTTTTTTCTTTCTTAGATTTTATGATTTTTCTTTCTTAATTTTTATGACTAATCATAAACTTAACTCTGCAATCCAGATAGATTTTGAGTGGATTGAGGAAAATATGGCACCCACAAAACTTCACCCACAAAACCTCAGTGAGAGCAGAGATTACAGGTTATTTTAAGCAGATGGGTTGGGGTGCTCTCCTAAGTCACAGAAGAAATTATCTGGTGGGTAAGATGCCCACAAGTCAAAAGAATTATAGTTATTGGCAGTCAGAAATGGTCATCATTTTGCTCCTCTTGCCTTTCTTGGATCCAAAATGCTCCATCGTTTCCAAATGCTCACGATGCTTTCTTTAATCTTCCCGAAGACAGTGTGTTTGCCATCCAGCCACTCAGTCTTGGCAGTGCAGATAAAAAACTGGGAACCATTTTTTTGTTCCAACATTTGCCATGGACAAGTATGCTTGCCAGGATCCATATACTTCAGGATGAAGTTCTCATCTTTAAATTTCTCCCTGTAGATGGACCTGCCGCTAGGGCCATTATAGCATATGAAGTTACTAGCCTGGCCAAAATAAATCTGTGAAAGGAAGAACCCTTATATTCAAATTCTTCCTCTCCAGTGCTCAGATCATGAATGTTTTCTGCTGTCTTTGGAATGCTGTCTACAGATGCAGGCCAAGGGCTCACCAACAGCTGCAGTGTCAATGGAGATCACATGGCTGTACTGAGCAGCTAAGGGAACGGTAGCATCTGCATAGCCAGTATTTGCATTTTTTATGGATAGGATGAATTTAAAAATATGTGAACATAAACATATTTTAATATTATTTCCACCTTAAATCATTTTAAGTTAATGCAAATTTTTCTACATAATGAGACTAAATTATGCTACATTAGAAAAGTTGTTATTCTCAAACATCTATTTTTCTAGCTTGATATTACTATACTATAAAACTTTTATGATATGACTTATTACATAAGTTTATTATTGCAATTATTTCTCAGGATAAAATGTATCATCAGGAAAAACTCTGAAGTTTCTCATCTCTATGTCTTCTATTTCCTCTGTACAAATAATCCACACTAACTTTTATGGTCACATTCCCATATTAACATCAAGAATAATACCATTTCCTCTACCAGTTTTCAGAAAGAAATGATTCACACAATCAACTTTTGAAGAATTTCTTGACTTGTTTAGAGACAATTTCTAATAATTACATTTGGTACTTTATTGCTAATGCAGTTTTAATCCCCATAAAAATGAGAAGCTAAATTTCATGCAAATGTTATACATAAATAAATTATATCTCAGTTTAGGTTATTTATAACAAATGTGGAATTCAAAACTGAGTGTATCAGGCATTCTTCTGGTTTTATGAAAATATTGAAGACCCTAAGTACAAGTTTATCATCCCAGGATACATCTGTTATGTAGATTTGTGTGGATGTGTCTGTGTTTTTGTGAGTAGAATGAGTTATTCCTAGAAACCCTCAAATCTTACTTCTACACAACCATGTAAATGACAAATACTGGTACTGTTAAAGATTTTGTGGGTCCCAAACATAAGCTGAACAAGGATGACACCAAGGAGTATGCTAAAATGGACATGGAAAGTCCAGGGGGCCTCAACACTACAAAATGAACTACTGACAACTGAGAAATGCTGTGAGTGGCAGAAGTGGAAAAGCACAACAATTGGTTGTCTACTTCCAAACAACCTTGAAAATGTATATACAAGTAGCATTAGATAGATTCATCAGGTTGTATTGCAATATATGTATATACAAACACATATGAGCATGTATCAACATTGGAATGAATATTAAAATGCTTATTAAATATAGAATACTCAAAACCACTGAAAAAGAGGACATGAATTTGAAGGAGAGTAGGGAGGGGTATATGGGAGGGTTTGGGGGGAAGGGAAGGAGAAATATTGCTATTAAATTACAGTCTAAAAATAAACCAAAAAAGTGTGTGTGGGGGAACCCACTGGGAATTACAAAACAAAATTATTTCTAATTAGAAATCACAAAAAAAATTAGTAGTAAATGAATCACAGTCTCTTGTGCCACAGCAAGTATGGGTTGGAATTATTCAATTTAACCCATTCTTAAATCTTTATAATTGAATAAATTTTTACATTTTTCAAATTTCCTATTTAATGACACTTAGAAGTAAGTTCCTTCCAAAATATTTTAATTATATTATATAAGGCATTCCAGTTTTGGCCTCTTACTACTCTAAGCTAACCAAAAGTGTTATGTTTGTTTGTTAAGTGTATTATATGATATTTTATTAATATTTTTCCTTATTTTTAATAATGTCATATGTACAATGAAATAGGATCATATCTACCTGCAATTTTCTTTCCTTAATTTCCCAAATATTACTCCCCAACAGTTTCTATTTCCAACTTCATTATTTTTTAACCCACCACATCCAATTAGTGTTGCCAATATGTGCATGAATTCAGGGACATCCACTGGAGCATAGGAAACCTACCAGTGACTACATCCACAAGAAGGAATGATTTTCCTTTGCACACAGATCACCCATTGATAGTTTCTGAGTTGGCAGTGGATCCCGGAAAGGACCTCTTTCATATATGATGCAATTTGGGATGGCTATATTGTACACATCTCATAAAGGCAACAAAGTCAGCCGGAAAGCTAGAAAGGAGCCTTGGAGAAGGCATAGGGGAACACATTAAAAGAGGAGTGTAAGACAAAAGTAGGGAGGTGGAATATGAGAGGTTGAAATCATAAGGCAAGGAGGGGGTCACAGAAGTACAGGTGAATTCTGGGATATGGGAAGGAGGGCTAACTCAAAAGAATGGTTGTGAAAAGCCACATGAAGCCTACAAGCTCATTAGCCTACTAATTCAATTAAAAATATAATTAGCAGTATTGAGGAACACATGTGATAGTAAAGAAGAGATGGTAAGACTGGAGTAATAGGACTAAGAAGAAAAGGATGGGTGTAGGACAGATGGTGCTGGGTAGATGAGTTGACCAAAACTAGGGATATATGCAAAACGTTGACTCAAACTCACTATTTAGTAAGCTAATTTCAAATTATAATGATAAAAAAGAGTTTACATATAATACCCTTCCCTGCATGAGTGTATAATGGTACTCTCAGAATACATGGATTATCGACTTTCGTAAGGCATTGGATACCATGGTGAGGAAGGCCTCCAAAAACAAGTTATCATTTCTTAGAAAAATGTCACAACCAATTTCAGGAATGAAGTTTTTATAATATTAACTTAATATTTAAGAATACTGCTAGATAAACTGTGCTTAAATTTTCTTGTATATGGACAATCTCCAGTGGCCATATGAGATTCAACAGTAGAGTGAAAAGCAGCACAATTACTTAATGGGTCTCAGTTCACCTCTTAAGATCGACAGATGTGCTTCCAAGAGCTACCTTTTCCCAACACTTCTGTTTTCTTGATTTGCCTTGGAACCAGCGATTACCCTTGTGCCTTTGAATCTGTTGAGAAAAACAATTAAATAGGCTCATTTGCTTTACTAAGATCTTACATAAATCATTCTTCCTAAAACAGAATTTATTTTTTAAATATCCCAGACAAGGTATTTTTTTATGTTTTTAACGTCTTTTTTAAAATTTATTTATTAATTCTAGTTAAGGAACAAGCTTGTCTCACATGTTAGTCCCTTCTCCCTCTCCCTCCCCTCACCCCATCCCTCCTCCCCCACCCCCAACCTACCCCACACCCCATCCACCCACCACTCCCCAAGCAGGGTAGGGCCCTCAACAGGGGCTCTGCAAAGTTCACCAAATCTTCCTGTGCCGGTCCTGAGGGTCCTGAGCCCTTCCCCATGTGTCCAGGGCAAGAGTGTATCCCTTCATGTGGGATGGGCTCTCAAAGTCCCTTCTTGCAACAGGGAAAAATACTAATCCACTACCAGAGGCTCCTTGAGTGCAGAGGCCTCCTTATTGACATCCATGTTCAGGGGTCTGGATCAGTCTTGTACTGACCTCCCAGACAGCATTTGGGGTCGATGTGCTCTCCCTTGTTCAGGCCAATTGTTCCTGTGGGTTTTTCAAACCTGGTACAGACCCCTTTGTTCTTCATTCCTCCCTCTCTTCAACTAAATTCCAGATTTCAGCTCAGTGTATATCTGTGGATGTCTGTCTTGCTTCCATCAGCCACTGGATGAGGGATCTAGGATGGCATAAAGAGAAGTCATCAATCTCATTTTAGGGGAAGGGCTTTTAGGTTATCCTATCCACCATTGCCTGGATGGTCAGATCATGTCATCCTTATAGGTCTCTGGAGATCTCCCTGGTTCCAGATCTCTTCTCGGACCTATAGTGGCTCAAGGTATTAAAACTTGATCTTTTTAATTATTATTTTTAGATTATATTACAATTACAACATTTCTTCCTTTCTTTTCCTCCTTCACTACCCTCCCATACACACCTCCCACTCTCCTTCACATTCACAATCTATTTTTTGTTAATAGTTTTGCATATGTGTGGACTGAGCACAATAAACAAGTTACAAAATGAAATTTTAGATGGTTTAACAGATCAAATCATAGTTGAAGAAGAAACTCAAACCAGATGCATTGGCACATGCCTTTAATTCTAGCACTGGAGAAACGAGGCAGGAGGAGCTGATGCTCTAGGTCAGCACAGTGTTATTATATAAAAAAAAGAAGAGGATAAAAGGGAGAAGAAAATAAGAAAAGAAGTAGAGAATGTCAAGGGGAATTTTTAAAAATTCAGCTGAAAATAATTATGCTAATCACTTAGATAATTAAGTGAATTAAAAGACATGACACACAGAATTCAACAATACATATTGGAAACTGCCATCTTAATGGAAATATTTTTAAATACTCAAGTTGAACAAGTTCTGCATATAGATATAGAACTATTAAACCATTTTATTTGGCCAAGATTTTGATGTTATACATTATTACGTAGAGCAATAATGGAAAATGAATATAAGTACAAGCACACAAACCACACTCACACATATTCAAATCCAAAATTATACAAGGTAGCTGAATGAGTTCAAGTCCTGATTTTCCACTAGAGGACTGAGTGTTCTTCCAGATACAATTACTTCAATGCTTTCTTAATTTCTTCATCTAATTAATTAAAGTATTATTGATGCAGCTTCATGCACAAGTGACGAATCATTATCTAATATGAATAAGATATTCCAAAATATTTTAAGAGCCTTACCATCCTCAAAGGGAAACATTTTTCTTTGTTTTCATGGCATTTCATCTTATTCTCTGCTTTCTCTATTTTTTTTTAACTCAACTTGCCAGGGAAGTAGCATTTTATTTATTTATTTATCTATTTATTTATTTATTTATTTGGCACAATGCTGCTGGCTAATGACTAGGATTTCTTATCTGCTATCTCTGTCTTAAGTATCAACCATAATTATTAATCTATATATTTTACAAAGACTTACCTGATCGAGGACACCAGCAGCATGTGTCCTCTCTTGTTGGGCAAGTAGCATTTTAACTAAACTGTTTTTATTATTAAGGTGACTACCCGAGTTCAGAATGAAAGACAAATGTACATCTATTTGAACCTTAGTATGAAGCAAGTGATGTTGGAGTGAATGGAAGCAGTCTAGAAACATCCTGGAGCTTCTACTGTAGGTGAGTGAATAGGAAACACTACAGTGTTATTACTGAAGCTAAGAACTTTGTCAAAGGCCAGCCATGTTTTATTTTGTTAGTGAAAGAGAAAAATATTCTATTTACTGTTATTATGCAGAATCATAATACAGTGGTTCAAGAGTTCACTGGTGAGCGAGAGAATTAAATATGAATGCACAGGAACAGTTTTCTCCCTCTACAAGACATAGACTTAGGGACTTATACAGGAAAGTATATTTCCTCAAGCATAGCAATTGGATTAACTCATGTTTCTTTTATTGAGTTTTTTATTTTGAATGGAATTCTTTATCATCTGGTTCCTCCAGCCTTTCACAATAGAACCTTCCTGTTTCCCTCTGGATTTCAGCATAGGTGATAGTGTTAACTTAAATGTATTTAAATTGACTGTCAAAACATGACTTGGTAAAAATCCATTAAAATAATCTCAAAAATGCCTTGATGCATTAAACATTTTTATGGTACACCCATATTGCAGGCGGGAATGTGTTTATCTCCATTTTATGAATAGTCTTCAATGGAAAAAAAGAGAGTCCAGAAATTGACAGCTGTTCCAGACAGAATTTCCACAGAGTGAGTGTGTGCTTGCACAGAGCTTTTGTTCTGTTTGCATGGATAATAATATGGTTCCTTAATTAGTTCTGGAAGGCATCTATTGTAGACTGAATGTTATCTGGCAAACACTCAAGAGATGCAAGTTTACAATTTACTTTTCTCTTTAGTTGAATATTCCTTAAGAAATGAATTTTAAATATTAGAAAAAACTATTCTCTTCATAAAACATGAAAGTACTGCAACAATCAAGTATCTTTTGCCATTCTTTTTAATGAAAATTTAGCTTTTGAAGACTCAAGAACATACAACTTAGAATAGGTTTGAAATACCTAATATTAAAAAGCACCAACAAAAGCAAGATATCAAGGATCTACTCATAACATAAGTTTGTATAATGAGACCTCTAAAATGCCTATTTATATATTATGAATTACTCTCTTCATCATTGTGAATATTTTCAGATAATAAAATTCCCGTATCTAATATCTGCTTAAAAAGTTGTTGAAATAATTTTCAATGATCACTAGCCTTATTAGACATTTACCAGCACTAATCAATAAAAAAATGATTATTTTTAGTCCTTTGTGTCTTTTTGGTGCCAGTAATCCTCACTATGTGTAAAGACTCCAAATTTACTGTTCATGTTATACAAATGTTTTTAATATTTACATAGCAGTTATTATATTTATAGTAGTCTTCTTATGAGATTCAGAATTTACAAAAGTTAACAGGGACTCTGTCATCAATGAGCCTAGAGTACAGGGCCACTGAAGTAAATACCTATGTGGTTGTCACTTTACAAAAATGAACATCATTGAGGGTTGCAGTTTAGGGGATAGGAAATTTTTACTTGGGAATGGTTAAACCTTGTACTGAACAGAATTTAGATAACATGTAGAAAGCATTCAGGTTCACTGTCTTACACAAATGGGAGCAAGTGACTAGGTATCTGAAGCAGGTACAGGAAGTTGAAGGGTGGGATGTGTTTGAAAATGGAACAGAGTAGTAGCAGTTGAAAAGTCACATCATGAAAAAAACTCAAGTGTCTGTGTAAAGCACTGGATGTGTATTCAGTGAAGAAAAAATCATGACTTTTAGGACAGAAAACATTTGAAAATTTTCTAATCAATAGTGAATGGAAGTGCAGTTTAAGAGGGCAAACAGAATAAATAAATTTATTGTTTATAAGTCATTTAAGAAACAAAAGTTTCTTAAAATGTGTGGATTACATGATTAGCAGCTACATGAATAAGCTGATGGAAACCACATTAAAATGCAGAAATGTGTATGAATAGTATCATCATACAATGAGTTCTGAAGCAAAACCATAAGCAGCACCCAAAATGCATAGTGATTGCAGAAGATGATTGCAAATTTTAAATATAACGCTAGCAATTTTCCATGCGGAAAAAATTAGTGAAGTGAAACATAGTGAGCGATTATTTGTAGGCAAAGTGGCACTCATCTCTCCAATTACAAGTTATATCATGTGTTGTTTCTAAGTGTGTATATTCATATCTCAGGTGCACAGGCTCTGAAATTTTGGGTGCATCTCTGAGTAGAGGCATTGTGTTCTACACTGCTTTCATGGTCAATAGCTATCACTAGTTTCGTGCTTTTTAATGAGGTAAATTATCTACAAACTTTACATGAATCAAATTTCTGCAATTACAAGAACATCAAAAATTCTACTCCAAAGAAAACTCTTCAAGATTTGCATCATTGACTGATATAATTACTTAGTTTTGTATGCTTACTGAAAAGTAGTTGCTACCTGAGAAGTCTGATAATAGCTAATTTAGCTCACTATGCTTTAAATCATAGACTGTACACGGGAAGAGTTAGAGAGAAAAATATAGGAATTTTCAAGCAATGTGTTTCACCAAGGGCCTTCCATGGGAGGTAGGTCCCACAAAATATTTGAGAAAAAAAGCTTCTGTGATGAAATGAATCAAAGGCTACCCTGTATAATGTTTTCTTTCAGGTAGCTTAGCTTAATTTTAAATGTCAACTTTCCACAATTTAGTATTACCTATTTTGGATATAAGCCTAATTGTGGAACTGCTGGATCTTGTGGTAGACTGATTGCCATTTTCCTGAGGAATCACATACTGATTTCCACAGTTGCTGTACATGTTTGTACTCCTACCAGCAATGGAGGAGTGTTCCCCTTTCTCCACATCCTCTTCACCATAAGTTATCATTGGTGTTTTTGATTTTAGCCATTCTGACTGAAATAAGATGGTATCCCAGAGTTGTTTTGATTTGCATTTCCCTGATGGCTAAGGATAAAATGAGCACTTTCTTATGTGTCTTTCAGCCATTTTTGAAGGGTTCTCTCATTTCCTCTTTTAGGGTCTCTATCATCTTCATGAAGTTGTTTTTAAGATCATTCTCTTCTGCTTCATCTGTGTTGGGATGTTCAGGTATTGCTGATGTAGAGTCCCTAGACTCTGGTGGCATCATATTGGTTTTTCTGTTGTTGAATGTGTTCTTATATTGTCTTCCCAACCTTTCTTTCAGTGGGTGCAGGTGGGGTCTCTTCCTCTCCTGGTGAGTATGGGTCCAGTGTTCTCTTCCTGTGGGTGCAAGCAGGTCCAATATTCGAATGGGTTTCACGATGGGTGCAGGTGAGTCTGAAACACTCCCTCTCCTAGTAGGTGAAGGCAGGACTAGCACCACTATGTCAGCAGACTCAAGATGGCTCGATCTGCCTGGCTGATTTTTGCAGTATGGTCTTCAACACTTTAGTTCTGGTTAATTACTGGTACAATTATACTACTTACATTTTTCAGGAATGCCCCACCTCTAAGGATTTGTGGAAGTAACCACATTTCTCAGCAAGTTCTAGAGTTAGACTGACTGTGCATGGACCTGTGCCAAACCAACAAAAAGAATTAGAGCTAGATCCTGGCTTCTTACTTCTCAGGGTGAACCACAAAGAGAACAGCTATCTCCTCCAGGCCCTCACAGCCCTGGGATGACTTTCATCATTGCCTTCTGCAGTATCAGACAGATCCTCTGCATGAAGCCTAGGATTCTGCACCAGCTCTGAGTCCCAGTCCTGAAGTTAAGAGGCAGAGATGCCTAGCCTCCAGAATCCAGTATCCTACCATGCTTTTTAAAAGAAAACAACAAATTCTGATAGTCAACAAGGTGTCTGAGAATAATCAAAAGGACAAGACGATCCTGACTGGAGGGAGGCTCTGTAGAGGGAGCATGGGTCGTGACAGCTTGTCTAACAGATTTCCTTGAGTGTGAGGTACTTCTTTTTTTATTTAATTTTATTTTTTATTTAAGTTAGAAACAAGATAGTTTTACATGCCAATCCCAGTTCCCTCTCCCTTCCCTCCACCCTTACTCCCCACTAACAACCTACCTATCCAATACCATTTCTGCTCCCCAGGGAGAGTGAGATCTTCCATGGGGGGTCTTCAGAGTCTGTCATATCCTTTGGGATAGGGCCTAGGCCCTCCCCTGTGTGTCTAGGCTGAGGAAGTATCCTTCTATGTGAAATGGGCTCCCAAATTCCACTCCTATGCTAGAGATAAGTACTGATCTACTACAAGAGGCCCCATATATTTACAAGGCTTCCTCAAGTGTGGGGTATTTTTTAGAAGCCCCAGAAAGGGCTGTGGTCTTCTGTTGGAAGGCATGGTAACTGCAATCTTTATTCCAATATCATCAAAGTTAAAGCAGCCCTTTACACCTAGGGCTTCTCCAGACACTATACTGTAAAAGACTCCTTTAAGACTTTAAACGGGAGCCTGTGACCACAAGCTAGCATGGGAATACTTCCTGTCTTCTTCCCAAGCTACTTCCCTCCCAGACCATTCAGATGTCAGTCTTCATGATCCAGAGAGAGGGTCAGATTTATAATTCCAATGCAGAATTTATTTTAATGTATATTTCCATATGTGTTGTTTATTTCAAATTCCCCTCTTGTGCAAAGAGTTGAACATTGTTAATATTTATTGACCATTTAGTGTCTTTTCTAAATTATAAAATTGTTATCTGTTTAATTCATGTTGTGATGTTTATCTTTTTCATTTTTAAATGTCTGTACTGGCACTACTACTGTTTCTTATTATACTGCAAATATCTAGTAAGTGGTGCTCTCATTTGTTTATAGCACCTAACACATGCAGAATTGCTGAATATGGTCAAATTTGTTATCCATGACCTTAAATGTTAAGAAATGGGATTTCTTTAAAGAGATAACTGTCTTCTCAAAACCACTGTACCTCAAACATGTTAATAAAAAGACCCATTCTTTTTCCTATGGTTTTGTTGTGTCTTGTTCAGTTTAGAAACTTTCTGCCTATGATTGACTCATTTAGTCTACTCCATTTTTAGACACTTTGAATTTATTCTGTGAAAGTTTCATACACACATACACAAACACATATATAATATACTTTGATCAAATAACCCCCACTGTCCACTTACCACTCCCAGAACCATCCACCAGCTTCTCTCCCTCTCAGCTTCATGTTGTTTTGTCCAATTAGTGCTGCCCATATGTGCATGGCAACCTACTAGGGACTGCATCTCTGAAGAAAATTGACACTCCCCTAGAAAACCATTAGCTACCAACAAGCTCCTGATCTAGAAGAGAGGGTTCATGAGAGCTCCACAAACCCATGATGGGATGTTGACTGGCTGAATCTGGTCTAAATTTGAGCATGGCAACACAGCTGCTGTTAGTTCATGAGTACAAAAGCTATGTACTGTCCAGACACACTGTCTCAAAGCGGTCCCCAAACTTCTGGTTCATACAGTAGCCTTTCTGCTCTCTCTTCATTGGGGCAAGTTGTTGTATTACAGAGGCCCCATTTGTGCCAGAGCACAGTCATTTGATCCGTTGTGAATCTATGTATTAACACCCAGCAGGAAACATCTCAGATTCTGCTTTTCCTTCACTACACTTTTAAATTCATTATAGTTTTTGAATGTGTATTTCTATAAGGTAAAACTAGGCTGATTTACTCATGACTTGAGCAGTTTGAGATCCTGTATTTTAATGCTGCATATATTGTTCCAGAGTACTCTTCTCCAATCCTAGGATCCAATTTGTGTTAGGTTTGCCATAGTGAAGAAAAAAATTCCTCTAAAGACAATTCACAAAAAACCCAAAAATTATCTGACCACAAAACTCTTACTTTTGGAGTCACTGTGAGATATTTTTCCTGATGCTATGTATTAAAAGCATTGCAAACAATGGAGTGGCACATAAAATCAGTCATAGTCGGACAGACAGACAGACAGACAGAGTTCAATTAGTAGGTCCTCTATACATTGAACATTATCTATAATCATGAATATGCTAATATTTTAAGATAACAAAACCAGTGAATAAATGAGTCATATAAGGAACACAAAATCCTTTTCCCTTGCTACAGAAACGGGCCTCCTGCACACAAAAGATTGATATTATCTCCAACCCATCTCCAGAAATAGCACACAATCAGCAGAGGATGTTTTTCTGAGTGAAACAGGTGGGTGCTGGTATATACATTATTAACTAGAACCCAAAGCTGCTTAATTACAGACTATAAAAATGGTCCCTGAAAAGGTAGTTATGCTATTTCTTACACACCAAGATATCTAGGAATAAGAACAGTCAATCTTATGAACCATGATGTAAAATACTTCTTTTATTATCAAGTAGAAAAAATTAACGGAAGCTGATTTAGCACAAATATATTTTTTTAGAGTAGGACATAAGCTGATTTCAGACACAGATAAATAATAACAGCTATGTGAGAATGTTGTCAACAGGTCTCTGTTTCTTATTCTGCACAATTTCCTATCTCAGGAATAGTCTTCTGTGTATGTGAAGTTATATAATGTGGAGTTGTATCCTCTCTCCAGACTGGACATCCCACCGGGATGTGATCCTCTGTGTCCTGACGGTTGCAGAGAAATCCCTAGAAATAATATTTATCAAAAATATTTGGAAGATGTGACTTGAATTTAAACCAAAACACAGTAATTTAGAATGGAGAACAAATGATTCTCCAGAGATCATTTTTTGTGAAAAGAATGGAAAGTGAATGCTAGTCAGACAAAAATGACAGACGCCCACCACGTGCCCCAATCTCCTTGTTGCAGATATCACAGGTCTAGTCCACTGAAGTTTCATCCCTCTAGAGACCACTTTGTATTTAAAAATTACTGTTTTCAAAAATCACATTAGACTACCAAGTATACAACTGCCTTTATATTCAACACAGAGGGTTGTGTTAAAGAATTTATACAGCAGCAGGTGCATGTCTCCTGAATAGAAGAAACAAACCTTCCATACAGAAGCCGACCTTGTCAGATGCCAGGAAGGAAACTGCTTTATGCACAGTTGAAGTTGAGCTGCATAATAATAATATATCACACAATTGCATGTGAGCTGTGCTAAATGCCAGGTTTAACAAAAATCAGTGTGATACTTCTCCTAGAAATGGAGCTAACAATTATTTTCAAATTTAATGCTAGTTAAAACTGATTGTTATAGAACAATTTCCCCACACAGTGTTGGAAAGAAATGTGTGTTTTCTTGTTAATAATCATCTTAAATAAAGCCAGTGTATTTCTACTTTTTAAGTTAGTTTTCTGTGAGGAAATCACTCCATGGAACTTTGGAAATGACAGACTGATGTCAAATTTGAATGATACCAATGGCAAGCTTCACACCCTTGGCAAAAATCTCCTACCTCTAAGGCCTCGGGGAACTTACAAACAAAACAGGACTACTATCTCTACCTGACCCCAGAAATAATCAGGGGACTCTTGGAGTACTTTTCATGTGCTCAAAGGTAATGGGCATAAAATGCAAAATAAACTCAGAGCATGGTTCAACTTTAAATACAGAAGGTCCCCTAAAAGTCCATAAGTCAATGGCTTAGTACTCAGTATAAGTCTATTAGATATTTCTTTAGAGTGTGTGGTTCACTGAAGGGTACTCTGGCCTTCAATAAAATGATGGTATTCCAGAGATGATGGTATCCCACTGTGCTCTTTCACCTCTTGGCTTGTGATAATAAACTTTGCCTATGTCACAAGTCCCCACCAATATCTGGTGTCCTTGCCAGAGGCCCACAGCAATAGTGCCACCTGCTTTTGGACTAGAATCTTAAGAAATGTGGCCCCAAATCAATCTTTCTTTTTGAAAGTTAATTGATATATATATATATATATATATATATATATATATATATATATATATCACAAGAAGAATACAATCTATATATCTCAATTGACATGAAATTAAATTCTACATATTAATGCTTCATGGTCAATGAGACAAAATGGCAGCCTAAAGAATGGGAAAAGACCTTCAGCAAATCCATATCTGACAGAGGTCTGATCTCCCAAACATACAAATAACTCAAGAAACTAGACATCAAAAGATCAAATAATCCAGTTAAATGGGGTAAAAAGAGAATTGTCAACAGAGCAATCGCAAATGGCTGAAAGACACTAAAGGAAATGCTGAACATCCTTAGCCATCAGAGAAATGCAAATCAAAACAACTCTGAGATACCATCTTACACCTGTCAGATTGCTGAAATCAAAAACACCAGACAGTTTATGCTAGAGAGGATGTGGAGAAAGGGGAACACTCCTCCACTACTGGTAGTAATTCAAACTTGTACAGTTGATGTGGAAATCAATATGGCAGTTTCTCAGAAAATTGGGACTCAATTTACCACAGGACCTGGCATGTACCCAAAGGATTCACTTTCATACCACAAGGAGATTTGCTCCATTATGTTCATAGCATCATTTGTAATAGCCAGAACTTGGAAACAACCTAGGTGTCCCTCAACCAAAGAATGGATAAATAAAATACGGTGCATTTATACAATGGAATACTACTCAGCAGTCAAAAAAAAAGGACATCTTGAAATTTGTAAGCAAATGAACAAAAATAGAAAACAACATTCCAAGTGAGGTAACCCAGACCCAGAAAGACAAATATAATGTTTACTTACTCATAAGTAGATATTAGACCAACATACAAGTAACAAAGAGGACCCTAAGCGAGACATACATGGATCCACGTAAGAAAGGGAAAAAAGATCTCCTGAGTAAATTGGGAGTGTTGGGGGTATGGGGAAGATGGAAGAGGAGAGTAGAAGAGGGAAGGGAAGTGGGGGAAAATGTATAAGTCAAGAAAAACAAATTCAAAAAACAGTAGTAGGTACTAGAGGTGTAACTCAGCAGTTAAGAACACTCTGGTCCTTCAGGGTAAACCCTAGTTATGTTCCTAGCACTCATATCACAATAACCCATAACTTCAGCTGCCAGGCAATGACACTTTCTTCTGTTCTCTTTGGCCACCTCCACTCCATTGCAGACACAATGCATATTTAAAATAAAAATTCAAGTTATTTTCAATACTATTATGGAGAAATAAAGGTCATATTACCTTTATGAAAATCCACTGTAGAAACTTCCTAAAATTTCTACAAGTATAAAAAGTTTAAATGGAGTTACCTTATAGTTGTGGGGGCACAATATAACCCAACTAGACATCATTTGCTACCAATTAAAATTCTCAATAGTAGGAATGGGTTAAAATTTTTAATTGTTGGTTAATGGGATCTGGGTCAATATCATTGGTTATTGTGGCTATTTGAACAGGTATAACCCCCATAGATTCATGTGTTTGAATGTTCGAATGCTCAGGCCATAGTCAGCATTACTGTTAGGAAGTGTGGCTTTATTGGAGGAAGTGTGTCACCATGGGGGTGGACTTTGGGGTTTCAAATGCTCAAGCTACACCCACTGTGACACACAGTCTCCTTTTGCTTCTGACAGATTAAGGTGAAGGACTCCAAGCTCTTTCTCCACAACATCTATGTACATGCTGCCATGTCCTACCATGATGATAATGAACTGAATCTCTGAATTATAAGCTAATCCTAATTAAATGTTTTCCTTTATAGGAGTTGTCATGGTCATAGTGTCTCTGAGCAATAGAAACCCCAAATATGACAGAAATTTCTCTTCACAACTTGAAAGTAAGTCCTGAAAACACACACTTACATCATCGAACATGAAGAAACTTAGGTGGTACTCAACTGGAAGTTTTAATCTTACAAGCTGGTTTTTTATAATCCTAGAAAGTACTTACAGGCTACTAGAAGAAAAAAATAAACCATCAAGCTGATCCATTTATGAACACTGCAAGATACAAAATGACCTGTTTATGACAACAAGATTTTTTAAAATGTGTATTTAAAATTATGTGCATGAGTGTATTTCTCCGTGTATGTATGTGTACCATGTGTGTGTCTTGTGCCTGAGAAGGCCAGAAGAGGGTGTTGGAACCAATGGAGCTGGAGCTAGAGCTGATTTTCGTTGTGGTGCTGCAAACTAAACTGAATCATGTGCAAGAGCCACCAGTGCTCTTTACCATTGAGCCCTCTCTCCAGCCCTGAAACCCTACATCACCTTCATTGAAGAATTTCAGAAACCTGTTTTAATTGTCCTCTGCTGCCCATCTCAACTTACCTTTCTTAAAGGCTCTCTCTTTGTGTCAAGCATAGCATTGTTGGAGATCAACCACACATCACTGCCATATTCCTGGATACATTCTTTCTTCCTTGTTTTACTATGAACTCTTCAGATTTGTCTGAGTTTCAATTGTCTTTTATTACCATAGTTTAGCATGCTGTCAGGCAAGTGATAGCATGCCACAAAAGTCTGTCAATTTTAATTTTATTCATGGAAAGTATTTTCAAAGCTTCTTGAACTTGTATATGTGTTATCTCTTTCTTTGGAATCATTACTTCTTAGACACCATTGTGACCAGGATTTTCCTCCCTTCGGTACTAAATGGCAGATGTAAGGAGTCTCCAGAATATACATACATACATATATATATATATATATATATAGGCATCCATATTTTCAAATAAATCTTAGGCCACCTTATTCAAAAAAATTGAAAGTTATTATCACTGCCTTATTGAAACTCACATTACAAGAACCTGAAATAATGTGTTTTGCCATTTTGCATATAAATATCCATTAGGAATCATCCTTTAGTTTTATCAGTCTTGATGATCTGCTGGATTAGCAATCATTTATATTTTTCTTCAAGCAAAAAGATATTGAATGTGCCCGTTCCGCCGACCTGATCCATAACAAGGTGAGTGAACCTCTACTCTTATCCAACTCCCGTCCAAAGCACCATTCACCCTGAACACTCTGGTCCTGCACCCACTTTCATAGGCATAACCTTCTGTAGGTTGGGGAAGTTTTCTTCTATGACTTTAAAGAAAGAAATTAAATAAGATACCAGAAAATGGAAAGATCTCCCATGCTCTTGGATGGGTAGAATCAACATAGTAAAAATGGCAATCCTGCCAAAAGCAATCTACAAATTCAACACAATCCCCATCAAAATTCCAACACAGTTTTTCACAGACATTGAAAGAACAATACTCAACTTTATATGGAAAAAAAAACAGAAAAGGCAAAACAACTCTTTACAATAAAGGATCTTCTGGAGGCATCACCATCCCTGACTTCAAGCTCTACTATAGAGCCATAGTACTGAAAACAGCTTGGTATTGGCACAAAAATAGACAGACCAATGGAATCTAATTGAAAACCCTGATATTAACCCATGCACCTACGAACACCTTATGTTTGACAAAGGTGCTAAACCCATACAATGGAAAAAAGATAGCATCTTCAACAAATGGTGCTGGCACAAAGGGATTCAGACATGCAGAAGATTGCAGATAGATTCATACCTGTCACCATGCACAAAACTGAAGTGCAAATGGATCAAAGATCTCACAATAAATCCAGCCACTCTGAATCTTCTAGAAGAGAAAGTGGGAATTATCCTTGAACAAATTGGCACAGGAGACCACTTCCTGAACATTAGGCCAGTAGCACAGACATTGAGGTCTGCAATTAATAAATGGGACCTCCTGAAACTCAGAAGCTTCTGCAAGGCAAAGAGCACAGTCAGTAAGACAAAACAACTGCCCACAGAATGGGAAAAGATCTTCACCAATCCCACATCTGACAGAGGACTGATTTCCAAAATATATAAGGAGCCCAAGAAGCTAGCCACAAAAACACCAAACAATGAAATTAAAAAGTGGTGTGCAGAACTAAATAGAGAATTCTCAACAAAGGAATCTGAAATGGCTGAAAGACACTTAAGAAAGTGCTCAAAATCCTTGGCCATCAGAGAAATGCAACTCAAAACAACTCTGAGATACCACCTCACACCTGTCAGAATGGCTAAAATAAAAAATACCAATGACAATCTATACTGGAGAGGATGTGGATAAAAACAACACTCCCCCATTGCTGGTGGGAGTGCGAACTTGTAAGACCACTCTGGAAATCAGTATGGCGGTTGCTTAGAAAAATGGGAATCAGTCTACCTCAAGATCCAGCCATTCCTCTCTTGGGTATATACCCAAATATTGCATGTTCATACAACAAGGACATTATGTTCAAACATGTTCATAGCAGGATTGTTTTAATAGTCAGAACCTGAAAGCCACCCAGATGTCCCTCAACTGAAGAATGGATAGAGAAAATGTGGTACATTTATACAATGGAGTACTACTCAGCAGAAAAAAACAATGCAATCTTGAAATTCACAGGCAAATGGATGGATCTAGAAGAAACAATCCTGAGTGAGGTAACCCAGTCACAAAAAGACAAACATGGTATGTACTCACTGATATATGAATTTTAGACATAGAGCAAAGGATTACCAGCCTGTATTTCTCTTCACCAAAGAAACTACGAAACATGAAGGACACTAAGGGATAAATGGACCCCAGGAATGGGAAGTGGCATTAACTCCTGAGCTAATTGGGAGTATGAGGGTAAGGGAGAGGGAGCTGCCACAATAAGAGCAGGAGAAGAGGAGTGGAGGAGAGTAAATGGAGGAGCAGAAATATTGAGTTTGGGGAAGAATAGAGGAGAGAGAACAGGATGAGAGATACCATATTGGAGGGAGCCACTATAGGTCTGAGAATATATCTGGAACTAGGGAGATCTCCAGAGACCTACAAGGATGACACGATCTGACAATCCAGGCAATGGTGGAGAGGATAACCTAAAAGCCCTTTCCCTAAAATGAGATTGATGACTACTATTTATGCCATCCTAGAGCCCTCATCTAGTGGCTAATGGAAGCAGAGACAGACATCCACAGATATACACAGAGCTGAAATCTGGAATTTAGTTGAAGAGAGGGAGGAATGAAGATCGAAGAGGTCTGTGCCAGGTTGGAGAAACCCACAGAAACAGTTGGCCTGAACAAGGGAGAGCACATCGACCCCAATGCTGTCTGGGAGGCCAGTACAAGACTGATCCAGACCCCTGAACATGGATGTCAATAAGGAGGCCTCTGCACTCAGGGAGCCTCTGGTAGTGGATTAGTATTTTTCCCTGGTGTGAG
Source organism: Cricetulus griseus (assembly GCF_003668045.3). Lineage (NCBI taxonomy): Eukaryota > Metazoa > Chordata > Mammalia > Rodentia > Cricetidae > Cricetulus > Cricetulus griseus. Next base: position 82,654,532 of record NW_023276806.1, read on the forward strand.
AAGGATCTTTGAGAGCCCATCCCACGTGAAGGGATACACTCTTGCCCTGGACACATTGGGAAGGGCCCAGGACCAGCACAGGAAGATTTGGTGAACTTTGCAGAGCCCCTGTTGAGGACCCTAACCTGCCTGGGAAGTGGAGGTTGGATGGGGTTGGGGGTAGGTCTGGGATGGAGGAGGAGGGATGGAGGGGAGGGGAGGGAGAGGGAGAAGGGACTAACATGTGAGAAAAACTTGTTCCCTAACTTGAACTAATAAAAAAATTAAAAAGATATTGAATGGAAAATAATATATTTCTTAATGTGCTTCTAAAATTTTAATTTCAAAGGATTTCTTAATTTCTCAGTAGAAATATTAATATTAAAGTATTCCTTTATAAATTTGACCAGGCTAAATAAATTTGTAATCAGAAATGCTTTTTGTCTAATATTGTCCTGGAGTCTCCCACTTCAACTATTTTCACATTTTCTAAGTGCTAATAAGTGAAATAGAAATGAATAGATCTTTAAGCCAAAAGTTAAAGCCTAAGCATTTCAGCATGACTTGAACTTGAAAGAGAAATGTGTTTGCTTTTCAAAATTGATGGTTTTTATTGTCCTGAAGCTTCTCCTTCTCTAATTTTAAGTACTAGTTTTTTTCAATTCTTTACAGCTTTGAAAGCGTCCTGACATTTTAACTTTTACTGTACCACTTCATAACTAATGCATTTGCTGTGGTTAAATCAAGAGAAAGAAAACAAAGGAGGAGGAAGGCCTAACAGCAGAGCCAAGTCTTTGTCCCAGACTTGTACAAATGTGTCTGCCACTACTGCAACTAGCACTCCCTCAAGTATTTCAGGGTTCTTTCTCCTGGACTGGCCCAAATAGAATCTGCCTGTAATCACATCCACAATACCAGATACACAGCGCCATGTTTTGGTAGAAGCTTTGTATCCAGATTTAATTTAAATAATGTGTTTACTCCTTTTCTACCTTATATTGAAAATACATTTGTTTCTTCACATAATGTTTCTTGACTATGGTCTACCCTCCCTCTACTCCTTCCAGGTTCTACTCCCCTCCCCTCCTACCCTGGTCCACCTCATTTCTCTCTATCATTAGAAAACAAACAGGCCTCTAGGAATAATAAAATAAAATAATATGTACTATAATAATATAAAATTAACACATTGGTATAGGACAAAACAAACCAGCAAAAGGAAAAGAACCCAAGAGAAGGCAGAATCATCAGAAACCCATCCATTTGCACTCTCGGGGATCCCTAAAATCCCCAAGCTAGAATATATATCCAAAGGACCCGAGAAGGCACTGTGCTTGCTGCTGCAATCTCTGTGAGTGCATATGAACTTTAATCATGTTTATTTAGACGGCCTTGTTTCCTTGGTTTCCTCCATTTCCTTTGGCTCTTACACTCTGTCTCTTCTTCTGTGGGGTTCCCTGAGCTCTGAGGGAAGGGATTTGATGGAGACTTTCTATTTGGAGCTGAGTGTTTCAAGGCCTCTCACTCACAGCATAATGTCTGGCTGTGGGGTCTCTGTATTTGTTTCCATCTATTGCAGGAGGAAATTTCTCTGATCATGACTGAGCAAGGCACTGACCTCTGAGTATAGTACAGTGTTATTAGACGTCATTTTATTTCAGACCAGTATTTGGGTATTTGGTGTTACCTTAGGTCCCTGGGCTTAATCTCAAGTGTTTTGGTCACCCAAGCCGTGTCAGTTATCGGTATACTCTACTTTTCTAAGTAGATATAACATGCTGTTACAAAACCATATGTTAAAGCCTATAAGTTATAACTTGATTCACTATTATGAAAAAGCATAATAAAACTAGATAAATGGGCCAGTCAAGGTATTTGAAAAGCAGTGCAGTTGTAACATTTAATTGTTCCTAAACCTCGGAAATGATGGGGTTGTCAAATTTCAACTTATGATCTAGGGGGCTAGCCTGCTTGCTCATAATTTTCCTTTCTTGGTTGCCAACTCTAAAGATTTCAGGCCTTGCTAGCCAGCCCCTACAATTTCTTTAAAGATTCAAAAATTCCTTATCAGTTCTTCTATAGACTTCTGGAGTAGAAGTCGATTCATTTATGCATTACTGTATACTATCCCCCCAAACCAAACACCAAACAATGCACATTTCAGTGTCTACCCAATGTGGGAATACCTTTATAAAATGTGAGCTAGTCCATCATTCTATCAGACTAGATAGTTTATATTAATAGAGAATCCTTTCTGCCTGCAATAAAGAAAATACAAAATTAAGTCATGGGTGAGATCTACATTTAAGCTAGAACTCCCATCTGTGGAGCTAAGACAAAATTTTGTATAATGACTTATGCTAGAAAGAAAAGAGAAAGTAAAATATCTCTCATAGATGCTGAAACAGAATACTTCTATTTATATGGCAATTTAAAATCTTAATATTTTATTATTTTGCAAGTAATGACTGGGAATTTTAAATCACAAACTCTTAGAAAGGCTGATCAAACTAAATATTGAAGTATCTTAGCCTAAGACATGACATTATCTAATTGGTATATTTTGGTATGTAATTGGTATGATTTGCCTTAAAAATTCTGATCTCTAAAAATTTTAATAATGGTCTTCTATAACTTACTTTGACTGTATATATTTGTCAAATTGACACATTTACTTCTATACTATGTACATATTGTTAAAAGCTATTGCCTAGGCAAGGGAATAATACAAACAACATGTAAATAAATTAGTTCATAAACCTTTTAATTTTAAAAACTGTTAACCAGATGTGGCAGAGGAGATATTAAACAATGTTGCTTGTGTGTGCTAAGGTTCAATCAAATGAAAGTTTCTAGAAGTCTTGAGGATCACAGTAATTTATAAGTTTCCTGAAAGTAAACTTGAAGCATATCATTGATAAGCTCATCAAACAGAAGTAGATGGTGGTTAAGCCAAGCACATATCAAGCATTTTAGATCAATGGCATTGGCAATGAAATTCTAAGAAAAATAAATAATAGACAAATAACCTAAGCTAGACAATAGAATGAATTATTTGGTAAAGCAGTGTTCCTAAAATTGAATTTTCTTAAAATACTTGTCTCTTTTACTTTTGATAACGTCAAGCACTTAAGTATCCTTCCCATTGTGTTGACAGATCAACAGTGGATTTGTTCATCAGTTTTATTAAAACCTCATTTTATTAATGAGGTGTAAATGTGAAAGACTCATTTGTTAAAGTGATCACAAGTATTTGTGGGTTTTTGTTTTTAGCAGCTGCCTTGGTTAGCACCTTGCCAGATGTGGAATGCTAGAAAAGCCATGTGTATTCTTGTTTTCTTCCTTTGCATCAGCTATCTTGAACTACTTGGTGTTTCTTGCTTTCTGACTAGTAAACTGGAAATGTAATTTTAAAAATAATCTGTGTATCTTGCAGAAGGGGGCTAATCTAGGAGATGGAGAGAAACAAAGATACACAAAAAGAGTTGACAGAACACAGCATTTGTTTTTGAGGTCATATTGTAATTACAACACTTCTCTCTTTCCTTTCCTTCAAACCATGCCATGTACACCTCCCAACTCTCCTCTAACTGCATGCCTCTTTTTTCACTAAATGTTATTGAGTGCATATATGCATACATATATATAATTTTAACTGTAACCTGTTCAGTCCATATAACATTATTTTTATGTGTGTTTCAGGGCTGTTTGGCACTGGACAACTAAGTGGTGCCTGCCCTTCCTCAGAGAAGGTCATGTCTCTTGCTACCAGCCTTCTTGGGTGACCTGTAGTTCTTTATGTTGAGTTGAGGCTTTGTGGGCTTTCCCTATCCAGTTTTGTGTGTCTATAGTTGTCATCCACAATCTTTTGAACACTGGGACATATGCAGCCATCTCTCCCAAGAAGCACTAGTTGTTACTATTTTATCTCTTCATTTATTAAGTCAATGGTGTTGTTTTTCTGACCTACATGTCCTGCAATTGAAGTGTCATAGCAGAAGCTGCAGCGATGGCTCAGCAGTAAAGAGCACTGGCTGCTCTCCCAGAGAACCTGGCTTTCCTTCTTAGCATGCACATGGCTTCTCAAAACTGTCTGTAACTCCACCTCAAGGGGTCTGAAGCACTCTTGTGGCCTGTATGAGCACCAGGTAATCATGTGGTATACATAAAGACATGACAGCCAAGCATTCATAGACACAAAATAAAATAAATTAATCTTCCTTAAGGTATCACAACCATGTTGAGAAGTGATTTTGAGTAATGATCAGGATAGACACTTGAAGTTCCCACGTCTAGACACTGCTCTGCCCCACACTAACAAAAACAGTCACCCTGAACCTGCTTCCTCACCCCAAGGACTTACCACAGAATCTTAGAAAGAAAACAAAATGAAACACCGTACATATTTAAAATATATAAAAACACTGGGAAATATTACAAATAAATATTAATGTGAACAAAGATATTTCTTTCTCTATATAAGAACGCCAGATTAATTGACAAAGGTATTTCTTATTGTTTACTCCAAAAAAGAACTTTTTCTCAAACAGCCATAGAGGAACTCTTTACTCTATAGTGTGAGTAATGGACTCCTTCTACTTCAATCTGAGTCTGCTACTGATTGAGTTTAAGTATGGAAAATACAAAAAAGTCAGTTTTTTGTCAAATCAAAGGCACCCTTAAAGTTCATATCACTCTTGACCTGTCTGTAGGATCTGCTACTTCACTCTGTATTGTTATATATGAAACTTTTACTCCTGTCATTTGTGCAATGGTTTTCCTTCCTTCTCCATGCTGTGACCCTGACTGCCTCTCATTCTGGTTCAAAGTTCTCCCTAGAAAATTCTTCCAAGATATTAGCTCTTCTCTTTTGCTTAACTATCTTTCTCTGTTTAACATGAATTTTCTGTGAAGGTTCTAATCTAATGGGGGCAATGGACAACAACAGAAAGCTGTAATAAAACAGATATAAGAAACCTGCCTTTCCAGCTCTTACTCTATTTGCCATTGTCCCCAGATTTCTATCTCCAGTGTCATACTATCTTTGGATTCTTCATACTTTGTAAGTGACATATTCCTCTGCCTTCTGGCATATCAACCACAGAGTTCAACAAAAACTATAGAGTCTGTTCAAAAAAAAAAAACTCATCCCATTCTTTCATTGGCATCACTCATCAATCAATTTGTAGAGCAAATGTCCCTTTCCTCAGTCATCTAGGAGCATCTAGTAAGCTGATAATCCACATCCCCAATATTATTTTGTTAATCAATTTCTGTTTCTTTTTATTTTTTAAAAAAAATTATTATTATTGTCAGCATGTATGTACACAAATATTTCACAGAAAGTAGGAGGTCAGAGGTAATCTCCTGGGACTCAATTCACTTATTACACACTGGGCTCCAGCTATCAAACTCATGAGGCTCATGCAGCACACTTTATCCACTGGGTCATCTTACCAGCTGTGTTATTGTTTTTGAAGTAGAGTCTCACTCTGTAGCTAGCTCTTTCTTATTTTAACCCAGTTCTGTTAAACTATGTATTGCCACGATGCTATGGCTTAACCATATTGCTCCAGCATGCTACTCTTTCATGGGCGACATGGCATCTCCCTGGTGGTTTCTCTCTGTCTTCCTCCTCCCAGAATTCTCCTCATCCTTTAGCCCTGCCTGTACTTCCAGCCTGGCTATTGGCCAATCAGTGTTTTATCCATCAAACAATAAGGGAAACATATATGCAGAAAGACATCCTGCATCATGGAACTGTAATGTAACTATCTCATAGATATGCACTTACTTTCAAACACAGACATGTATATGAGTTAGTGTATTATCAACCATTCTGCAATCAAAATAAAAGATAAATAAAAATGAAGTATAAATCATCAGCCATCTATTATTGACAAATTGTGTGACTTTAGCCAACTTACCAAGTCCCTGACTTCAGTTTCTTTGGGTTATTGGTTAAATGAAAATACAGTTGCACTTTGTAACCAATACCATTTTGTCTTTAAAAATGAGTAAGAATCAGTGGGGATATTTAAGGGGGTACCTGGGACATGTGAAATGATTAGCACTGATGCTGTGATGATTATGATTATCTTGTGTTTATTGTGAAAAAATGCAAAAAGAAAAATGGAAAAATAGTTAATTTGGCTCACAGTTTCAAAGATCTGTGACTGAGTGACTCAATGTCTTTCAGGTCAGTGGCAAAGGGAGTTGTCATATTGGAATGGCATAGCAAAAAAGGAGCTCTTTACCTCAGGACAAACATGTGACAGAGAGCAATGTGACCCTACACATAGTCTCCTCCTTGCTTTTTCCTCTTTATTTTAGTTATTTTTAAAATTCAAACTGAGTCAAGACTACCTGATGGTGCCATTCATATCCAAGCTGGTCGTCCTATATAGTTATTCATCTCTAAAACAAGTCATGCAACCAGAAGAGCAATGCATTAATCTTTTAAGCATGTCTCAATTCAATCAAGTTGACAATGAGAATTGACCATCACAATAATGAAGATACTAAATTCAAAACTAAGCATTCAAATCCTAGTCCTGCTGGGTGGTACCTGCTCTCTGTTCAAGGTTGGCAATGCTTCTGAGCTTGACTTTCTTCATCTGTAAATAGAAAGAGTGATCTCTACTCCTCCAAAATATTGGGAAGATCCAACAAAATAATGTTTACTATGGTGCAATTTAAATTATAAAGTCATGTACCTAGTTTTATGTTGGCACATATAATGATACTATGACTAACCATGGATAGACTTTGAAGTGAAGTCAATGGAATTTTAATATAACTCCAGATGGATGAAAAATAATTGGATTGTCTCATGAGAGTTTTTCAGCTATCAATAATATCTGCTTCAACAGTGAAGTGTTTCAAAATCATAAATAATCTCTCATTGGAACAAGAGGAAAGCATTTAGAAAGTAAGTTTAGAGAATAACTTAAAATTCTGATTTTATCTGGAAGAATCTATATGCATGCAGGAGTTTTGATAGCAGAGGGATTTCAAATGGAGGGCAAAGAACCCAAACTATAAGGGCAAGGATATAGATGAAGTGATACAGGATCAGATTAACTAGATAGTTCTAGCTCCTTTATTTCACTAGCCAAAACAAAATGTTTGATAAGATGGGGTAGGGGGCAAAATGCAAAGCATAACATACATAATGAGTGTCCTATCTTTCCTGTGTACATGAAGTCTCAAGGACCATATTCTAATCAATGGCTTCTACAGAGGTTTTCCACAGTGGAGCCATGGTACTTTTCAGAAGCAGAAGCAACTGCTAAACAAATAACCAAATAGAACAAGCCTCCTGTGACCCCAGGCAAACCATTTAACTGCACTGAGACATATTCTTTCCAACAGTTCACCTCTAAGGAGTTGTCAGCATAAACAAGTTATTTATCAGAAAGTGAAGGGATCCCAAGATGAAACATGCTCTACAAACCCAAAGTGTGATCATTTCATAATTTATAAGTCTTGGAGAGATTTTGTTTTGGTTTGGCTTTGAAACTGAGACCTTGAGTGGTTGTTCTATGGAAACATTTTCCCCTGCTGTATCTTTTCACTTACATAAGAAAGAGCTATAAAAGTGAAGGGTCTTGCTATGAGTTCAGTATCAACAGCAGAAAGAAAGAAACTGAAAAAATTTCTCTGAAATATCTACCATAGCCATGACTGATAAATTTGGTTTTATCCTACTGCAATAGATGTATAAGATCTATACATATTTGAAAAATATTAGTCCAGTCTATTCTCCTTGACAGAACAAGTACAAATGCTAGGAATACCAAAAAGATTTTTAAAAGGACTGGCCTTGCAAACACTCTAATTAGGAAGGACAAACACATAAAGAAACAGGTAGAAGACAGAATGTGTTGTAACTGTTTTCTAACAATTATTAAAAGGTGACAGTGGAAGTCAGTAATTCAGTCTTTGATTGCTTTGACTGTTTTTAATTAGCTTCACACAATAATCACATCTACTTGTGATCCTTAGAATATTTTTGAACAGTGTCTGTGAAAAAAAAGTCTATCTCTATTTTAGGCTAAAAGCCATCTTATAGTAAAGACAAACTATAAGATTCATTCCTGTTTATGATTAAACCTCTGTTTTTCAAGGATTCTACAATTGGTTCTGTATTGCCTCTTCTAAGACTGACAGTCATGTCTTTGTTTCAAAAACCATCTTTCAAGCCTACTTTTTTCCAAAATGCTATATGGCTACCTGTTATTATGACTACTTTTTTATGCCCAATTGTAATCATGTCTTTGCTTCAGGAGGGACTAACTAGTTCTGCTTATGTTCTGCTCCTATAACCCCACCTATTTTGCCCATCTAATCCTCCATTTGGAAGCCCCCTATCCCTGATCCAATGCTGACCTCTTGAACCCCACATAGGTAGGTAGCCAGCCTGTTCTACATAGTGAGTTCTCAAACAGCCAGAGCTACAGTGAAAGCCTGACTCAAAAATGGGGGTGGGGGGATTTAATAATGTTTTCTTATATTAAGAAAAAATCTAAACTATGGTTGAATCATGTAGACTGATTTCTAGGAATCAGGATTTAGGAGTTCAAGATAACGGTCAGTGGGTAGAGCCCTTGCTGTACAAATCCTGAGTATCCTTGTTGAAAGCCAGCCAAGGCCTTGCATGTTCAGAACCTAGCCCGGTGGGGGATGGGAACAGGAGGATCACAATTACTGGCTTCCTGTCTATCCCCATGTTCATAAGAAACCCTGTCCCAGTGGAATAAGCCAGAATGATAAAGCAGTCCTCCTGGAGCCCTTCTCTAGCCTCTGATGGTATAGTGCACACACCTGCAGACATATAGACATATATTCTCTCTCTCTCTCTCTCTCTCTCTCTCTCTCTCTCTCTCTCTCTCTCTCTGTGTGTGTGTGTGTGTGTCTGTCTGTCTCTGTCTCTCTCTGTCTCTGTCTCTCTCTGTCTCTGTCTCTGTCTCTGTCTCTGTCTCTCTCTCTCACACACACACACACAAATAGAAACATTAAAAAAAGAAGAAGAATTTGGGATCTCACAGAGATCCTTTGTTTGTCCCTGTCAAATCATTTTACAGGGTTATGGAACTGATTAGTGTAAAGGGAATGATGGCACCATCAGCATTACAGTGTGTAAATGTAGGCCATGACAAAGCTTCCTAAAGAGAAACGGATTAACAAGTTGGCTAAATCAGCTACATATGAAAAATTGATCAACAAAGTACAAAATAATGAACTGCCCTAGGAAATTTCCACTGCCTGAGAAAAGAAAACTGATTATTTCTCCTTTTCAAATCTCTCTGCATTAACACTGCAGATACTTAGGCCTCTATGACCCTGAAGAATTTCCAAGTCAAGGTTTCCCAGCCAAGCAGCACTCACAGTGAAATAGTACAGACTGCCAGGAAAGGGCTGGGGAGCTGACAGGAAACAAACTGCCTGCTGGCTTGTGAACTGTCAAAACTGCAACCCCCCCCAAAAAAAAAAAATTAAACAAGCCACTACGTGAAGGCAGCAGGGGAAAGGGGGAGTTCTTGGGTTCATCTCCACCTTGAACTTTAGCTTCAGCTTGTGATGGAGGAAGGGCGGCTCTATTTAGAGTAATGGTTTAATCAAAGCCCACATTTCCATGAGCTCATGTCATTTTTCCTTTGCAGCCAGCTTAGCTTCCAGCATGCCAGAGACAAAAGGTTCCGCTGGCAGAACAAGGCTGATGCAGCCTAGCTGCTGCTCTTCCAAAACATCCCGCCAACCCGGCCTTGGGGTTCTGGGGATCGGAGAGCCCCGAGCCTCACACAGGCACAGGCCATCAGCTGCGGAAGTAGCTCTCAGCAGATTCCTCATCTCTGGCCAGCTTCTGGTTTCCCTTTCAAGGTTTTTAATTGACATTTCCACTAACATTGGGCTCAGACTCGGTTTGTCAGCAGGAATGTGTTGTGCTTCTTTTTTTAAAAGAAAAGCTTAAAGCTCGGTAATTAAAATGCTGATTAACTTTTAAATACTGGAGTGTTTTATTCTGCTTCTGAGAACCTCGCGCTTCAAGCTGTGCTTTTATTTAATGTGAGGCCAGGGGTGTTCCTACTTATTTTCAAATGTGGAACTCTAAGAAAAAGGGCAAGTGAAGCTCAATCGAATGCACAGGGGATGTTATGATCACAAATGAAGCCCAAGGAGGAGTATTAGTGCTATGGAGCATAAACCTTTGCAAATGCCAGTGGCTGGGAGTGATTGAAGCTCTGACCTTCAGAGATGGTAAGGGGGAGAGTAGCCTAGAGATGAAACTAGAGAGGAAGAGGGGCGCTAATGAGGAAGAGTTTAAAAATTTGACTCCAAACCTACAACAAGTTAGTTGTTGAAGGTTTTGATGTAATCCGTGTATTTGAGAAAACATCTTGAGACTTTTTTATGCATATCAAGGTGTGTATGTGCACGTGATAGTTCACATATAGGAATGCTGCCTGTGCATCGGAGTATACACTACAGTCTTTAGTACAGCCGTTTGTATTCATAACTTGCTAAAAGCAAAACCCCTTTTTTAAGTAGTGGAGATAGGATAGAAGCCAAGCAGCAGGTTTACCACATTCCTGCTTTCAGGTCACTAAGCTAGGCAGATCTAAGCCAATGACCAAGCAGCCCAGGCTCCTGATGTGGTCCTGCATATACCACACACACTGCATTCCATAGAACTGATAGAATTGAATCTATGTCTTTGTGCTGTAGGTAGGTCCTGGCTGGTGTGATGAATGATGACATCTGGTCTATTTATCAATCTCCAGATAGTTAAAAATAATTATCTCCAGATAATTAAAAATGCATATACATCTATTTGTGCACCAGAGCTTTACATAAACTCTCCCCAGGAAGCCCCTTACAATAGTAGTGATAATCTTGCTTGTATGTGTGTTTTCAAGATGGACCATTCTGTATTGGCTAACAAAATGGTTTGATCATCTCAGGTCTCAGGGAAGACTATTTCTCCTTTAAATCTCTGACTCCCTTGAAATTAAAGAGTCAGGTATATGCACCTGCTTCACTAGGTCACATAATAAAATTCCCCAGGTCTGTCCCTCAGTGATGACAAAATTTTCTCACAGATCATTATTACATTACACCTTTCCAAACTCAGCTTTGATTCCACCATTCATTATCATAATCATGCTTGTGTGATGACCTCATCTGACTCTGAATCCCTCCTGTCCCTGCTATTCATCAGATTTGGTTTTATACTTTCTAATTTTTTAAAGTAGAAGAATGATTTTGCACTTTAAATTGCAACAGCCAACATAAAATACAATGTGTATTCTTTCTCCTCCCCAGCTAGGTATCTAATTCCTTCACTAAGCAAACTAGTTGGAAAATTTCAAAAATGCTTGAGTTTTACATAGCTCCAAATAAATTGATCCTTAGGGATTTTCTGATAAAATTTAACATATTTTGGATAGCATTCATGATGTAAAGTCCAAAGTTGAAGAACCACCAACTTTACCACTTTCAGTGGCTGAATTTATCAGACAATACTGTGTGAGATAAAAGGCTAGGCAAGACCTGGAGATGCAGGTTTATAATCCCAGCTATTACAGAGGCTGATGCAGGTGGACCATTAGTTTTAAGCCAGCCTGAGGGACAAACTAAGTTCATGACCAAACTGGGAAATTTGGTAAAATCTTGTCTCAAAACAAAAAAAAACTACAAAAAGTGCTGGGGACCTAGATTGGTAGATCCAGATTGGCCATGAAAAGTTTGGTCCCTAGTATTGACAAAAACAAAAGAAAGAGAGAAGAGTTAGAGAGAATAGTTATAAAAAAAGAAGAGAAAGAAGAGGAGAATAGGGAAAGAAAATGAAAGAGAAAGATGAAGTGGGAAAGAAGGAAAGGCATCTTAATTGGGAATTCTTTCATCTTCCTAGAGAAAATCTACAAACCCTGTCAATTCTCCCTGCATATTGCTTCCTAAAATCTGACAACCTGTCTCTGTCTCCAACCTTGCAATCCTGGCCCAGGCCATCAGTCACCCACTCATTCACATTTGTCTACCAAACTCATGTTCTTCTCTATTAAATCACTCTCCATCCAACATCAGAATGTATTCTTCAAATACTGCAAACCTTGCATATCACATCTTTGTGCTATAAAGACATAATGTTATATAATGATATAATACAAAGTCTTTGCCAGACCCAAGAAGATCAGTGTACTCTATTCCCCAGTTCATAATCAAACTTTGTCTCTCTTATCTCACAATATGGTTCACATGAACTGGGATCCTCTGTCTTCTTACTTTCTCATAATGCTTTGCCTTTTTCTTCTTAATGTTTTCACTTTTTGTGCTAGTTTTTAGTTTGTTTGTAGGTGTTTGAAAGCTTTATGTTCATAATGTCATTAATAAGGTTGCATTTCCCTCCACTATGAACCAAGTGTCATATGGTGTCCTTGTCTCTTATTGGAAATGAAATAGTTATACACCAAATTTGCACTATTTTTGAAACAAGTATAAATTACCTTCTGGTTATTTCTAAACATTCTGAGCAATTTTATCAGGGTTGAGGAGATGGCTACAAGAGTTTTAAATCAAAATGACTTCAGTTTGAATCCAAAGCAACTATGAAAGAAGCCAGGCATGGTTCAGTGAGCATCAACAGGCATATCTCAAGAACTCAATCTTCAAAATGGTGAGCATATGGTTCAATGAGGCACCCTGTCACAGGACAATATGGCAAAGAGTGACAGAGACACCTGACCTGTGTATGCACACATGACTGTGAACATTCTGTGCATGCAAATGCATTCACTACCCACCACACAACACACACACACACACACACACACACACACACACACACACACACACACACACAAACACCACATCACAAATTTTCTTGATGTTTAACAATATTTTCAAAAGTTAAGCCAAAGCATTTTCTTCACTGTAATCATAATGATGTCAAACTATACAAAAACTCTAGAGGAAAAACTTCCCATTATTCTATATTATCAGCCAGGCCCTATGTAAAGTGTCCTTTTTCACAATAATTAACACTTTATTTATGTTTCTTAATTCCCAGGGTGGTGCACAGTCTACAGTTGTAGTACAGTCACATTTAAGTCTACCTCAGAATGTATTTCAATTAAATAAATGTGCTGTTTTTGTCTGGAATTTTTTATTTTGTCACTTTGATAAAGCTGAGAGGTAATGGTTCAATTTCATTAATCAATTCGATGATTCATCTTGTACATATTCCAATCTTCATGCTGAATATATTTTAAATTTAATTCTCTTTTTTACAATTTTATTCTACCTTTTTTATTTATTCTTTGATCAATTTTTTAAAAAATGCATGCTGAACTCATTAATTTTCAGTGATTTTTATATTATAAAAATTAAAGACCTTATAACCTAATAAATCAAGTTAGCAAACTCCAACCTGTAGGTTGGATTCAGACATATTTCATGGCCCTCTCTGCTAGTATTATGATGTTATGAATGGTTCGTTGTTGTTCTTAGCCATCTTTCTCCCTTCTTTCCTTTCTTTCTTCTTTGTTTTTTCTTTCATTCATTTTTAAACATTCATAAGTACAGCATAAAAGAGAACATGCAACATAGTTCACAGAACACATGGTAATTTCCTTCACTAACCACTGAATTTTTTACAGAGCTGTATTCTATATTTTTTGGCATTTAGTATTTTCATGGTTAATGAGGTATATGTATTTGCCATTATAATTTCTTGGTTGACTTTGAATTCCTTAGAGATGTGTTTACTGATATTCAAATAAGTGTCACTTCATATTTGTTTCATTTATTTGTAGTAAGATGACTGGGCATATATAGAACAAGTGAAACATACCCAAACTTGCTCAATGGCTTAGACAGTTTTCAATATGTTTCAATCATCCTGGTGCAATTTGAATGAATCATTTATTCTCTATGTGAATTTTATAATCATCTGCATGCCAATTAATTGTGGTCATTTAATTAGTTTGCCACCATCATCTGCATTCATGAACTTTGATTTATTTTCTATTGCAGTGAGCATCTCCTGTAACAATTATAAATATGTGCATTTATCTCTACACTGCTAATCATTTTTGCTTTATATATCTTAAAACAAAATTTCCAGCAGCATAGATGTTTTTAATTATTCTTAATTGGAATCTTTAATAATTACATATATAACAGAGCCATTAATAGAAATGCTTTTTGAAATTTTTCCTATTAATATTGCTTCCTTATATGTGTGGTGACTTTTGTGTGTGTGGACACACACTTGCTAAGGCATGCATGTGGAAGTCGGAGGACAAATTTCAGGAGTCTTAATCTACTGCCATCTTCTTGAAACATTATCAACCCTATTGTTTCTGCTGTTCTGCATACTCCATGCTAGCTGGCCTGTAGCTTTGGTGTAATTTCCAACTTGGATTCCCATGTAGCTACAGATGCTGAAATTGGAGTTGCACAGCACCACTTCTGGCTTGGCTATGCTGGTTCTAAGAACTGGGTTTAGATCTCACAGTTTCAGGAGGTCCCATTAATTAATTGTCAATCTCAGTGTCTGTGCTAGTGGTGTTAAGTTCAGGAAGTAGTCTCCTGTACCAATTTGTTCAAGAGTACTTCCCACTTTTTTTTTCTAAGAGAGAAACAATACTGACATCTTGAAATTCGCAAGTAAGTGGATGGAATTGGAAGAAACCATCCTGAGTTAGGTAACCCAGACATAGAAAGAAAAACAAGGTATGTACTCACTCATAAGCAGATATTAGACATAGAGTAAAGGATTACCAGCCTACAATCCATAACCCCAGAGAATGTAGGAAACAAGGAGGAATCTAAGAAAAATGTACAGAGACCCTGAGAAGGGGAAAGGGACAAGATCTCCTGAGTAAATTGAAAGCACAGGGAGGGGTTGGGGAGGTAGGAGAAAGAGGAGGGAAGAAGGGAAGGGGGAGGAGAACATGAAGGATGAGGAAGGCCAAGATTGGGGAAAGAAGAGAGGAGACCAATGAAAGAGATATCTTAATAGAAGGAGCCATTATGGGCTTATTGAGAAGCCTGGCATAGGGAAATCTCGAAGGATCCACAAGGAATGACCCCCAACTAAGAATGTAAGCAATAGTGGAGAGGCTACTTTAAATGCCCTTCCCTATAATGAGATTGATGACTACCATAAAATGTTATCCTAGAGCCTTCAACCAGTAGCTGATGGAAGCAGAAGCAGAGACTCACAGCTAAGCACTGAGCAGAACTCCTGGAATCCAATTGTAGAGAGGGAGCAATGATGAGCAAAGGGGTCAAGACCATGCTGGGGAAACACACAGAAACAGCTGACTTGAGCAAGTAGGAGGTCATGGACTCCAGTCTGACAGCTGGGAAACCAGCTTAAGACTGAACCCTGAAAATGGGTGTCAGTTGGGAGGACCTGGGCAGTCTATAGGACCTCTGGCAGTGGAACTAGTATTTATCCCTAGTGCAAGAATGGACTTTGGGAGCCCATTCCCTATTGAGGGATACTCTCTCAGCCTAGATACACAGGGGAGGGCCTAGGTCGTGCCCCACATGATTTGACTGACTTTGATGATCCCCCATGGAAGGCCTCACCCTCCCTGAGGAGTAGATGGGAGGGTAGGATGGGTGGTCTGTGTGGGGGGGGAATAGGAGGACTGGAGGGACAGGCAACTAGGATTGGAATGTAAAATAAGAAACTTTTTAATTTAAATAAAAATAAAAATATACAAATAGGTCTGACACCTTCTTACCAGAAAACACACTATATTTAAATTTCATTTAATTTTATTATTAACATATTTAAAATTCTGACTGCAACCTTACTTCGTAGTTTGTCTTTTAGTTTTACTCCTGCTGCTTAATTTTTCCATTTCAAACTTATTATTTGAACTTATTCTATTTTTGTAAGTTAAAAAGAAATGATACAATACTCTCTAAGAAATACTCAAGAGCATATTTCCCTTGACAAAAGTCTACCATTCTCTTTAACCAGCATATTGCATGTCTACAATATTTCCCATTAAAAATTATACATTTAGTATCAGTTCTGCCTTGCTCATTCCATATTCTATTAAATGGTGTTGTGATTGTATTAAAATAATTCTTATACATTGTATTCTGATTATGGTTTCTCATCCCTCAGGTTCTTCCAGATCCTCCCCACCACCTCCCGTACCCAACTTTACCTTCTTTCTCTCTTTCTTTGGAATACAAACAAAGAAACAGACAAATTAAAAAGTAAATGCAAAGCAAAAAAACAAAACAAAACAAAACAAAAACCAAAAAAGGCCAAGAAACACACACACACACACACACCATAAAAATACAAAATTAGAAACTATAATATACCAATAAAAAAAAAAACTAGCAAACAAAAAGTGCCCAAACAAAGCTATATGTAACAAATATCTACAAAAACCCCATTGAGTTTGTTTTGGGTGGACTATGAAAACTAGGCATGGGGCCTACCCTTAATTGTTTAATATAATCAGTGAGACTCCAGTGGAGAAAACTAATTTTTCCTTTGTAAATGATATTATTGACATCCATTTTTGCTGAGAAATTTACTTATATGCTTGATATACCTCCAGGTACCTTAAGTATTCTGTATCGATTTAATCTGCACCATTCATTGATTATAAGCTTGCAAATTTGACTACTCTAAACTTTATTAGACTAAAATAATCAATAGTTCAGATGTTTGCAGAATCAATGATGGATATATAAATATCTATATCATAAAACTTTAAATTTGACAGTACATATGGGTCTGTGTTTACAGCAACGTGATATTCTCTCTTTTTTCTTACCGAATTATAAAGCTGTGTGTCCCACTCTACCTGGACTCTCAGAATGTTTGACATGCTCATGGAATATTTAGGCTCAGATTCTTCACATGTTTATGTTTTATCACTGTTTAAATTATCCCCTAGCATAATGTTGAAGTCCAGTTTAGTCTTTTTGAGTGCAAGGTGGCTTTGATATGCCTACCAGAGCAAGTGCAAGTGAGACAAAAGTTTTGTTCATGCCAGAGTTACAGTGTTGTTGGCAAGAGTTCAATGCTAATAAAACATAAATAAGATGTCCTTAAACAGAAACAATAGTGAGAAGATTTTTAATCATTGACTGATGATGTTATTGTTAAGCAGAGACTCTCAGAAAACTAACTCTGCATTTACTTTTTGAGATAGTAAATTTTTGAAATAACCAAAACGAATCAGAAAAATGTTACACATTTTGGTTTTTGTTTTCCTAGAATGCATTCTTCAGTAATATTTTATCTTTGTTTTGAAAGGCAGTTACAAAAAATGAAGCACGTAAATTAAAAATTCATTTTACCATAACACCAAAAATGTTTTTCTACTGTTTTCTGTTTCTCACTAGAAATTGACAAACAATTTGGGGAGACAGACCTCCAACTGGAAATCTCCCATTACTGACTAAAGCTTTCCTTTTCTCTCTGATGTTATCATCTTTGCTATTCTGAAGTTCAGTAAAGACTAGTGATTTGAATCAGTTCTAGAATGGTACTACCCATAATGGGCGTGTCTTCTCCTATCAATGGACTCAATCAAGATACTACCCCACATAGCAGGTGGAAGCCCATCTCCTATGTGTCCCAAGAGTCTATCAAACAGACACTTAACATTAACCACCATACCACATCAAGATTGCTGCATAATAATTGGGCATAGAGGAGATGCAAACCTTTAGTCCATCACATATTTATTCACACAGTGGGAATCTTCTCCCTAGTAAGAAACATTGAGTACCAATGGTTTCTTTTCAATTTCAACCCTAAGCAAAAATAATATTGGTTCCCAGCACTCATTGCAATGTAGGAGTTTCCACAGGTCACCACTCAGGTACCTGCTCTGGAAAGATCCTGATCTGGACCCAGTAAAAAGCTCACTAAACTCAAGAGCATCTTAACAGAACAGGCTCAGCGGTGAACCCCATCTTCAGAGAACACGTTCTAGAGTCAGGATTTTCAATACAGCCAACAGTTTTCTGAATCCAAGTGTTCTATTTGTATGCAACCAGCTGTGGATTAGGGATTTTTTTATATTTCATTTGACACATCACTATAGATGGATATCCAAAAAGAGAAATCTAAGTGACTGTTTCTGGGTTGTTACTGTTGTTGTCTTAAGATTCATTTATTTTCATTTCATAGGCATGAGTGTTTTGCCTGTGTGTTTATATCTGTACCACCATAAGTGTGCTTAATGCCCACAGAGGATAGAAGAATGTATCTGATCCCTTGGAGTTATAGATGGTTGTAAACACAACAAGTTGGTACTTGGACCTCTGCAAAAGCAGTTAAATATTCTAATCTGCTGAGCCATCTCCCTAGCACTGAATGTCAATTTAATAGATTTCTTTTTATATTTTGATTATGATGAAAGTGAACAAAGAATAAAAGCAAGCTGGGCATTGGTGGCACAGGCCTTTAATCCCAGCACTCGGGAGGCAGAGGCATGTGGATCTCTCAGCCTGGTCTCCAGACCGAGTGCCAGGATAGGCTCCAAAGCTACACAGAGAAACCCTGTCTTGAAAAACCAAAAAAAAAAAAAATAGAATAAGAGCAAATGCCTTCAACATTGATGTTACAATTGTATGTCTTTCTTTAAACCATTAAAAGTAAGAGGAAAGTAGCTATATGAATAGAATACGACATATTGACAAAATTCTATTCAATCAATAAACTATCTATGACTATAGACATCCTGTTTTACACTAAGAAATATAATGGTAGATGGACTAGTTTAAATTGTCTTCTTACAAAATTCATATATTTAACATAAGACCAAGTTGACTACTTTCAGAGAATGTGCCTTGAATGATCTAACAAATGTTAAAAGGGATAGAGACCTGATCAGAAAGGATTAGTATCCTTGTAAAAGGAAGAGATCCAAGTTTGAGTGTACACAGCAGAGAGGTCCTGTAAGGACAGAGCAAGCAGGTAGCCATGTCAGCTTAAAGGAAAACTGATTCTGATACAAATACCAAATTCTAGACTCTGCTGTTGTATTTTACTTCAAAAGTGAAGTAACTGGAAAAATATTTATCAAAAGCATCCTACAATTGCACTCCAATGGATTGTTTCATATAGATGCAATGATCAGGTCATCTTCATAATTAATATTTAGTAATTTTTTCAGTGAATTGTGACTGTATAGTCTATTGTACATAGGAATGATGTCTGTACTTCCACTTCCCCTGAGAAACATATATCTAAATTTTGTTTAATATCAGTAAGCTATCAGCTTCTCCTGTCCAGACCAACCTAATATATACCAAAATAATAATCATGCCATATTCAAAACATTTCAATCATTAGCCATCAGCTATGTTAGATTTCAAGAAATATGGTATGAATTTAGTTTAGCTATAAACTAAATTTCATTGCTTTCAAAAAAGACTAGATCTATAATAAAAAAACTTCATTTCTTCTGAGTTAATTAATTAGATGATATATTATGTAATCAAATTTTAACATAGTCAGTAAATTTTTTCAGTAAGTTATTTCAAATATGAATCTTCAAATCTTATTCAAAGCAATAAATCATAGTTAGGATCAAATTAGTAGTATGCCCCATTAAGATTTTGAATGAACTATTAATTTTAACATTGTAACTTGAGAGTTTTATGGTTACATATAGTGTTGTTCATCATCTTTAAATTTTAATTGGTCAAAATAAAGCCCTGAGACTATTCATTAAATGATCATAAGTTTAATTCATATTTTCACTTGAAATATTTACTCAATGATCTTGGAAATAAACAGTTTTCTAGTATCCAAAATAACAAAATGTTTAAAGATTAGGATTATGAAGTGCATAAAAGTATATTTATGATTAAAATAAACATTCTAGATCAACAAAAAAGTTAAAAAGTTAAAAAAGAACAAACAACTATTATCACAATTTTTTTGAGACAGGGTTTCCTGGTGTAACAGTCCTGGCTTTCCTGGAACTCACTCTGAAGACCAGGATAGACTCAAACTCACAGAGATCCACCTGTCTCTGCCTCCCACATGCTGAGACTAAAGGCATGCGCCACCACTGCCTGCCACCATATAATTATTTTTTTGTCCACTTCATTCTTCTGTGTAGAAACAAATCAAGTTCTGTTTATTCAGAGGAAAAAGTAAGGAAAGTACAAGTTTTTCAAGTCTTTGGAGAGCATATATTGTTCCATATATGTTCTAACATGATCCTTGACAATTTGTGAAGGTAGAAAAGAGGATTATGTTTCAGAGGTCAAAGACCTCAAAGAAGAACACAGATTTACTGGGATGGTGAAAGAAATCAGAACCAGAGCAGCACTGGGTCTTGTGTTCAAGTGATATAAAGTAGTTACGAAGCAGAAGAGACTCAATCTCTTAACAGGAGCAAGGCAACATCAAAGGCAGAGTCTAAGTCACTGTGAACATATTCCATAATACTTAGATTCTTATTGATTAAACGTCCTTTGAGAAGATTACTGAGTAAGTCTGTTAGTGAATAAACACATGTGCTAATTAATAGCAATTCTGCTTCTGGGCATACCATGATGCAGATGAGAAAAATAGTCAAATATGTAAAAACATTAAGGATTTCAAACAAGAGTTTAATATTAATGAGGTCAGGAAAACAAAAGCACACTCTATACTGGGGCAGAGTAAGGAGACAATGCTATGGGGTGTGGCTGTGTAATGATGAAAATGGAAACCAGGCCTACTGCATACCAAATAACTGCTCTGTCACTGAACTACAACCAGGACTGGAAAGGAAGGGATTTGTGGAATGAGAGTAGGGTTACCCGACAACAGAAAAGTGATATCAACACCAATGATAAGCTTGTAATTGTTACTCTGTGGAAAACTGTTGATGAGATTTATGGGTTCTAAAAGAATGCCTGTAGCAGCATGCTATGTTGTTCTTTGTAACCTCTTCCTACACAGGCCTATAGCACTCTTTTGAAACACTCATCACTGTTAATTGCCTGTCCTCCCAACACAACTGGATACTGGGTGATAGAAAAAACAATGCCTGACATTTCATTCCTTCTTCCTGACCCTTACAAAGAAGCTTTGAAACATGGTACATAGGAATAAAATGCGAATGAAAATAGAAATAGAAAGAAGAAAAGGGAGAAAGAGAGTGATTAGAAAGAGGGATAAATAGAGACTCGTGGCCAGTGAATAAGGGCTAAGTTGCATCTATCCACACTATTCCTTAGGCTGATTCCATGTGTCAATGCCAAGGTGTTATGCAAGTCCAGTAATCTTATTTTCACTGTTTCTAGATCACTGTGGTATTCTTTTACTTCATAAATACATTCTTTCCTGACAGTTTCAGTAATCCAATAGTTTTTTCAATGTTACTCATTCCTGTAATAAATAAAAACCAAGAATATTACTAATTTTGTTCTCATTCTCTGGGCCCAAGAATGATAAAATTATGCATTTAAGAGCCTTACTTCATTTTTTTTCTCCTAAAAGCAAGACCTTTCTTTCCAAGGAGTAGAAAGTTACAGCCTGTTGAAACTTGTATTTCCCTGTGAGATTATGTATAGAAGAAATTCACTGATCTCATGTTAGTAGTCCTACTCTAGAAGCAGTATAGATCTCCGGTTGTTTAATTAATGGGCACCTAGAATACCATAATAACCAAGATGTAGGCAATTATATGTCAGTATTCTTAATTCACCTTTCCATTTCTTATTAGTGCATGGAGAAATCGTATGCCTCAAACTCCTTCCTCCATGTCTTCCTGATGATGGAGCAAGACATTTGTCTTCCTTCTGTTTTCTTTTGTAATTTTTTTATTAGTTCAAATTAGGAACAAGTTTGTTTCACAAGTCAATCCCTTTTCCTTCTCCCTCCCCTCCTCCCACTCCTCCCCCATTCCCCTGACCTACCCCATCCACCCTCCACTCCCCAGGCAGGGTAGGGACCTTAACGGGGGCTCCCCAAAGTCCACCACATCATCCTGGGCTGGGCCTTGGCCCTTCCCCATGTGTCTAGGCCAAGAGTGCATCCCTTCACTTGGGATGGCCTCTCAAAGTCCCTTCTTACACCAAGGAAAAATACTAATCCACTACCAGGGGCCCCCTAGAGTCTTTCAGGGATCATTTCTATAATTTGAATACTTCCTTCTGTTTTTTAAATCAACTAGAGAGCCTATTAGTCACCAGCTTCCTTGCAATATCTAATCCTCCTATTAGATATTCCCTAGCAGCCTCTGAGTCCCGTTTATCAACTACTGGAAGAGATCCATCCCAGTTGAATCACAGCAGCATCTCAGAAGAAGATAGTAGGTCTTAACAACGGCTTTCAAGTGATCTTCAAATATGATCAGATTGTAAGACCCCCCCTGACCCCCATGACCCCCCCTCCCCCCCTCAGAAAGCTCAGGCCTCCAGGATCTCAGCCCAGGACCACGGCCACCCCAATCACCATGCGGAGTAGAAAGCTTGATGCAAACAGCATGTGGCTTTATTCTTGTTTAACAAGCTAACCCTATGTTAGATCGGGTCTTTCCTCCACCCACCATGGTGGATGGCTAGGAAAGACAAACCGAACCGGCTGCATAGAGATCTTGTAGGGCAGCCTAAGGGGAGTGTCTAGGGGTATGCACAGGCTCAGGATTGGTGTGCCTCCAGGCTTGGAGGGATTTCCCTGTGTTGAATGGCCAACTGGTTGTTATGACCCATAGGCCCTCCCAGGGTGGTTGCTATGCTCTTCGTGTCGTTGCTTTGCACTTGTCCATAAAGCAAACACAGAGCAGTAAAGCATAGTGCCACCAGCTAACTTCTGATTGGTTCCTTGCCATGAGGCAAGCATCTGACCTCTTAGTGACCAAGGCAAGGTCAGACAAGCACGTGTTCGGCTGTTATGGCTGCTGAAATGGGGAGCTAGTCCCTTCAAGATAAAATAAACTAAATTATGAATATGACTTTGAAGTACAGCTATGCATTTGTACAAGGTGATCTCTGTTCTATAGTGAACATTTTAGTGGAAGAGATTGTTTAAGACTACTGTCGGTATTTAACGTAAGGAAAAGAAGGTCAAAGAAAGTCTACCTGATTCCAGAGTTAAGTTTTCAGACAGAACACAGTATGAAAATGTTTGGACAATGGCTTTCTTCAGTAGTCATACTTGCATATCAACTCTAAGTCATTTGATGTGAGTCCTCTTATGTCTCCTGGAGACGTGTTATAATATCTCTAAGTCTGGTCTATCAAGTGATAGACTCAAAAGCATTAGCAGCTCTCAAAAACAATTTACTAAACAGACATATGTAATCTGCTGTACAGGGAAATGTGATTAAGTAGAAAATCATATTCTAATATATGTTCCATCAGAAAAAATACACTCACTTATTATATAATTTTGTTGCTTACCTGATTCACTTAATTACTGTGTCCTTGCAGTGAATGAGAGTGCCTTGGGTGGAGGTTAAAGGTGTGTGCCACTAAGATGTTTGATTCCCCAGGAACTACATGGTGGGAAAAGAGACCTGACTACCCAACATTGGTTTCTGTCCTTCACACAAGCTCATGGCACGTTATCCTACTTCCTCACTCAAAATAAGTTAGCATAACAGAATATTTCTCACCTTTAAACTTTCAATGACTTGATTAATTGGCTTTTATTTTTAATGGTTAAAATCTAAAGTCTCCTATTCTTCTCTACTATTCAAGTTAATTTGATATTTAAAGTTATTTATCGCCCCTTAAAATAATTAACTGCAGGCAAGAGAGATGACTCTGCATTTAAGGGTGCTTTTGGCACCTTCTAAGAATCTGAGTTTTGGTACCCAACACCCACATTTGGCAATTCATGACCTCTTTTAACTCCAGCTCCATGGGATCAAATGCCATCTTCTATCAGTAATGGTAGCTGATGCATCTACAAACAAAGAGACAACAGATCACTCATGTCTCATGCAAATGCATCTAAGCTAACAGAGACAATTCCAGTGTTTTCAGTGGCAATGGCATTCCTCTCAAACCTGCCTCTGTTCATAGTTTCTATTCTGGTCTTCCTTTATACAGACTTTACATTCAGGCTTGAACAGCTTTCAAAGAGAGATGCTTTTTGTCCGAACAGTGGGCTCCCTTTTTCAATACCCCAGTTGACAGGGCACAAGAATACTTAAAAGGGAGTTTACTTAGAAACTGCATTTGTTGTCAAATTTGGCAAGAGTCCACACTTCAAATGCCAGCAGCTCTCCATGAGCCTTGAGTTGTCAGCTAATTTCAGCTAAAAATGATTCCTACCGTGGATTTCTTCATTAATTATGCTTAAGAACCAGTTAATTGTCAGCATGAATTTAAAAATAACTTTTCCAAAGCTTCTCCAGTTATACCACTATCCTTTGTACCTTGCCACTGAAGACCCAGGATTCTCGGGTGATCCGCTCCTCGGGACGAAGGATGTCTTCTGTTGTCTGAGGCAGTTGATCTGGGTGTGAAGTGACATTGCAGTGAAGCCAGCAGGCCTTTCTAAGAACCATCCTGTTTAGTCTTTTACTTTTAAAGATAAAGGAAAATATTTGGAAAGCTGCCTTCTCAGCATGCTCATCATTGTAATTATCATTGTCAAACTGAGAATTAAGGCATTGAACCTCCTGAGGTTACACACCCACACCCACACCCACACCCACACCCACACCCACACCCACACCCACCCCACACACACACACATACCACAAAACAGAAATAAATAAATCAACAAACATAAACAAAACCCATCTATATCCTCAATAGTTTTAATACAGCTCCAATTAGTTTATCTACAGCTCTGAACAACACTTCAGTGTTTCAGGTTGTTAACCACCGTGTCTTAGAAAATGAAGCATGTTTACTGTCATTTCCAAAAAGCCCTTTCTTCCTTTATGAATTTGGCAACGAAGAATTTCAAAGAGACCAGTGTGGGTTTTGTTAGCATGCACCAGCTAAAGCTGTCAGGCCTCATTACCTCCAAGACAAAAATTACAGACTAATGTATTAAATGTTCAAATAGAAAGCAGCACCATCTCCATTGTGCGGTAATGGGATGACACCAGCAGCCTGCAAGCTGAACTACAGCCTCCTCCCCGCCCCCTCTGCAGCGCGGAGCACAGACATGGAGAGATGATAAACATCCCAGTCAAAATGGAATTGCTGGATTTACTGCCAGAAGGACCCAGCCGCGCCACTGTTCCTGTGAATGCAGCGCATTCATTTTAACAAACCCCATTTCAAGGGGTCTGTCACGAAGCAAATACACTTCTTATCTGGCTGAATATTAGCATTTCAACTCCCAGCCCCAATTTATCTCCTTTTAAAAAAGGGAACTAGAAGTCAATTTCGGGGGTTTGTTCTGATTCTATAAAACAAATTGTTTTCAATGATTGCATAATGATGTCACCCTGGCTGAAAGGGATTGATTTTTTTTTTAAGTATGCTTTAATTTCCCAGCTGCTTTACTTAAATTTTACTTTTGTTTCACTCTCAGATCTGTATCTGCAGACATCATAGATAAGTCCTTGAAAGTATTTCGTCTCCTCTGAACAGATTGATGAAGTCACATTTTAAAATCCACCACACTGAGATATAGGGTGAACATTCTCTCTTGGTTATTTATCTTTTATCCAAAGCCACAAACAAAGAGCCCCATAATTTCATCTCTTCCTGCCTGAGTTTAAGCTAAGCAGCCTTATTGTCTGAGGGTTGTGTTGTTATTATTGTTGTTTGACCACAGACCCCTGAGAGATACAGACTAGCAGAAAGGAAGTGATGGCTCTAACTTATGTGACAAGACAGATACACTGCTCTGCCCTAGTCAGAGGGGAATACGAGCATCATCTTGGACTGACATGAGTCATACTTCGGTCCTCACCAGACACCGTGGAGCCTCCTCTATTTCCAACCTAGACATTTCTAAGATTTCAAACCCCCAATACTGCACTGCATGGGAAGGTTTCTACCACTTAAGATCTGTGGAGCAAGATTGATGGTGCGATTCCTGGTTCTACTGCTTTCCAATCAACAGTCTAACCCCAGTTTTCTTTAATGTGAAATGGAGATAGGAACACCTACTTTTAACATAAAGCTATGGGAGGACTGAGAGAAAATGAGTGTAATTCGCTCAAAACAGAACATCACATTAGGGAAGTCCTGTGGATGTTAATGATAATTGTTTATTTGGGAGTAGTTTTGATTAATCTATTAAATATTTTCATTTGCCAAAATGTTAAGCTTCCCATTTATAGAAGAAATGCTAACTTATTATATTTGTAGCGATTGTTTCCTATGATGTCCTTCCTTTTATGTGGCTTTTACATATAAGTGTCCATTCAACTGTCACCAGCTTTTAAGCCATGAAGTTTTGGGAAGTTCTGAGTTCGGGGATCATGGGAACACTACCCATCCATTTCCTTCCTCCATCTTCATGCCTATCATGGAGGTAAATCACTGAAAATAAAAATGAAACACTGTGTTATCAATTCTTCACTCATGTTTTAACTAGGTATTTTATTTCTGCTACTATAATATACTACTGTATATGGATGGCCACCTAGTATAATTTAACCAAATGACCAAAAATAAAAATGGGTTTCAGTTTGCTTTTGTTACTTTGACAAAACACCCTGACCAAAAGCAGGAAGGAAAAGGGGGGAGAAAAGATTTATTTCAACTTACAAATCATAGTCCATCATTGAAGGGAGCCAAGACAGAGGCTCAAGGCAGAGAAGCAGGAACTGAAGCAGGGAACATGGAGGAACCCTGCTTACAGGCTGGCTTCCCACCGCTGCCCAGGTTGTTTTCTTTGACATCTTGGCCATCCTGGTACCCTCAACTGGCTTACTTATACAACTCAGAGTCACCTTCACAGGGATGTTATCATCTACATTGGACTAGGCCTTATCATATCAATAGGTACAAAAGAAAGTATAATTTAAGCAGGGAAAATGGGGTGGTATAGAAGAAATATTGAAAGCACATCATGCTGTGCAGGCTTTTAAATGGTTAGGTTGTATTTTGTCCTCAAATTATAAGTAGTGGATAAACACCAATGGTTTGGAAAAAGAAATAATAGGATTTTTAAAAATAAAATTTCTTAAAATGATTAATCTATCAGGAAAATGATGTTTTCACTGTAATGAAGAGAGGTGAAGTAAGGGGACATCAATAAAATCCTATTTCAGAAAATGATTAATAAATACCTGATCCGAAGGCCTCTTGGCAATTTTTCACAAATCTCCTGGTAAAATGTCTATAACAAAAACGTTTTTTAATTGGGTCTTAAATATTTTCATAATTGGAAGTATACAAATTACACAGCTAGGCAATCTCTTCCTTTCATACATTGCAATTTGTGACAGTGTTCTGACCGTAAACAAAGATTATGACAATTCTCCTTATATCCCTCAGTGCTGTGTAGGGTACCACCAGCCTTTCTGCTCTGTGATTGAACAGAGCTTAAGGCAGTAACTCATGTCCCAGGATACTCTTTTCTGAGACTGTCACAGACCATCTAAGACTCTGGACTTCCTTTAAAGGTGTCTCCTTTTCTCCAGGTCCTTGGGATACAGTGGAATCCTGACTTTTATGAAGTAGAATCTTGGTTTTGTCTAATGGGCATAGATGTTCTTTTAATAATCTTTCCAGTAACCCTCTGAAGGAAAGCTTCATGCAAGGATCATCCATCCAGTGTTTACAGATGGAACAATAGAGACAGGGAGATTGAATGGATTGCCTAAGGTCACGAAGCAAGTCAATTTTAGAGACAGGAATAATTGTCTCTCCTGATCCTAAGCCCCATGGCATGATGCTACATCACGGAGTCTGCTCCATGTGAGCTGTGTGAATGGCAGTGAGTACTAAAGAGATACCCACACTGCTGTAAATACACACCAGCATTAGACTATCACAGAACAAAATTCAGATATCTAAGAGAAAGATTATAGGGTTGTGTTCCCTCCTCTTCCTCCTATTTATAACTTACTTTTAAATTCTATTTCTGGTCTGAAGACTTAAAAGCTTTTGTTTCTTCACTGCAGCTGATGTTCACAGGGTAAGTTCTGCCCAGTGGAACAGCATGCCTCTTCAGATCAAATAATGCATTTTTCACACCTTTTGACTCTCACAGCAATGTTATAATAATGTTACATAAAGTGCTGAAGCTCCCGATAAGACATTGAAGGAACTCAGGTCTTAGTTAGAATTGTGTTAGTCTGTAAGTAACAGGAAGCCAACTGACACAAACTTAAGCAATGAATATAACTATTATGTATTTAATAAAAAGTGTGAAGGTAGATAATCTCAGGATTGATTTGGCAATATGATACTGTCACCAAATACCCAGGCTTCTGTGTAGTCACCTTTTCCATAATTCTTCTTACATTGTAGCATTAAGAGAGCCAATGTTAATTCCAAAGATGTGAGAAAGAAGACCACTGACCGAAATTGGCTTGGCCAAATTAATTAAGAAAGCTTTTTATCATTCATGTACCCCAGATGCCTCACCCTAAAGCAGAGTATAAGAGGTCAACATTGAACATGAGCTAGATAAGGGTTTTTATAGCTCAGTGGTAGGGGTTTTCCAAATAGGGGATCTGGCAGGCAAATAGATCCAGGTCACAGAAGCAGATCTTATCAAAGTTGTCATAACAACATCTTGTGACATGAGCACATGATTGCAAGGTGGTGGTCTTAACAACAAGTGATCATAATAACATTTTGAAATAAAGGCATGGTTACTGTTTCCTGAAACAAGCAGTATAGAACCATTTGTAGTTAAAGTTACAGGTGGGCCTATCTCCTATCCTTGAGAACAGATTTAATCATAAACAGGAATGAATCTAGTTTGACTTTATTATAAGATGACTTTCAAACCCAAGATGACAGCAGCCTGGTTCATAATTTAATGTAGATCACTTATTGCATACTTGTTCAGGAAGTGGAAAATGGGAAGTAGGCTCACCAGGAAATAATTATAAACTCTTTTTAAGAGTCAGAAAAAATATTTCTATTTCTTGTGCCAGAACTGGATCTTACTTTGTAAGCCAGTTTATAATAATAATAATAATAATAATAATAATAATAATAATAATAAATGTCATGACTAGGATTATTTAATGAAGAGAATTTTAAATTTACCTCATGTTATTTCATATACCTGGTATTCCTTCAGTAAAACAATACTTTCCAGTCATTCAATCAAATACTAGAAATAAATATAGGAAGCTCACCTGCTTTTCTTACTATCTTTGAATTCTTGACTGAGTACATTAAAGGGAGTACTGATGTCTGTGTGTAATTGAGGCCACAAAACACAACTGAGTTATCTACCTCTGTCCCTCATGTGTCCTTAGCTCAGAAAAGACAAAACCATCAGGATTCAACAGAACTCCAATTGGCAAATATGTATTGCATAATACAAGGCAGCATTTGACATGGCACCTCAGAACCAATATGTGACAATTTCCAATTGTTATTGCCACTCTGCCTTTTGAATTTTAATACAAGTGCTTTATTTTTTTAGCCATGCCCTGAGGCAAGTCAATAAAGAGTGACACCTGGTTTAAATCTGATAAATAAGATAAAATGTTGTTCACTGTGATATTTTAATGCAAGCACCTAAAAGGCTCTGTGTCGTCACACCCACAATCTTATATTTACTAAATGGTCTCCATAGTAAAGAGAAGCTGGACCCAGATCCTTGTCCTCCACTATGGTATGATTGACAATCTCATGATGGAGTCATCAAAACTGCATAAGACATGTAAATGGTGACATGGTTCATGCTAAGCATTTTATAGTACTATCTTAACTTAATCAATCACAGGAGATCTGTGAGGTGGGCAAATAATCCTACCTTGAGATTAAAAAGTGGAGAGTTAGACATATAGAGTAATTTCAGGAAAAATATACCTTGTCATTTGTCACAAGGTTGACTTGGGAATTAATTCCACAATTGGCACAATTGTTTCAAAGCCCTTCAATTATCAATACTTTATATACGAAATCATTCCTTTGGCATTCTAACATTCAAAAGCCACTCTTACAGAACCTTACTAAACTAGTAAACAGAAGTCCTTTACATGCAAGATTATGTTTCAAATTGTATAAGACTTGCCATAGTGCAGATCCTTAAGTTGTTTAACTGAGATGTGATTTTTATATGTTTGTGAACTTCTTTTATCCCCAGGCAGCATTACCTTACTAAAATCAAAATGAGTGCAATGGGAAGGCTCAAGTTGCTATCACCAGGAAGCTTTATGGAATACTCCACATTTGCCATATGGGGTATTCTCTAACAAGGCTGGCCTAGTGGTTACAGGCACAAAAATGGAGTCAAACAGTTCATAATTTAATTGCCTTCTAAGTTTTTATCCTACCAAGAAAAGTCTTGACCTACCAAGCAAGATGACAGAAAAATATGTCTTCTTAAAACCTTCTGACCTTGAAGCACTCATCCCAAAAAGTGTTCTCCACCCACAAACGGGTGTGTTTATCCATCATTCTGTGTGTGAAAGAAAATGAGTCCACCGAGATTCCTTTCACTGCAAGAATTATAGATTTGAAAAAAAAAAAAAAGAAAACAACTTGGGTGCATTTGCAGTCTTTTGTTTTTTCCAAAGGAGTCTAGTGATAAAGCCAAGGGAAAAGCCACAGAAATAGTATTATTCCCAAGGCCTCACTGCCTATCTATATGTCCAATAGATAGCTGGAATCCAAGGAATAGCTGACATTCATGTGCAAAAACCATAAAATCTCATATCAAATATTAACTCAGCTTTACCCAAATAATGCTAGCTTATTAAGGTGCTTAGTTTTTGATAAATTCTGTTACATCTTATTTTACAACTTGAAAAAAAAGAATTAAAAAATATCATGTCTCTAAGCTACACACACACACACACACACACACACACACACACACACACACACACACAATCCATACATGAAAAAATCTGGCAGTTTAAGAAGTGCTATTTATTCTATTTCTTGTAATATGATTTCTCACTAGCCATTGCTGGTCTTATTCAAACCCTAATAAAGTTAAAATACTAGTACCAACTATAATCATTTGTCATTATTAGTGGTAGACATTTCTATAAAGCCATGATGAATGCTGAGTTAGCAAATACTGAACTCAGGAAAAATACAGGGATACCTTTGTGAGCCACAGGTCACTGTCCTAAACCCATGAATGTGTGATTTTTCTAATGTGTTTTCTGTAAACAGACACCTTATTTAAAGTGTACTAGCCATTTTTTTCACATGAACTCAAATAATACTGTTGCATAAAAAGGTTTACTTAACACATATTTTTTTCTACTTTTTTTTTTATTTCAGGAATACAAAACGTTAAGCTTTAAGCTCTGGGGACATTTGAAACAAAACAAATTTATCAACAAAAAGCACACATACGCAAGAAAGTGACAATAAATAGAACATAGAAAGGACACTGTGTGTTATCAGGCTAATGCAAGGAGACGCACTTGAACTTTGTCCAATCTCAGTTTAGAATGTGGGGAAGGGGTGGACCCAAATTTCCACTTTTCTTATATTTGTCAAACATTTTTAAAGGCTAGGAGTATGGGTTTTCAATTGAAAACAACTTTTAGTAAGCAAGCAAAATTAATGACACACAGTCTGTGAGTAATAATGATCAAATATACTTGGTAATATACCCTTAACGGCTAAAGGTTGAAGAGGTGGTTCACTGATTAAGAGTATAGTGCACACTGTCTTGCAAAGGATGCAAGTCTATTATCGGCATCAAAGCTCGGAGACTCACAACCACCAATAACTTCAGGTCCAGAAGGGTCTGATACTTCTGGCCGCCAAGGACACCGCAGTCATATCTACATACCCAACACACAAGAGACAGACAGACAGACAGACAGACAGACAGACAGACAGACAGACAGAAGGACAGACAGACAGACAGAGTAAAAACAGTTTGTATTTGTTTCCAAGGATAAAGTTCTTTAAAATGATCAGATCTTGGGATTGATGCCTGCTAACATGTGGAAGGTCCCTAGCATCCCTGCTCTGATGCTGGTATAGTTCTAGACCTGAGAAGACAACAAGCAAACATTGCTTCTACAGAGATAGAGGCACTGATTTGCAAGTGCCTCAACAGAAAAATCTAAATTACCACTGTCATGTAGCTCCTGGATGATTTTTAATCATTTATTCATTCATTAAATTAAAATTGTAAGAAGTTTATGTGGTCACAAGTAGAGCTGCTTCTTCTAGGACCATTCTCAGCTTCATAGGGGATGCACAGGTCAGAGTTCTGTAGGTCAGTCTTGTGCAGGAGCACATGTCTGTGTTCATGTGCTTGCTTCTCCTTAAGGCCTCTCAGAGCAGTATTTTCTCTTGGCCAGATCATACTGGGACAAGGGAATGAAGATAAAGCAAATCAATCAATAGCCTCCATTCCCTTCAGCTTATTATGAAGATAAAATGTATATGAGAGCCAGATGAAATTGTGAAAGCATATATTCATGCTAATATAGTATTGTTGATGATGTCTCATGTTAATATGTTATTATTGATGATGGGAACAAAGTAATTCCATTTTCATGTCATCAACTTCATGAGATCATTGTTTCCTTTCCCAAATGAATAACAATTCTGAAGAAGCTCCAGGGATGGATGTTGAGAAACCTAATGTTCTGAAGACATGCTGGCAGCTGTAAGTATATGCCCTCTCCTGCAGTTTCAGGATTTCAGACCATTAGTACAACTAGGTAGCAAATCATTTATCATGCCTCTGTTAACAGAAGGTAAACTGAAACTCAATGCTGATACAAAGAATGTATGGTCCTGGAATTGAATTTTTAATGTACAGAATTAAGAAACAACAACACAAGTTCATTTGCAGATAATCTCAACCTGAACAGCCAGTGTTGAAAGTAATTCACCTCTTCTCAAACCCTCGTTGTCAATCGTGGTCGCGTCATCCATCATCTAGTCAGTCTGTGACAGAGAGAGTTTTAAATCATGTCTTGAAGTCAGTTTTTCATCATCCACTTCTTAACCCTAACCACCCAATTCTCAAGAGCTGGATGCTGCATATTTAAGTCTACCCTTACTTTTACTAAGTTCTATATGAGCCCAGAAAGTTATCATTAATTTCAGTATTCCTATTTAATCATATACAAAGTGAAGCAATGAAATAACTGTCCTATGCATTCTCATTTGAGCAAAGCATTTGTTTTCTATGTGTTTTGTATCAACAAAAGTATAGCATTTCCCACATCTGAAAATACTAAATTTGAAGTAGATGCATTCTGTATCAGTAACAGTAATCGATTACAAATTTATCATAGTGCTTCCATTAGCATAGTATTACTTACTGATTTGCTAATGTTTTTGAGACACTGTCTCATGCAGCTCCGGCTGATTTCAAACTTACTATGCAGCTGAGGATGACCTTGAATAGAATTCTGATCCTCCTGCCTCCACCTCTAGAGAGTCACTATGTCCATTTCTGTAATTATGGGGAACAAAGGATGCTAGACAAACCCTCTACCGACTTAGCTACATCTCCTAGCCTAAATCACTAATACTATATCAATAACCATTTTTGTGAAATTCGGTGTATATATCAATATCCTCCAAACCAACTAAATTATATGGGACACATAGTAGCCAACCCATTTTTTCAGCTTTGGTTAGAGTTCTCACACATATGTGAATGAGCTCCCACAGTTTAGGGCCTTGATTTTACAGGAATGTGAAGTTAAAGAGAGGTCACAAAAGCCAGGAGCTACTTAAGGAAATATAACTTAGAAACAGACGCATGAACCAGAATAGTGAATAACAGTCTGAATCCTGCATATCAAGAAAATCATCAATTTATCTCAGTTTTCAGAACCAGCAGGTATAAGATAGGTGCCAGTGTGGCAAATTATCACCCCAAATGCTGTTACAGAAAAAGATGACCTTTGAAGAGTTTAAAGTAAAAATATCATCATCTCGGCAATCTATGATGAACACTAATTTTTGAATAAGTATGAAATGAGTCTTGCCAAATGGTTCTGTGTTCAAATATGATTAAAGTCTCTCACAACACAAGAGGTGGATGTGAATGTTTGCTTTTTAGAATGACTTCCAGAAGATGTTTATGCAAACATAAACAAATGAACAATATTTTCACAGGACAGGGTTGGTTGTACTTTTACAGAATTTGTGTGTGTGTGTGTGTGTGTGTGTGTGTGTGTGTGTGTGTGTGTGATAAAATATCAGGTGACATGGGAGCTATATGAATTTTGAGATTTGGGAAATAGTCCTTCACGTTTACCAGCTGCTCTTGCTTAATACTAAGACATTCTCTGAGGAAGTCGAGATCAATCCATCGTCAGTCCTTAAACACTGGAGTCTTCTGGTTTCTAGACACCATTTTTTTTGTGTGTGTCTATTTATGAACCATCAAACCACATTAATTAATTCAAATAACAACAACTACATGTTTTCCATTGTTCATGACTAATATTGCTTATATTATTTCATAATTTAATGAGAGAATGCAATGCCACAGTTTTAAATGATCACTGCAGGTTGAGAAAACACAGAAGTCTTAAGGATATATCTTAATTTGGAAAAGAAGTCAATTCTATTGTTAAATAAGAGAAAACTGATGCCTGAAAAGAAAATGTAAATTAACAAGTGATATGCAATTGGAAGATAATGGAACTGGAAAGCAAATCCATTCAATATGAAATACAAAGTAGACCACTCCTCTTCAGTCTTTCAAGTTATGAAGACTTTTCTGTCTTCAGGCATCATTCTATTAAAGCATATACCCTGGGGAGGATTGTAGCTGGTGTTCTTATCATTCATTCATTCTCAGCCAGCAACCTAGAGCAAATCATTTTATGCTACGTATATACTAGAGTAAACCCATAAAAACTTTGTAACTAGAAAACAAAGCAAAGCTTTCAGATATGGAAAGAAGGGAACAAAAATTAGACCACTCATTTTTAATACATAGTTCTTTCCTCCTGGTATTTTGTTACAACATACCTAAACTTATGAAATCATAAAGGGAAAGGAGACAAAGTCATGTTTTAGAGGTTCTCATGTACACAGCTCCCAATGTCCTCCGGGGGAAAAATCCCTGGTGTTATTTTTTCACATGCTTATATCTATTGTTTCATTGATTGCAAATGACTTTGAGTATATACTCTTCAATGTGTTAACCAAGTATTTTTCTCCTACATAAAACATGAGATTGTCAAGCTTCAAGGGCTATACAGTTGACTGCAGCCACCAGAAGCCATTGATTCTTGCATTTATTTCTTCCAGATTTCAAATGTATTTTTCATGCTGCTTGTCACATTGGGTTGACATGTGTCACAAGATGCTGCTACATGCTGAAGTGATGCATAACCATCACAAACTTTTGAAAGAATAATACATTTTAAATGTCTCTGCATTTACTTTGATGTACACAGAGAAATGTTAAGCATTAACATTTATGGGAGTAATATAAATTAATTATATATTAATTAGACCAAGAAAAGGTAATAACAAAAATCAAAGAAAGAGAAACTCCTGATCTATTTTTGCAGACTTCAAATGCATTAAACTAACAATTTTCTTTTTAAAATGTCATTGAAAAGTTAGCAGATAATAACCTTTCAACCTTTGTCTTGTTATCATGGATTCTTGCATTTTAGTCCCTGGGATTCTCATTTAATTGTGGTCCTGATTTTCTCTGAGCTATCTGGAGATCCTTTCGTTTACAAAGGATCAATTTTTCTCATTTTTTAAATCTTGCTTCTTTTCCCAAAATTATTATGAGCTACAGGAAATGAGGACTATAAGAGGAAAGAAAATCACTTTAATCCAATAATATACATTTATCCGAGTATCCCTGTAATAACACACCCATGGTAAAACATGTGCGTACACACACTCATGCATGCATGTTTACATATACAATGAAACTGAATTGATTCATAGCTGTCACACCAATTTTGTATGTATATTCCATTTGAAGAAGCAGCAATATTGATTTATGTTGATATAGTAATGTTGGTATAAGGCAAGAGGCAGAGCTTACTATAACCTGGTGATCCATGGTCTAAGAAATAAATCTAGACATATTTCAGGTCAAAAGAATACAACAACAATAATTATAGAAAAAAAGGTCATGAATTCAAGAGGGGTCAGGGGTGATGTGAGAGGAGGAAGAGGGAGGGATCGAAATGATACAAAAAGAGTATACACGTGAAAGTCTCAAACTTTAAAACTTAAATATCTATCATGTCATCCAATTCCTTTCCATATCAACATATCTGCAGTAACCCCTCTCACACACACAGTAGATTCTGGCCTCATGCCCATGTAAAAGCACAGATTAAAAGCTGCTATGATCTTCTCACTGGGCACTATTGGTGTGTGTGTGTGTGTGTGTGTGTGTGTGTGTGTGTGTGTGTGTGTAAAGTAAACACAAATTGGGAATGGAGAGATGATAAGGATGTGAACCCCTTGCCATGTAAACTAGACAACTAGAGCCAATACCCAGCACCCATGTAAATGCTGGCGAGGACAGGCAGCCCACCTGCAATTGCAGTGCTCAGTAAGTGGAGAAAAGGAATCCCCTGGACAAACTGGCTGGCTAGTGAAGGTAGGGTTAGCGCTAGATTTAGCTGAGAGGCTATGTCTCAGTAAATATGGTGGAGAATGACTGGGAATGTTCCCTTATGTCAACCTTTGGCTCCCACAAGCACACTACAGTGCACACACACCTATGCCCACACAAATGCAAGCACACATATACACAAGCACACTGCATGCACAGACATGTTCACAGAATGAAAAAATAAGTAAGAATTAGACACCAAACAAAGATGTGCTTGACATTAATAAAATTCGATACTAATTTTCTATATTTTTACAATGCCTCTCTCTTGGTTTTCAGTCATCTGAAAAGTAATTTACTCACTTCATTTTCCTTATACAGGTTAGCATTTACTGTTTTCTAGTCTTTTTATTACTACTATTATTATCTGTTTTTGTTTGTTACAGGGTCTCATAGAGCCCAGGACACAATCAAGTTGTCTTTGTAGTCAAGGATGTTGTCAAGGATGATGCCAAACTCATGATCCTCCTATCTCTACCTTACAAGGCTCACAGGCCCACATGCTATACACACCATTCTGGTGCTACTTGTGTCAACTCCTGACACCTGCTCTTACTACTGCTGCACAAGTATAAACTAGTAGGTGGTCTTGTGGACAATTACCGATATAGACCTATCAAACACAACAATCCCATATACATCAACCCCCATCTTTAGTGTCCCCTTGTTAAGTCTGGGAACTTGATCAGGTCACCACTCCTCACTTGCTTCCCCAAGCCCAGGATCTTCCTACCTTAACTTGGCTCACTCCCACTCTTCCTTTAGGTCTCTGCTTCTTGTCCTCTTTCTTAAAATACAGTTTACTGAATTAGCAAAAGCAGAAGAAGAAGTTTGGGTCTGTGTTCTTCCTAAGCAGGAAAAAATATGTGTAAAATCCAGTTTTTGTAGTTCACTCATGTAAACTACAGCCACTGCTGTCTGGAACAGTGCATTGAATCTCCCATCTGCTTTCTTTACTATTACGTTTCTGACAATGGGCACCACTCTCAAATGCTTACACACACTGGAGATTTCTTTTTCACAATCATAAAATCTGGTTTCAGTGACATTTGCTTTTCTTGTCATCCAGATAAGTAACCACAGATAATACTGCTAATCTGTTGTTCTTTAAATTAGATCATGTCTCTAACTCCTATATCTTCCACCCAGAACTAGTTTTATATAAGGGCAATAGCTTCTGTTATAATCCCAAGGTAAACTCTATTTACACATTATTAGTCATCAGTTAATTCCAGGTGCTGCTTTTCTTTAATCTGATCTAATCAATAGGGTTTAAATGTATGTCTTGTCACTTGAGTGCTTCAGACAAAGAGCCTCATAGATGTCATTATAGGCCCAGGTGTTACCTCACTGAAATCCAAGCTGGAATCTTTTGAAGGGGACAAAATTTTCCTAACTCAGGAAAAAACTAGGAGTAATTTTCAAAGAAGTTATTTCTTTTAGAGTGTGTGTGTGTGTGTGTGTGTGTGTGTGTGTGTGTGTGTGTGTGTGTGTTTCATATAGTTCGAATTCTGGTTTTAACATATAATAGCATTCAAAAATCATTTGTAATCCAGGTATGGTGATTTATACCTGTAATTCCAGGAGGCTTAGACAAGAGGATCAGAAGTTGAAGGCTGCCTCAAAACAAACTAACCAACTAACAACAACAAAATCATTCTCTATTATATTCTCTGTAGAACAACAGTAGCTTGAACATGCTTGTTTTTGTCCATAATAACATCCATAGACCACTCTTGCTGTGTATCTGAGTCTAGCCTTAAATTCTTGGTCCTCCTGCCCTCAGCCTCCTCAAGTTCTAGAATTATAGAATGAGCCACATGCCCAGCTGTTTTATTTAATATTCTCTTCCTTTGCCAATAGAGATTGGCATATGAATGTTAAATTGGAATTGCATTGTTTAAACATAAAAGCCCTAAATGTCCTCTGTAAGAAAACATATATTAACACATAGTATAATCTAATTATTGTGAAACTATACCTAGTCACAAAGTGAAACTCCATGGAAATATCAAAATGTGGAAAATAAGCTAATATGTACTATCAAAGGGTAGTCATTTAGACTGTTTAAAATCTCCTCTGAAGAATTGAGTATTTAGAACAAACAGAATGTAGTCTGATCATTTAAAGAGATAACATCTATGAAAAAATTAAAGTCTAATCAATAAAAAAACATAATTCCTTGAGACATGAAACTCAAAAAAATAAAACTATAAAGAAATGAATTCTAGGATTCTGCAGTCTATGTCAAAATATACACGACTGGGCTGAAAAGAAGCCTCAGAATTTAAGAGAGCATATTTCTTCTCCAAAGTAAACAAGATGAATATACAGCACCCATGTCTGGCATTCCATAACACCCTGTAACCCCATCTCAAGGGGATCCAACTCCCTCTTCTGGCTTCCTTGAGCACTAAAGTCACATACAAGTCATTAAAATTTATTTAAATTAAAAATAAACTTTCCAGACATGGTAGCACATACCTTAAATCCCAGCACTCAGGAAGCAGTGGCAGGTATATCCCTATGAGTTCAAGGCCAACCTGATCTACATAGTAAGTTCCAGACCAACCAAGGCTACATAGTGAGACATTGTTTCAAAAAGAAAACTAATTTAAAAGCAACCTGCTTAATCTAGGGAACCTCTATTAATTTATTCCCTATGATATCAATATTTATGAAGTGTTTACCAAGTGTTAGTCTCTATACATGAGTAGTGACGAGACAAAGCCATTGCTCTCCAGAGTCTAGTGCACAGACACAGTGTAGTAGGGAGTAAAAATCAATAAAGAAAGGCAATCACAAGCATGATTAGCAAGTAACAACCATGATTTACCAGTCCACCTACAGAAATGTTTCTGTCTCCATGTCTTGTGAGAACACAAACTACTCCTATTCTTGTGTAAACCATAAACATGGAAGGAATCTGAAGGGTCAAATTTCCACAAGATCCCCAAGAATCCCCCACACTCACAGTCCCCACAGACCTCCCTCCACATGAATTTTCCTCTCGGTTAAGTGACACAGCTTCTCATCCATTTGACATGAGAGCTGAAGGTTTTGTTTGTAGTCATTTGCTATTTTGCTGTTTTAAATTCCTAAAGATACAACACGTGGGAAAAAACCTGTGGAGATCAGTGCCCACCATCATTTCCCCACACTTCTGCATTCTAAAGGTCCCTGCTAGTTTCCTGTCTATCCAGACACAAGTTCTCCTCACTACCCACATAAAAAAATTCTTAAAATTTAAAAACCTTTCAAACTGTGGAGAATAGAAAATAAAATGATCAAAGTCAGTAGACTGCCCAGAAAAGAGAATTAGAAATGAATGCCATGGTGTCATAGTTTAAAAATGAAGTGGCATTTACTTAAATTTATAAACTGCTGTAGCATAGTGGGTCCAGAGCCTGATGGTGCTCTTGGGGAGACAAGACTGGGAGTCACATGGGACAAGGTATCCAGAGAGTAGAGTGGGAAACTGGGGAAAGGAGAGAAATGAACAAAGAGAGGGGTCCCATGATCTGACTTCACCCAGCTCAGGTGTGTGAGGAAAAGATTGTAGAATAGGAAAGAAATTGTCTGAGCAGAAATGTTGAACAATCTCTGTGGTTTATGAAAGACTAGGAATGGTCTTTATTCTCACCAGCTCCAGCTGTTGGAACACCTCCAATTTACAAGGTACCAGCCAGCATACTCAGGGAGAACGGCAATGTACCTCATTAGTAGGAAAAAATCCTAGACTAGAGTAACCACACACCTGGTTCTGCCTAACATATCTGCAAAGTAAGATTTGGAAGGATCAAAAGCTTAACTTATCCCATACCAGTACCCACAATGTCAGATTCAGTTTTCATTGAGATTTGTGTTGGTTAGTTTCTGGTTTTGCTTTTGGTTTTTAACTCTGACACAAGCTAGAGTCATCTGGGAATAAGAAACCTCAATTGAGAAAACACCAGACTGCCTATAAGCAAGTCTGCAGGGAGGCATTTTCTGATTTATGATGAATATGGGAGATAAAAAAATACTTTGTTTTTCAGTAGATTAGGGGATGCAGAAGAAAAATTAATTAAAGATGTGGTGACAGAAACTATACACAATGAAATGCAGATAAAACTAAACAGACTAGGGCTGGAGAGATGGCACAGAGGTTAAGATCACTGACTGTTCTTCCAGAGGTCCTGAGTTCAATTTTCAGCAACCACATGGTGGCTCACAACCATCCATTATGAGATCTGGTGCCCTCTTCTGGTGTGCAGATATACATGGAAGCAGAATGTTGTATAGCAAATAAATAAAATCTTAAAAAAAAAAAAACTAAACAGACTATAGGAAATAAAACAAAAGTGTCAGCAGCCAGTGGGAAAACTTTAGTTAGAGAAACAAACATCTTTAAGGCATCCATTCCATACAGATTAAAAATAATGACAGCATATTTCTTATTGAAATAATAAAACCCAAAAAAGTGAATCAATATTTATACATTCCTGGAAAAAGATATCATTCCAGAACACATCTATAGGTGGTCAATAAGTTTTCAAAATTAAAGGGAAAATATCATATTTCAGAAATTAAAATGTTTAAAGAATTTGCCACCAGTTGATCCCTCACAGCAAATGATATTAGAGAACTTAAGAAAATATAATGGACTGAAATATGGACTATACAAAGGAATGAAGAACACTAGAAATTAGATAAGCCCTTTAGATCATAAAAAAGATGTTCAAACTAAAGCATAGCCATCATAGATATTGTAGATGAGTTCCCAAGCAGAGTGTTTGCAATGGAGTTGTTTAGGTTCAGTTTTATTGTTGCCTATAGACTCAGCTATGCAAAGTATCAAAAGTGAATGAAGACTTAAAAGGATTGATTTTTCTACAACTTTGGAAGCAAAAGGAAGTAAGTCTTAGCTGTGAAGAGAGGGGTTGGCTGTGGATGTTGTCCTCCAACAGAACCAACAAGAGTGCTGGGGAGACTGTAGAGCAAGTGCATGGAAGGTAAAGACTTTCTATGAAAGGTGTTGCACACAGTTCTCTAGGGCACAGTTTCTTAATATGCAGGTCAGGACCCCATAACTAAATGTGAAAGTTACAGAAAACATAGCAAGAGTAGGACATTCTGAACCTATGACAAGCAAAAAGTCAATTCAAAATCAAATGCAATATGGAATCTAAGCTGTCTGAGACAGCAATCATCATGGAGTATCACATAGCTTCACTCTTTTGTGATTTTGAACACACATACTTTTCACTGTGCATGCCATTGAGGTACAAGTTTTCTAATCTTACAAAAAAATGATAGTTTAATTACAGAAAGCAAAGGTTTTACAGATATATTTCTACTATCATTCAACAGCATGCAAATATAAAATTAGTACATCTTTGAATAGTCAGCCTCTTTTTGAATTTTATGCTATGTATTTATTAAAAGTAAACATTCTTAACATTGATAGCTACAAAATTAA
The DNA here is from genome assembly GCF_003668045.3 of Cricetulus griseus. Taxonomy (NCBI): domain Eukaryota; kingdom Metazoa; phylum Chordata; class Mammalia; order Rodentia; family Cricetidae; genus Cricetulus; species Cricetulus griseus. The sequence goes on from NW_023276806.1 coordinate 82,696,627, forward strand.
AATGTATATAAATTTGTAAGAATATTGAAGAAGTTTTACACACTGCAGCATTACATGTACAGCCAGGGTTAATTCTTTGTGGAAAAACAAACAATCACATTCTTTTTTAGTATTAAAATTCATTTTCCTCCTTGACAAGTAGTAAAATTACATCTATATCATAGAATTGTTATTAAAATATTTTTTTGTTTTGCTAGTAGGAAGTGTTTGTTTATGCTCTTAATTTGTACAGCTATATTTAAGGGGTCATGTAAAATCTCTCACTTGGAATGCAGTCACCAGTGCAAAACATCTATGAAGCTCTAGTACAGAAAGGCATCTGCCCATATATGAGAATTTCAGGAAAGCTGATCAGCAATGGGAGGTCTTGAAAGTGCCCTGAGAATCATATTTAGTATTTGTGAAACTCAAAGGTCAGTCATTCAGCCAATAATTTTCTTCAATTTCATCAACTTTCTCCACCAACTAACATTTCATCAGGAAACAAAGCAGAAGAAGACCCTAAATGAGAAAGAAATGAAAATCAGCTACTTCCCAGGAAGCAAAAAGCTAGCAGTGAGGGGTTAAAATGAGACAAGCTAATTATGTGTGGTGGTTTGGATAAGAATGCTCCCTTAGGTTTTTACACTTGAATACTTGTCCCAAGTTGGTGAAAGTGTTTGGTTAGGAGATATAGCCTTGTTGCAGAATATGGGTCACTGGCAGTGGGTTTCAACAGCCCATACTATTATCAGTTAGTGTACCCTTGCTCCCACATCTTGCTTATGGATCAAGATGTAAGCTCTTAGCTAAATGCTTATCTGCCTACTGCTATGGTCCCACCATGGTGATGATAAACTCTAACTCTCTGTAGCCATGAACCCTAAATTAAACAATTTTTTGATGGTGGTTTTTCATGGCAATAGAATAGTAACTAAGACATTAGGTTTAAGAAAAATAGGAGGCTAACTGCAAAGTACTTATAAACTAATATAATGATACAATTATATTACACTAAGACCAACAAAGCCAGAGGGAATCAACCAGGATAGCTCTAACTTGTTCTTGACTTCGTTGTGACATTAGCAGCCTTGTAAAATTTCCTTCTCCCACCTTGCATCTGACAACACACCACATCCAGAAAACCTTATAGAAGAGAGAAAAAGGAACTAAGCACTGTTGGGGGACAATCCTAACACCTTGCTGGAACCCCTCATCTTCCTCTCACCTCATGACTCCCACTATAAATCACACCTGAACCTCCTTTCTCTTAAGTTGTACATCCAAACTCCACCATGGGGCTTCTGAGAAACCTGCATTCAGTCCTTGAGAGTGCACTTTTGCTATATAAGAAAGTTTCTCCAAACCACTTATTTTGTCTTATCTCTGGATTCTTTCCTTAATAGAGGTAAGAATATATAAGTACTGGTTAGAACTCTCAGTCAGCTCAAGTAATAAAAATGTGTGAAGGAGTCCTGTGTGGTGTAAATGCCTTTTATCCCAGCACTAAGAAATCTGAGGCAGGAAGATCAAGAGTTCCAGGTTAGCCTGGGCTACAGAGGGAAATTTTGTTTCAAAAAAATCTAAAAAGGAAAAGGAGATAATTCTTCAGATAGAATGTGTTGAATAATCCATTATAGGAGCAGACACCGGTCTTCAAATGCAAAAATAAGTCTATTAAAAAGAAAGGCCTTATGTCATTTTTTTTAGAAAGCCATTTGGAATCTGTTGAATTTTGAAAAGAAGCATTAAACATATTAATATTAAACATATTAAACATCTATATGTAGATGTATGGTCAGATTTTAAAGGAACACACAAGGATATGGTGTTTCTTCTGGAGAAAATTATCAAACAGAGGAAAGAAAACTGTTTGCCTCTGTATTTCTTCTGCTACATGAATCTTGCTTTTTCTCTCTGTAGCTACATTGTGGCAGTCACTGCTGGTCTCTACCCTTTAGCCATTTGCCCTTTTTATTAGGAGAGCCTTGATTTTGCTCAGGACAACAGTGTACTCAGCCCTAAGTGAAAGATTTCATATGATCAACATTAATAATAAAAAGCTTGACCCCTGATTCCTTGCCCACTCCTTCCCTAAAAGGGAATAGTACAATACACATGTTAAACAATAAGCAGAATCCAGAAGGCTCTCATGACTCCCTGACTTCTCTCCCTTCCATAACTGTAGACTGATGCCCGGTGCTGGGGCAAATGTCCAAACTCCATCCTGAAAGAACAAAAAAGACTTTGATGATGATATTGTAGAGACAGCAAATCAAAGCCAGGACCTTGACCTCCCATTATGTAAGATCTCAACTATATGACAAAAGCAGCATCAGCACCACCTGACCCCAATCCTGCATCCAATCAGAATATTGAGAAGGTTCCCTGGGGGTTCACACACACTGCAGTGTGAGAATCATTGCTGTGCAAACAACAACAACAAAAAAAAGACAAAAACAAAAAAACCTAGCTGTATAAGGCTGTCCAGTTTTATATTTACTGAAGCTGAGGACACTCAAAAACGTAAGCAACAAAGGAGAGGCTGCCTTAAATGCCCTCCCCTGATAATGAGATTGATGACTAACGTATATGCCATCCAATAGCCTTCATCCAGCAGTCGGTGGAAGAAAAGCAGACACCCACAGCTAAACCTTGAACTGAACTGAAATCCAGTTGCAGAGAAGGAGGACTGATGAGCAAAGGGGTCCATACCATGTGAAACCCACAGAAACAGCTGACCTGAACAAGGGAGAGCTCTTGGTCCCCAGACTGATAGCTGGGAAACCAGCATGGGACTGATCCAGAACCCCTGAACGTGGGTGTCAGTGAGGAGACCTCAGAAATCTATGTGGCTCCTTTTAGTGGATCAGTATTATTGGGAGCCCATCCCACATGGAGGGATACTCCCTGAGCCTAGACACAAGGGGCTGGTCCTAGGCCCTATCCCAAAGGATATGACAGACTCTAAAGAACCCGCTATGGACGGGCTCACCCTCCCTGGGGACCAGAAAGGGTATGGGATAGGTAGGGTGTTAGTTGGGGGGCAGGGGAGGAGGGGAGGGAGAGGGAACTGGGATTGGCATGTAAAATAATCTTCTTTTTAATTAAAAAAAGTTGATAATTTCATTGTATTCTCAATTTATAAAAGAAACTTACCTAAAACATAAGATGTGATGTAAAGCAGAAAATATTTATTGCAGTTACAGAGAAACAAATAACTAATGGTGTAAAAAAGTTTCTAAAGATATTCCTCAAGGATTAAAACAAATTGTATATAGTTATCACAGATGTCAGCTCTTCCCATGGTCCAGCTGAATAAAAACTGACTTGGCTGTAAAAGATTCCAGGGGTGACTTGGCAGCAATAAACAGAAATATAAAAATAAAATGCATGTTAAGCGGCCAAGCTTTAAAAGTTTTCACAAACTGCTGTTTATTCTAAAGCTGAACTGTAGATCTGTGGACTAAACTAATTGCATCAATCAAAACAGATTCTTTTTATGTTCCATTTTTTTTGCTAGTGTTTTAAGCACTAGAGCTGACTAAAATGCACAGACTGAGATCACTTGCGTTTGGGGCAATCAAGTTCTCACCACTGGCATTTTCCCTTTCTGCCCACAGCTCCATTGAAAGGCTTATGTGTCCTGCCTCTGCTGTAAAGAAAAGTTGGACTTCAATCCTGGGTTGATTCCCCTCCTACAGAGGTCTGTAAAATTGTCCTTCCTTGAAGTCTCGGTTGCCAAGAGCTTTGCACTAACAAAATTTCACAGGATAAGGAAGAGAAGTTGAAAACGGTGATGGAATCAATCAGTATTATGGTCAAATTCTAAATATGTTTGCAGAATGAAAAATGTACCCAGTTGATAAACCAAAAAGGTATACATTGTATTCTGTAAGAATATTTTGTTAAATACGCTTGCAAAGTTGCAGTCAAATGAGGCACAAGAAGATAACTTAAATACACACTACTTAACTTAAATAACTTAAATACACACTAGGGCACAGTACCACTGACAGTGAGACTCCCTACCTACTCTTCCTAGGAAGAAGAGAAGAAATAACTTCCTCTTTGTTGTCACTTTTACACTTAAAATATTAGAATGATTCCAAAACAATGTGATGATTCCATCAAGCTGGCTGTGCATTCACGATAATGTGTTGTTCTTTCTTAGGGCTACTCTTCAATAGACAAAGTCTGCCAGACAGTCTCCATCTTGGAGCACTCTACATTTAAAAAAAAAAAAATTTACAGATCCAGCCTCTTTGACCTACTTGACAATAACTCCATTCTCCTGCCTGGTTCTTGGTGAATACTGAATATTTCATTTGGCTATAGATTGTTCTTCCTATAGAAATGCAGTGTTTTGAAGTGATGGATAAGCACGTGTTGTCCTTGGATGAACAAGAATTCTCTGGCTTGCTTCTGAGACTAGTTTTGAGGGAGGCAACCAGGACTGAAATAGTACATTTTCCCTGAGGCTGAGTGGGATTACGATATATGACCTTGGCTTTCTGTCTGCAGATAATTAGCCTATTTCGGATAAGTCCCTGACCTCCCTAGCTTCATATGCTTAGCAGAGTCAGTTCCAGCCCAGATTCAGAGCTCTCAGGGGCCTCTCCTACTCTCCCTTAACCTGAGTTCTCTGTTTTGCCTCTTTGCCCTTCTTCATCAGCCCTTCCCTTCGCACCAGGCACCAATCTGGGAATAGTTTAGATGGATCCACTTAGAGAATGTGTTTCATAACATTGAAAATCCAATTGTGCCGGCTTTTCTCACACAATTATTTTTAAAACTATAGGTAAGAGAAAAGGCTGAAGCCTAACTTTTAATGAGTAGACACTAAATTGTCATACCTTTAAGCAACGTGCCGATTCAGAAACAGGCTTCTCCTCCAAGATTAATTACCACTGTCTGACACTATTACCCATTGAAATGTTTTATAAGCCCACAATACCAGGAGTTTCAAAAGTGTCACACACCAGCAATTCCTATTACTGAAAACATGAATATGACAACTGAATGTAATGTTCATAGGGAAGCTGCCCCCAGGCAGTTCTACCTGTCTCAGCTCCCCTCCAGCAGGGGCTGGTGAACATGGGCATTGACCTTGGCAGGACTACCTAGGACATCCATTAGGTTCAAGTTACTTTTAAAATGCTTTAAAAATAAGGCAGAGTTTTGTTGTCAACAACCAAATATGCTGCTTGGTGTCACCTCTTCTGTTTCCTGACACACATTTGCATAGCAATTGCCAGAGAAAATCTCTCTTTTCCCTTCTAATTGGGTTGAATTGCTCCTGGATCTGTCTTCCAGTCCCCAAAAGCAATAACGAGGGGGTGGAATACGTTAAGCTAAAAGGTAGAATTATTTAAAATACTCACAAACTGATTTGAATACCAGAGTGGGTGTCTCAGGGCTCTCTCTCTCTCTCTGTCTTTTCCTCCCCTCTCTCCCTTCCTCCCCTTCTTTTGAGTGTATTTTCTTGATCATGTTTTTACTTACAGACCCACAGTTATTTTTTCACTTTGCCTGAGAATGTGTAATTATGCATATCTGTTATTGAATTGGGCTAAAATACAGGTAGGTGGGAGCCCCTAATTTTGGTGAGTTGTGCTGAGAGCATCTTTACCCCATCTCTTTGGCCACACAAACCAAGGGTCTAGAGAAGAGCAGGGAGGGAGCTGTCTTTGGACTGGCTTAGACTTTGGAACCTGCTCTTATCAAGTTTAGAAAGCCCGGGTTTCTAGTAGCCTTTCTTTCCTAACGTTTTGGTCCAGCAGGTGCAGTGATGGATAACTCTAATCCTAGGCCTCAAAAGTCAGAGGCAGGACATCCACTGCAGGCTTGAGGATAACCTGCTTTATCTAACAAGTTCCAGGCCAGCCAGGACAACATGGTGAGAGACTGTCTGAATCAGAAAAGAAAGAAATCATTTTCCCCCTTTTCTCTCCTCTCCAGTCTTCTCTCTCAGGTTTTCTTTATTGAATCCTTCTTCTAAGTGGAAAAAATTACAGACAAATATGTTGTGAGGATATCTATGAAGCTTGTCATTCCCATGGGACTTTTCCGTGTTTAACTTAACTCACTATCCTAAGCATACTAGGTCAGAAACATAGAGAAACACACTTGTATCTTTCCACGACATCAGATTTTATTGGATAATAAAAAATTCATGTAAGGCAGTAATTTGCCAGATATTCCCACTTTTCTTGATAGTCCTGGCTGGGATGAATTCCAGCCTTAATTACAATAGTAACTCACAGGTTACAGATTGCATGTCACATAATCAATATATCTGTCAAAGTGTCTATGTATCAGTTACAGAACATCTGTAGAGGACTAAAACACAGCACCACAATGGTAAGGCTTTGAAGTCCTCCAAACCTTGTATTGGTAAGGTACTAGAAAAAAAATAGGATTTGCAGGTCTTGTTGGTAAACCTCCCCTGGCTGCTATAGTCAGGCTTCAGGATCAGACTTGCACTATGGGAACTGAGAAGTGAATTGAAGGACAAGACTCTACCTAGATGAAGAAACAATACAGATGGGTAGATGGCAAGCCCAGAAAGACGAATGGATATGTAGGCAGATGACCTTTGAAGTAGGCCATGTGATTAGTGGTACTCAAACTGGGACAATGGAGAGTGACTTTTCTGTCCATCTCTGATGCACACATTAGGTGGTTAAATGACAGGTTTAATGGGAACCACAACTCCATGAAGGAGTTGTAAGGGAGTGTACCCTTTCCTTCATCATCTGGAGTGCCCAAAAGTTTTTAGACCTCATTTTCCTGATATATATATATATATATATATATATATATATATATATATATATATATAGTACCCCTATTTACCTTTCAGCTGTCTGCCACCAGAAATAAGTCATTTCTCAGTCTATGCTACATGCGTGGTGCCAGAGAGGTGGTGCCATTCAAGTATGCACCCAGTTCCACAGTCAACCTCCATCCTAAAAATAAGTCACTCAGTGAAAGGCATAGCTGGAAAAGCTACTCTTTTATACAATATAAAGAAACTTATGCAGGGCCCAGGTTGATACCAGCTCCAACTGAAAGATTAACTGGAAAGTGTTATTCATTATGTTTTGCTGTTGTTGTTGTTACTATTGATGTTTGTTTTGTTTTGTATTTCTTGGGTTTCATTATCTTTTTATTGATAAAATTTTAACACAATTATATCATTTCCACATTCCCTTTCCTCCTTCCAAACTCTTCCATATATCTCTCCTTGTTCTCTTTCAAATTCATGGCTTACTTTTTATTCATTGTTATTACATGCATATATACACATATACATGTACACACACACACACACACACACACACACACACACACACACACACACACACATATATATATATTATATATATATATATATATATATATATATATCCCTAAATAAAACTTGTTCAGGCTGTACAATGTTACTTGCCTATATATTCTCAAGCTGGCCATTTGATATTTGAATAACCAGCTGGTGTGCTCCTTCTCCACTTAATCTTACCTTTGCCTCCTGAGAAATTCCAAACTGCTTGTGATCTGAATGAGACATTTTTTTTTATTTTTTTCCTAGAAAGAAGGAGGCTCATAAGATTCTGGGAGCTAACTAGTCTTTCACAGCTCAAGAGAATCTCAAAAGTTAAAAGACTCACAAGATCCTTTCCCAAGGTTAATAATTGTTAGGGAGCAGAGCTTCTTCCATGGCTGTTGTTGGCAAATTGTTTAGCAGACTCCAAGTGTGCAGCTTTTCTGAGTCATCACCCATTCTGGATCAGCATTAATGATGCAGTGGCCTTTGGTTCACCTATGTTCCTATACTCTCTCACTCATGCCCCAATAACAACACCAACTATCTCATAAATCCACCCAGCCATACTTGAGTAGAATGATTTTTTTTGCCTCTCATTGGTTCCTTAACAGTGGAAAATAGATGTTTGTTCATGTTTCTCAAAAAAAGTCACATCTCCCATGAATAAATTCAGATTAAACAGAATGCATTCTGTAGAGGACAGAGTTTATTACAGAATAAAATGAGATACCCTTAAGGATGAAGGTGAACAATGACCAGAGAGACTATTATGCTAACCTTCATGCTGAAGTTGATGTGTATTATTTTTTAAAGTTTCTACAACAGACAGACTTCCTGAGAGGAAATTTTCTGTTCAGGTGATTGACAGGTCCATTTAGATGAACTCTTAAGGGAAGAGACAACAGAATGGTCTAATTCAGATATCCATGTCTCTACCAAAACTGGAACTAAGACTCAGATCACGTTCTTTTGACCAAAGATCACAGAACAGTGTAGCTTTAAAATAACCAAAGAAAGAAGATAACAAAATGTATAAAGTTAGACTTGATTTACCAGAAGGAAATATCCTTGCCTTAACAGGTCCCAACAAAGACTTAAATATTTCTTTTTTTTTCAAAGACTTAAATCTTAAGAAGGGACAATTAAGATACTTCCTCCCTTATGTCTTTAAATGTTTCACATTTTAAGGAGTATCAAGTGTGGTATTTTCCTCTTCTGAAAATTAGAATAGTACCACTGTAAATAGAAGGTAGGGGCAAAGCTAATAGATCTTTGAGTCTGTTAATATCCGACAGGCTATCTAACCATCCATGAGATTGTAATCTATTCATGATTCTTATTTGTTGGTAATTATTTTAGTTGTATATGCTGTGTGAGAGGTCGCATGTGCACATGTGCCACAGCACACTTCTAGAAGTCAAGGATAAATTCCAGGAATTGTCTTCACCATCTATTTCATTGAGGTAGGGTCTCTTTCTTGCTTCTGCTGCTGCACTGCTTGCTCACGCTAGCTGGTTTCAGAGTTTCTGAGCAATTGTCCTCTCTCCCCCTCTCATTTTGTGACAGGAGTTCTGGGATTAGAGATGTGCTCTATTGCATTTTGTTTGTTATGTGGTTTCCAGGAATAAAACTTGAGTTGTCAGGATTGCACAGCTAGCAGTTTCATGGACAGCATTTCCTGGCCCCTAGCTACAGACTCTTACCTCTCTTTAAGTTGTTACGCAGCTAGGTCCCTAAATGTGCAATCTCAGCTTCCCTGAATTCCAAAAGAAAAAGAAATTAAGAGACAGAAATTAGTAATGAAAATGTGTTTATTTTAGACAACAGTGGTGAAATAAGTCAAATTTCCTCCTCATCATGCAAGTGACCATAATTGAAACAGAAAACCCCACAGGATGTTTTGCTATGAAATCCATACTTAAGAAAGGACTGGTAAAATTCTTTCTCCCTAGTTATATTCTTTTGATAAGAGTAATGTGGAATAGAGAGAGCATGGTGTTAATCCCCCCCACAAAATGAGAGAAAGACCACCAATCAAACATCATAGCCAAATTAATTAAAGGAAGCAATAAATTAAAGCAAGCTTTTTTCCCTCATGTACATGAACTGCCTCCCCCTAATGTGGAGTTTGAGAGGTCAGCCATGGATGTGAGGAAGACAAAGCTTCTATTGCTCAAGTGTAGAGGGTTTCCAAATGGAGGATTTAGGAGGCAAAATAGTCAAAAGGAGAAACAAATGTGTCTCCTTGTTATTTCTTTTCCAGTCAAGGCTTAAGTGCAAGTTCAAGGTCATATCACATTGGGTCTTATCAACTGTTTCGTTTGTTTTAGTTAGAATGCTCTGGTAATAATAATACAGCTTTAAATCCTTTCTATCCTATTTTCATATGTATCCCCATGCTGAAACATAACCATGTACAGCCTCCATTTCTCCTGTTTGTTGACTGATTTCACTTTGCTCTAAACTCTTTCAGTCTTTAGTTGATGGAGCAAAATAACACACCAACCTAACTGTCATTACTCTCATTCATGTTCATTTTGGTTTCCCACACACCTACCTGACATTAATCTCTTTCATGTTAGTTTTGGTTTCCCACACACCACACCTACCTGACATCACTCTCATTCATGTTCATATTGGTTTCTCTGTAGAGAAAGAAGGAAACAGGACAGTAATAACATCATGTAAAATTTCATTCCAAAGGTCACAGAAGTCCTGTCAGTAGCAGGAATATTGGGAGGTAGCAGGTATTGGAGACATGGTCCTAAATTGTGGCTCTACAAGCCTGGGTTCTTTTCAGAAGCCTCTGCAAGAATGAAATCAGATTCTTGTTTTAAATGCCACACAAAAGAACTTCACAGTGATTCAGAGTGAGACAGAGTAGGATTTTCTTAAGAAATGATTTTAGCATAGATTTAAGCAGGGTATTAGTGAGGAAAGATGGGAGAGCTTAGGGAAAGGACACAATGTACCCAAGTATAGATGTGCCTCACTCTTAAGTGTCTTGTGAATACTGCATACAGGCTTTTGAAGCTACAATGATAAAAAGGTATAACAATTAAGCAACTTACATGCCATTATGGGGTATTTTCTAAGGTACTTCAATGGGGTTATAGACTGATAGACAGAAACACAAGTCAAAGGGTCAAAGGGATCTTCAAGATAGATAGGTCACAGAGTTAATACTATAAAAAGGGTTTGTAATCCTTTCTGTAAGATTCTCAGAAAATTGCAGGTTTAAGGAAAGTATGGGAATAAAGCAAAGCTCAAAGTTCTCATCCACTGACCTTAAACAAACTTTATTACTCTTTTAACATTGTAATTCAACTTTTGTGACTCTTGAGTGACAAATGATTTCTTTTTTCCAGATTTTTTTTATTTGCATTAGAAACAAGATTGTTTTACATGACAATCCCAGTTCCCTCTCCCTCCCCTCCTCCCCTATGCCCCCCCAACTAAAACCCTACCTATCACATATCCTTTCTGCTCCCCCTGGATGGTGAGGCCTTCCATAGGGGGTCATCAGAGTATATCATATCCTTTGGGATAGGGCCTAGGCCCACCCCTATGTGTCTTGGCTCAGGGAGTATTCCTCTATGTGGAATGCGCTCCCAAAGTCCACACCTATGCTAGGGATAAGTACTGAACTACTACAGGAGGTCCCATAGATTTTCAAGGTCTCCTCACTGAAACCCACATTCCTGGGGTCTGGATCAGTCCCATGCTGGTATCCCAGGTATCAGTCTGGGGACCAAGAGCTCCCTGATGTTCAGGTCAGCTGTTTCTTTGGGTTTCACCAGCCTGGTGTGGACCCCTTTGCTCATCACTCATTCTTCTCTGCAACTAGATTCCAGTTCAGTTCAGCGATTAGTTGTGGGTATCTGCTTCTACTTCCATCTGCTGCTGGATTAAGGCTATAAGATGGCACATAAGTCAGTCAACAATCTCATTGATGGGCATTTAAGGTAGCCTCTCTTCTGTGGCTTAGATTGTTAACTGGTGTCATCTTTGTAGATCTCCAGACATTGCCCTAGTGCCCAATTTCTCTGTAAACCTAAAATGTCTCCCTCTATTATTGTATCTCCTTTCTTATTTTCTTCTATTCTTCCACAACTCAACCTTTCTGCTCCCTCATGTCCTCCTTACCCTTCTTCTTCTCCCCTTCTCATTCTCCCAGCTCCCTCCTCTCTCCCCCCATGTTCCTAATTTGCTCAGGAGATCCTTCTCCAGGGAACCATGTATGTCTTTCTTAGGGTTCTCCTTGTTTGCTAGCTTCTCTGGCAGTGTGGATTGTAGGCTGGCAATACTTTACTCTATGTCTAAAATCCACATATGAGTGACTACATACCATGCTTGTCAACATCCTTAGCCATCAGGGAAATGAAAATCAAAACAACTCTCAGATACCATCTTACTCCTGTCAAAATGGCTAAAATCAAAAACACCAATAACAGTTTATGCTGGAGAGGATGTGGAGAAAGGGAAACACTCCTCCACTGCTGGTGGGAGTGGCAACTTGTACAGCCACTTTGGAAATCAGTATGACGACTCCCCAAGAAAATGGGAATCAGTATACCACAAGATCCAGCAATTCCAATCTTAGGCATATACCCAAAGGAGGCTCATTGATACAAGGACATCTGTTCAATGATGTTCATAACAGCACTATTTGTAATAACCAGAACCTGTAAGCATCCTAGATGCCCCTCAACTGAAGAATGGGTAGAGAAAATGTTGTACATTTACACAATGAAATACTACTCAGCAGAAATAAAAAACAATGGAATCTTGAAATTCACAGGCAAATGGATGGAACTAGAAGAAACTATTCTGAGTGAGGTAACCCAATGACAAAGGATTTCAACCAGTCTATGGTGAGGGGCTCCTTTCCCTTCACAAGTCCCTTTGATTTCCCTAGTCTGTTCTTTATGTTCTTCCTTTCTTGGTTTCTTTCTTTCTTCCTTCCTTCCTTTTTTTCCCATTTAACAGGCTCTTGTGCAGCCTACACCACCCCTAAACTTACCATGTAGCTGAGGGATGAACTTTAAAGCTCCAGCCTCCAAGTCCTAAGCATGGGAACTCTTCGCTTGCACCACCACACTTGGAGCTTCCGTCTTTTTAACCTCATTCTGCGTTAATAGTACAATACAGATTACTTCATACCACCACAGCAATACTGCTATTTTAGTAACCTTGATATTCTTTTGTAGGTGGCATGAATACTGAATACTGAGTGATTATGTGGTATTATTTCTGATCTATCATATATGAATATTCAGAATGAAATACAAATAAACAATCCCATGCCCCATGCTCTTTAAAACCTGTATGTTTCATGCCAATCCCATAAAATATTAAGAGAAAGAATAGAATGAGTGTTTCGAACCTAATGAGCATGCAACTTCTTCTGTAGGAAACTATGACAGAACAATAATGGTAAGCTGAATTAGAAGAGTCGTCTCACAAGTACTCAAAAATAGATGCCGATAATGTGATAAGTCAATCAGAAACTCCTTATACTCAGGAAATCTTCTAACTGATGTGGGGAGAGAAAAAAATGAGCACATTATACAAAGAATATGTAATGCCAAAGTCATTAAGTTCCAAAGGGAGGTAACAGATGCCATGAAAGCATGTTAAAGGAGGTCATGACCTAGAGACCTAGTGTCAGAAGATGAGAATATATTTCAGCTGTGATCTGAAAGATGAATGTGTCTTAATTGTGTCAAAATGGGGAGGCGGCTAGAGCAGTCCTTTTGGCAGATTTTTAATAAAGAGTGAGTATAAATATGGATTATATTGTTTTCAGAATATAGAGGGCCTTATGGCCATGTTAGGAGCACAGTAAAAATGACAACCCAGCTGTGGTCATCCATAAGCAGCCTGAGCCAGCTATAGGGAGTAAGTCAGTAACCAGCATTCCTCCACGGCCCCTTCATCAGTTCCTGTCTCCAGGTTCCTGCCATATTTTAGTTACTGCCCTGACAGTCTTTCATGATAAATTGCAATATGGAAGAATATGCAAAATAAACCTTTTCCTCCTTAAGAATGACCTCAGCTAAGACTTGTAGCAATAGTGGAGAGGGTGCCTGAATGGTCATTCCCCTTTAGTCAGATTAATGACTACCCTAATTGTAATCATAGAACCTACATCTAGTAACTTATGGAAGCAGATATAGTGACCCACAGCCAAGCATTGGGCTGAGCTCCTGGAGTTCAATTGAAGAGAGGAAGAAGGGATCATATGAGCAAAAGGAGTCAAGAGCATGATAGGGAAAACCACAGAGACAGCTGACCTGAGCTAGTGGGAGCTCATGGACTCTAGACCGACAGCTGGGGATCTTGCAGAACTAGGCCCTCTGAACATGGATGATAGTTGTATGGCTCTATCTGTTGGTGGTGTGGCCTGGCAGTGGGACCAGGACCTACCCTGAGTGCATGAACTGGCTTTGTGGAGCCCATTCTTTATGGTGGGGTACCTTGCTCAGCCTCGATAAAGGGGGGAGGTTCCTGGTCCTGTGTCAACTTGGTATGCTAGACTTTGTTGACTCCCCAAGGAAGGTGTTACCCTTGTTGAAGGGTGTATAGTGGGTATAAAGGGAGGTGGGAAGGAAGAGGTAACATGGATTGGTATACAAAATAAATAATGCAACTTTTAAATAAAAAATTACATCCCAGAAATCAAGAAGAGACATGCAACAAGCAAATCACAGAGGCATACTAGAATAGATTTTAGTCTTGGGGGGAAAAGCAATTGAAAGAAATGATAATGCTTACAGTAGTTGAAGATAAAAGTAGCCACATAAACTAATAAAAAATAAATGGAAAGTCATAAAATGTGCAGGAGGTGCTTAGCAGACAGAGTCCACAATACAATATTTACTTAACAATCCATTGTATGAGATAGTGAGAAAAGGGAAGTATTTCAGAGATAAATATTTATGGTTTGATGTAAATTAAATATGGGCCAAGAGTGTAGAGGAACCAGGGATAGGTAGTGTGACTGTTTACTGAGCCAAGATCTCTTCATCACAAAGGCTGGTGACACTGCTGCTAACACGTTCAATTTAAAGTGAAAGAAGATGTGTGAAGAAGGCAGCTTGGAGTTTTAAGGTAAAAGGAGAAGTGTAGCCTAGGAATTGAATGTTGAAATTGCCAGTGTGAGGGTGAAGACAGGCCTTGAAAAGGTTTTGTAAAGTGAGGAAATGCTGAGAAAGTGGCAATACCAAAGAGATAACCCCCAAATAAGGATCAATACAAAATAATGGAATCTGGATGGAAACCAATATAAAATGTCTTTTAATAGAAGAAAGGTTATGTCTGGGAGGCAGAAAGTGACATGTGTGCACATATGCAGTTAAGAAAAATCCCAAGAGGGTCACAACACAGTCATTTTGGAAAGATATCAGAATATTGTTTTCTTTTTTTATTTTTTGTGTCTCTCACAAGAAATAATGCTGAACCACCTACAAGTCAAGAGTTCAGTGAAGGCAAAAAACAAAACAACATAGAACATAGTCTATCAATAGAATTTGAAGACATAATACTTCATCTAAAATGTATATGCCATTATTCGTTTCAATAAAAAAAACTTCTAGGGTGATTTATTTGCTGGGAGTAGTATAATATATAGAAGCTGGAAAGTTTTTATGTCAACTTTACACAAGCTCCAGTCATCTGAGAGGAGGAAACCTCAACCGAGAAAATGCCTCCATAAGATCTGTCTGTAAGGAAGCCTGTGAAGCATTTTCTTAACTAGTGATTGATGTGGAGGGACCCAGTCCATTGTAGTTGATGTCACTCCTAGGTCAGTGGTCCTGAAGTCTATAAGAAAACCGGCTGAACTATCTATAAGGAGTAAGCCATTAATCAGTACCTGTCTTCGGCCCCTGCATCAACTCCTGCTTCCAGGTTCCTTTTCATGATACACTGCAATACGGAAGAATAAGCAAGATAAACATTCTCCTCCCCAAGTTGCTTTCAGTCATGGTGTTTCATCACAGCAATAGTAACCATAAGACCACCATTCATTAATCGCTAGTTAAGATAATGACTACTGTTCTTTTAACCATAAGAGAGTATGTGAGTGAACCATTGAGTACTAAGTTCCATTACAAGGAAACCATTATTAATTTTATTGTATGTAATGTCACAAAATGAAAAAATTATCCTTTTGCAAATATGAAAAAGAACATATCAATAAATTAAATAATATTAAATAAACCAAATTATCACTTCTCATCTGATATTCCACAAGGAAGTTATACTTTCCCTCCCAAGGCTGCTGCTATTCAAGCAAGAGAAAAGGCTTTTTAAGTAAATGAATCATGAAAAGGAGTCCTTCTTTAAAAAATTGAAAAACAGTATTTTCAAAGGTAAAATACTTTCATATTTTCTTTGAATATTCTACTGCTTAAGAAAAATTACATTTTAGCTGCAGAACTTGTGAGTTTTTTTAAAGCCAAACAGAGGATTAATATTGTTCTAATGCTTAAGGAAGAAAAGATACACATAAGGTTCTATGTGAAGCTCACCACATCCACACACCAACACAGGGAAAGTCATGTAAGAATAAAACAGTGTTCTGTCACCTCTATAATTCTGTTTCCTTCCATACCGCTCTCTGAACCACTGGCCAAGGCAAAGGTTCTGCCACTGAGAAGTTTAATAAGACAGATTGGAAAATCAGAAACATAAATACATCAAAACTTCAGTGCGTTATTTTAAATCCCAAGGCCACCAATATCACATAAAGCTTGTTTGCATTTATTTCTTCTGTCCCTTTATTCTTTTTCCTTTGTTATATTGTTTTGCTTCCTTCTGCACCTTGCATCTAGTAATATTTTCTGTTTCCTCAACCCCTTGAACCACTCATCACATTTCTGACTCACAGAAAATATAAATTGAAATACCCATTGTTCACATTTGCATATGCATGGCTGCGCAAACAGATAAAAGACTATCACATATTATATTCAGAAACCAATAATGGTGAAGCCTTCATATAAAGTTTAGAAGTTTAGACTTAACTATTCACAGAGAAGATAACCCTAAGATCTTTAGTAATGATGTGTCACATCAAATTCATGAAAGGCATTTCCTTCTCCAGGCCAGAAATATAAATAAAAGAAACTCTTCACAGGTATTTCCTTGCTCCAAAGAAATGTCAATACTCAGCCAATACCTGTAACAAGAGAAGACCATATTCACAAAATTGATGTCTCAACAACCTCTGCCTTGACAATCCCACAAGTTTTACCTTCATACAGTTTTTAAGACAGTTGAGCAGATGAGATGTTATCCTAGATTGCAGAATGCTCCACCCAAACAAATATCATGGGATTAAGATACTACAGTTTTAAAAAACAGGGTTTAGAATGGAAATTCAAATTGACATACCTGAAGCAAATTTTTCTGTTTTGGATTCTCGCTGCACATTATTGTTACTATTTATTATTATTACTTATGGTGTATTATTATTTTATTACACTTAGAAAGGTTTTAAGTGGAAAATAGAAGATACATGCAACACATGCACATGAGTCAAAAGGTAGTTTTGTTTTAGGATAGCATGCTATTTCATGTAAAACCAGTATTTCAGTTGGGCAGTGGTGGCACATGCCTTTAACCCCAGCACTTGGGAAGCAGAGGCAGGCAGATCTCTCTGAGTTCCAGGCCAGCCTGGCCTACAGAGAGAGTTCCAGGACAGTCAAGACTACAAAGAGTAATCCTGTCACAACACCCCTCCCCCCAAAACAGTAATTCACCAAAATAAAATTTCATAGAGTATTTCACAATAAAGCATTTGCTTGTTCGCTACCTGAGGTTTTTGGAAGGATGTGTCTGAAACATTAGTGTTTATATTAAAGCTTCATATTTAGGGCCCTCCAAGCATTTACCCCATGCATCTTTTCATTTAGATGTTCCTGATTTTTATTATAATAAACTCTAATTTCAGGCATGTTACATTTTTAGTCCTTCAAATGTAGTAAATGCTCAAGGGGCAGTAAGACACTGAATGCTCAGTTAGACACAAGTGGACTGGAGATGCATGAGTTTTGGTTGATGTTAGAAACAGGAGAATCAGGTCTCAAAGAGTGTTGAGACTGGTAGTACCAGAACTACATCATAGGGTAGCTTGCTAGCTGTGAGAAACAAAGATACTGTCAGTTCCAATTCATGAAGATTTAATCAAGCTTTTAAATTTCATATATATATATATATATATATATATATATATATATATATATATATATTTGCATGTGTGTGTATGGAGGGAGAGAGAGAGAGACTCAGCAAGCACTCTCCATTACTTTGTCCTGTCAGGTTGTGTAACTCCTGTGGCATTGTCTTTTTCCCATCTTTTTTCCTCATGAAATTGGAATAAATAACCCAAATGATATGAATTATAGTCATTTTGTGATAAAGTATGCTGATAACTATGATTGGGATTATTGACCATTTATAATAAAAAATTTGTCAGACTGACCTAAGGCCACATAGGCACAAAAAGGAAAAAACATCTTTCTTTAACTCATAACTCTTGACTTTTGTCATTCTTCTACCGAAAAAGAAGCAATTTCCTATTTGCTTAGATAATCTTCTTCAATGTTCCTATGATTATGTTTAATTTACTCAGTAAATTCAGCTCTCATTATAAAGTCAACTGAAACTAAATATCAAGTAAGTAAGCAAATGTCAGAATTTCCAGATATGATTTAGAACATTTCTGTGTTATTCATTTGTATTTTCTAAAAGTGCAACAATCAATATAATTTTCAGTGTCCTAATTGACAGTTTGGTAAAATAAAATGCAGTGTTTACCTCCATTGATTAGTGCTAATCTAAGTAAAACTTCATAATAACCTAATATGAACTATAACTTTGTTCAGTTATCTTTATAAGCAAGCATACCTTTCATTTAATATAATTAAGCCATGATGTCTAATATTCATTTCATATAAATCTTCACAAGTAATTTTCTGCACTGCTAATATAAATCTCTAATATTTGTTTCTGCAAAACATCTTTAACTTGTAGTCTTTCAAACTGCTTTGTATTGCATAGAGGCAAACAAGTTCATCCTTGTTTTCTTATCCAAACCTTCCCTTTCATCATCTGAGTATGTCTGCAGGAGCAAGATGAAATGTTTATGGGAATATAAACTAAGTCTACTCTTTAGTACCCCAAACACTAAATTTTTAAACATAACAAATCTGTAATTCTGGATTTCTAATGACTGATGAGTGCCACATTGGCATCCCCCAGGACTTCTTGTTTCTGAGGGAAAAGGCCTTTTTAAAGGTAGCTAAGGGCTTTCTGAAGACTCTCAACCAACCGCAGAGTCATTGCACCAACAATACTCACTCCAACAGAATACCCTAAGTGATGGCTTGGATTTACTAGTTGTTTTCTGTTTTTTCTCAATGACAATAAGCTTTTCTTGAAATTTTGTGGACACACATTATAATAGAAATCACAGGGATGAGATACAGTTGTGGGATGCACACTTTGTGTAACATGGGAGGCTTTGCAGACAAAAGAACCAACCTGTGAAATAATTAATGGCAAGAAAATTTAAGAACTTATCAATTATTACAAAACCAAGGAGACAGACATCAAGCTCAAGTATAGCATTTTTTTCTTTAAAAGTCACTTTGATGACTAACCAAGAGTAAGGGATAGGATATATTTTTAATATAGAATATATATTTCATATATTTAACATAGGGTATATGTTCTATATATTTAATATATTACCTATATATTTAAATAGAAATAGAAAAATAATTGACAGTTCTCATTTTCATGTGCTGAATAATATTAAACTATGCCATGAAATAACGCTCCTTATACACCATTTTTCTGTAGTGGGAGACCTATCAGAATGACTGGATTTTTTATGTGCAAACTTTTATATAGTTTTGGAAATTTTCAGTTAATTTAAAATTAACCACCAAATTTCTATTTTGTGTTAGGTTTGCTAATGTGCATATA
The DNA here is from genome assembly GCF_003668045.3 of Cricetulus griseus. Taxonomy (NCBI): domain Eukaryota; kingdom Metazoa; phylum Chordata; class Mammalia; order Rodentia; family Cricetidae; genus Cricetulus; species Cricetulus griseus. The sequence continues at coordinate 82,715,933 of NW_023276806.1, forward strand.
ATGGTAGCATGTAAAGTTTTGTCTTTACTGTTAAGTCATTCCATATTTATAATACATTTTGGGAAAATTTTGATATTATAAACTACTATTTTATGTATACATACACACATACACAAACACACACACACACACACACACACACACACACACACACATATATATATATATATACATATATATATATGCATTCAGTTGTAGTTTTTCAAAGAAAGGATGTAACTACATTACTGTGGCTCAGTCTTCCTGCCTTAGACTCTTCCAGTGATGTCACTTCTGTCACAAAACCAAGCTAAACTTCCATCTAGAAACAAGATGGTTCTAGCAAATACTGAAAGTGGGGAATGTAATATCTTCTAAGTCTCTAAAAGCCCTATCCAAATAAATTGCCAATACAAAGTTAGAGAGAAATTCTTAAACCACTCTTACTTCTGACACCTATTTCTAGTTTCTGTGATCATCTTCAGATTCAAACATTTATTAAGGTTCCAAGAATTTATGCTCAGGATTATAAGACACAATCAAAAACACACTTTCTTCCAAGAGCACCATGGACAGCACTAATCATCCTGGCAGTGATGTGGAGCAACATAGATGGAGCACTATCAATCAGAGAGGCTCTCGCCAGCATGAGTCGAGAGGTTTCTTTGTAGTTGATGACAGACCCGGTTATCTCCAAGTTGCCTGATCTTTATTTTCCTGTTCACACTGACATCGTATTGACCATGTAGTCCAGCCCCACATTGGAAGAAAAGAACCAACACCTGAAACTAGTCCTGTGCCCTCCACACATCCTTGTGGCACATGCATGCCCACACTCACACACACCCATCTCATGCATACAGTAAAACAAAATCCTATGAGAGCGGATATCTCTTATTATGGCAATAAATCAAAACCATGACATAGACCCCTCATATATGCACAAGTTTGATATTTCATCCTAAACCAATTCCTTTTCAAATAAGCCATTTCCAGAGACAGATTCTGCAGATGCATTGCTATAGAGCCCATCTACAGCTATGACAACAGGCTCCATAGGACTTATGAATATCTATGTATTCTGATAGAAAGTTCATCGAACTTACTAATGAGAAATTAAGTGAAGGGAAATCCAAGGGAAAAGGAAAAAAAGATGGAAATAAATCAAGAACTAGTTACCATAATGCACCATATCTTTTTGCAGAATAACCCAAGAGGAAGTATCATTATCATAGCTGCATTATGTTGTTCATTCATTTTTTATGAACTAAGTACTTCACATACTTTAGAGGTTAGAAATGCATTACATTTTTGTCTGATACTTGATTTAGCAGAATGAAATGCCCAAGAGGAATTTATTAAAACTAGAGGAGGAAAAAATTATGATTACTGTTAACCTCTGCCTGTACCTTGTAAAGGCTTTCATAAAATAAGTATCAAAGTCCACTCCAATTGCAAAGTGAAGTATTAGCTATTCTGTCACTTAACACTCAATGCTACTTAGCACTTAAGCACTGACATTAAAAAAGTCACTTTCAGCTAAAACTGTGATGTCCCTTTATAATATTCATGCTCCAGTTTCCAATTTTCAGTCTCCAAATGCATTAGCATTTCCTATTTTCTAAAATATAGGAGATTGCATTTTAGCAAGTACTGTGCAAATTTGTTTTTTGTTTGCTTTATTTATTGTTTTTAAGGGGGCAGGGTCTCACTATGTAATTCACAATGGCTTCAAACTTGCTGAGCAATTTTGCTGTGTCATCATGGCAAGTGTGGGCTTGCATGCCTGTGCTACCATAGCCAGATGCTTTCCTTGTATTTTTAATTAAATGTATATAATGTATATCATATGCTATGGAGTGCTGGGTTCTCAAAAATTATCATGGCTGATAGAAAACATCAGCCTGACAACAGTTGCTGAGTAGCTCAGAGAAGGACAGGCAAGGGTCAGAATTTATTGACTATTTGAAAGTTGACTTAATCTGGATCTCTCAATACAGAAGAAGTGACTGGGATCTTGAAACGATAATAGTATCACAGTCTAGAACTGCTAGAAACAAGGAAGCAAGAATTTTGAAAGCAGGAGTTTGGAGAATTTGGAATTCACCTGCATGGGGCTTCCAGCTGATGTGTCTTTCTGGAAGTTTACTTAAACACAAGTCGCCTGGAAGAGTAAAGAGCTGTGCTAATGAAGGTACTGGAATAGTTAAAGCATGCTAAGTAGATAATAAGCTTGCTTAGGGATGTAGAGCTTCTACTTCCAGTGCCTGATCAGTCCTTGGAGAAAGTAGTAACAACAAAATAATACTGTACAAAGTATGGGTTTTCTGTGCAAGATTCCCAACATAAAATTGCAACACAAAAATTATAATTAAGGATGATTGATTTATTGTAAAGTGTGAAAACTGAGACCAACACAATAAACTTACAGTTTCTAATATTCACAATAGAGACATACAAATAGAATAATTAAATAAATCTGACATCACTTGCTTTGTTCTTTTAAAAATAGAAACTATTTCACTGAGTGTAGCTCACATGATTAGGAATGTATGGATTGAATAAAAGACATTTGAAACACTTTGCTATATACAAGCAATCTGATAAAGAAGGGAGAATCAGATAAAAGACACAGGCAATGCTTCATAAAGAAAATAAATACTAAGGTGAACTTCAAAAGTGAAGTGGGGAACTTTAAAGTGCAAAGTAAATCACATGTGATATACGATGTAAGCTTTCCTGCTTGAACAGGAGGGCAGCAGCCAGTGCTGAAGGAAAAACTACATTTCTGTGTGAGGACATGATCGAGGGGCTGCCTTTTGTAATTCACATTAGAGAAGCTTAACAAACATGATGTTGTGATAAGCCAGGTCCTGTGGGGTCTAATAAAGTCAACATTTTCTGTGATGGGAAGCCAAGATTCTTCCCTCTGCTAATGATTGCTTCTAAAGACCACATAACCTCTCTTTGGTTCCTAAGACAGATGAGAATAGCTGGAGAGGAGGACTCAGGGAAATTGACTATTTTAAAATGTATTTGCACAAAGTTGTATTTGCACATCAAGTTGAGGCAGGACCAAGCTTCTCCCCTTGCATCAAGGCTGGGCAAGGTAATTCAGCATAGGAGGAGTGGAAGGGCACCTAGAGGAGGGGGTGGAACTGCAGTCAGTATGTAAAATAAAATCAAAAAATTATCTAAATAAAATACATGTATTTTCTAAACCAATGAAGATCTGCATGTAGAGCGACAGAGAAGCTTGTGAAAGCAGGAACGAATCACTAACAAAGAGAAAGGAGAGGTCAGTTCGCACCACTAATGACACAGTGCCCCATAATAGGTGGCAGAAAAATATGAGAATGTGTTTCTCAGAGGCTTCAAGTCTGAAAGACTGAGGGTAGAGTACCAGCATGCCAGGTTCTAGTAAAGGCCAATTCCTGCTTCAAAGATGGCCTTTACATTTTATCCCTATATTGCAGAAAGAGACAGAGAGAAGTCAGCCCCATGTGTGTTTTAACAATGGTAATGATTGTGTTCAGATATGTTTAGTCCCAATAACCTAATTTTTCTCTCCAAAACAAACAACAACAACAACAACAAACCTACTGGATATCAACACACAAATTTTAAGGACAAACGAATATTAATTCTATGGCAAAGTAGAGACGAAAGGGAGGAGGGAGACTGAGACAAAGACAGACCATGGCAGGGGAGTAGATAGAATCCAGAGCTCAAAATTTCAGAAGACCTACAACAGTGCCACATATGGAAAAAACTGTGACACTGGAAGAAGCATCTAATAAGGACTTCAGGAAATGTTCATGCATAATGTGCAATAATTTTTATCATATTAACCACAAACATACACAGTAGATATATCACGATGCCAAGACAAGCCTAAAGAAAGAAAATATGCATATAATTAGGTAAGAAAAATCCCAGTCAACTGTTATTGAGCAGCTAAAGGCAATGAAGTCTACATTAAAACAAAACACACCATACTCTGATACTTGGACATAGAAGAGGTTATGAAAAGACATTCCTAGGTGATCATGCTGGGAAGAAGGAAGAGAGTGAAGCAATTTAATAAATACTGTGTGCGGAACAGTTTTAGTCCATTTCCTACATTACAAATGAGGAAACTGGACTCCTTCGTCATTTAACTACATTATGCACCTACTTTATTCAACTTGATTAATTTTTCATGGAGACTAAGCTTTGTGATATGGCAGGACAAAGGGAGGCCATCCCTCATCCTTTGGGTGTTAATTCACTGCATTTCACTTATGAGAACTTACCCGACTGCCTAACTACATCCATCTTACCCTCAAGCACATCTTTCACAAAAAGCCCTGCAGAGCAGATGAGGAGGCAATCAACTGGTTTGGGGAAATAAATTTTAGTTTTGGGGGAGGAAATATTTCCTAATTTTAGGCTCCAAACGTGTTCCCTGTACCCTCTGCCCCAACTTCATTCTACAGGTAGCTGCTGTAGTCTAAGCTAGGAGAACCAATAGAGAGACAAAGTTCACCCAAGCACTGGCAGCATATCAAAAGGAAAAAGAAGGAGGAAATAAAGATACAAGTCATGCCGAACCATAGTTTAGAGAATTGCTGACAAGCAGTTCTGGTAAGAAAAACTCACTAGTGATCACAAATTAAGGCATTAAGATAACGTATAAGGAGTACTTTATGTTCATAAAGTAAAGCAGCTGCTGAATAAAACTGAGCAAACTCTATGCATTAGTGGAAATTATAAATGTACTCATTAGGAAAAAATGTAAAGGTCAGACTTTATTAAATTTAGTCACAACCCAATATCATCTCTGTAAATAACATAAATAAATACACAAATTAAAATCCATGCCATTTGGGTTTTTTTATATAAAAATGCATGTAAGAATGAACACTAATTTCTTGAATATCACCTATATAACATTGGTTCATGGTGTTTTATAGAGCCCAAGTTAAAAAAAAAAAAAACTGCATGCCTATAAGAACTAAAAGTGAGGAAAAGGTAATTATATAAAATGGATTTGTGAAGTGACATTTTTTTTCTTGAAGGTGTGGGAGGGATCATGCTACTCGGAGTCTTGCAAACTATTGTAGAGTTCTAATAACAAGATAACATCAGGCTTGTATCTGAAATTAAATTCTGGTTGCTACATGAATAATGAATTAGAAAGAGGTAAAAGTTAGATACCGGCAGTTGTGAACCACCTGATGTGTGTGAGGGGTCCTCAGCAAGAGCACCATGCACTTTTCATGGACAAGTTATCTTTCCAGCCCCATGAGGAACAATTTTGACAAAAGGTGAACCTTTCCCCAGCAAGAGATAGGCTAGTGAGTACAAGGAGAAGATAAGAGCTGAGAAGAGCTGAAGTCAAGTATACAAGTTGGTTTTGGAGATGTGTGGGTATCAGGAAAGTGGAAGGACGGAACTGAGGTGTGCAACATGGGCAACTGCATAGACACTGTATACAGAAATAAACATCACACTAACATAGAGCACCCAGGGAGGAAAGGAAATAAAATGAAAAGAAGACAGGCAATAACCCGTGGAAACCCCATGCTAGCATTGAATAAAGAATTCAGCAAAGATAATTATGAAGCAGGATCCAGAATAGAAAAATGTGAGTCAGTGAAACAACCACATGACAAATGACCCATCTTTTGTTATTCTCTTTTTTTAACCGATACAAAATGGATGGGATTAAGTAGAGTAATGGACAAACATTCATGAAAACATTTATACTGGGGGGAAACTAAGAGTCTTCAAAGACAGATTCACAGTTCAGGCAATCTATGTCTTTAGATTCTCCTGAAACCTGAATGAAAACAGAACACAGAAAAATTTGACTTCAAAAAGTACCTTCATGAATGTCATTGTAGAGTAGATTAGTTCTGTACCGCTAAGAGACTGCATCTCAGTTTGGTCAAGAACTTACTGTGTAAGGATGATGTTAAAGTTTAGGTCCTCCTGTCTCTGCCCGCTGAGTGTTGGGACTACATTGCCAACTCCATCTTACAGAGTGCTGTGCCAAAGGTCAAACCCAAACCAAAGGCACTATACCTTTTAAGATACATAACCAGCCCCTGATATATATATTTATTTTTAATCAAAGGTACTAAAAGACTACTTTGGGGGAAAATACAGTTTTTCTTCTGGTTTAGTATCTTACCTATCAAAGCTAAATATAATTTGTTTTTTGTTTGTTTCGTTTTAGGGAAACTTAAAATTACAGTATTCAGAACAGAAATTACAGGTCAGTGGTACAATGCTTGCCTACTCTTTAAAAGACACTGGGTTTGATACCAGCACCAGTCACAAAACTGATGAAAGGAGAAGGAGAAGGGAGTAGGGGGAGAGAGGGAGAAGGGGAGAAGGAAGGAAAGGCATGAATGGGAGGAAGGAAAAGGAAGGGAAGGAAGGAAATTTTGGTATTTAAACATTTCAGTTATCTAGTCAAGCATTAGTGGCACTTGCCTTTACTTCTGGTACTCAGGAGTCAGAGGCAAGCATATCTCTCTGAGTTTGAGGCCAGCTTGGTCTACAGAGCAAGCTCCAGTATAGGCTCCAAAGCTACACAGGGAAACCCTTTCTTGAAAAACCAAAGAAACAAAATATTTCAATTATCTTAAAAACAGATTTATTTTAATGTTTTTGAAAAACATTTGAGGATGAGAGGTTAATGTACTACATTTCATATAGTGAAATGAGTGAATTCCAGATGATAGAAGCGAAACGGGGAAATGTTACTGGGTTAGGTGACACCGAGTCTGAGGGGGCAAGATGATCTCTTGACAAATTAGAAAGGAATCATCTTTAGTTGATGACCTGGGGCAGTTGAAATGCAATGAGTCTTTATTTTAGTGTCTTAGCTGTTAATCAGCAATAGAACCATCTAAAAGACAGTACTAGGAGAATTAAAATAAACAATATTGTTAATTGCATAGATAGTGGCAGGGTCTAGGAGAACACGCAGAAGATAGTCACTCCTTATAAGGTCAAAAACTATTGGATTTTTTTCTTTAAAAAGTGATTTATTTGGTAAATAGAAGATCACTTATATCTTTTAAAATTCAACCGAAAGTCACTAGAAAATTCCATAAGGAGAATAGGAGTAGTGACTTTGACATGAGACTCATGTTGCCAAGGTTCAAACCCCAGCTTTGCCAGTTACCAGCATGGGACCTGACTAGGTGAGACAACAAATTTCTGTTTCATGTTTCTTATATAAAATAGCAGTAGAAACAGTTATATGTCTTAGGCCTTATTCAACGTTTTCCATTATGACTCCTTTTATTGGACAATAATTCTTAAGTGACCTCAGGTTTACAGGACATATAGGTAGATAGATGATAGATAGATAGATAGATAGATAGATAGATAGATAGAAAGAAAGATTGATGTTTGATATATTAGACATGTATATATGTAACATTTATTAAAAGTAAATCACAACCCCATTATTTTAAAGCTACTCATGTGTCTGTGTATATACAATTATGCCATTTATAAAGAAAACTAAAGTTTGAAAACCAATGATATGGATATAATTCTTCATTCTGCCAGACAGAACTATCTCTTGCCTTGATATTTAATACTGCAAGATGGTGACTACAAGTAAGACTGATAAAGGCATCAAACTGGACATCTCAAGAAAAAGTCTAGTGCTTAAATATCTAGAAGGGACTATCAGGGCCTGAACAAAGATTGAAATTCCAGAAGATTAAGGAAATGGGAGTATGTTAGTCAGGGTTTTGGATGCTATGACAAAATGCAAGAGATAATCAACGTATAATGAGGAAAGATTAACTTTTGCCATTGATTCAGATGACTCAGTTCATGGTTGCAGGGCTCTACTGTGTGAGACTTACTATGCAAACATCAAATCAGGGAGAATCTGAGGGAACAAAGCTACTCACCTCACTGTGAGCTGGAAACAGAGAAAAAAGAGACATAGAGGGGACAAGGACAGAATATATCGTTGAAATAATATTCCTAGTGAGCCACTTTCTCTCATTAGATCTCACTATTAAAAGCTCATTCAGTCATGAAGACAGCAAGGGAGTGCTGATGAGGCTAGAAACATCACAGCCCTATCATGTTTCAAAGGTCCCAACCCTGAATACTGTACCGTGATGACAAAACCTCAGACAACAATAAGATGAGAATCCTTGCCAGGTGCTGAATGCACAAGACTAACAGCAATGGCCCCATCTATCCTGCTCTGTGTGCCCAGAAACAGGTTGGAACTTACTTATGCCCACAATATTTAAAAAGGCTATCATTCAGTCAAGGATACAACAAAATAATAGTAAATCTATTAACTTTCATTCTGTAATACTTCATCTAATCCAGCAGTGTTAAATCAATGAATGCTTAACAATAGAATATGCCCTACAAACTTTAATATGTTAGAACTTTGAACAAAGTTTAATTTTAATTTCCCTTAGAAAAAATGTCAAGATAATCACCATGATATCTGAATTTTATAAAATAAATTCAAGCAAATAAGATTTCAATTGTGAGTTTGGAGTGTGCTATTGCATTGATCTAGCTGGGTTATTATAACCCTGTTCTAATCTAATTGGACACTGACTGTTTCACAATCCTCTTGGAAGTAACACTTAAGGACACACTGAATTTGATGAAAATGGTGTAATGTCATGCAATTTCTCATAAAAATTTCTCCTTTTCATCTAAGTTTGTGACCTGCAAAGTCAGGAAATAAGAAATGCTTACTCCAGCAGTACTAATGTGTTCTGAACTGAATTTAGTATGAAAATCACTCCACTGAAGACCAAACTATAGTAGAGAAACTATTGCATAAAGAGCTGTAAGACACCCATGGGACATGGCAGACAGATAACATTTCCTCAGAATCCATCTTTCATACAGGGTGACAGGATGCATGAAATGAGGCTTTGGACCCCACATCAGCTTTCATCCTATTACAGATAGAGATTACTCTACCACAGCATCCTGTTACTAGGAATACCAAAACATAGGCCTTTCATGGTACTATTCTTTCTTGTCAAATTTTAACTATAATTGATCAAATTAAAGATTTAATTGGATTAAAGGAAGGTTCTTTTACAGCAAGTAAATATGTCAGGTCATGAGAGTAGTCATATCTCTGATTAATAAATTGGGCAACTAATATGTGTGAATGTTGTGATGGAACTAAAAAAAGAGTAGAAATATCTTTTAAGTACTAAAAACAACAAAAGGGGGAATAGTTAGTCCTACTTAGGACTCTCTCACAAAGACCAGTGCAAAACTCTTTATGAAACTCTTTATGGAAACTCAAATCCATAGTTGTTATAGGGAAGTTATCAGTGGAAATGTAATTTATACTCCAAATTTGGGAATAACACTAAAGAAACCTGTATATTTCACGTGGTACAGAGACAGAGATTAAACTACTGCTCAGCACCCTTTGCTGAGGGACAATTCTGCAATTCTGTAATGGAAGCTTCCAGGAGCTTCCACCAACAGTGCCAAAATAAGCTGAAATGACAGGATTCCAGAAAGGCAGAGAATTTTGAGGCACAAAGTGATGTATGCGGTGATATATTGTTCACGATTCAATAAAGCCACTGAAGATCAGAATGCAAAGTCAGCCACACTAAACAGCCATTGAAATTAGGCAGTGGTGGCATACACCTTTTATCCCAGGACTCAGGAGACAGGAAGATACATCTCTGAGTTCAAGACCACTCAGGGCTACATGGCAGTGAATCAGTCTAAATGAGAAACAGAGCTCACACCTTTAATCCTAACACTAGAGAGGTATATAAGATAGGAGCAGGGCATTCAGTATTCAGTCTTCTGGAGATAAGTCTCCAGCCACACTGAGGTCGGGATCCCTCTGCTTTGCTTTTCTGATCTTCACTTTGAACACCAGTATCTGTTTCTGGGTTTCTATTATTTGTGTTACAGATATAGGCTAATATTTAATGACTCCTGAAACAAAAATGCTGGTGAGAAATCCGATTGTCCTCTGGACTTTTCTAAAGTATACTTTGTAATTTCTATGGGACATTTATGCTTCAAGTTTACCTAAATAGATAAGCCTAGGTGTTTATCTAAGCAAACATGTGAAAATACTACTTTTGTGTGTACATGCCTGTGTGGTTTTATGCGTCATGCATGTGCATGTATGCCTTCAAGTATCTATGCATGTGTTTGGAGGCCACAGATTGACCTTCTTATCCAACACACAACTGGCACTGAACCTGGGACAGTGGTGAATAGGCCAGTGTGCCAGTCAGCTCATTCACCTTTCTGTGACTTCTCCAAGCCTCACAGACTGAACTTCAGTCACAGACTCATGTAGCCAGTTAGCTTTTTATACGTATGTTCTGGGGACCTGAACCAGTTGTCATGCTCACACTGTAGTCATTTTGAAGACTTGGCTTTCTCCCCAGGTGAAGAACAATGTTTTTAAATGGAATTATTGATGAGCAACAGTCAGAAAACTTTTCAGACAGAACCTTCCCCCCACTTCTTTGAAGAATTATTTTAAAGGGGCTGCAAATTTATTAGTCCAAATACTGACACCATGCACTGTCTCAAAAGAGTTTGCCACTATTATGTTCTGGCCTATTAGTATTACAGTAACATTAATATCTTAACAACAATACTTCAGGTCATATGAAAGGTTAGAATAGTACCTTCTAGAAATATTCACTGAGAATATATAATATAATTTTGCCTTTACATCTCACATCTCCATTTTTCAAATAAATTTGTTTTTCACAAATCCTACACCCCCACATAATGATATATAATAAATATTTCCTCTTTGTTGAAATAAAAAAATTACTTAGTCAGTCCCCAAATTCTATAAAGCAGTCTTTTCCTTTAGAGAGTTTTAAAAAGGCAAAATCTGGCAGCTGGTACTCGGCCAAGGAGAAAATAGAAAATGTTCAACTTGTTCCTGCTTTACTCTGTAGATGGTATCACTTATAGCTCCAATTGCTTCATATGCATCTTGGAAGCTAAAATATAAAGCTCTAAGTTTTCTGATTTACCTTGCACTCCAGGAGATTTTAATGCAACTTATTGTTAAAGGATTTTCCATAGGATAAGACTTGGCTAACATTTAAGCCTTATCTTGTCACATTTATTAATTCAGCTAGTTTAATGTAAAAGTAAAATTGGCTTGTATCTGGGTCGGGTTAGTATATTTTGAGAGTTCTTTCTTCTTATGTAAACCCAGAAATGATAAATAATAAAAATTTGAAATATTTTTAAACATGTGACTATGCTGGAAAGCAAGAAGAACATCTCTGTAGCTTACATACAAGATTTTGGCTTTAGAGGAAAGGGTGAAAAAAGGAGGAAAGATGGATGGAAGAAAACAGGAAGATGGGAAAAGAGAATGGAGAGAGGGACTGAGATATTGAAAGGTAAAAAGAGAAAACCAAGAAAAGAAGCCTGAGACTACATGACACAGATAGTCTCCAAACCTTTGACTCTCAAAGAAGAATATGTTTTGTAATTCAAACACAATACATAATGAGAAAGTTCAAGGTGAACCCCTGTCCCATGATATTGATAGCAAATACCAACATATACATTGTCCAAAAAATTGAAAACAATGGAGAGATGGCTCAGCAGTTAAGAGTGTACACTGGTCTTGAAGAAGACCCAGGTTCAGATCTTAGCACCCATAATAGGTGGTTACAATTGTCATAACTGCAGTTGTACACCTAACAAGGGCAAAAGAGCAAAAGGCTCTTTACAGTGAGATGACCTAGAAATACACAAAATTATTCTCTGTTTTTTAAAGAATCAAACTAATTATTTTCTATAAATATAAAGAAAAACAATGCCACTTGAGAAGAGCTGTGCAATATCATACCTTTTGAAAAGAAGTCTTGAGGCATAAGAAACACAGGCAGGATCTCTCCTTAAGTCTGAAATAAGATAAACTCTGTTGTTGTCATTGTGAACAAAGGTAGGTGTTCTACTTGACCATACATTGCCCTGGTTATTGTGAAAGTCAGCATGATTTTATTCCAGAATAACAGAAGCCAAACTTTCAATATTTTTAAAACATTGCTTATTTGGAAATAATCAGATTTCTGAGGTTGATGGATCTTTACTTTGTACTTTGTACTTCCATGATTTCATGTAGAGGAGAATGTGAGGCATTGGTTGAATGGACAGTATTCCAAGTATACAGTTACATGTGGATGGTAAGAAATGAATATGTAGCCAGCCATGCTGTGATGCTGCAGGTGGCAATGGATGAGATGCACAAAAAACAAACAAACAAACAAACAAACAAACAAAGTCAACCTCATAGGAAAAACACTTAGGTAAATGCTGAAGTACATGTGTGTGATCAATACTTCCTGAATATAAAAACATTCTACCAACAATGGGTTTGCCTTTTATAATTTGTTATGAACCTACAAATACTCATTTTGTTCACTCCTTATGTCTTGGCAAAACTTTTAGATGAAGTAAACCAAAAGAAAAATATATACTGAAGATATAAATGCCATATTTCTACTTTTAAGAGAGTTGGTATAACTTGCTTTAAATGTTTTCTGTCTTGGCATCTACCACAAGGAAGATAGAGCTATCTTTCACCATTGAAAGTCAGAAAGTAAAATCAGCTACAGAAACTTTAGCATGTACATTGGGAGCCTGTAAGCCATGCCACACAGACTATCCTGTTCCCCAGACAGTAATTTGATATCAGTAAATGCCAAAGGTGCTGCCATGTGTTACTTTATGAAGTATATGTTTTCATTTAGCTTAATAGACTGTCCTTTATATTAGCCCATTGTTGGTTCCAAGTTTTCCTATTCACACATACATATACTAGGTAGTTTATGTCAACTTGACAAAAGCTAGCATGATTTATAAAAGGGAATCTCAGTTGAGAAACATGTCTCCACTAGATTGGCCTGTGGGCAAGACAGTGGTGTATTATCTTGATTGATAATTGCCATGGAAGGTCCCTGTTCATGGTGGTATACCCCTGGCTTGATGGTCCTGAGTGCTACAAGAAAGCAGGCAGAGCAAGCCATGAGGATCCAGCCAGTAAGCAGCACCCCTCCATAGCTTCTACATCAGTTCCTGCCTCTAGATCCCTCCCTGACTTCCTCCCATGATAAATTGTGATGTGGAAGTGTTAGCTGAATAAACACTTTCTTTCCTACATTACTTTTGAACATGGTGTGATAAAACCCAGCAATAGAAATCTTCACTAAAAAAGAAACTGGTACTGGATCATGAAACATTGCTGTGACAGACATAATCATATGTTCTTGAGAGAACTGTGGGAGCATTTGAACTTTGTACTTGAAAATCCATAGTGTTCTCATAGCTGGAACTCAGAAGATAATGCTGAGCAAGTGTAGACAATGGAGGCCGGGCTATTAAAGATTCAGAAGGGAAGAAAGATTCTACCAGGGTTACTTATGTGATAGTTTGTGTTAAGAACCTGTGGTGTCTGAGCAACTGAGGCTGAAGAATCAGTTGCAATTAACAAGACCAGCACCCACAACTGAAGTAGAACCCGTACTTTCTGAGACAATAAAAGTTGTTCAACTGGAACTGGGAACCAGCTATAATGAGAAGAGATCAACATCACTGAGGCAGAATCTAGTGGGAACTGTTATCTCTTGGTCAGCACTCATAGTCTATGGTTCAGAGGATGTTGTCCTTGGCTATGGTCCTGCTATACCTTGCAATGGGAACGTGGTGGTGTAACAGTCACTGTCCCGACCTGCAGGACCTGGGGCAAGAGAGTCAGGGATAGTGAAGGGGGACAAGAGAGGCAAAACGAACGACCACAAGACAGGATTCTGATCAAGTGGCAAACTTTACTTTTTTCTCAGGCTAGCTTATATAGTTGGCAGAGCTGGATATTGGGAGGGGTAGAATGGGTTGTTTGTGAGCCAGGTGTTAGTGTAGGCAGGATATTAGGAAGCCACAAAGAGGATGTTTGGCAAGATAAAGAGTTTATGAGTAAGAGGTCCAGGAAGGGTTGCCTAGGTGACTGAGCCTGTGGGTGGAGGACTGGGTCAAGTTGTTTCTTTCCTTGAGCTGAGGTTCTAAGGAGCTGCTATGTAAAGGTTAACTATGTGGCCTGCCAAGCATGGCCTAGGATCTCATGCCAAGTCCTGAGATTTGGCTCCCAACAAGTCACGCAGGTATTACTATCTTGAAGCCTTGAAGGAGTTATAGAGTGGAGCTGAGGCTTGGAACTTTGTGGCAGGACTGAAGTCTCTGATCTGAGCCAAGGAGAATCTATTAGCAAAGGTATAGTTCAGTTGTAGTGAAAATCCTAGCATTTGGGTAATATGAGTACCTTGAATCCATTGAGAATAGCAACAGCTAGAAAGTAGAGTTGGTCTGAATCTAGAAGAAAAATCATGCATGCTATGTATGGCAGAATCAGAGAAATGGAGCGGTCCCAAGGCCCCATGGAGCTCAGAAGATCATAAGTGAATCACAGATCTCCAACACTGAGCTATTTAGACTATTCATTTTTGTTTTCTTTCATTTGATTGTTACTGTGCCTTGATTCCTCCCTCTTTGGATATGAATGTGACTTATTCTGATTTTACAGGAATTGGATATTTTAGAGAAGCTTTGCAATTTTAGCAGACTTTGGAGTTTTAGGTAGACCTTGAGTTTTAGACATGCTTTGAATGCTTTGAAGAGAGGCTTTGAATATTCATAGAGACTTTGGATGTTTTAAAGAGACTGATTTGTGTGTCTTTGGGAAAAAAAAAACAGAATATGCATCCAGGTGAGTTGTGCACTGGGGTGTTCAAGAATATCATTCACCTTTACTTTCCCCAACCCTCTCTCATTTACATACCATGCTCTTTCTTTCACTCTAGGTTATTTGGGTTTATAACTCTGTGTAGGATTCCAATATACTAAAGAGAGCTTTTCAAATGAATCCAGTCCTTAACAACAACAACAGACAAATTATTAGGCAAATCTTATGACACATTTCTTTTACAGATTCATACTATAAAAAGAAAAACATGGATTGAATACATGATAACACAATTTCTTTTTAGTAGCACTTCAGAGGCGTTCAGGGCAACACACATTCCCTTTGTTCTTAATTCAGCTTGGTTGATGAATCAGCTTCAAATATGGACATGTACAAAAATGTTTTATTTTGTTTGGGGAAAAGCTTGAGTGTTTCAGTTAAAAATTGATGTTTTCACCTTGAAATGTCTACCATCTCTACCTGCAGCAGCAGGGGGCCATTGCTCCAAGGAAAAAGCCTGGCCAATGGGGCACAGCAGAGTGAACACCTCATCTCAAGTTTTATGAGGTTTTGATGGCTTAGATCACTTATAGGTGTTTTTAATACCTGCTGTCAGTTTGGGAATGTTTCTTACTTGGCAACTGGATAAGGACAATAAACTTGTCAAGCAGGCAGCTAACAACTCAATCTATTATTAAAAACATAAAATCCTAAGAAGTGGGAAGCTGGTTATGTATGTTGCTTCTTTGCATTGGCACTTTCCGGGTGTATCATCTTCTAAAAGCATAGCCTGCAGCAGATCCTCCTATTAAGTGAATTATCAAGGAAAATTGCATGATCGGTTCTAGAATGCTTTCTTGCAAAACAAGAAGCAGCCATGAAATGTAGAGTGATATTTGCACTATGTGCTTAGAAACTGTTAGTCACAGACACATTCTATTAATTAGAGTAAAGCTTAGCAGAAACAAGTTATATGTAACCCTTGTCTTTCCAGAAGCAGAGACAAATCACAATGGTAAATCTAGATTTTTGTTTCAGGAAAGGACAGTTTCCTTAAACATAATTTTTATCTCCAGATTTGATTTTACTTTGTTGCTCATTTTATACACACTAGAATGTATTCATTAAAAAATAATTGATACCCAGAGTAACAAACAGTGCCAGATAATGTTGTACAAATTATAAATAATAAGAACTCCCCATTGTGTCTTAGGCATAAAGCACAAGTTGAAAGACTCCAAGTCAGCAGAGCTCAGTGCCCTATACACATCAAATAAGACAGGAGTCTCCAAATTAGCTCACAAGAAACTCATCTTCTTTATATTTTGTAAGAACTTCAACCTGATAACTTTTTCAAAATCACTCTTATTATTAAAACTACATCAATATGGATAGCCAGCTTGTTCATTTTAACCCATAATATATTAATTCTCACCTAGTCATATTATGCTTATTGAGGATACTCAATTCAACAATTTATAAACATGATGTGTCTTAATTTTTCCCATAATTTGTCTATAAGTTACATCCTGTTAGCCTATAGATTTGTATGTGTTTTATCTGCAGTGTTAACAATAAAATTGAATTTCAACCTAGGTGAAGTGCACACTGACTTTCTATCTACTGGAACTACTTCCTATTGTAGGAAGACACGGTTAAAGGTGTAACCCTGCATGTCACCTGGGTCTGGAGTGTAGATGAGACCTCTAAATGATGTCTGTTACTCTCATGATTAAGTCACAACCAATTGCAAAGGAAGGGGACTTTGGCTGTCTCAAATAAGACTTCATAAACTAACTTTGAGTTGTTTTAAGAGTCTTTGCCCTATATTTGGCCTGATTTGATTGTCTATAGTCTTCTTTACTTCCTCGTGGCCTTGAATAAGCATACAGTGATGCTATGAACTGCCTAGGGAACTCTTTGCCTATTACTAGCCTAACTTCTACAAGGGCTGAATTCTGCTTGAGTATCTAATAGTTTCTGCTTTGGGTAAACCATGAGAAGAGAACCCAACTAAACAGTTCCCTGACTCCTAGCCACAAAACTCTGATAATAATATGTTGTTTCTAACTCCACTTTTATTTTAGCAATTAAAATCTGTTATGTCCCTTGTTGTTTCAACACCCTCAACATCTTATATATCCCTTACCATCCTTTTATAACCCATAGATGTTCTGTATCATAATAATCAGTTTCAGGTACTAAACTATATACCCCTACCAATTTCCACTTTCAATTTTATATCCCACTTAATGTCTTTCTTGTCCAGTTCTAGTTGCTTGTCCATTTAGATTCCTATACGACAGAGTCTTTGCCTTTCTTTCTTTGTCAAGAACTAAGTTCTTGTATTGTGTGCTCTGGTATCCCAAGAGCATTAGTTGTGGGTGAGTGATTTAGTGTGGTTTATTCAGTTTCCATGAGTGGCATGGACACCTTTCTCACAACACTGGTCAGCTTCTTGCCTGGCACTCTCTGGCTGAGAACTCCTCAATGAGGGAGCAGAAACATCCATGCTTCCCTGCTAGTGCAATATGTTCCAGTCTTCTTTAGGTTAGCAGGATAGTCCTTATCCCTGGATCATAAGACCTCACATACCTCCTATAATCTCTGCACTCCCACACTGAAGAGCCTTAGATACTGAGAGGAGCTCTTCAATTTATGAGAGGTGAGAAGATCTGGGGAAAAATACGTTGATCTAAAAGCCTGGATAATTATGCTTAAGGTCTCCTCTAAGCCTTGCTGGCAAGTCCCTTCCATTTTTCTGCCTTCTGAAATAGATGAAACAACCAGCCTCTCTGTTTCCCATTTTCTACTTGTTGCCTTTGTTGTTTTGTTCTCCTATTGTTTCCCACAAATTTTTACATCTTGTAGTTTTATATGAGAATTTTATGATATAATTTTCTCTTCATTTAGCATGAATTATACTTAAACACTTTAGGCATTGCCATGGAGATTATAATATACACTTACAATAGATTTATTTTCAAATAACACTATATTGCTTCACAGGAAGAACATGTTCACTATGATAAAATTCTCCCAATCCTTCCCAACTGCACCTCAAATCATTGCTGTCACTTATATGAAAGCATATATAAACATATGCATATGACCATAAATGGTAAAATACATTATTACTATCATTATTTTGAAGAAATGGTATTATGTTAAGAATGAGAAAAATAAAATTTAAAGCTTTATTTTGGCCAGTAAGTCTTATTCACCTCCTTCCTATTTGTAGATTTGATGTTTCCTTTAATTCTTTCAGAATTTCATAAAGTACAATTTGATCATATTCACCCATATCCTCCAGCGCCTCCTGGCTCTCCAACCCCAGCTTCCCTACCCACCTAACTTTTTTCTTTCATTTATTTAAAAACAACAAAACCCAATTTGTGCAGCCTATATACTCGCAGGTTTCAAATCAGCCATGAGCATGTGGTTGACCTACTAGAGTATACATCTTTACAGGAAGCTGCCTTCTCCTTCCCCAGCAATTCTCAGTTTGAACAGCTCCTCACCGAAGGGTGAGTTTTTGTACCCACTTCCTCTCTCTGTGCTGAGACATCAAATGATATGCGTCTGCCCAGGTCTTATACATGCCTTCACATTCTCTGAGTTCACATGTGTAACTGCCCTGACATGTTCAGGAGACCCTGCTTTGTTGAAAGCATCTACCATGTTCCAAGGTCTCCTCCCTCTGATCCCTGAGTCTGGGGAGGAGGGGATGTGATACACAAGCCCCATTTAGGACTGAGTGGTCCATACTCTCTTCCTCTCTGCATCTTGAACAATTGCAGACCTTTGTGTTAATTGCCATCAACTACACAAAGAAGCTTCTCTAAAACTTAAGAGATTCACTAATCTAGGGCATAATAAAACATGATGAGTCATTTTAACATGGTTATTTAGCAAAATAGTAGTAATAATTGTGCCCCTGGGGCCTTTGATCTCTCTAGCCACAGATTCTTAGTCCTGATACACCCTTTGTATTTGTATCATTGTTTTATTCCAGGCTTTTGTCTGTTTGCATTTCAATTTTACTCATGTCTATTATCATGCCCTAAAGCTCAGAGATTATCTCTTCAAATATACCCAGTCTACAAAAGAATTCATTAAAAGCACTTTTTACTGGTATCACAGTTTGATTTGTCCTTAGCTCATGTTTGACTGGTTCTTCTAACTTTCCCTTCTCTGCTCACATCATTCACCCATTATGTGCCATTTACTTTTTTGTGTTTTCACTCTTTACATAATGCTTATTTTTAGTTATTGATCTGATAATTCTGAAATTCTTGCTATATCTGACTGGCTCTGGAGCTTTTTCTGATTATATATATATATATATATATATATTATATATATATATATATATGTGAAAGTGGCACTTTTTAGTATGCCTTGTAGGTGTTTTTGAAAAGTAGGCATGTTGTTGTAGGCGCTGTGCAATACAGTTTTTTAATAAGTTTTAGTAAGTGCAATACAGTTTTTTTAATAAGTTAATAGAAACGAAGTGAAATGGACCATTAACAATGTGGGGGGAAGCCTTGGGATGCTCCTGTGATTAAGTCTCAGGTTTTAGTGGAGTTTGTGTGTGTCCTTGGGCCTTTAACTATTTAGGTGTGTCTTAGTGCTCTTCCTTCCCCCTTCTAAGTTGCACAGGTGGCCATAAGTGCTTAAAGTTGGACATCTCCTTAATCTCATGCAGTTTAGGCTATGAGCAGATCTTCACTGGATTAAGTCCTGGTAAAATAGATTATCTTGGCATAGGAGTTGTTTATATAAAATAGAATGTCCTGGTTCATTTCAAAATGGTTTGTTTCCTGTTCTCTTTGACAGAAGCATCAGAGTATGTTTCTCTTTTGAGGACCTTAAGGTAAACTCACAAAGGTTTATTGCCTCCCTATAGCTATGCCCTTTTAGCTTTTAACTCTCAAATAGTCCTTCTACCAGTTTTTCCATTTTATACTACAGTTTTTACTTTCTCAGTTCTAGCTTTCATGGTGGCATCCTTTCATGACTTTTTTGCTCTGGTAAACGTTGTTTTGTTTTGTTTTGTTTTCTCCTTATCTGGTTTTCCAATGTGGAGAAGTTTTTCCTATGTCCTCAATTCTCTGGAGATCCAAATTGAGTTGGTATTATTTATTTGTTTATTTATTTAGTTTAGTTTACTCAGTCTTTTCACATCTGAATGTTGGAAGGGTGATTTCTCAGACTCTTCTACAGCTGAGTAGAAACAGAAGACCTCTCCAAAGCTTCCTTTTCAATTAAGCATTACATAGGAAAGCTTAGTCTCAAAATTCGTGAAAAACACCACAACAAGATACATCTGACCACTGCTTTCCTCTGAGCCTCTGTTTCCATTCAGGGTTACCTCTCATCTCTAATCAGATGCTGATTCCTTTATTTTTTTTTAGATTTCAATGTACTTTATTAAACATAATGTTATTGCTTTCTAAGTTGAAAGGGTATCAGATAATTCAGACTAATTTATAAAAACCACAAGTATATTAACAAATAAGCAAATGTCAGAATCTTTTAACTTAAATTAAGTCCAATGAAAACAAAATAGAGAATTTTTTAAACTTGAGAATGTCATTCTGTTCTCAAAAGCAGGTAATGTGGATTTACATGTCATATCTATATTTCTATTTGCCAAAATGGATCACTGTGGATAAAATGCTCATAGAAACATGAATCTCTGCAGACAACATATTTTCGCTGAATCTCCAAAAATTGGTTATATGCTAACTGAATACATACCTACATAATCATTCCACAGAGTTAGAAAAAGAACAACAAAAGCCATTGGATACAACATTAAGTATTGAAATGTTTGTCAAAATGTCCAAAATACCAGGCTACTCTGTGAAAAGACCTGGAGACACCCCATGCTGTGACTCAGTCAACACACAAGCAAATTTATGTCACAAAGAATTATTCTAATTGTGACAACAAAGAGAAACTTTTAAGTTTCCAGATGCTGATTTCTAAGGTTTAGATCTTAAAAGCTCTACAGACCATGTGTGGAAAGTTTAGTCACCATTCTACAGCCCTGTGGAGAAATAGTGGGACATAGGAAAAGTAAGAAGGAAGGCAAATAACTGGGAATAGGCCTGTCCAAGAGACTCTGGGGCTCTGGAGATTTCTTCTGTCTTACTCTATTTGCTATTTAGCCACCATGAAGTGACCAGCCTCCTTTGCTACATGCTTGCTTCTTGCCATGATACACGGCTTTGGCACAGGCCCAGAAGTAATTGGGCCAAGCAATCCTGTACTGACACCATATGCCAATAAAGTTACCCCACTTTTAAGTGGATTGTCTCAGGTGTCTTGTCACAGTAGGAGAAAGTTTATCCAAACCCTGATTAATCTAGCTTTAAAACTTGCATTGTAAAGCTGCCCTTTTAAAAAACGTGTACTAAATGTTCGTTCTTCTCCTATCTTTCTTTCTGTCTTTGACCTCTCCTTGCTCTGGTGTATCTTATTATACTTATCTCTTCTAAACAGAATTATAATGCTATCATAAGTTCAATTTTCTCCAATATCTAATCCATTCCATGTTTAAAAAGCAGGGTGCTCTACAAAATCAGGCCAAATTATATTAACAGTCTGAGCCTCCAGTAATATCCATATCATTTTAAACTGTCATTTACTGACCAAGTCATCAGTCTATAAATACCTCTTCCAGCCTCCCAACTTACCTATTTGCTACTAATATTCCCATGACTTTGAAAGCTCATAAAGACAAAATTTTCCAAGGCTGATTTTTAAGACTTCTTGTTGTTCCAAATGAGATGTTCTTTCTTTCCTCTCCACTATCCACAGCAGTGAATTTCTATGAAGAATAATAGCTTTTGACTATACAATATACACACATGTGCCTCTGTAATATGTGGTGTGAGGCAGGGAAGGGGGAAATAATGGGGCCTTTTGTAACCATCTACTTCCATTCGCCATTTGAGAAATATGCATATCCCATATACAGGCTTTTTCCAACACAATGCCATAAACAAGAGCCAGTAAGACTTAAGGAAAATGAATTTTAAAAATTTAAGAGGATTGAGAAATGGTTTTGTCAATAAAGAGCTCACCACACAAGCCTGAACACCAACGTTTGGAAAGCCAGAACCTGCATAAAAGTTGGGTGTGGGTATTGGAAGCTGTAACCCCAATGCTGGAAACAAGAGGAAGAGGAGAGGCAAGTTGATCTCAGGGACTCATTTGCCAACCAGGATAGCTGAATCAGTGATCTCTAAATTCAGAGACATCTGTGTTTCAGAAGCTGGAAAATGACCTGGGCAGTGGGGTTTCGGTGGGGGTGGGGGTGGGGGAGTGAGGGGGTGGGGGAGAACCTTGTCAACCTCTGTCCTGGATACAATCATTTTTGGACAAGCACATATTCATAGTCCCACCCACTTAAATACATATTCATGGACTATGGTGGACATTTGCCAGGTTATTTGTGACTCAGTTCAAAGCACTGACTAGTCTTCCATGGCTAGATGAGAAACTAGCCACCAATGGCCTTTCAGAGAGTATTAAATCTATCCATCTCTCCACACTATAATTAATTACAAGATTAAAGATAAGCAAATGACAAGGACTTCACACTGACTCAAAGCTAACAAAATGAGAAGGTGAAATAACCATGATAAGCTAGATTAGTTGTTAGTCCTGCTTATCTTAGACACATCCTGAGTTCTAGGCTATCCAGAGCTGTTATGATAAATCTTTCCGCCAAAAGCCGCCGAGCCCCACCACCACGTGTGTGCTCTAGGCCAGCCGCCCGCCTGAGTTAGGGCCCAAATTAATGCACAGAGAGACTTGTATTAGGTACAATGCTGCTTGGCCAATGACTAGGATTCTCATCTGTTAGCTCAGTCTCAATTATCATAAATCTATATATTTTATAAGACTTATCCGATGCCTTATTGGCATCCCTCCTTGCTGGTGGATCACATTGCACCGCTGGAGGAAGAGCAAAGAGAAAAGGGGGACACTTCCTCTTTCTCCTTGCTTAAATATGAGTCTCCTTGCTATGCCACTTCCTGCCTGGATCACCACTTCTCTACTACATTTCCCAGAATCCTCTTTGACTCCTAGTGCTGTGTAACATGCTGTCTCATTGACCAAACAGAACTTTATTCAACAATTAATAAGATAAACATACACAGTACATTCCCCATCACAGAGCAACTCTTAACTGACTAAAAGGCTAAAAAACATAACATCAAAGCTAAATACATCCTCCTTAGTTGAAGGGTGTTTCACTGCTTTCATGTCCAAGGTACCATACACCCTGAAAGGAAGACAATTATGTGTTTCTTTAATGAAAACTACAAGAAGCAAAGACCTAAGCAACCCAATTCTCTGTCCTCACCTGTGTACTCATGTCATCCTTCAAGGTGGACCCTTTTGATTTGTGTTCTGTTAGGTCTGTAGCTTTCCCTGCCTCTCCTTTGTCATCCTGGCTTCTACCAAGATTTCCTTCTCACCTGTCCTGTTGTCTTGACTCTTTAATTCCAATAAACTGGTTTTGTGTTCCCTTCTATGTTTAATTTTAAACTCTTAGAAATGAAATGAAGAGCTAATATTACTATGGAAAGGCTAGCCTCTTCTTCGTTCTCTCTCTGCCTCTTCTCCTCCTCTCTAATATGTCTCTCTCACTCACTCTGTGTGGTATAATAAACTGGTTAATGTATTCTCTTGGTATCATGTCTCATCTTGAGCCCCTTCTTTCTTTCTAATTTAAGCAAAAACCTAACAACTATGTCCCTTCTTCTTCCCCATTCAGTGGCATTTTGTCTTAACTACAAATTTAATGGAAAGTACTCAGTGTGCCTAACGTAGTTTGACCATATTATTCTATATGAATTCACCTTAAAGTGTATCTGATATGGAGCTGACACAAAGAAAGTTGAGGACTAAATGAAAAGGATTTTACAGTTTTTCATCTTTCAGTCATAATAATCCAAATATGTCATTGAATAATAACATATACCTATATCTTTAAGAAACATTAAGTGTGGTTCTCTTCAAACTGATGGTCAATAAATCAACTGACTGAAATTAAACATCTCTAGAGCTAAAGAATAGAACTTCTAGGTACATAATAATGTATGTATTCTGTAAAAATATGAATTGTCAACAAACTATTCACTGTTTATTAATAAGTTATACTGATAATCCATTGTTCCATAGAAGACATACCCAACTTTTAAATAAGCATAGCAATACTCAACTACATGGTATAAATATATCTGTAAATTACATATCTAGTGTTAATGTTGATAAAAAATTTTGAATATAACATGTGTGATTATTTTACTAAAACTTCAAAATTATATTATGCTGCAGGACATTATTTAGAGAAGGTTCTAAGCCATTCACATGATAAAGCCAAGTTCTAACTTTTAGAAACCAATTTAAAAACATATAACCAAGTAAATCACATCCAGTCATTTTTACCAAAAATAACATTTATTAAATTAACTCTTCCCTTTTATATGTACATTTAACACTGATATACTTTCCTAAGAGTTTTCTAAAGTAAAATTTATCCTCCAATAATGGCAAAATGTCATTCATTGCCACAATCAGAAAAGACCATTTCCAAAGCTAAGTACTGAAAGAGGTTTTATTATATTCATTTAACTAGATGTCTAAAGGCCACTACTTACAAAGTGGGTGGAAATGGAGCAACTTACATTACATGAGATAAAATGTGGAGAGACTGAAAACTACCATATGCTGTTGCTCATATCTGGAAACTAAGGTGATATCATGAACACTGAATGGTGACTAGGAGAAAGTGACATTAGGCAGGATAAGTGATAGGGAAAGTGGGTAAATTTTGATCAGTAACCCACTACTTCTTGGAGCAGCATTGCCTATCCATGGTGAGTAAATCTCATTCCTACTGTTCATTGTTTTATGAGTTTCAAGGGGATAGATTTCCATATTGTTTTCTCATACACCATTCGTTTTGGTTAATACACCCTCCTCTGGGCTTCTCATTTGCCAAATCCCCACATCCCCTCCAAGATTAAACCTTATCGCCTCCAACATCCTCACTCTCTACTTTCCCTTTTTTTTGTATTTTTTACTGTTTTCCCTCCCCCTAACAATTCACTTGAATGTCATCTTCCTAGATTCCACATTCTCGTGGTTACTTAAGTTAAATAAGCAGAGTTGAAGGTAGGATATGGATGAACTTTGCAGTTTTCCTTTGGTATTGGTTTATCTTACTCAGTATATTTTCCCAGTATTATTCATTTTACCTTCAATTTTATAATTTCACTTTTCTTTACAGCTAAATAAAACTCCATTGTATATTTACACTGCATTTTCATTATCCATTCTTCAATTGATGGACATCTAGGCAGCTTCAATTTACCAGCTAATGCAAATAGAGCATCAATGAGCATAGCTGTACATGTGTCTCAATAATATGATAAAAAGTCTTTTGAATACCCACCCAAAAATGTTATAGCTAGATCACATAAATGTAGCTAATTTTTAGAGTCTTTATCTAATTCTCCAGACTGGTTTGCAAAATAGTTATACTAGTTTACACTTCTAATAACAGTTTATAAGGATTCTCCTTTCCCCTTGACCATGCCCATATTTGTCATCATTTGTATTCTTGATTATATCCATTCTGACTAGAATGAGATGGAATTTTATTTTAACCTGCATTTTCTGATGGGTAAAGACATAGAAGACATTTTATAGTGGAGTTTAGGCATTTGTATTTCTGTGTTTTGGAAACTCTGTTTATTCTTTAGACCATTTTTAATATTTTCATTGGTATTAAGATTTTTGAGTATTTTGCTATTTTATACACTAATTCTCTGTCAGATAAATAGCTGGCAAAGATTTTGTCCTATTCTGTGGCCTGCCTCTCATTTGATAAACAGGTTCTCTTTACTACAGAAGGTTTTTTTTCTAACTTTTTTTTATTTGAATTAGAAACAGGATTGTTTTACATGACAAGCCCAGTTCCCTTCTCCCACCCATCCTCCCCTACCCCCTAACTAAAACCTTATCTGTCACATATCTTTTCTGCTCCCCCTGGATGGTGAGGCCTTCCAGGGTGTCATCAGAGTCTTTCATATCCTTTGGGATAGGGCCTAGGCCCACCCCCATGTGTCTTGGCTCAGGGAGTATTCCTCTATATGGAATGGGTTCCCAAAGTCCACAACTATGCTAGGGATAAATACTGGGCTTCTACAGGAGGTCCCATAGATTTCTGAGGTTTCCTCACAGAAACCCATGTTCCTGGGGTCTGGATCAGTGCCATGCTGGCATTCCAGCTATCAGACTGGGGAGCAAGAGTTCCCGGATGTTCAGGTCAGCTGTTTCTGTGGGTTTCACCAGAGTGGTCTGGACCTCTGTGCTCTTCACTGGTCCTTCTCTGCATCTGGGTTCCAGTTCAGTTCGGTGAATACTTATGGGTGTCTGCTTCTACTTCCACCAGCTGCTGGATGAAGGCATATAAGTCAGTCATCAATCTCATAATCAGGGGAGGGCATTTAAGGTAGCCTCTCCTCCATTGCTGAGATAGTTAGCTGGTGTCATCTTTGTAGATCTCCAGATATTTCCCTAGTGCCTGATTTCTCTGTAAACCAAAAATGTCTCCCTCTCTTATAATATCTCCATTCTTGTTATTGTGTATTCTTCCCCTGACTCATACTTTCTGCTCCCTCATGTCCTAGGCAACCCTCTTCTTCTCCCCTTCTCATTCTCCTAGCTCCCCTCCTCTTCCAGTGCTCCCAATTTGCTCAGCAGATCTTGAACCTCTCCCCTTCTCCAGGGGACCATGTATGTCTCTCTTAGGGACCTCCTTGTTTATTAGCTTCTTTGGCAGTGTGCATTGTAGGCTGGTAATCCTTACTCTATGTCTAAAATCTGCATATGAGTGAGTACATACTATGTTTGTCTTTTTTGAGATTGGGTTAACTCCTTCAGAATGGTTTCTTCTAGTTCCATCCATTTTCCTGCAAATTTCAAGATTCCATTGTTTTTTTCCACTGAGTAGTACTCCATTGTGTAAATGTACCACATTTTCTCTATCCATTCTTTGGTTGAGGGGCATCTAGGCTGGCTTTTACAAATAGTGCTGTTATGAACATCATTTGAACATATGTCCTTGTTGTATCAATGTGCCTCTTTGGGGTATATGCCTAAGAGTGGAATTGCTGGATCTTGTGGTAGACTGATTCCCATTTTCCTGAGGAGTCACCATACTGATTTCCAAAGTGGCTGTACAAGTTGGCACTCCCACCAGCAGTGGAGAAGTGTTCCCCTTTCTCCACATCCTCTCCAACAGGAACTGTCATTGGCATTTGATTTTGGCCATTTTGACAGGAGTAAGATTGTATCTCAGAGTTGTTTTGATTTGCATTTCCCTGATGGCTAAGGATGTTGAACACTTTCTGATGTGTCTTTCAGTTATTTTAGATTCCTCTATTGAGATTTGTCTATTTAGTTCTGTACCCCACTTTTTAATTGGGTTGTTTGGTGTTTGGGGGTGGGAAATACCCTTGAATTAATTGTTACAGGAGACTGCTTCCTGAACATTACACCAGTAGCACAGACACTGAGGTCAACAATTGATAAATGGGACCTCCTGAAACTGAGCAGCTTCTGTAAAGCAAGGAGACAGTCAGCAAGACAAAACGGCAGACGACAAACTGGGAAAAGTTATTCACCAACCCTACTACAGAAGTTTTTAATTTCAGACAATCCTATTTGTTTATTGTTGGTCTCATTTTCTATGTTCTAGAGTCCTATTCGGAAAGTTTTGTATTGATACCCTGGTTTGGAGTTGAATTTTGCACTAGTTGAATGATAGGGATCTAGTTTTATTTTCTGCATGTTGATATCCATAATACCCAGCACTGCTTACTGAAGTAGTTGTCTTTTATCCACTGTATGTTTTTGACAAAAAAACAGATAATTTTGCTTGGGCAGACTTATTTCTGGAACCCATATTCTATTCTATCAATCTATGTATTTATTTTTCAAGTAATGTTTTCATTACTGTGTCTCTGTAGTATGCTTGGATGTCAGAGATGGTGATACCTCCTGTGATATTATTTTTGTTTAGGATTGTTTTGGCTATTTACAGGTTACTTTTTGCTTCCATATAAATTTTAAGTTGTTTTCTTCTATCTTTGCGGAATGGCCCTAAAACACTGATCAGGATTGTATCAAATCCATAGATATCTTTGGTATGATGGCTATTTTGATGACATTAACTTTTCTGATCAATGACAATGGAAGATCATTTCATTTCTTTCTTTAGTGTTGGCTATAAACTTATTGTATAAAGTGTTTAATACACTGAGGAATGCTGCTTTCATCCTTAGTCTCTCTATAACTATTTTATGAGAAATTGTCATATTTTGTCAAAAGCCTTTTCTGTATCTATTAAAATAAATTTGTGACTTGAGTCCGTTTATGTGATTATTATATTAATTGATTCATGTATGTTGAACAACACTGTTTCTCTCAAATGAAGCCAAGTTAATCATAATAAATGATCAATTGATATTGTGCTGTATTCAGTTTGCAAGAATTTTATTGAGAATTTTTCCATCTATATTCATCAAAAACAGTCTATAATTTTCTTTCCTTATTTCTTCTTTTATTTTGTTAGTAGTGTTATATCTTTATCTGCTCCTTATATCTTTATCCAGGCTTCATAGTAGAACTGGATTTATGAAAAGAATTTGAAAGCATTCTTTTCCTTTCTCTCTTACTGAATAATCTAAATAGTATTGGTGTACTTTTCTGACAATCTCATAGAATTCTACAGTGAACTTATCTGATCTTGGGATTTGTTTTATGGGAAACTTTTTTTTTTTTTTTACTGCTTGAGACTCATTGTTGATTGTGTTTTTATCTTGGTTTGTTGGTATGCTATTTGCATCTAGAAAGTTTTCTATTTCTGCTACATTTTCCAACTTAGAACCTAATTTTAAGGCATATGTGGATCTTCTCTCTCTCTTTTTGTTAGTTTGGCCAAGTGTTTGTCAATGATGTTTCTCCTTTCAAAGAACCAACTCTTCATTTTATTGATTCTTTTTATTATTCCCATTTCAATACATTAATATATATTGTCATCTTGATTACTTTTCCCAATACACTGCTTTGTAGTTTGAATTTTTATTTTCTAAGGACCTAATGTTGTTCATTTTAGAGCTCTCTAGCTTTGTAAATGTAGGCACCTAGCACTATTAACTTTCCTCTTAGGACTGCCTTCATTTTATCAAAAAAAAATGATGCTGTGTAAGTTGTGTTTTCATGTTCAGTCAACTCTAGAAATTATTTTTCCTATTCAGCTGAGAACACCACAAACCATAAACTACCCTACCAGGTAAGATGTACTCACCTGCTCAATAGTAACATAAATGTTATAGGGGTAACCAACTACCTTCTCATTAGATTTCAGTACCATTCTTAGTGAGATAACCCATGCCTGGTACTATAAGCCCAGTTCATATTAAATGACCGGGGATGCAAAAAACAAGGGAGGAGCTTACTACTGCAGTGTACTAAATTGGCATAACATTAAATTACCTTGTAAATATCTATTATCAAAATACCTACTTTCAGTCCCTCTTTGCAGTCAGTGGTGGAGAATGAATAAACAGGTGGCAAACTCTGATGCTGAGAATAAGTGATGACAGAGTGCTAAGCTCTAACCAAGACATTTATATTACCCCTTTAAGGTTGAGGAATCATTGCAGGAGGCAGAGCAGAAAGAATGTAAAAACAAGAAGATAAGGCAAAAGCTGTGAAATGCCATCTTCTAGACTTCACACAACTATTGTAATCATGAACTCATAGTAACTTCATTATCTATGTAAAGCCAGCACAAGACTAGTTTTTTGTTTTTGTTTTGTTTTTACAAATCAAGCCCTTCCCTTACTCCTGAACTATTGGCTATTGACAGATTCTGGGAAATAGGAAGTCATTGTCTTCAGTTGTTTATCCATTGCTGAGTCTACCAGGCTCCAAAAGACAGCTTCATAGATATGGTCACACAGATAGTCTCAACCAAACACAACAAAAAACTAATAGTCATGAATATGGGGAAAGATGTGAGGAGAAGAGAATGGGGTGAAAATAGTTGGAGTCAGAAAGGAGTGTTTAGGGATAGAGTTATCAGTACTCATGATGTGTGTATATGAAAATATGAAAAAACAAATTTAATCTCTAAAGGATCAGGTGTGGTTGAATTTGGTCCGGGTGCATTGTATTCACATATAAAACTATCACACTGATTGCTACCAATAAGTACAATTAATACATACTAAGAAAATATGAATGTTTTAAGCCTGAATCTAATGTTCTATTTACTTCTGTTGAAATAATGGTTTTCATGATTGAGTCATGCATGTATTGAAAGGATAGACTCTCATAGTCCTTACTTGCAACAGTGGAGATAAAAAATATTACACAAACATTTGGGCAAGGCCAGTAAGATGGTCTGAAGATCTGGGGTCAATCCCTTGAACACCCATGGTGGAATGAGAGACTCCTGCATGTTTCCTGACATCCATGCATGCATCGTGGCACAAAGGGTGGTCTCCTCATTATCTTCAAAACAAATATAATAAAAAAACAGATATACATAAAGCAACTTTTGTTCAGTGTGGAGTATATGGATATATATTTAATTCTGTACCAAGGCTAATATGAGGGCATATTCTCTAATATGATACAATTCTTCAATATCTTATTAATGCTATATGTTTTATATTCAGACTTGACATGCAGACCTACATAAAACAAGAAAGTAAAAAAATGTTTATTCATGAAACATGAGGTTTACGCATCAAATCAAAAAGTCAACCAAACAACCAGCATAATAATTGTCTATGAACAAGACCTTCAAAATGAACTATTTTAGTGTATGGGAGAGAGATATTTTTCCTTCATTTTTAAATATATCATAAACAGAGTTTCCCTCCATCTTTTCATTCCAGTTCTCCCCACCTTCCTCCCATCCAGATTTACTCCTTTCCTGTCTCTAATTAGGAAAGAAAACAAAAATAAGCTACTAACAGATAATAGTCACCACATAACAAAATGAACAGCAAGATAAAACAAATCAAAGATGAACAAAGCAAATTAACAAAAAAGAAAGAAAAAGAGCCCAATAGAAGTCACAAGAATCAAATCTACTTACTCACACATTCATGAGTCTAATAAAAGCACTAAATTGAAAGCTATAATATATATACAGAATGGATGGAAGTAGAAGAAACCATCCTGAGTGAGGTAACCCAGTCACAAAGAGACAAACATGGTATGTACTCACTCATACATGACTTTTAGACCTAGAACAAAGGATTACCAGTCGAAAATCCACACTGCCAGAGGAGCTAGTAAACAAGGAGGACCCCAAGAGAAGGAGAGGGAGACAAGAACCCCTGAGCAAAGTGGGAGCATGGGGCAGGAGAAGGAAGGAGGTAGAAAGGGAAGAAGGGAAGTGGGGAGGAGAATAAGAATACTGAGACAGGGAAGGAATGGAGGAGGGCAAGAAAGGAGATTCCTTGATAGAGGGAGACAGTAGAGGTTTGGAGAGAGGTCTGGCACAGGGTAATTGTTAGGGGATCCACAGGGATAACCCCAACTAAGAATCTAGGCAGTGGTGGAGAAGATGCCATTGATACTATTTCCCTATAATGAGACTGATGACTACCTTAGTTATGAATCCTAGAGCCTTCATCCAATAACCGATTGAAGCAGAAACAGGCACCCACAGCTAAGCACTGAACCATTCTCCTGGAATCCAGTTGTGGAGAGGAAGGAGGGATGAGCAAAGAAGCCAAGATTGTGCTGGAGAAACCAGCAGAAACAGTTGACCTGACCTAGTGAGAGCATGGAGACCCTAGTCAGAAAGCTGGGACAACAGCATTGGACCGAACCAAGCCCTCTGAATGTGGGTGCCAGCTAGGAGGCCAAGACAGTCTATGAGACCTCTAACAGTGGAGCCAGTCTTTATCCCTAGAGCACAAATGGACTTTGGGAGCCCATTACCTATGGAGGAATACTATTGCAGCCCAGATACAGCAAGGAGGGGCCACCCCCCCCAATGATATGACTGACTTTGAAGGCCCCTGGTGGAGGGCCTCATTATCTGTGGGGAGGAGTTGGGAGATGGATTGGGGGTTTGGTGGGGAACATGGGAGGATGGGAGGGTGAGGGAATGGGGGGATGGATATGTAAACATAAGTGCCTCTAAAATAAAGCATATATATATATCTATATATCGATATATATATATATATATATAATATATATATATATATATATATATATATCACCTGGTGCAGTCAGACCTATGTAGGCATTGTGCTTGCTGCTTTATGGTTCAGTCTGTGTGATTCACATGAGCTTTGTTCGGTTGATTTAGAGAGCCATCTTCTCCTGGTATCCTCTGTCTCCTCTGTCTCCTCTGACTCTTCTACCCATTCTGCCTCCAATCTTCTTCCTCACAGTTCCCTGAGATCTGAGAGGAGAGATTTGATGGAGACACACCATTTTGAGCTGTGTTTTCCAAGGTCTCACTCTTTGCAAAATGTCTGACTGTGGGTCTCATATTTGTTCTACAGTAGGAGGAAACTTTTCTGATGCTGACTAAGGCACTTATGTATGAATATAGCAGAAAATCAATAAAAGTCATTTTATTGTTCTTAGATGACAAATAATTGATTTTACCCAAATTCTCTGTGCTAATATAGTCTCTGGTTCTTGGTCATCAAAGTACTATGAGGTATAGGTTTCATCTTATTAAGTGGGTCTTTAGTCAAGTCAGGTTGGGTACTGCCACAAGCTTTGTGGCACCATTGTCTTAGAATATTTTGCAGGCACGACATATTGTAGATCAAAGATTTTGTGCCTGGGATGTTATTTATGTTTCTCTTTGGTAGCCTGAAGAGTACCTTCCTATATCAAAGACACTATAACATAGGGGTGAAGGTTCTGTGTGGACATCAGCATACATACAATGAGTTGTGTGCACGTTGTCTTCCCTATTTTAATATTACAGAAATACCTTCAGCTTTAAAATATGTCATGCTAGGAAATTTTTATGAAGTTTTATGTACACCTGATCAGAGTTTCTGCTTTAACCTTGATTTCTCTCACTCTCTAGATTTGACAAAATTATTTCACAGATGTGTAGCAATGATAATGATAAGTCATTTCATAGGCAAGTTTTCCTCCCATGCTTTTTTGTCTTGGATGTTCAATATATAAAATTATTTTCTTTGGTACCACTAACACGGCAAAAGTGAGAAGAATAACCTAAAGCCTGAATAATGCCTGAAGTCAACAACCTCTTTGTTATTCCCCTGTTATTAGAAGATGCTCAGTGGCTTTGAAATAAAAGCTTTCTTACTATTGTTATATTTTACAGCATATGAATTCATTTAAGACCTTACTCTAACCTTCGTAAGAATTCAGTCATCATTTTTAGAAAGCTTTTAAAACATCCATTTTTTGTTTCCATACCAAAATCTAAATATTCTCTTTCCTCAAGAATATTTTCCATTCTGGGAACAGTTTTCTTACAAATATTCTATAGACCAAACACACACCCCTTCACCCCACAGATTTCTCAAGTAGATCATCTCCTTCATCAAAATTTTAGCCTTACCCCCTGGTTCCTCCTATTTGGTATACCTGCCTAACTCTCACAATGTTTTAAAATTCCCTCTGGTAGTTATTGCCTTACTTGGTTATTATCAATGCTCTCTACCCACCTCAAGACTTACATTATAATTAGGTTCTTGCCGGTAGATACCTTTTATTTAATTGGTTTATGGTTAAAATAATAACTAGCATATTTTAAGTATACAATAAAAATTCATTGAGTCCAATTTGTTTGTTTTTAGTATTTGAATGGAACAGAGTAAAGAAGTGATTTAATTTTTGCCTTGAGTTTATGACAAAGAGTTTCAAACTGCTTGAAATTTCCCAAGAGATGGAAATACTATTACTGTAAGAATGGGTAACTCCTTGATTGCTTCAGCATGGAGGCTTTCCAACCAAAGTCCAACATGTAATTAGAGGGCTGGAATGTTTTGTCACCTCTACCTGGGGGTGGATGACATGAAGAACTTAAATCATGCAGAGACAGTTTAATCCATCTCCTGTAACACATCACTAGCGTCAGCTACACACACTGAAGTGCAACGGAACTTCTTGGTTGGTTAATGCACAATGCTATAAAACACCCCAGCTGCTAGAATCTGTTTTCTACAGACTCCTGCCTTTGCTGTAATTTGACTATCTATAAGAAAACTTTACTCATAATAAGAGAACTCTCCTATGATCTGTGAGACAATTTGTTCTAAGGAATGGCCAGTTGACACAGAATGTGGTTGCTCTGGAGATGTGTGGAATCTATAGCTGGTGTCTGAAGTAAGAAAGGGAAGACTTATTGGAGGCCCTGCCCTTTAATCTGAAGCTTTGGGTACTGGCTCTGACTGGTTAACCCTGGTACTGTACTGATTTCCAAAGTTCCAGGTGGGACTGTTATAAAATAATTCATATAAAATAAATAATGTTTCCATAATCATGTGTATCTTACTTATTTGACATTTTCATCCAAGATTCAACTTCAATAAAATTTCCCAATTTATCCATAGTTCTTAATCTAATGTGTTAATAAAATGATAGAGGTCAATACACGTGTTTATTTTTTTTCCATATAGCTCATATTACTTTTAAGCCAGTGTTCTATGTGTATTTTTCACAGTGGGTGCTGTACTAAGGAAAAACATAGGAATATAGATTTAGAAGGCACATTCTAGAAACTACATTTTGGAAATGCTTTATTTAAAGTAAATCTATGCATCATTACCTGTGGCTGAGTTACATTGTCATCACATATATACAAAATGGAACTCATTAATTGTATCTGTTTTATAAGTATTATATGTAACTCATTTCTAGCTTAGGAAGCATTAAGAAATTATTCAAAACACCAGGCTACTCCCGGAATAGGAGGGATTCCCCTTCCACTGAGTTTTATTAGCTGAGATAAGGATCCGAAACAGAAAAAAATCAATTATTTTGAAAAAATTCAAATTCAAAAATCACTAGCTGCCTTTCCTTCAAGAGGGGACTACCTAATGGCTGCCATCAGTAACTAGGGCAATCTCTAACCTGATGCATTTAGCCAAAATGATTTCAATTTCTATCTTTCAGAGCATTCTAGTGCTTTTTTTTTCTGTCTTATTATTTTGAAAGACTTTCATTAGAGATTCCAGGCTTGTCAGAAGTGAAAGTCACCACAGATAACATTAGGAGTGCAAACATCTGCTGAAGACACCTTATGAAGCTAAATTTAAATCACAGCCTAAACATGTTACAAGGGTGACTGCCATATTATAGGAATCTCTCTGCTTAATGACAGCAAAGTGAATAAATAGGCTGTTGTGTCCCATCTTTAAGGACTCTGAAGATTTATTGTATTTTAGAAGTGTTTGCAGGCTTTACACTCACACCATTATAATATAAAATAGATTCATTAGCAAATCAATAGTGCAAAGAAAGAAGTACTGCATCTACAGAGAAGCAAATGACAGCACTGCTTCAATCATCCTTTTAAGAGTGCAGTTTACACTCAAAACAATGAATGGCTAATTATAAGTGATTGTTTTGTATGCAGAAAAATAAGTTTCTAAAGATTCATAACCTACCTTTCCCTCCCTGAATTTCACCAACAAAACAGAACTGTATTCTTGAACATAATAGAACTGAATTGTATGTTTTAAATGTTCTCTAAGCCTGACTTCTTAATGTCAGATTAACCTCTTATCCAGTATGAATTAATAAAGCTCTTTGGTGGGTTAAAGAAACAAGCATCAACTAGCTAGAAATCTCATCTCAGTTATTATCCTTTCAGGGGAGAATTTACTTGTAATTGGAGAAACTTTACTTAAAGATATCCAGAATTGAGTCTCCAGTATCTAATCCCAATTCTAGCATCACATTTAATGTGTTACAACTTTAAAAAACATTTAAAATAAAACTTGGAAAGGAATAAAATGACTGAGCAAATGGAGAGACAAAGACTTGCCCCTAGAGAGATAGCTCTTTTTCAAACTGTCCTGAGTCACACGATTCTTAAAATTCAGCACAATTAGCAATCAGGGATGTATACTGCCTTGCAACACCCCAACCTCTATCCACAGCAAGCAAGTGACATAAATCACTACCACTCCCTACCTCAGCTCTAACTTCCCAAAATATCTATAGATGTTATCAAACACCTCCTGGGGATTTAGACAAGTGGTATTTTATTGAATCTACAGATCACTTAATCCAAACTGCAGACATTCAGTCCAGTGAGTCTGAAGTCAGCTTTATTGCTTTATAACCAGTCTGGGTATATCTCATGTAGATAATCTCTGGACCACTTAGAAACACTAAATACATTTTGTTTCTCTTTGCAAGTTGTACTAATGAAGGAAGGATAATTTTTGAAGGATGACTAAGCATGTGGCTTCAGCCTGCAACCTTGCCAACTACCCACAGCTGAGGGAGAGACAGAAGGCTGGAGTCATGCGATCTCTTAATAACCATAAATCCTCATAATTTTTTTAAACTATCACACTGCACAAAAGGTTCTCCTGAACTTCCAACAGTCCATAGAGGAAGATAAGAAAGATGTTTTACAAGTAGGTTTTCACAACAATTTCTTTGTCATCAGAGTTTATAGCTCCCATTTATTTGATCATGACCAGCAACAAAACAAAGGCTAATTAGCATGTCCACTGTCAGTCACCCAGAGAGGATGTAAACTAAGGTACTGTCTTATAACAAAACAGTCAGAGTTACAGTTTAGAAGTGTCTCTGGAGATTTTGTTGTGATCTACATGTCTGTCTTCTCTGGCAGGTATAACTAAATCAGATCAATGTCAATGAATTCTAAAACTCAATGACAAATATCATTAAAATTATAAGTGAATATAGTACTTATATATTTTTAATGTTCTAACTAATTTAGGCTGTTTTATCAATTCATCTAGAATATAATGATCACTTCAGTTAATATGCCTGCCTCCCTGCATGTATTATTGCTATAGTTTTTGAGCCATATTATTCTTCATCCAGTATACAGTCAAATAAATTCTTCTTTTCCTTTGTTTACTATAAAACTGTCCAGCACCTTGCAAGTGACTTTTATGAACTAAATACAGGACTATGCATTTATTCCTGTCAAATTTATCTTCTTGGTCAAATCCAAACATCCTTTCTATATATAAAGCAAATAGCCAGATTGGTGACAAGGTTAGATGTAAATTCCCTTATAAGCTTGATATGACCTCTATCTTTCCTTTATATCTTTCCCCCAATCATTATTAAGAGTTATTTATGCTCCTGAGATCCTCTGGAATCATAAGGACATGTCACGAAAACAGAGCAATACCATAAATAACAGAGTGGATCAGTGCAGCATATACTGGCATTTATTTATTCAACAGTGTGCTAAATAACATCCAAGGAAATGATATTCATTCACTTCACCACCAGCCTTCTACCTCCCAGACCTGATTCACATTGATCCTCACCCTCTACCTGTATAGACAGCAGGGCTACATTCACCAATGAAATGGAGCAAGATATTTCTACCACAATTCTTCTGTTTATTCATTTAAAGCATATATACATACTCTCTCTTGTACAATATGTCTTTGTGAGGTGAAATTCTGGTAATCCCTCAACTGTCAATACATCTATGTCCCCTAGAAAACCTACCATCGTCAACCCCTTTGTGGCCCATCATTTTGGGAATAAATCTGTCTTACTGAATTCTTTTAATAATAGATGGATACCTTACTTTAATGGTTCCAGCTATTTGTATCAATTCCTTGTTTACCTATCCCATCTACCCAATGCCAGCCATAGTACTTTTCACTTGGGAATTTTTTGTTAGTTTTAAATTATTAAAATTTTACCTGAAACTTGTAACATAATTTTAAAGACTAAAAGATGTTTCTCTTCAGGAGTATGATAAAAAGTTTGCACCTTCTAAAATGAGTTTTGAGATGAGAGTAATCAAACCAGTGGATTTTGTACTATTTCTAGCATCTTGGTGTTTACATTTCTCTTCTATCATTCTAGGGTATCACTAAAAGAAATCAAGTATTCGGAATGAGTACTGCAGGAATGATGCAAAGCCTAGAGTGCTTACCTGTGGAAAAGTGGGTTTGGGCCAAAACAGCAAATTGCTGAACCAGTCCTCAGGTCACTAATGCATTTCAAAGCCATCTGACCTGAATAAGCCTGGTGAGCCCAATTCCACCTATACTGAGATAAAAACCACTTAGAGAATCAAGGCAACTGATTCCCCCAAAGGACTCCCATTAAAAAACAATCACTTAAGTCAGATAAAAGGTCAAAAGAAGCTCAACACTTGAGCTACAAATTATTTACTCTCTTATCATGATTGTTTAAAAACAAAAAAATACATAGCTTAAGTTGGGAAAAGCTTCCAGGGAAAACCTGGGTTTGTGTTAGAGCTAATAAGGCAAATTTAGTTGAACTAATCAAATCTTCTAATAAAATGTACTGGACACATACATTTCTGCAAACACTGTTATTGAAAATATCTATGTAATAACAATATTTATTAAGTGGGCCTAGTATATGCCTCTTTATGTTAAATAATACTAAAATGGGAAATCCCTTTTCACAGAATTTGAAGAGGCATCCATGTTTGCTACAGTATAACACTATCAAAATGAATTGGCATGAATATAAATTAGAAAATTAGTATTAAATGCAAATATAGTAACTGTTAGGTAACAACATAGTTTATATCTGAGTATATCCAGATACAAATATAGAGCTCAGAAATCTATATTAAAGTCATGCTTACTTCACGTGTACCTTTCCATTTCTATGGAAACACGTTATTATGTTTTGATATAAAAATCATGTGATAAGAGTTCAGATATCTCAGTTTTTAATTCATTATCTCTATTTCTAATTTATTCTATGCCTTGTGAGCACTTCAGAATTCAAAATAAAAGACAGCTGAACTACATAAAATTTAGACTATGTGGGTTTCCATTATTAGTAATTGAAACCAATAGATTCTGTGTTGTAACCACAAAAGTAATGTATTCTCCTCAAAACTGTTTTAATTTTGAAATTTTATTTTATGAATAATGAGATGTTTAGCCTTAGCCCACTTCCCACACCCAGTACTTGTCTGGGTGGTTTTAGTTTTATTTTCTTTTTCATACTAACAAATTAAAGAAAATTAAATATTTTTTATTCTTTAAATACTTATTTTTCACTAATATGAGAGATTAAGTAGGGTCTCATGTAGCTTAACTTGGCTTTGGACTGGCTCTGTGTCTTAGGATGACCTTGAACTCCTAATCCTCCTGCATCTACCTTCTGAGTTCTGAGATTAGAGTCATATACCATGATGTCTGGCTAAAAACACATTATTCTTTTTCACCAGTTTAGTTCTGAGACTATTCCTAGAATGTGATAAACAATACAGACAAGTCACCATAAATATTATGGATTTTACAACAGGTGAGGAAGACAGATAATAAATAACAAGGCAAGATAGATATAGAGTACTGTAATAGCTGAGGGGGTTGCTGAGAGAGAGAAAAACCATAGGAATATGGTTCCAGTGTTATCTTTCCAGAAGCCTGCTATTCGTATTTAATCATGGGTCATGTGTAGCTATTGAATACTTAAATTGTATCTTGTCCAAACTGAGTGTATTACAAATATAAAATATGCTTGTCAGGCATAGTAGAACAACCCCTTAAATTTCAGCACTCAGGAGACAGAGGCAGGTGAATCTCTGTAAATGCAAGGCCAGCCTGGTCTGTGTAGCCAGTTCCAGGTTAACCAGGGATACATAGTGAGACCTTGTCACAAACGAACAAATCAATTATAAAATAGGCATGTTGTATTTCAGTCCTAATATGAAGAATAGCCTTTTTAATAGTCTTCACATTGAAAATATATATGGGGGTATATTGACTTCTCTAGAATGATACAGATCAATAAACCCAGGTAAGTGGCCCAAATGGTGAAATAATGTTCATATGTATAAGCGGAGACTATTTTGCTAGTGTAATTAGAACTGAAAAAGAGTTTACCAAGTAAAACCATTGAATGCACAAGCTAAAACCACATGTTTAAATAGATATGATTATCAAACAAAGTGAAATGTTTTGGGTTTGAAGTTCAAAGGAGACACAGATAGATTGTCCTTCTGGGCAAGAAATGTATTAGAATTATTGACTAAACAGACAGACAGAAGAATTTAGGGTGGGCCTTTGAGATGAATTCATGTCTCCCTTCTTATAGGTTTCTGAGGAAGGAGGGAAGTTTCTTACCAATTGGTTGATGTGCAGTCATTTGTATCATCAGGCTATCTCTCATTCCAGGTTGCCAGGGGAGAGGAGAGGTTTTGCATTTGGGGGAAAGAATGTGTGCCCTTAGGGACAGGAGAGGATGTGTGGAGAAAGATCCATTTAATGAATATATATCCACCATGTGGGGCATGCCACTGGTAGTCCTTTCTAGCAAGAACCTCTTAGCCTGGGGTTTGTATAGAGACTCAACCATGAGGGTGGAGGGACATACAGCTGCAGGTGGGCATGACTTCAACAGAGACTGGATTCTAATACAACATAAAACGAAATGTCCCAGAGGAATTTGGCTTTGTTTCCTGACTGCCACCTCATGTTCCTATGGCCTTGTCACAGTCATTCCCACTGACATACTTATCCAATTAAGTGTACCTAAGACCAATTAAACTCTTCTCTCTTTTAGTTGTTTCTTTCAATTATTTACCACCCCAAAATAAAAGTAACTAATGTGTACCCATGATAGGAAAATGTAGGGCTGTTGCTATACAAACCTAACTCTCTGGTGTGTAAGGTCTCATGTAACAGGCTGTCTGAGAAAGCTTTAACTGTAAACTTGGCATAGTCTATACACCTGAAAAGAGAGTCTCCATTGAGACATTGTCCAGGTTAGATTGGGTGATGGATAAATCTGTGGGGAGTTGGTTATATTGATTGCTAATTGATGAACACAAGACAGCCTGCTTTGGACAATACCACCTTTAAGCAGGTGGTCCTGTGTTATATTAAAGTAGCTAGCTAAACATGAGTGAGGGAGCCAGCAAGCAGCACTCTGCCATGTTTTCTTCTTCATATTTTGACTGAATTCTTGCACTGACTTATCTCTATGATAGAATATGATCTCAAAAAGTAAGACAAATAAGCCCTTTCCTTCCCTAAGCTCTGTTGGTCCTAGAGTTTGTCAAACCAACAGAGGGGAAGCTCAAACCCTGGCTTTGGAATTGGTTTATGACAGGAAAGTGGAAGAGTTTGAAGAGCCTGTTAAGGAAGTCCTAGAATCCAGTAAGTACAGGTTAATGTTTCCTTTGAAGAAAGGGAGGAAAAGAAGAATGTTAATAGAAATGTGGACAGTAATATATTTGAAGCATATTTAGTTTGAACTAGACAAATATTAAGTGTTCCAAACACATGTTTTTACTCATGAGATTTAAAGAGGAATGAAGGCTGTCAAGAATTGGCAGGCAAGGGGTCAGTCACTCATATATAGTCTAGCAGATCATCTGGCTATAATTTGCTATATCCTGAAAGTTTCAGTGAGTCTGAAGTCCAAAGAAATAGACTAATTTATTTGGCAGAGGACATTTCAAGACAACACAGCATTCAGGCTCTGGTGTGATGTGTGCCTATTTTACAATGAAAGAAATAAAACACGAAGGAGGAAAAGAAAAATGTGTGTTATCCTAGGTAAGGAGCAAAGGACATGGCTAAAGCTGTAGGCAGAGCTGGCTACACTATAGACTGTCTACACTATAGACAGCATCTATACTTGTTAAAGGAGAAAGCTGAAACTCAGCACATTTTATACTACAACAATTAGAATGAAACTGTGTGAGCAAGAATCCACCCATCAGAAGCTCCAGGTTGTAAAACTGAAAACCAATCTGGAAAACATTCATCTGAAAGGGCAGCGCCTGTAAAACAGAGTCCACAGAGTGCCTTCAGGGTGATTCCCTGCTTTTAACTAACTGACCAAATAACATTTTCCCAAGTTTAACAGCAGTTCAGGGGTGGGAAGAGAAGTTAGGTTTTATTTATTTATTTATTTATTTATTTATTTATTTATTCATTTATTCATATGTTTATTGAAAGGGGTGTGCCATGGTGCTGATGCACAGATGGAAGTTGTTTCTTTCCTTCAACCATGTCCAATTCAGTTCACCAAGCTTGTCAATAGGTACTTTTACCTCCTGAGCCATCTCACTGCCCATAGGCTACGTCTTGAACATCTTGGATAACTTGGTTTCTTTGCTCACAGAGGCTGGTTTTGAAGGCATGCAGAACACGAGAATAGCAGAGTCATGGAAACATATAACAACATTCTAGAAATCTGCTGAGATCAGGCATTATGGATCATGCTTGGGTGTGTATGTGAGGCAATGAAGGTTAAACTCAAACTGTAGTGGAGAGCCAAGGACAATAGCAATAGTATTCCTGGAATATAGGACATCTCCTGAGGAAATCTACAAAGACCAAGTTGACTCAGCCCAAGAAAGAAACCATATGTGATTGGGTAACAGGGATGTAACAGGATCAACATTACTCTAAACTGTTGGGAGTATAGAGAGTGTTATCATGAGTTCCAGGAGCCAGACTTAGAGCATAAAGGTTAGGTTGCAATACTGGATTTGGTCTTCCCTTGCTATGCTCCATTCTTCCCTTTTGTACTGGGAATGTTTACTCTATAGCACTATATGATGGAAGTATACAACTTCGTATTTTGTTTTATTGGGCCTCATGGTCAAGAGATCACCTTGAGTAGTAGAACATATTTTGTACTTTGGAACAGTATTGGAGTTGTTAATAACTATGGGATTTTTGTAGTTGTATTAAGTGCATTTTACAGTATGAGATGGTCATGAGCCAATGGAAGATGAGAATGAATGTTATGGTTTCAGTGTGAAATGTCCTCCACAGCCTCATAATTTTGAATGCCTTCTCACTATCTACTGGCACTGTTTACGGGGGCTGCAGAACCTTTGGGATACAGGGCCTTGCTGGTAGATGTATGTAGGGAGCCGTCCCTGCATTCTCCATTACAAGATGGCGCCTGCATCCGGCAGGCACCGAATGTAAACAAGTTATTGCCAGGCGCTGGGTAACTTTCCATCCCTTGGTCTCTGCCGCTCTCATGGCGTCATATGGTCCGATGAGCTGTAGCCAATCATGGGGTGACACGTCCGAGGTGGCGGTTGCCAGTCTTTATAAGGGATGGGTTCTTGGGAGTTCGGGGTCTCCGCTCTGTAAGCTTATGCTCTCTCTCTCAAGACGCATTAAAGCTTTACTGCAGAAGGATCCGAGTGTCCTGTGTTGTTCTTGCTGGTGAGACAATCGTGCGGGACAGATGTAGGGCCAATATACCCAGGAAGCATGGGAATACCCTGACCCTAGTTCCAGACTACAAACCACTTCATGACTGTCAATACAATGTCACCAGCCACCTCATGCTTCCAGTGTCCCATATATGAGCTTTACATCCACTGTGT
Source organism: Cricetulus griseus (assembly GCF_003668045.3). NCBI lineage: Eukaryota > Metazoa > Chordata > Mammalia > Rodentia > Cricetidae > Cricetulus > Cricetulus griseus. The sequence goes on from NW_023276806.1 coordinate 82,759,312, forward strand.
CTTCTCTACCATGCTTAACCTACCCACTTAAACCATGAGCTGAAATAAATCATTCTTCCCTATTTAAATAATGCGGGTTTTCACATTGTATTGAAGATTTTCACTGTAATTAAAACATGAAGTAAGACTGTACCAATGGGGCAGGACATTTCCAAAGTATCAGAAAGACCAAACCACTTTGTCACAAAAATATAGCATGATCTCAAGTAAGGGGCAGTTTCTCTCACCTATTCAACAAGTTTATGTATTCTCCCAGGAAACTTTTATAATTATTTCAAAATCACATCATTCTTTGTGTTGTTGTCTGATTTAACTTGAAATGAGCAATGACTTTCCTTAGACTTAAGCAATTTTCTTGAGTTTGGTGTCTTTTAGCTTATAACTCATGAGAATCATAACTTTACACTATAATCTTTTACTTTCTATTTGTTGTTTATTGTCCTAAATTGTAACTGAGACTGATCCAAGAAGATGTTGTAATGATGGATCAGAGATAGTGGTACTGAACAAAAAGAGATGGTAGAGGGAAAACCACTTTTCCTACATGATTGGTTCATTACTATGTAAGTCTTGTCTTTCTAACTACTGCCATGGCTGATGAAATAACTCAAGAGGTAAAGTCTCTTCACAACAAGGCTAAGGACCCGAGTTCAGTTCCCTGTGATTTACATAATAGAAGGAGAATTCATATGAGTTGTCCTCTCACCTCCATGAACATGTAGCGTTCATGCGTGCACGCATGTGCACGCGCGCGCACACACACACACACACACACACACACACACAAATTCAATTGAAAAATTGTAAAGATTTCTGGAACTTCTATTTGGTAGTAGAATAAAATTTAAAAAGCCATCAAGATACATTATTTTATATAAGTCATTCTAGACATGATAGCTAATGTATCTGAGAAAAGTCTTCATTTAGCAATCAGGAAAAGTCTTCTAAACCTCTAAGATGAAATTCTCTGAAGATAAGCAAAGCTGAGCAGAAGAGAAAGAGAGAGATTTTCACACTGACATGAAATGAAGGCTATCTCTGCTGAACCAATGAAGCCAGTGCAGAGGTCTTCTTTATACTGAGCCAGTCTCCAAGCTGAACAGTAGAAACTGACATTACTCCACAAGATGCACAACAAAGCCTCAGACCTGAAAACAGTATACAAGGCCTGGAACTGAGAAAAAATATAGAATGTGTCAAGAACTATGAAATACTCAATTTTCAGCAATTGTATAGGTGGAGCAAATAGGAAGACAGTTGCCCTGTGTCAAGTGAACCTCAAGATCATTACTGCTGAGATTATTCCTTTACAAGTTCCTCTACTTCTGGCCAAGGATGCTCCTCAGCCAGTGCACACCAAAAAGAATGAAAAGGCCTCTTATAATCAAAGATATTTCAAAGATTGGATATTAAAGTTGACATCATCGCCTCAGTGAATAGCCATCTTTGCAAACAGTTATTTACAGCATTGAAAATCAAATCACATTGTTCCTTCCAGAATTATCTTAGAAAAAAACTGAAACAACTTATGAAATACATATAAAATACTAGCACTGTAGTGAGCTATGTCTGTAAATGCATCCTATGTCCACTTCACTGGCAGGATACAACTGCATGAAGTTTCTAAATACAGATTCTATTCCTGCTAAGTGACAGGCACTGTGCTAAGAGCATAAGCTTGTAAAAGCTTCCTTGTCTCCATCACACAACTCAACAGATGTACAAACCAGTTTGAACAGATTGTCATGCTTGCAGTGCACATGGTTTCATTGTTGCCCCATTGATTTAGAATTGGTTTAATACTGATTTGGCAGAAAAATTTTGTAGTACAATCTGCACCATTCTGAGTGACATAGTCTTTATGATGGTCCCTGCAATTGCTTAGGCACCATCGATGGACTGTTCCATCTCCAGTACTTAGAGTATACAAACAATCACAAACAAGTCAGTTCTCTCATTAACCATACTTTGACTGTGTGGATCTGGTAAACCATTATCTAGTAAGTATTGCCTTCTGAGCTCTAGTACCCTTGCTGCTCATCCAGCACCTGGTGTTTTTGTTTTCTGACACTGGATCATCAGGACAAAGCAACAAAAGACCTTAGTCATTCCTCTGTTCCCTGTTCAGTGTTTGATAAAAACATGGTCATAACCACTTTCACCAGCAGTTCTTTATTTCTGAGCTTGTAGAGTCAGTGTCCATATGTGTGAGAGTGTGTGTGTTAGAGAGTATGTATGTGAGAGAAAAAGAGTGACTGTGAGCGAGAGAAATAGAGTGTATATGTAAGACAGAGTGTCTGCCCACACATGTATGTGTGTATATGTATGTGGGAGAAAGAAGGAGGGAGTGTGTGTGTGTGTACTGTGTGAGAGCGAGAATGAGTGTGTGTGAGAGAGTGTGCATGTGTGAGAGAGTTTGTGTGTGTGTCTCTCTCTCTCTCTCTCTGTGTGTGTGTGTGTGTGTGTGTGTGTGTGTGTGTTTGCATTGTGAGTGTGCACAGGTGAGAGAGAGAGAGACAGAGACAGAGAGAGAGAGAGAGAGAGAGAGAGAGGGCAATGCTGAAGGTCTTCCTTTCTTGGTCATTCTCCACATTATTTACTGATGCATAGTCTCTCTCTGAGTCCAGATCTTACCAGTTGGCTAATTTCAAGTGCTAAACTCAGAGCAGTCCTCCCTGTCCATCCACCTTTTAAATGAGTGCTGTTGATCCAGTCTCTGGTTCTTATGTTTGTGTGGCAGATGCCTCCCCACTGATCTGGGGATTTAAGTCCATAGGCCTTAAATATGGCATTGATTCACTCCCGGGAGCTTGGATCTCCCTTTCCTTCCTCCTGTCCATTTCTCATCATCATTGAATGTCTAACTGATCCAACAAGAACACATCCACATGAGTTCTGATTCTTCCTCTCCTAATATACTTCTTCATTCTTTTCTTCTCCCAGCAATGGCAATTCCCCAATCCAGCTGCCCAAGCTTCCTCTTTTACTGTCTGTATCTGAGTCTGCTTTATTTTCCTTATGAGGTACTATACACTTTAATCCCCACCTATTTCTCAAAAATAGCTCCAATAGAACAAGTATTTTCTGAAATATTTCTGTATAACTTCTCCTTAAATACTGTTTGGTACCTTCTAGGCACACATAATAAGTAAATGTAAAAATTCCCAACATATAGAAGGCGCTTCTGAAAATTTAAAATATGTGATGCCTGTGATCATTTCTTAACTATAGACATCACTTGGTTTTTAATCACCTGGGGGATGTACCTCTAAATGTGTTTCTCAAGGACTTTGCAAAGACTTTAACTAAAAAGAGAAAATCTATCTTGGCTGTAAGTGGTGTTGTTTCAGAGGCTGGAGGGCTGGACATCATAAAGGGGTAGGGGGAGAGAAAACCACTTGAGCAGGGTGCCTACCTCCTGACTCTAGACAGACTCGTCCTCCTGCCACTGCACTTTCCTCACCATATAAACCTTCCCTCCCTTAAGTTATTTTTGTCATTGATTTGATCTCATCAGGAAGAAAACTAATAGGATGGGGGAAATGTTTTTTCATCACCCTTAAAAAATATACTCCTTAGTAGTTGGCAAAATTCCTGATCAGTAACTCCATATATAGTTCAAGAATCACCTCCAACTTTATCTTGCTTATTTTTTTCTTCCAAATTGTGTTCCAATGTGAAAGCTCTATGAAAGAACAGATGTGGACACAACATCACTGATTACCAGTTAAGTAATAAGTGAATGATACCAGCATCAGCACCACTATCATTAGTAAATCACTGATGGGAGGAAACCAGGTGAAAACACTCCTGCTATAACACATAATCTTTTTATTTCTGCAGGCAGTTCCTGAAGGTTAGAGCAATAAGTTAGCTGGTATACATCTGACTGCATTTATAGTTTCTGTTTGTTTGAATGTGATGTAAATATTTGAGTGTTAGGAAAGGGCATTTAAATGTTCAAATTTCTAGTTTATTTGCAAAGACCAACAGAGTTGATGGTGATTGTCCTGCATTTCTGTATAACAGTCATCAGTAGATCTATGAGCTGCTCCTTTTTGATGGACAATTTGCTGTCCACCATTTCTATCCTGCCAGATTCACAAATTCACAATACTTTTTTGAGGTCCCTTTGTGCACATAAATAGGCAGCTATAACTTGAGAGCACAGATTCTTCCGAAGAGTGCTAGTATTTAAGGCCCAGACTGCTTATTGCTGTAAAACAAGAAGAAAATATATAGGCTTACATATCATCCTTCAGGGGGAAATCCGTGGACTAACTGTTCTCTCAGATATAAGGCTTACAGTTTTATAAACCAAACAAAGCAAAAACGCTGTGCAATATTCTAATGTTTTCTTACTGGTGATACTCTGAAAGCAAGAAAAAAATAATTCTTTTGTTTTTATCCAACTCAACGTTAAGAAAAGATATAGAAGGTATTGGGAGTACATCTCGATACTGTCAAAGGATTTTGCATTGAAAATACTATTTGTCTTACATTCAGCACATAGCGTGCATTTTATGACAGATGGTCATTTCAAGTGCTGTGGTCTATCTCTCTATATAATGAAAAATATATAAACCTTCTGTTGCACAGCATAGATGTGGGGCTTAAACACCTGTTTCAAATAACTCCAATACCATAAACATTCTTTAAATAACATTCTTTATATTGAAAAGCCCTGCATTTAAGAAAATAAGAGGCACCATAGCCAACTGCACTAAATTGAGTAGGCTTGGGTCCAGTGAGCAGTAGAAAAAGAAAATTATGGCAGTAGCTACTGGCAAACAGCTAATGGTAATAACATTACTCAGTAGGAATACAGTTAAGATCTACTGCTCTAGAAATCCTGTATATTCTCAAAAATGTACTGAAAATAAATCTATATTTATCATCCTCAGGATATCTTTTACATGTGATACCTCTGGATTTATACTTTAGGGTAAATGTTTAAGCTACAATGTTTGATGTTTTAATTACCAAAATATTAATGACATTTTCTAATATTATTAATTTCTATGTCTCCCAAATATTGATAATCAAAGTTATACTCAAGAACTAAACCACTACTTTTTGAGCTCATCTACCAAGTCCATAAAAACAGGTTGTGTGATATCTTGTAAGTATGCAATGAAGACATCACCATACTTTTCTGATTCCACAGGGGAACATCTGCCCAATTGAAGCTCCCATAATGAAGAACTGTCAAATTAGTGAAGAACTGCACATCATCCAATAATTAACCTGGAAAAATCACTTGCCAAAGGCATCATGCCATGGCAGACAGATGTTCCTGTTTCCTGTCTGAAAAAGAGGTCAAATGTTGGGAAGCATAGTCTACCTTCCACCTTGTGGTTATACATCTGTTATCTAATACACTTTCCACTTTTCATGGCATAAAAGTCAGAGGTACTTTTCAGTTTATTGACTGATTAAAACATCTTAAAGGTAAACTCATCTCTAGAGAAATTATGCAATTTAGCCTGGCTTCAAGATTGGAAGTTGACAAGTAGCTTACTGGGATGCACACCAATTATCAATGATGACAGAGTATATGAGAACTGCCCTCAGAGACCTGCCAAAATATACAAAATGAACTCAGCACCAACAAAAGAACTTTTGAAAACCACTTAATTTCATATATATGTTACCACCAAAAATCAGGCTGGGTAAATTTGTAAAATCTTGGGCCAGTAGGCAAACAGGTGAAAGAAAAATGTTTTGTATGGCAGGGGGGTAATAATAACATTACCAGAATTTAGAGGATGAAATCACTTCACTTTATTCTTATGCAAATAGTTAATGAAATGTTGTGCCTTTGTAGATATTACTTTTCATTAAAAGTATTATATTTAGAGATAAAGCACTCTTAGGCATCCAGGCATTAAAACTTTGCCCTAATGATTGATTGTTATTTTAATATTTGTAGAAAATTGCATCTCATTTTTAAGAAGTTTTCTTCAAAAGTAGTTGTGTGTATATAAAATGAATTGACAGCAACCCTCTCAATTCTCACTGCTGAGAGACAGCCAGTGAGCAAATATTTCATGTGGATCTTCATAAATTTTAATCTGTATTATTAACATATTATACTTATTGGTCTGCAACATGCTATTTTTGTTTGTATAGCTTATATATATTATATATATATATATATATATATATATATATATGTACAAAACTCTCTTATGAGACAAAGATGGATTTATTTAGTTCTCGGTAATAAATACCTACTAGCCTCCCTACTAAAATGGATATATTGCAGAGTTTTAAAAAAATATTTTCTAACAGTTGGCAATCTTGTTGCTTTCTATTTTTGTCTATTTTGGGATTGTATTTTAATTAAAAGCATTCCGCCTTCCTTTTCCTCTCCCCAAGCCCTCCCATATGCTTCTGCTGACACCCCTTCAAATGCATGGCCTCTTTTTTCATCAACCATTATTGCATGAATATACATATGTCTACTTACCCATATATTCATAAATATAACTTGTTGAGTCCATATAATGTTACTTGTATATGTTTTGATTATGGGTAAAAAACTACACTTACTAAGGACAGATGTTTATAGATTGTCCTTGGAGATTATTCTGGTTTAGTACATTGGTGGTTGTAAATTCTTCTCTAATAACCATGACTTCACAAGCACTGAGAAGTTACCTAGATTTGTAGTACCAGGCACAGCTTCCCTCTTGTTGAGTGGGTCTTAAGTCTAAGTAGAGAGCAGTTGGTTACCTCCAAAGTATGTGTACTACTACTGCACCCATAAGGTTACTGTGCCACATTGGTTGTTGATATGGTTCATAGGTGTCATAATTGAGAAGGGCAGTTGGTTGTCTCAATGCTTTGGAAGCTTGCATGGTACTTGCTGGTACCATAAAAGTTTGTCCTCCAGGTATTCAGGTCAGGTCCAGCTTTGGAATCCCTGAACTCTGTGTCTGAAGCACATGGTATCTTTAGCAACAGGAACTTACCTTTCACCTTGTGGGGAGGGTGGGGAAGTAAGGACTGTAGCAATAGAATGATACCTTGGCCAACTCTAAAGAGAGCTTCTCATGTCTGGTATTAGGGGTTTGGGGAGGTGGTCTTTAGCTATTAGAGAGTGTGCTATCAGCCCAGATGAGGAAAGTTTGGTATAACTATATTTGTATATTTATACAGTGAACTATGTGCATTATTGGGTTTTGTTTCTTTTCTTCATCTTTTTTTTCTTATTTTAGGTAAATAATAGTTTGATTCTGTATGGCCTTTTAAGCCATTCATATTGTTATTTTACCTGTCTCCCTCTTTCTCTTTTTAGCTACTACTATAATGCTTCAGTGATCAAAGAAATTACTTTCTAATGTCACTATCAATGGAGTAAGTTTCCTTTAGAAATTATGGGAAATTACTCAAGCTTCTATGAGTGAGGGATGAGAGGAGGATGTCTGGGAAAGGGTAGAAAAGGTTCTCTACCTCTGTGATGGTTTTAATCAATCTCACTTTTATCATCAATGCAGGCATGAATAAAACTTATTATTTCTTAATGCTGTCTCATTCCCTATCTACCTAGGCTACAGTAAGGCTCATTCCCTATTACATAGTCAGCTGCTTCCATAAAATAAGGAACACTAGCTATTTGATGCAAAAGAATATGAAGATTTCAAAGCCCTCTCTGTGTCTCCCTCCCTCTCACTTCTTCCCTATCCCTGTCCCTGTCTCTCTCTGTCTATCTCTGTCTCTGCATATATACACACACATGCACACTCACATCATGAGTGTGCCTATCTATATCTCTCTGTTTCTATGTCTTAACCGTTAAAAGAAAAAAACAGTTAGATTATAGCTTAGTAATAAAGTCTTGTACAGACTGCACAAAACACAGTACTACAGAAGAGAAGAAATGAAACATATGTATGATGGAAACACACATTCACAATTCAGGCAGTCATGTGGAATGTTGCTATCTTAATCTTATCAATATCTATGGTAGCTAAACATATTTTCTACACCTTTGGTGTTAGCTAAAACTGAAAAGATAAAATAAAATACAGAGTCACAGATTGTCAGGAAACGGTGACACCATTAAGACATCATGTACATGAGTGCATGTATATACTAATTTAACTCCACAATGAATATACAAGAAAGTGAAAAATACCATTAATTTCATAGTACCTTCAATTTACCCACCTGCTTTTGGCATTTTTCTGATTGCCATAAGGAAAATATAGATACATGATGAGATAAATTATTTGGCCATAGTGGCATTGACTTATAAGCCAATGGCATGTCTTTTAATGGTTTTTTTGTCACTCTTTCCTTGTAATCTTCAGGTACCTAGTGATGCCCAGCCTTACCTTCCCCCAGTTTCTAACATGAACCACTCAGAAAAATTTGGAGAAAGAGGCACTAGCAAGCCTTCCTTCTATCAATCAGGGAGTAATAGCACTGCTGTCTTGTAGGAAGCACTCTGTGGAGAAAATTGGTTTCTATGACTCTAAAATTGAGTTGCCTGTAAATATGCCAATGACTAGCTGAGTCACAGCAAATTTTCTTTACAAATGCAGTATCTTTTAAAGATATTTAACTGTGGGAATTCTATCGACTTTTTAACATGGCTCTGGATAATCAACATTTTATTGTTTCTGACTATTTTTCTAGAAATCTATATGCATATGCATGCATAATGTGCCAAGGCCATAAGGTAAACTCTTTTTTCCACCCAATTTCTTTGGGCAAATATCAACTTTGACTTTTTTCTAGTAATCTCCTTAAACCTCACTTTTCATTTATTTGCTCTCAGGTAATTTCCTTTATCCTCCAAACCTCCAGTCTTGTTTCAGTCTTTCCCATTTATATAACTTCTTGGTATTTTATAACTTCACGTGTAGCCTTACTTTTGCCTGCACTGTGACTTACCTCTTGTCCTGAACACAAAGCAGCATTAATCTCCAGGCTCCTTGGGGCCATAACTACTTCCCCAAACAGAGATTGCAAAAGTTTCATTACACTTCGACCTTGCATTAGCAAGTATCTGAATGATGATACGGCATAGGTCATGAATCAAAGAAAAAAAAATTCTATGATCCACAGTAATGGAAATAACCATGTAAAACCATTCACTAGTTGATAAGCAGGAAGCCCCTTATTACTGTTTTCTAGACCTCTTCTACCTGGCATACTGGAATCCTATATCTAAATTTTCATTTACTAATGTTATGAGAATATCTCATTCTATATTAGATACTTATTGGAAGAAGTTAGCATCAGTGGTTTCCAAATCCGGTTAGAAGACTCCAGGATGCAGCCATATTGGACAACCAGTGCTCTAGAGAACTGTGAATGTGTCATTAAACAAACAAACAAAATCAAGGTATTTGAGAGGAAGGCTGTGTTCATTGGTAATTAGTCTAGATCATTTAGGTAGGGTTGTAAATTTCCACTTGCATTGGCTGAAGGACTATGACATGAAATTCCAAATATTCCTTGTTTCATTATATAACTTACCAAGATCTTGAGATGTAAGAAGAAACACATAGCCAGGCCTAGGTGGTGCATGCCTTCAATCTCAGTCCTTGAGAGGCAGAGGCAGGTAGATTTCCATGAGTTTGAGGTCAGCTTGTTTCACAAAGTGGTTCCCCAGACAGCCGAGATTGTTACACAGAGAAGCCCTCTCTGGAAAACAAAGAAGAAGAAACACATGTATTTGGTCTCTGTCCTTGCCTCTGGACAGAGAGATTCTTAAGACATTTGTAAATGGAAGCATTAGGAGAATCTTTTATGCTAGTATTTGGTTTCTGACACAGAGCTCTTAAGACCTCTGTCATTTCCCCAGTGGCAGATACTGCTGGCAGAGAGCTTCTAAATCCCTGGGAATTTCCAAGGTGGTAAGAAATCTTGTAACAAGGTGACTCTTGATAGGCTCCCAGATAGCCTTAAGATGGGAGCTGATAGCAACTCATGGTATCAGAGGGCAGTAACTTTCAGTGAAGACCCTAACATTTCAGGAGGGGAGAAAGACTGAAGAGTCACTCAATAACTACAGGCAATAATTTAATCAATCATGTCTACTTAATGATGCCTCTAAACAAACTCCAAAAGACAGTGTTTGAATAGCTTTGTGATAGCTGTAGGCATGGAGAAGAACTCATGGTTGCAGGGAGCACAGCTCTGTGAACTTCGGTATGTCTTGCCCTGTACATGTCTTCGAATAGGCTGTTCATTTATATCCTCTGTAATACTTTTTTAAAAATATATAAATGTAAATGCTTCTCCAAGTTCAATAGGCAATTCTAGCAAATAAACCAGACCAGCTGGTTAGTCAGCTATGTTAACTTCCTGTTTATAACCAACTTGTTAGAGACCGTGGGTGGGCAACTGACATACAAAGTGGAGATATGTGATCAAATACTCTCTCTGTGGTGTTTTATGTTATCTCTGGGTAGATAGTGCTAGTACTGAACTGAATTACAGGATACCCAACTGGTGCCTACTGGATATTGCTTAGTTTATAGGAAAACCTCACATGCATGCACATTCACAGAGACACAAACACACAGATATATACACAAAGAGACAAGCACACACATTGATGATATAAAATTTATGCTGTATGGACTGTGAGTATAGGCAAAATTAATTTTCAGTAAGAATTTTAAAGTGGATATTAGGAATCCCAACACACTGGAATGCATTACAGACAAAATGATCAAGACTAAGATAGAGTGTACAACATTTATATTTAGGATTCAACTTAGAGAAAGTATTGTATGTTTGTTTATGCTTCACCAAACCACTGTCACAGCAGTGAGTCCATACACATCACTACTGCAAATCCTACCTCATTTCAAGCTTGCTAAGGGTACCTATCACTAGATTTCATATCTGGCCCCTGAAAATTCTCACAGAAGATAAATGAAGAAGTGAAAGACTTCTAAACACCCACAGAATTCTATTTTATTCAGGACATCCATTCAATCAACCAGGCTCTGTGTCTTTGACATTCTGATAACAGAAAACAATTCCTTTCTTTTGCAGGCTCCCTGGCATATCACTACCCACTTTTTCATGTCACGTCCACTTCAATTTCAATTTTACCCTAGGACACAAGCACCTCAATATGGTCAGTTCAGCAGCATATCAATGCTGGGAAATTTAACAGCTTATGAAAGAGAGCTGGATGAAAAGGATTCCTAAATGCTTTTCAGCGCATCCATGCATCATCTGCTTTCAGTGGAGTGATATTTTAGAATCACCCACTCGAGTTGACACAGATTCTGAATGGAGAGGTCTGACCCTCATATGATGATAAGTTCCAATGCCATTAGTCTCTTTAATGCAGGCTTAGCATTGATGAAAGTACTTCTGTTGCTGCCTGGCATGGACAGATAGAAGAATGTTTTCCCTGCAAAATAGCAGAAACCATTTTAAAGCTTTAACTCAATAGTTAACAAAGCCCAGGAATGAATGTATATACATATATATATATATATATATATATATATATATATATATATATATGCTACACTATGCTGGCTTCTCATAAAACTACAAAGATATGAGACTTACTGCGGAGTTACAGAGACATAAGTAATACAGTCACTTGTGTGTATGTGTGAAGATTAAAAGAGAATAGAGACAAATTAAGTTACTCTGCAAATTGTATAGCCCTTAGTGAAGCACCAAAGTTCTCTCATTTTTTCATGACTTACTGAAATGTATTTAAAGACACTGATAGCAAATATTACTCAGAGAAAAGATTCAAACAAAACGTCCTTTCTTTAAAAATAGGAAATTTGCTTCAAATTTATTTCCCTCTGGGTGCTAACAGATATTTGGAGTCTCAGTGCTGTTGGTATTGAATTACTTTACCTTGAATGAGCTAAATGTTATTTTTAAATTCACACAAGCACACATACATATCTCTTCAAATAATATGAAGTAACATACTATAGAAACATGAGTTTAATGGAACAAAATAAACAAAAGACTCTGCAAAAAATAAATGATTACATCTGTTTGAAAAAAAAGGATTTTTATGTCTTTTGGCTCTGAGAAAAGAGAGCTATCATGGTACTACTAAAAGATAAATTAAATGATCCTTGACTGTTCTACTATACATATAAATGTATAAATAGCACATAGATTAGAAAGAAAATATATGTTGCAATAAACAGATGAAGTTTTTGCCTCTGCTTTAGCTATTTGAACGTTTGTCTTTTATTTATAGTTAAGATCCTTGAAGTACAATGTCAACAATCTTTTTCTAAACTTCTTAAATTCAGTTGAAGAGTAGAATATAAATAAGTACATAGATACATGCACAAAACTATTCTCTTGATTTTTTAAATATGGAAACATAACCTGGAAAAGAGAACTTGGGATAAACTCAACATATAGAAAGAATAAAATTGAAAATATGCATTATTCATTCTAATTTTCTTTCTTTTTGTTCTTTTTTTTTCTCGATGGCCATTAAGTTGCTATACAGATATGGTGGCTGAAGGAGAATGGCCTTCATAGGCTCATATATTTGAAGGCTTGGTCCCCGGTTAGTGGAAGTGTTTATGATATATTGGGCAGTGTGGCCTTATTAAGGAAGGTATGGCCTCTTTGAAAGATTTGTTACTGGGAATAAACTTTGAGATCCACCCAGGCTCCTCTTTCTCTCTCTCTCTCTCTCTCTCTCTCTCTCTCTCTCTCTCTCTCTGTGGGCTGTTGCTCCTGTTGCTGCTGCTGCTACCTGTGAATCAGGATGTAAAGCTCTCAGTTACTGCTCCAGTGCCTTGCTGCCCTATCACCATGCTGCCCTATCATCATGACGTTTATGAACTAACCCCCTAAAGCTATAATCAAGAATACAATTACATGTTTTCCTTTAGAACAGTTGCCATAGTCATATGTCTGTTCATAACAATAGAATAGTGACTAAGATGGCAACCAAGGATAATCTGGAACAGCTGATCTTTCTGCCTCTACCTCCTGAGTGCTGAAATTACAAGCCTGTACCACCATGTCTGCCTTTCTTCTGATTTTTTCACTATATAATTGAGACCCAAGAAAAAGCATTATTTTTCACTCTAGAAACATGTAGAATTAGTGTCTCAACCAAAAATAGTAAATGTCTATACTTCTAAGCCAAAAAAATAAAAACAGTATTTTCATAGAAATCAAAAGACACTGAGAAGGAGATGATCTGATATGCCAAATCCAGGCTGAGGTTAAACAATGTGAGAGTTTGCCTTCTTATTTCAACTCTCACACTGTAAACTGGTGTCTTCACAGAGATATACACCATATCTTTTCACAATTTTCTGCTTTTTGTTGATGATTTTTATTTTGTAAAAGCTTTGGGACAAAGGGAAAATATTGGAAATGCTTTGTTCAGGCATGAGTCATAATGCAATTGAACATGAGTTCAGTATGACTGAATCACCAACATATATTAAATAATTTATCTTGAAACAGAAACACATAGACATGTTATGACTGCTTGATGAGAATGGTGGTGCCAACACAAATAGCTAAGAAGTGATAATTTTGCTCCATCTGAGTGGAAATTGTGGATAGGCATGGAACAGTTTTCTTGACATTGATGGCCCTTGTGTCCCAAGGCTCAAAAGCTGAGCTAACCAACACTTATTTATTGTTCACTCCTTTGGTGGCTCCAAGCTCTCAGAGCCTTAGGCTTGCTCAAGGTACTCAAGACAGATGACTGATTTTGAGGCTTTAAAGTACCTAAACCTAATATTATATTTAAAGCTCCTGATCTCTTTATGGTAGACCTCTCAGCTCTTAATGCTCTCCTAGGAGCTAGGCCTTCAGTCCTCAGTCTTGCCTCATGCCTGAGGCTCTTGCAGCCTCTCCTCTTCAATGGTCACAGCATCTTTCAGTTTCTGCCATCAGCCATTGTTAGGAACTCTTCTGTTACATGCCACTATACAGATAAGTGCTTCTCTGATAAGAGAGTGCAGAACTCTGCTGCTGTGTCCTCCCTGCCAGGAGTACTGTTACAGCCAGGACTGGAAACCCTAGAGTCTACTCTACTCTGAGAATGCAGCCCATTCTGTTCTCCATGTGAGAAAGTCTACAGGGAAGCAGAGGTACCATTAAGCTGAAGCTTTTATGAGCCTGGTTTTTCAATATTGGGGCAGAGGAGTATACACAGGAGAGGAACTCTCCAAACTAAACAAAAAGTGGTGTTTTACAGCTTCCTAATTAGGTAGGGGAAGAATATATATACAGCATGCTTGCACTTAGCTTCTACCTCCATTAATCACAGGTTTTGCATGAAGGCCATGCATATGTCTCTAATAAAGGATAACTGCAAGCTCTTTGCTGAGTCATTGAGTAGGTGAATCACCCCAAATCCCCAAGTTAAGAACAGATACAGGGTAGCCAAGGCTGTTTAGCATTCCCAAAGGTTTGTCTCATCCAAAGTGGAATTTTCCAAAATAGGCATAAAATACCCATACCCAGAGTAATCATGACTGGAGTGAGGTCTCTTGGAGCATGAATCACAGTTTCAGTAGCATTCTGGTCTTAGTTGACCTTGTGACTAGAGCAGTGCTTCCTCAAAGTGACATATGGTGCTCAAGACAGTGAAACAATGATGAAGGATCTGTTTGCTCCACAGCTTACTTCCCAATGCACTGAGGACAGTGTCTGTCATTATCAAATTGCTGCAGTCCCAAAAGCTTAACTTGATTCAAAGACAAAGTAAAGACTAAAAAAAAAACTTTGTAATATTGAAACCTGTCAATTTTAACATTGCTAATATAACTTAAGAGTGCTAAACTCTTAACCAAATACACTTTGGAAGAGTTGGCCACTTCTAATCTCTTTAAATTGTGCTTCTTACAGGTGATAAGAGGTCACTATTTGTTTAATTAGTGTTTGTTATGACTTAAAGAGTTTAATTACTGCAAGTAACGAGAATAAAGAGCATAACCCTGTCTTAAATACACTCTATTTGGAAAAGTTAGTAAATAAGTGTTTTATAAAGTACACAAACACTAAAGAAATAAGTATTAAATGTCAAACATTGAATGTCAAATATTAAACCCTATGTAGAGAATTAAGTGGAAAAGAGAAAGATGGAGACTGAGAAAAAATGTGAATGCATTGAAATGATGTGGCCAGAAAAATCCTTGTAGATATGATAACTCTCCCATGCTGAGATCAAAATACCTAAAAGAAGCCAGTTCTTTTTCTTTTAATGTAGAAATAAGTTGGGCATGGTGGTGCATGTGCAGATTTAATCCCAGAACTCAGGAGGCAGAGACAGGTGGTTCTGTTGGAGTTTAAAGCCAGCCTGATCTATTTAGAAAGTTCCAGAATACAGCTAGTGCTACAAAGAAAGACCCTGTCTCAAAAAATAAATAAATGAAAACAGAAGCTTCTCAGTTTCAGGAGATCCCATTTACTAATTGTGCATCTCAGTGTCTGTGCTACTGGTGTTATACTCAGGGAGTGGTCTCCTGTATCATTTCATTCAAGGGTACCACCTAACTTCTCTAAGAGGTTCAGTGTGGCTGGATTGATGTTGAGGTCTTTGATCCATTTGAACTTAAATCTTGTGCATGGCGATAGATATGGGATCTATCTGCAGTCATCTATACACCAGCATCATTTGTTGAAGATGCTTTCTTTTTTCCATTTTATAATTTCAGCTTCTTTGTCAAAAATCAGGTGTTTGTAGGTGTGTGGTTCCATATCAGGGTTTTCAATTCAATTCCATTGGTCTACCTGTCTATTTTTCTGCCAATACTAAGCTGATTTCAGGACTATAGCTCTATAACAGAGCTTGAAATAAGGGATAGTGATGCCTCTTTCCATTCCTTTATTGTACAGGATTGTTTTGGCTATCTTGGGTCTTTTGTTTTTCCAAATAAAGTTGAGTACTGTTCTTTCAAGTTCTGTGAAGAATTGTGCTGGGATTTTGATGGGGATTGCATTGAATCTGAAGATTGCTTTTGGCAAGATTGCCATTTTTACAATGTTGATCCTACCTATCCAAGAGTATGGGAGATCTTTCCATTTTCTGGTATCTTCTTTTATTTTTTTTCCTATAAGGCAAAGGACACAGTCAACAAGACAAAATGGCATCTCACAGAATGAGAAAAAATATTCATCAACCCCACATCAGATAGAGGGCTGATTTCCAAAATATACAAAGAACTCAAGAAGCTAGTCACCCAAACATCAATAATCCAATTAAAAAGTGGGGTACAGAACTAAATAAAGAATTCTCAATAGAGGGGTCTATAATGTCTGAAAGATACTTAAGAAAGAGCTCAACATCCATAGCCATCAGGGAAATGCAAATAAAAACAACACTGAGATACCATCTTGCTCCTGTCAGAATGGCTTAAATCAAAAACACCAAAGACAGTTTACACTGGAAAGGATGTGGAGAAAGGAGAACACTCTTCAACTGCTGGTGGTAGTGCAAACTAGTATAGCCACTTTGGAAATCAGTATGGAGGTTCCTCAAAAAAATGGGAATCAGTCTACCTCAAGACCCAGCAATTCCACTCTTAGGTATATACCTGAAAGATGCGCATTCATACAACAAGATCATCTGTTCAACTATGTTCATAGCTATAGTAAGAAATTACCAGTACGGATTCAGGTAGAAATATAAGGGTATTTAATAGGGAAAAACCTTACTTACAGAGCGGACCAGCCAGCCGGTGGTAGTCTGTACAGCAAGACGCAAAGAGAAACCGAAACCGAAAACGCAGTCCCCCTACTCACTCTGACCACGCCCTCACTAGCTCTCAGGTACTCTTGTAGCCAGCCCCTAAGAAGGCGTGGCTACAGCTTCCCCTACAATTCCCCTTTTAGTCTAAAAGAGGATTAAAACTTGTCATAAACAATAGGAAGCTATTCCTAACTAGGTATATACACTATCCTAAGTGACAACAATGGGGAAAGGGGGCGTAGCATTTTCCAAGTTACTTCCTGCTGAAATGGGACGATGATAGTCATGTGGGGTCCTGTAGAAAGAAAATGTTAGTATCCAGTCCATGTTAGATGGGATTCACTTGATTGAAGATCTCGCTTGAAATCCTCAACTTGATTGAAGTCAGTACCCGAACCTCTGGCCAGAGTGTCAGTTGAAATGGAGCAAGTTGGATCCAGTGCAGTCGAGGAGATGTGGCCCATTTTCTTTCCAGGGTGTCCAGGGATTGCTGTCAGGCAGGTCTTCATTGGCTGTGTGGGACTCAAACATAAACAGTTAGCAGAGAAATGTTTGCTTGTGTATGTACACATGCTAGGGAATGCAACCATGAGAGCATAACAATTATGAAAGGGTGTACACCTTGAGAGAAAGATCCAAGAAAAGACAAAGACAGTCCCCAAATTCTTCTTTTATTCTGTATTACATCAATTGGCTTCTTGATACAACACAGAAACACTAAAGCTTAGTTAAATAATGTGCTTGGATTTTAGAGGAGGAAAGCCAAATCCACCTCTAAGTCCAGCATTGGTTTAATTGAATAGGGACTAGGAAATAAAGAGAAATAGAGTTTTTTGAGAGACAGCTGTAAAGTTTACCGTATGGCACATTCCTTCTATTTGATGGTTATAGCTACCTTTTCTTCTTAAGTATCTACCCATGCAGTGTCTTTTGCCTTCTGAAGATGAGTTTTCCTGTGAAGATAAAAGCAAAACACTTCCCTTTCCTTTGGGAGGTTTCTATTTAGTTTATAAGATATACCTTAGTAGAATACCTGTCATTTGTCCTCGTTGAGAGGTTTTTCCTTTTCCAGTCGAATCTTGATCAACTTTGATGGTATCCAAAGTTTTTCTTCTCCTGTAGAAACCAATGCAAAACCCCTACCCCAACGTAATACATGTCCTGGTTTCCATGCAGAGGTTAGTACATCTTTGAAGTATACTGGCTGATTGAGTTCAGCAGTTTTTTCCGTAGTCCAGTGTCTTTCTGCAGCTGTTTGTCCTTTTTCATTGGCATTAAGAAAGTTTAGTGTTAATAAAGCATTATGCAACCTATGTTTGGGGGGTTTAGTCTTCCAAGCTTGTTTGTTGAGCATCTCCTTAAGTGTTCTATTAGATCTCTCAACCACTGCTTGTCCTGTAGGATTGTGTGGTATACCAGTAACATGCTTTATGTTATAATATTTGAAAAATTGTTCCAATTTCGTAGAGACATATGCTGGAGCATTGTCAGTTTTTATTTGTGCAGGTATACCCATAACTGCCATCACCTCTAGCAGGTGTATAATAACAGAATCAGCTTTTTCAGAGTTAAGAGCAGTAGCCCATTGGAACCCTGAGAATGTGTCTATGGTATGATGCACATATTTCAAATTTCCAAACTCTGCAAAGTGAAAGACATCCATCTGCCAAACCTCATTTCTCCGAATGCCCTTAGGATTACAACCTGCTGGCAATGGAGTTTGATTATAAAAGGAACAAGTAGGACAGTTTTTCACTATCTCCTTGGCTTGTTGCCAAGTGATAGAGAAGTCCTTTTTCAAACCTTTGCTATTTACATGATGTTTCTTATGAAATTCTGAGGCTTCTAGCACACTTCCAATTAATAAACGATCAATCTCATCATTGCCTTGTGCTAGTGGGCCAGGCAGACCCGTATGGGATCTGATATGTGTAATATACATAGGATTACTTCTGTTTCTGATAGTTTCCTGTAATTGTAAAAACAGAGAAGTTAATTCTGTATTATCAGGAACAAATTCTGCAGTCTCAATATGTAACACGACTCTCTCTGCATACTGAGAATCAGTAACT
The DNA here is from genome assembly GCF_003668045.3 of Cricetulus griseus. NCBI lineage: Eukaryota > Metazoa > Chordata > Mammalia > Rodentia > Cricetidae > Cricetulus > Cricetulus griseus. Next base: position 82,778,074 of record NW_023276806.1, read on the forward strand.
ATATTAAGAGGTTCTGTAAAATCCCCTAATAATTTCTGAAGAGAATTAAGAGTTTGATACCGATCTCTCCTAATTTGTACCTTTTGAGGTCTGATTCTCTGTAAGTCTATCTTGTAACCTAAATAGTTAATAGAATTTCCTCTTTGTATCTTTTCTGGTGCAATCTGTAATCCCCAACGAGGCAGAACTTCCTTCACCATTTCAAACATACGTTCCAAAGTTTCCTTATTAGAATCTGATAAAAGAATATCATCCATGTAATGATAAACAAGAGATTGTGGAAATTTCTTACGAATTATTCCCAAAGGTTGCTGTACAAAGTGTTGACACAAAGTAGGGCTATTTAGCATTCCTTGTGGCAAAACCCTCCATTGATATCTCCTAACTGGCTGTGAATTATTAAGAGTTGGTACAGTAAATGCAAATTTTTCTCTATCTTTTTCCTGTAACGGTATTGTGAAAAAACAGTCCTTTAGATACTAACTTTTCTAAAGCCTCTAGCTTCTCAGAGGTCATAGGCCATTGTAAGCCACTTCAATGGCAGGGCCTTTGGCTCCTCTGAAGGTCCATCATTTGTACCTAGTTTCTGTACAGCGTGGATGGTTGGTAACCGTTTTCCATAGCGTCTTACCAGATCTTATCTGACACTGGAGGAATATTAATCTGAGTATTCCATTGCTGTAAGAGATCACGACCCCAGAGATTTATAGCTATATCTGCCACGTATGGTTTCAGTATCCCTTTCTGTCCTTCCGGTCCAATGCAGACCACTGAGTTAACACTCTGTCGAACTCTAGATAGAGTTCCAATTCCTAAAAATTGTACATTTGCCTCTCTAAGAGGCCATTTCTGAGGCCAAGACTTTTGAGTAATAATAGTTACATCCGCCCCAGTGTCCACTAAGCCAGAAATAACTTTATTATTAATTTTAACTTTTAACTGAGGCCTTTTATCATTAATAGAAGCTTGCCAAAATATGCGTTTCTCATTTTGTCCATTCACACTTGATTCTTCATCACTATTCAAACTACCATCTAGAGCAATATCTTTTTTCACAATATGCAAAGAACTGTCTATTGTTCCTGTGAGAGATTGTCTTCCACTGCTATTGGAAATGACCTGACCTTTCTCGATGTGGGGGCCTTCTTGAGGCCCCCCTCGGGGTTTCCCGACCTTAAGGGGTTTCCTTGTATGTCCCTGGTCGATCTACATTCATTGGTCCAGTGTCTGCCCTTACCACATCTTCTACACAATCCAGAAGGCAGTGGCCTTCCATATGAGGCATTGTTAGAATTCATTTGTCTACAATTTCTCTTAGTATGTCCCATTTTACCACAGTTGAAACATCTAGGTTCCTGGAGCCTTCGTGGTCTCCAGGGGAAGGCTCTTCCTACCCAAGGTTCTGGTTCATAGTAGTAGTAACCTCTAGCCTCTTGGTATCTATGTTGACCTCTGTAAGGTGCTTCTCCTTGCCAAGCCCTTACATCCTCACCTCTAGAACTTTTAATTTCCTGTTGCCGTTTTAAACCTTTGGAGATGGCTTCTCCTACCCAAGCTCCAGTATCTTGCACATTATAGTCAATGTTGGCTGCATACAAAACCCATTCTTCTAACGGAGCTGATCTGATCTTTAAAGGCAAAAGTATTCTTTTGCATATAGGGTTTGCATTTTCATAAGCTATTGTATATATAATTGATTGTCTTGTTTCTGGATCTGTTACCTGTAATTCTACTGCCCTAGTTAACCTTTGTAAGAAGTCCTGGAACTGTTCTGTAGGTCCCTGTTCTATTCTGGTATAAGCTTCTAGACGTTCTCCTGGCTCACGAACCTTATCCCAGGCATTTAATGCTGCTTTCCTGCAAAGAGACAGTATATCGTCATCATATTCAGCCTGAACCTGTGGGTCAGCATAAATACCCTGACCAAGAAGCTTATCTAGAGGGGCTTCAAAACCTTCCTTTATGCCCTGACGTTCAAGGAGCTTTGCCTCTTCCCTTACCAATGCCTTCCACTGGATTTGGCATGAATTCTCAAGTACAGCTGTTACCAATAGTTCCCAATCTGTGGGTGTCACCCTGTTAAAGGTTGCCCATGAATGTAATAGCTGTTTTACGTATGGGCTATGGAGACCATATGAGACAACTGATTCTTTAATATTCTTAAGATCCTTTGGCTGTATAGGTTGCCATTCATAAGCCATCCGTCCATGAGGGTGTTTCTTAGAAGCTGGCTTTTCTACCATGGTAGCTGGGTACACTAATGGTGTACGAGTAACAACCTTAGAAGAATAGTCACGATACCTGGGTGGAGTAGGTGCCTGGGATTGGAGTGATTCTGCTTCTGAGGCATCCCACTGATCTTTAAGCCTAGCAATGATATCCTTTTGAAAAGTTTCAATCTCCTTAATCATAAAAGATTCCAAGCACGTTAGTGAATCTGTAAATTGCTCTAACTGCTCATCTACACGTTTTTCTAGGTCTTTCATACGATCATCCTTAGACAGCATCTGGATGGCATGGAAACTGCCTTCTAGGTATTGGAGTCTAGATTCCAGGTCATGATTTGCTGATTTTGAGTCCTCAGCAATCGACCGTATGGACCTATGTAATCTGTCAGCCCTGTACTGTAAATTATCTTCCAAACATTCAAATCTAGACTCAAATTTCTGATCTGTTACCTTGGATGCTTCAATAACTGATTGAATGGCATTGTCCAATTCTTCAACCCTATGCTGGGTATTTTGCACCGTTGCGTCTAGTTGATGAGTAACATTGCCTATCTGAGTTTCTAGCTGGCTACAGATATTCTTTAGCTGGTCATGGTCTTCTGACAGCCTAGCCTCTAAGGCCTCAGACATGGAGGATCTCTCTGTGTTTATCTTATCATAAATACGCTGTATCTCATCAGACAGCTCTGTCTTTAGTGTATTGGACACAGAGCCAAGCTTATCATCCAATTTCTGTTCCACTTGCTGCACAATTGTGGTCTGACCTAATCTGTTTTCCAAAACCTCATTGCGTAAAGCTGTTATTTCCTGCAAGCAGGTGGTGAGGTTATTTCTGTCCCTGTTCCTGAGTCCTCTGGCTAGTAATACTATTTGTACCAGCAAGCTGACTGCCATGACAGCATATAGGCCAATAATTGGCAAATTAGCATCCTCCTCAAACAGTGAATTCACGTAATAAGCAAAAACATTACCAATTTCAGCAAATGATAAATATTCCGCCATGATTTTACCTGATTTCTACTCCAGATGCAGTAAATATATTTGACCAGCAGGTAGCACAGGCGTTCAGTTATTCCGAGGCGTTTGGCAGCAGTCGGTCAGCAGTGGAGAGAGGTCACAAAAGCGGCTGCGCTTATCTTAGAGAGTATACGGCCTTGCGGCTACAACCACTGAAACAGATTCGGGCTTTTCCGCAGGCCAGGGGAAGCCACAGCTGAAAGCGGAGGCCTACCTGGACTCTAGGCAGCTAGAAACTGTCTCTGAGCTGGGTGGATGGACTCTAGCAGTGGGTCGGCTGCTAGCCGGGAACGCCTGTGGAGAGTGGGTGCTTTCCCGGCCTAGGCGGCGGGCCCGATGGAACCCACAGCCTGTCCCAAATGGGGTGTGGGTTTCCAATATCCCGCTTCTGACACCAGATATAGTAAGAAATTACCAGTACGGAGTCAGGTAGAAATATAAGGGTATTTAATAGGGAAAAGCCTTACTTACAGAGCGGACCAGCCAGCCGGTGGTAGTCTGTACAGCAAGACGCAAAGAGAAACCGAAACCGAAAACGCAGTCCCCCTACTCACTCTGACCACGCCCTCACAAGCTCTCAGGTACTCTTGTAGCCAGCCCCTAAGAAGGCGTGGCTACAGCTTCCCCTACACATAGCAGTATTATTTATAACAGCCAGAAACTGGAAGTAAACTGGATGCACCTGAACTGAAGAATGGATAAAAAAAAATGTAGTAACAAAATGGTGTACTACTCAGTGGAAAAAAATCTTGAAATTCCCATGCAAATGGATGGAACTAAAAGAAACCATTATGAGTGAGGTAACCCAGTTACAAAAAAACAAACATGGTATGTACTAACTTATATAGGGAATTGAGACATAGAGCAAAGTATACCAGCCTACAATCCATCCCACCAGAGAAGCTAGGAAACAAGGAAGACCTTAAGAGAGACATACATGGTCCCCTGGAGAAGGGGAAAGGGACAAGATCTCCTGAGATAATTGGGAGCATGTGAGTAGGGGAGAGGGAGTTAGGAGAAAGAGAAGAGTAGAAGGAGAGGAGGACATGAGGGAGCAGGAAGATAGAGTCAGGGGGAAAATACAGGAGAGCAATAAAAGAGACAGCATAATAGAGGGAGCCATTATAGGTTTAAAGAGAAATCTGACACTCGGGAAATGTCCAGAGATCTACAAGGATGAGTCCAACTAACAATCTAAGCAATAGTGGAGAGGCTACCTTAAATGCCCTTCCCTGATAATGAGATTGATGACTAACTTATATGCCATCCTAGGGCCTTCATCCAGTAGCTGATGGAAGCAGAAGCAGACACCCACAGCTAAACAATGAGCTGAACTGCTGGAATCCAGTTGTGGAGATGTTGGAGTGATGATCAGAGGGGACAATTTCAGGCTGGAGAAACCCACAGAAACAGCTAACCTGAACAAGGGGGAACTAATGTACTCCAGACTGACAGCTGAGAAACCAGCATAGGACTTATCCAGATGCCCTGAATGTGGGTGTCAGTGAGGAGACCTGGGCAATCTATGGGGCCTCTGGTAGTGGATCAGTATTTATTCCTAGTATATGAATGGACTTTGGGAGTCCATTACACATTGAAGGATACTCTCTCAGCCTAGATACATGTGACAGGGCTTAGGCCCTACTTCAAGTGATATGACAGACTTTGAAGATTCCCCCTTGAAAAGCCTCATCCTCCCTGGAGAGCAGAAAGGGGATTGGATAAGGTATTGATGGGGGGCAGGGGAAGAAGTGAGGGAGAGTGAACTAGGATTGACCTGTAAAAGAAGCTTGTTTCTAATTTAAATAAAAAATCACCATAAAATTTTTTTAAAAAAATAAAACCAATAATAACAATAACTAGAGAGATGATTAGCAGGGGAGTCCAGACACAGAAAACAACAAACATGAAGATACTAAATCATGGTAAAGTTTAATATTTCCCAGGAACAGAATGGATGTCAGAGTTATAGAAATTAGAAATTAGGAGGAGAGAGGTGAGAGTTTGGAATTGCAGTAATCTTTTAACACATTAAATATAAACAATCTGTGTACTCAATTTTAAAATTTGATAAGCATTTTCTAATGTTCTCTTTAACAGCTGTTCTAAGAATTAATTGTAAATGGGTGATAAAGAAACAAGAAGAGTCAGAAGATGACATAAAAACACCAGATGAGAGACTATTGATAGTATGACAAGAACTGCAAAAGTAGAGGTGTTATACAAGAATGGAATCAACATGCTACAAGCCTGTGAGCTTGGTGGGTTTTTTCTTTTTTTAATAATTTATTTTTTTCATTCCAATATTGTGGTGTTTCTAATGAGACTCCTAAAGATGAGAGCAGGTATGTCTCTGATTCTTTTTTTTTTTTTCTGGGTTTTTGAGACAGGGTTTCTGTGTGACTTTGGAGGCTGTCCTACAACTGGCTCTTGTAGACCACCAGGCTGGTCTTGAACTCACAGAGATCAGCCTGCCTCTGTCTCCTGAGTGCTGGGATTAAAGGCATGCACCACCAATGCCCAACTAATTTCTCTGATTCTTTTGCTTGCTCTTGGGACTCTTTTCCTCCTATCAATTTGCCTTGTCCAGCCTTGATATGAGGGGTTTTTACCTTGTCTTGTTTTATCTGGTTTCATATGTTTGGTTGTTATCTCTTGGCGGGCCTATTCTTTTCTGAAGAAGAAAAGAATGGGAATTGCATCTTGGGGAGAAGGATAGTAGAGAAGAGGTCAGTGGATTGAAGGGAGGGGAAACTGTTGTTGAGGTGTTTTATATGAAAGAAGAATCTATTTTCAAAGAAAAATATGCTGCCAGAATGTATGAAGGGTAAACAAAGGGGAATTTACAGTATATCCCAGCTGGCCTCGGCCATTAGGAGGACTAATATGGGAAAGAATAGAGTTAGATAAAAGAAACTATGGGTTCTGTTGGCAATGTCTAGAATATATAGAAAGCTATAACTCTGGAGTTCAATAATAAAGCTATAGCTAAAAATATAAATTTACGTATTATTGTCAAACAGATGACATTTAAAGCCTGGATATATGATTAACCAGCAAGAGGAACTTGGGATTAAACAATAAAATCTAGGTAGGACAATATGAAGGACAAGCATACGAGAAAAGAAAAGAAAAATATCCACAAATCCTAAATTCAAATGAGAAAGCAACTGTGGCTTAAAAATTAATTTTCCCATAAGTGTGAGATGACTGTTCTAAATTTAGGTGGCTTCCTTGCAAAGGGTGCAGAGAGTGACCATAATGCTGGAGCTATCATAGTTTGATAAACCAGTCATTATTGGTATTTAATAATTTCTTCTGTAGCTATAACCAATTTGTTCTTAGAATTTTATATGGGGATAGTTTTGTAATTTCCTTCAGCTAACAAATATGTCAAACAAATTAGTGTGCTGTTTTTAGGTATAAGTAAATTATTCACTGCCATAGTTGACTGAGACCTTTAATTGTCAGGCTTAAAAAGAAACAAAGCAATGGAGGTCATCTCCAGGATACACAGCCACAGCCCATATGCTGTGTTTGGTCCCCTTACACTTGATATTCTCAATTGTTCTTGGCAGCTGACATTACCTATTTCTAAATTAAGCAATAAAATGCTGAAATATGGCCATAGTTGCAGATGGGCAAGAACAACGAACTTAATAATAATTTTGCTTGCTGTTTATTCCTCTTATTATTATCATTGTACAACAGAACTTAGGGGATTTTTATTCATTTTAAAACATTTTTTGTTATAAACAATGGAGCACTAGGCTTGCTGCCATCCACTGCAGGCACCCCTAGGAGCTTGATAAAGAGGAGTGTAACGCCCTCACATAGCAATATTTTACTTTGCATTGAAACCAAATGTAACTAGCTAACTACCTTTTGAAAAGAAAACACCTCTTACATGTATGCCAGAATCTTTACGTGACCTAGCTCTGCCACCTATCTCCAACCAACACAAACTCAATTTCTGTTTGGAAGTCTTTGTCCTTCACTTTTCTCCTGCATATCAAGAGTCATTGCTAATTCATGCCTCTATTCCCAGCACCCATTATAGTGGCCAGTAATTTGCAGGTCCTCAATAGATGTTGAATCCTTTTGATGTTTAAACTCCTCTGTGTTTTCATGGAAAAAAAGCCTATTATCTCAGTACAATTAATTCATTAAGAATATTTTAGGTTTTTTGTTGTGGTGGTTTAGTTTGGTTTTTGTTTTGTTTTGTTTTTACAGTTAACATATTTGTATAGGACTGTTGACACACAGAACCCAAATTTGGAATAGTAACTATCTCAAATACTTTGTTCAGGAGAAGTTGACAGGCTATGTATGCAGAAAATAGTATCAAAACACTAAATAAGACTTAATAGATAATGGCACTGGCCAGCATATTGGAGCAGTGGATGCCGATGAACCAGCATGGGTTTTTTTTTTGTTTTTTTGTTTTTTTGTTTTGTTTTGTTTTTTTTTTTTTTTTAATTCAGAGGTCTATCAGATCCCCTTGGTTCAGGAAGTCCTAGTGATGGGCTGAGCCTGGCTGCACCCAGCTGGGGTGTCCCAGAGGAGCAAAAATCAAAATGTTTCATGGGAATACCACCATGGCCTTCAAATTAATCCAAGGAATCATTCTTGCAACTAATTCCTGGACCATAGCAGGTGCTTCTATTGCCTCCCAGACAGTGAAAATAGAGATACACCCTTACCTTCAGGGAACCATGGCTGGGGGTGCAGCAGATTGCAGCTTCTGGGAGTGGGTTGTTGCCTCAATAATGCAGAATCTATGAGCTTCTAAATAAGGAATGCATCTCTGTTGCAGGGGCCTCCAAACTTCTTGCTAACATGGTCTATCATTACAAAATCATGTGCTGTCCGTAGGCACCATGATCCGCAGCTGCAATAAGAGAGAGAGCCTCTTATTGCAGCTCCACTATGTAGTCGGTGAGAGGAAAAGCATCTCTGGAACCATCTTCTTTGTGGGTTTTGGCTCCATGTATATTTATAGAGTCGTGGATCAAGGCTAATCCTATGACCTAGAAGTGGAGGAGACTTATGATCTGGCCCACTGAGATATCTACCAAGCCACCTACAGAGATGTCTACTCCTGAGGTGAACTCAACCTCTACCATGTGTGGGAAGATGGCTGAATATGTGTCTCCAGTGACAGTGTAGCTGATTTACACAAGTATAGTGCATCTGTCCTCTGAAAGAAGGTATACATGTCTGTTTGCACCTGTTTGGGTGGCTGTCATTGGTTATAATAAATAATAGCACCCTGTTCCATAGTGAAGTTCACAATTATTTCAATATCTATTGTAAAATTCTGAAACATTGGTGTGTGTTAGCAATTAATGAGCTCCTGATACATTATCCAGTTGTTTGACTCTCTTAGATACTAAAATTACACACTTGTCAATCTTAAAAAAAAATCAAATAAATATTTTGTAAGAGCTAAACACATAGAACACTAAAATCCTCAAGGTAATTCAAATGAAAAAGAAAATTAACATATGCTAGAGTCATAGTTTCTTAGAAGATACAGAATTTAAACTCAATCTGAAAAGTAGAAAGATTGTTCTAGAATAAAAGATATGACCAAAGGTCCAGAGTTGAGAATTGCAGCAATCTTCATGAACTATGATGAGAGAAATTCATTGAAGTAAGAGGTCAATGCCAAACTAAAATGGAACAAGGAAATGTTAAAGACAAGGTAAAGTCTTGTTTTGTAAAATCAACGTTATTGTTTTCATATCAAAATTCAGAATTTCTTTTAAAACAATGTAAAGTAACTGGATAATTAAGCATACAGGAAAAAATAAGATGGATGTACATTAGTTACTTTTCTCATTCTTGTGATAAAATGCTATTTGAAAGTTACAATCTTTCCATCATGGAGAAAAGTTAGGCAGGGTGATGTGCTCACACTCAGTCCAGTCTCAGGAAGTAGGACTTACTCAGTCCCGGACTCCAGCCCATGGAATGGTACTGGCCATGTTTAGGGCAGTTCCTTCCCCCTCAATCAACCTAATTCAGAAAATCTCTCTCACACACACACACCCAGAGGTCTATCTTCCAGGTGATTCTGGATCCTGTCAAGTTGACAATGTTACAACTATGGCTTGTCAAGAAAGGACATGCTGCTGATGGCCCAGTGAGTCTAGTGAGTCTAGTAAGGTTGTTGTTAATGTAAGATAGAAAATAGAAATGCCTGTGAAAATTAGAGCATGTTGGTGGGATAAGTATGGACAATGGAGAACATACCAAAGTCTTGAGTTTTTCAATCAGGAGATTGAAAGCAATAGCAATATTATTGACAGACATAAGGATAAAGAGATGGGTGAAACAGGAGATCTTTGCAGAAAGCAAAGAGGTGGTATGGACTGACAGACTAAGATGCTATTAAGTCACTCGGTACTAAGTAAGCAGAGGTGTAGCAGAAATTTCCAGTCTTCAATGGAAGCATAACTTTCTTTTTGTTTTTGTTTTTTACTGCACAATTCCAGTAGTGAGTTTGATATAATTTAGCAGCTTGGTGAGGCTATTTCTTAGTCCTTACCTTACCTTACATTTGCTAAGAAATTTATCTCTCGCAAATTATTCCCCTCATGGTTATTGTCTGAATCATGATCCTCAAAGGAAATATAACCTCAACCAGGTATGTGTAGCTGGAATTTATTTCCAGTCTGGTCCTATAGACTATTAGCCCCAAATAAACACACAAAGACTTATATTAACTTATAAACTGTTTGGTCAATGGCACAAGCTTCCTATTGGCTAGCTCTCTCTTAACTATTAGCTCATTTCTCTTAAACTATTTATTGCCTCAAGGCTGTGGCTTACCCATAATCCAGCATGTTACTCCTCTGGCAACTACGTAGCTTCTCTCTCAGAGTTTCTCTATTTTCTCACCCCTGAATTCTTCCCATCTCATAGCCCCACCTAAACCTCCTGGGTGGCTGTTGGATAATCAGTGTTTTATTCATCAACCAATAAGACACACACACACACACACACACACAAAGACCCTCTGTCTCTTCAAGCTGATAAAGGTCTGAACCATAATTATAATACCCTTCCAGGTCTGAACCATAATTATAATACCCTTCCATGTCAGTTCAAAGACCTGAGTCAGATGTTGTAAAGAATCTCAATATTATCAGTATCATCTAAAATTTGTCCAATTTCTGGTTTGTTTGGAGGCTTATACGCATGGATTGGGCCATGGAGACCATGTTATCCATAAAAAGGATAATCATTTCTTACCATACATAATAGTTTAGAGGGAGAAGTAGGGCTTCTTTATAGGTGGGTGTCTCCTCCACATGGTGTCTTACAAGAGACTATTTAGTCATCAATGAGGCATCAACTCAGAAACACAGATTATTCTGTTTCCTCGAGGTGTAAAAAGGCTCAACCACATGGGATTCTATTACATTTCCTTTCCTCTGGCAAAACAGATCTAGTTATAGCACAGAATTAGAATTTAAGTTACCACTCAAGGGACATGTTTCTCTGTCACCCATATTATATTAGGGCCATACTGAATAGCAAAAGAAAACAACTCAATTCTTAATTAGTTCTTCTGGATGCAACTAAGTAGATATCCAATGAAGAGAAAGCTTGGGTTCTTGTCTATAGGTGGAGAAAAACCCACACACAATTGGGTACCTCTAACTACTATGTCTAAATATTAGGCATGGGATGAACACTTCTTAGCCTCATCTCAGATGGTTCAGTATAAGAATTATATAGTGACAATGTCCTCACACCTCTGTGGTATACTGCTTTTTGTGATCCCTTCTCTTCCAAATCTGGATTGTCTTCGGGGATATCAGTAGTTCAATTCCAAGATGGGCTGTAAAATCATAAAGTGTCCTCTGAAAACTGTGATTCCTTTTTACAAGTTATATATACCATGTGTTGGAGAGTCCTATGGACCTGCCACTTATGTGCCATCTGGTTCTGATAATAGGGAAGATGACAGAGAATGAAGACACCAGTTACAAGATACTATAAATTTCTACTTCGACATTGGGCATGGGGAGGGGGTTTCTAAAATTTATATAGACTTTTCAAGATATATAAAGAGAAGACAGGAAAAGATTTCTCATATCTGATTCTTTTACAGGAGTGGGGAGTGGCTTTACATACTATCATGGAACAGCAGCTTTCAAGTTACCTGGATAGCTTGACTAACCAATCCCATGTCTTGTTGATTCGTCCCACAGTTCCCACCTCCATGCTTTAACCCTCAGAGAACTGCAAAGCTGCTAAAAATTTTACAGCCACACCCACAGTGACCTACTTCTATCAGCAGGGTGCCACCTTCCAAGGACTCCAAGGTCTCTAATATAGTCCCATTGGCTGAGAATTACGCATTCAAATATGACTTTGTGGGGGAAATAGTAGATTCAAACAATAATATCAAAGACCATTATTTTCATTGCTCAACAGAAGTATTTATCATAGTTTTATATGTACATAGAACTCTGCAAAGAGGTCAGTAGCTGCAAAACATCCAGTGTTAGCTGCAGCAACTCAGAGAATGCCAGGCTTTTTTTCTCATCTATTAAATGGAAATTTCAAATCACATAATCTAAAAAATTCTTTCTGATTCCAACTTCAAACTATTGAAGCCACAGTACCACAATTTACCAAAAGAGAAAGGAAGGAAGGAAGGAAGGAAGGAAGGAAGGAAGGAAGGAAGGAAGGGAGGGAGGGAAGAAGGAAGGAGAAGGGAAGGAAAGGATGGAAAGGGAAGGGGAGGAAGGAGAGGGCAAGGGAGAGGAGATGAAGGAAAGAGAGGAGAGAAGAGGAGAGGAAAGAAGGAAAGGAAATGAAAAAGGAAAGGAAAGGAAAGGAAAAGAAAAGAAAGGAAAGGAAAGGAAAGGAAGAAACTGGGTATAAAAGAGCAAGGGCACAGAGGAAAGAAAGTTGAGAGGTTCTTTGTTCTGAGAGCCACTTGTCAGGTCAGGTCAGGCTGCCTCCCTGGCATCAATTTGACTTGTTAAGTAAGCATTTCCTGTGTCTGTGATGACTGTTTAAGGGAATTAAAGGGCAGCTTCATCTTGTAAAAGCAGAAGCAGAGAAGATTCTAATGGAAATTATGACAACAACCACATTTGAACACATTTACTTTAACTTTTTTGTCCATTTACTCTTTTCTTTTTTATTAAAAATATTTTTGTGGCCCTCCATCCTCTGCTTGAGGTGAGTGTTGGCTCTGCCCCTGCCCCAACCCCCACCATAACCCCCTCCTCAGATCTTTCTGGGCCTGCTCCTGGCATTGAGTGGACCCGCCCAGACAGGGAGGACTTCCCTGAGTCTTAAAACACCTCACTCTTGCTTCCCCCTCCACCTTCCAAACTGTGCTTCAGTGAAGAGAATACCAGGAGAAGCCAGACCATCCAGAGTTGCAGACACTGAAGACTTGGCCCATGTATGCCACGGGGAGACAAGAAGAGATAGAAAGACCCCACCAACACCTACTGTTAGAAGAGATGGGAAGATGACAGAATAAGAACACACTCAACAACTGAAAGACCAATATGACACCACCAGAATCTAGGGACTCCAAATGAGCAAGACCTAAAAAGCCAAACACAGAGGAAGAGAAAGAGACAGACCTTAAAATCTAATTTATGAAGATGATAGACACTCTTAAAAGGGAAAATCCTTTGAAGAAATAGAAGAAAAACAAACAAAAATATGAAATGGAGGAAAAGACAAACCAAAAATTCAAGAAATAAATAAATCTCTTAAAGAATCTAAAGAAAGCTGAGAAAAAACATCCAAACAAGTGAAGAAAACAATTGAAACAGTTCAAGGCTTGAAAGCTGAAATAGAAAAAATAAAAAAGACAGAATGATGGGATGCTGGAAATAGAAGGGTTGGATAAATGATCAGGAACTAAAGATGTAAGTATAACCAATATAATACAAGAGATGGAAGAGAGAATCTCAAGTTTTGAAGACTCACTAGACAATATACAGTCACTGACCAAAGAAAATCTCACGTCCAACAAATCCCTAACACAAAATATCCAAGAAATATGGAACACAATGAAAATCAAAACCTAAGAATAATAGGTATAGAAGAAGGTAAAGAAACAAAGCTCAAAGGTGAAGAAAACATATTCAACAAAATCATAGAAGAAAACTTCCCCAACCTACAGAAAGATATGCCTATGAAATTACAAGAGGTTTACAGAACACCAAATAGACTGAACTACAAAAATAATTCCCCACCGCCACATAATAATCAAAACCCCAAACTTACAGAATAAAGAAAAAATATTAAGGGCATCAAAAGAAAACAAAAAGTAACATATAAAGGCAGACCTATCAGAATTACACCCACTTCTCAATGGAAATTTTGAAAGCCAGGAGGTCCTGGATACAAGTTCAACAAACCCTAAGGAAACATGGATGCCAACCAAGATTACTGTACCCAGCAAAGCTTTTAACCACTATAGATGGAGAAAACAAGATATTCCATGACAAAAGCAAGTTTAAACAATACATATCCACAAAGCCAACCCTGCACAAATTACTGGAAGGAAAACTCCAACCCAACAAAGATAACTACGCTCACAAAAACATAGGCAATAGATAATCCCAATTTACCAAACACCAAAAGAAAAAATGAAGGGAAGTCGACACATAATTGCACCACCATCAATAAATCCAAAAGAAACAAGAACCAAAAATCAATGATCATTAATATCCCTCAATGTCAATGGCATTAACTTGCATATAAAAAGACACAGACTAACAGAATGTATAAGAATACAGAATCAATCCTTCTGCTGCATACAAGAAACACACCTCAACTTCAAGGACAGACATTACCTCAGAGTCAATCCTAATATCTAACAAATTAGACTTCAAATTAAAATAAAAAAAATGTTGAAGAAGGGCATTTCATATTCATCACAGGAAAAGTCTATCAAGATGAAATCCCAATGCTGAACATCTATTCCCCAAATACAAAGGCACCCACATTCATAAAAGAAACATTACTAAAGCTCAAATCACAAAAAATCTCACACACTTATTGTAGAAGACTTCAACACCCCCCTCTCTCACCACTAGACAGGATCCCCAGACAGAAACTTAACAAAGGAACTACCAGAAGTTATGACCCATTTGGGACTAACAGACATCTGTAGAACATTCCATCCAAACACAAAACAATATACCTTCTTCTCAGCACAACATGGAACCTTCTCTAAAATTGGCCATAAACTCAGCAACATAGCAAACCTCCACAGATACAAAACAAATGGAATAAGCCCCTGTATCTTACCAGATCGCCATGCTTTAAAGTTAGAATTCATCAACACCACAAATTGCAGGAAACATACAAACTCATGGAAATTGAACAGTGTGCAATTGCACCATTCCTGTGTCAAGAAAGAAATAAGAAAAGAAATTAAGGACTTCCTTGAATTTAATGAGAATGAAGACCCAACATATCCAAATTTATGGGAAACTTTGAAAGCAGTGATAAGAGGAAAGTTCATAGAACTAAGTGCCCACATGAAGAAACTGGAGAATAGTCACACAAGAGAATTGACAGCACAATTGAAAGAACTAAAACAAAAACAAGCAAACTCATCCCAGAGGAGTAGATGATAGGAAATAAACTGAGGGCTGAAATCAATAAAGTAGAAACGAGGAAAACATTAAAAAGAATCAATGAAATGAAGAGTTGGTTCTTCAAAAAAATCTACAAGATAGACAAACCTCTATCAAAACTAACCAAAAGGCAGAGAAAGAGCATGCTAATTAACCAAATCAGAAATGAAAAGGGGGATATAATGGGAGACAGTGAGGAAATCCAGATAATCATCAGGTCATACTTTGAAAAGCGGTACTCCACAAAATTCGAAAATCTAAAGGAAATGGACAATTTTCTGGATAGATATCATTTACCAAAATTAAACCAAGAACTGATAAGCAGTTTAAATCTTCCTATAATCCCTAATGTATTAGAAGCAGTCATCAAAACACTCCAACAACCAAAAAAAAAAAAAAAAACCCAGGGCCAGATGGTTTCGATGTAGAATTCTAACAGAAATTCAAAGAAGAATTAATACCAGTACTCCTCAAATTATTCCATAATTAGAAGAAGAAGGGACATTGACAAACTCTATTTACAAGGCTATGATTACCTTGGTAACCAAGCCACACAAAGACACAACTATAAAAGAGAACTACATGCCAATATTTCTCATGAACATTGATGCAAAAATACTCAACAAAATGCTGGCAAATTTAATCCAAGAACACATCAGAGAAATCATCCACCATGATCAAGTAACCTTCATTCCAGGGATGCAGGGATGGCTCAACATACGAAAATCCATCAATGTAATACACCATAAAAACAAACTGAAAAAGAATAACTTGATCATCTCACTAGATGCTGAAAAAGCCTTCCACAAAATCCAACATCCCTTCATGATAAAGATCTTGGAGAGAAAAGGAATAACAGAACATAACTATAAGTGATAAGAGCAATATACAGCAACAGCCAGGATCAAACAAAATTGAGAGAAACTCAAAGTGATTACTCTAAAATCAGGAGTGAGACAAGGCTACCCACTCTCTCCATATCTCTTCAATATTGTATTTGAAGTTCTAGCTAGAGCAATAAGACAACAAAAGGAGATCAAGGGGATACAAATTGGAAAGGAAGAAGTCAAACTTTCACTATTTGCAGATGATATGATAGTCTACATAAGTGACCCAAAATCTCTACCAGGGAACTCCTACAGCTTATAGACAACTTCAGCAACGTGGTGGGATATGAAATTAACTCAAACCAATTAGTAGCCTTACTTTATACAGATGATAAACACAGAGAGAAAGAAATCAGAGAAACATCACCCTTTACAGTAGCCACAAACAACATAAAATACCATGGGGTAACTCTAACCAAAAAAGTAAATGACCTGTACAGTGAGAACTTTGAGTCTTTAAAGAAAGAAATTAAAGAAGATACCAGAAAATGGAAAGGTCTCCCATGCTCTTGAATAGGTACAAACAACATAGTAACAATGGCAATCTTGCCAAAAGCAATCTACAGATTCAATGAGGTCCCCATCAATATAAAACACAGTTCTTCACAGACCTTGAAACAACAATACTCAACTTTATATGGAAAAAGAAAAAAACCCAAGATAGACAAAACAACCCTGTACCATAAAGGAACTTACAGAGGCATCACCATCCCTGACATCAAGCTCTATTATTGAGCCACAGTCCTGAAAAAAGCTTGGTATTGTCACAAAAGTAGACAGATGGACCAATGAAATCAAATTGAAAACCCTGATATTAACCCACACACCTACGAACACCTGATTTTTGACAAAGAAACTGAAATTATACAATGGAAAAAAAGAAAGCATCTTCAACAAATGGTGCTGGCATAAGTGGATGCTGACATGTAGATGATTGCAGATAGATCCATGTCTATCACCATGCACAAAACTTAAGTCCAAATGGATCAAAGACCTCAACATAAATCCATCCACACTGAACCTCTTTGAAGAGAAAGTGGGAGGTACTCTTGAAAGAATTTGTACAGGAGACTGCTTCCTGAACATAACACCAGGAGCACAGACATTGAGTTTGACAATTAATAAATGGGACCTCATGAAACTTAGAAGCTTCTGTATGGCAAAGGACACAGTCAACAAGACAACACTCCAGCCCACAAAATGGGAAAACATATTCACCAACCCCACATCTGATTTCCAAAATATACAGCAAACTCAAGAAGCTAGTCACCAAAGCACCAAATAATGCAATTAAAAAGTGGGGTGCAGAACTAAATCGAGAATTCTCAACAGAGGAATCTAAAATGCCTGGAAGACAAGAAAGTGCTCAAAATCCTTAGCCATCAGAGAAATGCAACTCAAAACAACTCTGAGATACCATCTTACACCAGCCAGAATAGCTATAATCAAAAACATCAATGACAGTCTATGTTGGAAAGGATGTGGAAAAAGATGAACACTTCCACTGCTGGTGGGAGAACAAACTCATAGAGCCCCTGTGGAATTCAGTATGGCTGTTACTCAGGAAAATAGGAATCAGTCTACCTCAAATTCCAGCAATATACCCAAAGAATGCACATTCATACAACAAGGACATATGTTCAACTATGTTCATAGCAGCATTATTTGTAATAGCCAGAACCTGGAAGCAACCTAGATGCCCCTCAACTGAATAATGGATAGAGAAAATGTGGTACATTTACATAATGGAGTACTACTCAGCAGAAAAAAAAGCAATGGAATCTTGAAAGTCACAGGCAAATGTATGGAACTAGAAGAAATCATCCTGAGTGAGGTGATCCAGTCACAAAAAGATAAGCATGGTATGTTCTCACTCATATATAAATTTTAGACATAGAGCAAAGGATTACCAGCCTACAATCCACATCACCAGAAGAACTAAAACAAGGAGTACCCCAAGAGAAGAATTCATGGTGCCGAGGAGGGGAAAGTGACAGTATCTCCTGAGCTAATTGGAAGCATGGGGGTAGAGAAGAGGGAGCTGGAAGATAGAGAGGGGGACAAGACTAGAGGAGAAGAGGAAATGGGGGAGCAGGAAGGTGGAGTCGGGGAAGAATAGAGGAGAACAGGATAAGAGATAACCATAATAGAGGGAGCCATTATTGGTTCCAGGAGAGATCTGGCACTAGGGAGATTTCCAGAGACAAGGATAACACGAACTGACAATCTAGGCAATGGTGGAGAGGCTACCCTAAATGCCCTTCCTCTATAAAAAGACTGATGACTATCTTATATGCCATCCCAGAGCCTTTATCAAGTGGCTGAGGGAAACAAAGGCAAGACACCCACAGCTAAACACTAAACTGAACTCTTGGGCCCAGTTTCAAGAAAGGAGGATTGATGAGCAAAGAGGTCAAGACCGGGCTAGTGAAACCCACAGAAACAACTGACCTGAACATGGGGTAGGATGTGGACCCCAGACTGATGGATGGGAGGCCAGCATGGTTCTGATCGAGACCCCTGAAGGTAGATGTCGGTGAGGATGCCTGGGCACTCCATGGAGCCTCTTGTAGTAGATCAGTATTTATCCCTAGTGTAGGAAAGGACTTTGGGAGCCCATCCCAAAGTATAGGGATGCTTTCTTAGCGTGAACACATGGAGGAAGGTCTAGGCCCTGCCCAGGATGATATAATAGACTTTGTGGATCCCCCATGGAGGGCCTTACCTCCCTGGGAAGCAGAGGAGGATGGGGTGGAAGGTTGGTGGGGGCAGGGGGAGGATGGAAGGGAGAGAGAGCAGGGATTGACAGTGAAGCAGGCTTGTTTCCAATTTGAACTAATAAATAAAAAATATTATTTCACACAATATATTCTGATCATGGCATCCCCTTCCTCATCCCTCCAAGATTCTTCTCTCCACACCATCCTTCAAACTCCATGACTTCTTTCTCTTTGTCTATAGAAATGAAATGGGAAATGCAACAACAACAACAAATCAAACAAAGAAATTTCATGAAAACCACATGCACATGCAGTTACACACACACACATGCACAAATGCAGGCACACACAAAACTCATGAAAATACAAAATCAGAACACATGACATCAGACAGAAAATAGTGAGATTATAAAAATTCACAAACAAAGCAATATGAGACAGGAAAAAAATCTTCAAAATACCACTGAGTTTGTTTTGTATTGGCCATCTACTATTGGGCATGGGGCCTGCCCTTAAGTGTGACTCAGTGAGACCCAGTTGGGGAAAACTAAGTTTTCCTTTGCAATGGTTATCAATTGAAGATAACTTCTTGGTCAGGGTTGGGAGTTGATTTCACTTCTTCCAGGCACTGGAACTCCACTGAGATTGAACTTGTGCAGGCCCTGTGAATACTGTCATAGTCCCTGTGAATTCATAGGTTCATAAGCCCTATGAGTCTAGAAGACAATGTTTCCTTGGTGTCACCTATCACCTCTGGATCTTTCAATTTCTGTTAAGGATTGTGCCAGAATTTTTTCTTATTGAAAGTAGATTTTACTCTTACAATGCATTTTGATGATAACTTCCCCTACTCTAATACCTGTGTTAAAATTTTGATGGAGATTGTACTGAATCTGTAGTTTGCTTTTGGTAAAATAGCCATTTTCGTTATATTAATTCTATCAATAAATATGCATGGGGAATCTTTCTATGTTCTGGTATCTTCTTCAATTTCTTTCTTCAATGCATTCAAGATTTAATTATATAAATATGTTACTTGCTTGGTTTGAGTTATCCCAACTCTTTTTGAGGCTATTGTGAAAGATTTCCCTGATTCCTTTCTCAGTCTTCCATTAGTATATAGGAAGGCTTCTGGTTTTTGTGTGTTAATTTTGTATGCTCCTAACTTGCTGAAAGCATTTATCAATGGTAGAAGTTTCCTGTGGGAATTTCTAGAGTGACTAATTTTCCCAGAGCAATAAGACATTTTGGTATTCTCACTTAAATACTCAGAATAATTCCAGGAAGGGAAGCAATACCACTCTTCCCAGGACATATTCCTGGTGCATTTTAAATATACCATAAAAACTTCACTGAATCCTCCAAATAGCCCTTAAGATAATCACTGTTTTGTTTTTAAATAAATAAACAAGCTGAGGGCAAAACGTTAAGCAACTTGCTCAATTGTCTTAATTTAGTACATGTTGAAAGCAAGACCTGAGTAAAAATTTTGATATAAACTTCATTACTTTGCATTATTTACATACACACAGGTAAAGAAATAACCTTGCAGTGATATGATAGAAAAATGCTTGCCCCCCACACATCTCCAAGTAGATAACTCCCAAGTCTCGGGAATGGTAAGAGTGTCCCAAACATTGCCTAGTGTCTGTGGAATTTTAAGTAGCTTAAAAATGGAGGAGCATTGCCCAAAATACCTAAACATGAGATTTGACTATATCCCTGATCTTGGAACCAACTGCCAGGGGGAGAGGTACCAGGGTAGCAAAGATGTTAGTCATTAGTAGACAAGTATTTAATTAATCATGCCTATATGACCATACTTCAGTAAGTGCCTCTAGACAACAAAGTTCTCAGTGATTCTTAATTCATGAACACATTGAGATGTTAGGAGCATGGTACTTAGAGAAAAAGTGAATCCAGCCACTTGGTGTAATTCATGAGTCTTTTGCACTGTGTAATAATCCAATAAATGAAAGGAAAGTGATTTCCTGAATTTTGTGAGCTATTCATTGAGTTACGGGACATGAGAAGGGGCCATGGATGGGTACTTTGCTTTATTTTTTGCATATATTTTATTTGAATTAGAAACAAGATTGTTATACATGTCAATCCCAGTTCCCATTGCCTCACCTACTCCCCTACCATGCCCCCCAACTAAAACCCTACCTATCACATATCCTTTCTGCTCCCCAGGGAGGGTGAGGCCTTCCATAGGGGGTCATCAGAGTATATCATATCCTTTGGCCCACCCCTATGTGTCTTGGCTCAGGGAGTATTCCTCTATGTGGAATGGGCTCTCAAAGTCCACACCTATGCTAGGGATAAGTACTGAACTACTACAGGAGGTCCCATAGATTTTCAAGGTCGCCTAACTGAAACCCACATTCCTGGGGTCTGGATCAGTCCCATGCTGGTATCCCGGGTATCAGTCTGGGGACCAAGAGCTCCCTGATGTTCAGGTCAGCTGTTTCTTGGGGTTTCACCAGCCTGGTATGGACCCCTTTGCTCATCACTCATTCTTCTCTGCAACTGGATTCTAGTTCAGTTCAGTGATTAGTTGTGGGTGTCTGCTTCTACTTCGACTAGCTGCTGGATGAAGGCTATAAAATAGCATATAAATCAGTCACCAATCTCATTATCAGGGAGGGGGTTTAAGGTAGCTTCTCCTCTGTTGCTTAGCTTGCTAGCTGGCGTCATCTTTGTAGATCTCCAGATATTTCCCTAGTGCCTGATTTCTCTGTAAACCTAAAATGTCTCCCTGTATTATGGTATCTCCTTTCTTGTTTTCTTCTATTCTTTCCCGACTCATACTTTCTGCTCCCTCATGGCTACCTCACACCTTTTCTCCTTTCTCATTCTCCTAGCTCCCTCCTCACTCGACCCTCCCCTCATGCTCCCACTTTGCTCAGAAGATCTTGTCCATTTCCCCTTCTCCAGGGGGCCATGTATGTCTCTCCTAGTGTCTTCTTTGTTTTCTAGTTTCTCTGGCAGTGTGGATTGTAGGCTGGTAATCCTTTACTCTATGTCTAAAATCCACACATGAGTGAGTACATACCATGTTTGTCTTTTTGTGACTGTGTTACCTCGCTCAGAATGATTTCTTCTAGTT
Source organism: Cricetulus griseus (assembly GCF_003668045.3). Classification (NCBI taxonomy): domain Eukaryota; kingdom Metazoa; phylum Chordata; class Mammalia; order Rodentia; family Cricetidae; genus Cricetulus; species Cricetulus griseus. Next base: position 82,799,674 of record NW_023276806.1, read on the forward strand.
CCACCCATTTTCCTGCAAATTTCAAGATTCCATTTTTTTTGTCTGCTGAGTAGTACTCCATTGTGTAAATGAACCATTATTTTCTCTATGCATTCTTCAGTTGAGGGGCCTCTAGGATGCTCCCAAGGTTCTGGCTATTACAAATAGTGCTGCTATGAACATCATTGAACATATGTCGTTGTTGTATCAATGTGCTTCTTTTGGGTATATGCCTAACAGTGGAATTGCTTGATCTTGTGATAGACTGATTCTCATTTTCCTGAGGAGTCACCATACTGATTTCCAAAGTGGCTGTACAAGTTGGCACTCCCACCAGCAGTAGAGAAGTGTCCCCCTTTCTCCACATCTTCTCCAGCATAAACTATCATTGGTGTTTTTGATTTTAGACATTCTGACAGGAGTAAGATGGTATCTCAGAGTTGTTTTGATTTGCATTTCCCTGATGGCTAAGGATGTTGAACACTTTCTTATGGGTCTTTTAGCCATTTTAGATTCCTCTATTGAGAATTGTGTATTTAGTTCTGTATCCCACTTTTTACTTGGATTGTTTGGTGTTTTGGAAACCAGCTTCTTGAGTTCTTCACATATTTTGGAAATCAGCCCTCTGTCAGATGTGGGGTTGGTGAATATCTTTCCCTAGTCTGTGGACTGCTGTTTCATCTTATTGACTGTGTCCTTTGCCTTACAGAAGTTTCTCAGCTTCAGGAGGTCCCATTTATCAATTGTTGATCTCAATGTCTATGCTACTGGTGTAATGTTCAGGAAGCAGTCTCCTGTACCAATTAATTCAAAGGTATTTCCGATTTTGTCTTCTAATAGGTTCAGTGTGGCTGGATTTATGTTGAGGTCTTTGTTCCATTTGTACTTAAGTTTGAGCATGGCAATAGATATGGGTCTATCTGCAATCTTCTACATGTCAGCATCCAGTTATTTCAGCACCATTTGTTGAAGATGCTTTCTTTTTCCCATTGTATAATTTTAGCTTGGGTTATTAGAAAGTAAGGTCTATGTTATTCTAGACAATGCATATCATAATTTAATTGGTTTATAGTGCACTCGATTTGTGTCTGGATAATGGGAGAACTGATTGGTATTGTTTAAAGTTTGCTCACTGAAGTATGGTGAGTAAAATTAGTTGGATTACTTTTCTTTATGTTCCCTTAAGAGACAATAAGTTATTTGAATTAACTTTGCCATTTGACTTGGTAGGGTCAAATATCTGTGACATTGTTTAGAACATCTGCTTCAAATAAAAGAAGGTTGATAGTAATATTAGAAACTTAAGTCTGTCTTGAGTGTTAAATAATTTATTAGAAATAAATCACCTCCTTGTAGATGGTCTATACAACAAAATGAGTGCTTTGTTATGCAATATTTTCTGCTTAGAGCAACCTCAAATAGACCAATCAGTACCCTTCCTCTTACTAACAAAAACACCAGGGCTCAGAGAAACCAAAGAACTGACCCAAAATCATAATGCAATAAATGGCAGAGATTGGATTTTGAACAAAATTCAGTAAAACCAATATCTCTATTTTTCTGACAAATCACATTTAAAATAAGACTATATCCTAATATAATTCATGAAAATATTATAATAAATAAATGCTTTGAGTTTGAAAACTTAAGAGGGGCTATGTTGTCTCTCCTAGTCTAGTGCTGGTTTATGTTAAACAGGTGATTTGGGTCCATACTCAAGCTCTGTTACATGGAACACAGAAACCCCAGAAGCTTATCTACCTCCTCAGTGCATCAACCTTATAAATTCAAAAAATTTCAGTAAAAAAGGACAAGCAAGATGGAAAAAGTGCACATGATTTTATAACTCAGCCCACAGTAATGAAAATCTATTCATGTATAATCTACTGACCCATCATCTAGTGCTGAAAAGACTGAAAGATGGGCTGCAAAAACTCCCAAATAGAATACAGCTTAACATAACATGAATGTCAGAACTCTTAGATGACCCTTTTTAAGAGTTAACTTACAACCTGGCACTAAGGAAATTCCCAGGAATCTACAAGGATGACCCCAGCTAAGACCCTAAGCATCAGTGGAAAGGGTACCTGAAATGGAATTCCCCTGTAATCAGATTGATGACTACCTGAAGTATCCTCATAGAACCTTTATCTGGCAACTGATGGAAGCAGATGCAGAGATCCAAAGGTAAGCACTGGGTAGAGCTCCCAGAGTCTAGTCAAATAGAGGGTGGAATGATAATATGAGCAAAGTAGTCAAGACCATTTTGGGGATACCCACAGAAACAGATGTTCTGAGTTAATGGGATCTCATTGGCTATGCACTGATAGCATGGGACCCACCATAGGACCAAACTAGGCCCTCTTAATGTGGGTGTCAGTTGTGTGGCTTGGCCATTCTGTGGGGCCACTGGAAGCTGGAGCAGGGCTTATCCCTATTGCTTGAACTGTATTTTTGGAGCCAATTCTCTTTGTAGGGATACCTTGCTTAGACTAGATATAGTAGGGAGGGCCTTGGTCTTGCCTCAAAGTGATGCACCAGACTTAGTTGACTCCCCCTGGGAAACCTTACCCTCTCTGAAGAGTGGATGGGGCAGGAGAGGTGGGGTAGCTGGAAGAAGGGAGGGAGTGGGACTGGGATTGGTATGTAAAATGAGAAAAACATAATTTTAAAATAAAAAGGAGTTAACTTATTTGAAGAAACCCATAGCAAAAATTATAATGGTAAGGTTACTATAATGAACACTTATCACTCAATCTGCTTGGTAATACTCTCTTCTAAAAAGTAACCATCAATATCACCCATCTTTGAACTCATCAAGCTAAAAGTAATGGCCTTGGCAAGACCTACACATTACTACAATAGTGGCACACATGTTATAGAAGAAGACAGTCGCATTCTGATTCAATTTAAGAACTGTTCCAAAACATTGAACAGCACTTAGCACTATTACTGTGGCCAAGAACCTGTGGCTAGACAGATCACAGTCACAAGAGGAGAACCTACTACTGGTGGTCTGCTCCATGTGCACACTATTTAGCAGACTCCTAATGTTTTATTGTGATACCCATAGATTACTGCATTGCTCATCTTATATCAGAGACACTTCTTTTTACAGTAGATGAATACAAAGACCCATAACATGTCAAGTTGCAGAGAATACATCCAGACTGTTCATTCTTTTTTGAAACATCTCTATCATACCCAATCCTCCTAAGGTTGAGAGATCATGAGGAATCATCCTGGAAAAGTGGGTGAATTACTTCAACAACCAAAGGCAGTGGAGGCTACAATATAATGTTTTCCACATACAGTGGGGAATTGCACACATGTTCTTACAGTGATTGTGTGAGTACAGGACTTGCTCATGCTCAAAATAGACAAAATCCCATCATGGGCTGGAACAAAGTCCCTCCCCTAATTTGAGGAGCTGTTGGCAATTGATAGCTTCTGGGATAAGGATAGTCAGTTTTCTTTAGGAGTGTGGTGTGGTAGCACAACTACACTCCAGTGGATGGTGACACACCCAAGAATTATGGAAAGCATATTTTGGACTTGATGGGTTTAATAAAAAAAAAATGTGGACACACCAGTGTGTCAATAAGGAAGGAGTGTGGATTTAGGAAAGTTGATGGATGAATATGATCAAATTGTATAAAATTCTCAAAGAATTAATAAAAACTAAATTTAAAATACTCTCTCTTCTCCCTGAAATGGGGGTTGGCTCTCAAATAGCTATCCAACGACAGTTTTTATAATGTAAGTTTCAAAGTGTCAGGAGACAATGGAATGGGCTACTTTTCAGAGAAAGGGACACAGAGAACAAAGAAAAGAGGACAAAGAAGAAACAAACACTCAATAGTGGCAAAGTTCTTCCTATAGGTCAGACCAATTAATATTCAACCTCATACTGTACAGTTTGGGTGCAAAATGTACTCCATAAGCTCATGATTTTGAACACTTGCTCCCCAGATTTGGTGCTATTTTTAAATGTTGGGGACCCTTTAGGGAGGCAGGGCCCCATTGAAGGAAGTGTGATATAGGATATGGTCTTGTTTGCTCTCTGTCTCCTAACTGTAGACAAAATATGAGTGACTTTCTGGTGTTCATTGTTCCATGCATCAAATGTACTCTCAAACTGTGACCCAAAATAAATTATTAATTCCTTAAGGTATTTTTTTCCTTTTCATGTATGTGATCACAGCAATGAGGAACATAACTAGAGCAAATATTCAGGGATTAGCTCTAAGCTAATATAGACTGCATGGGCAATGTCAGTCAGTGCCTGTTATTTGTGTTATTAGCTCTATCTGTGGCATACTTGAAATCTTTATTTACTCAGTTACGTTCTTTGATCAATCTCCTTTTGTCGTTTAGTTTGAATTGGGTTTTTCTTATTTGTAGTCAAAACTATCTGATAAACTCATTATTGATATAACTAATATTTATTGAGCACTCACACTGAATGACATTATATTCTATACATGGGGAATATGTACAATACTATCCAAAACAGAGTAACTTCTTATTCAGACTTTACAAAAAAGTAAGGCTTTTGTCAAAGCAGTTATAAATCCAGTTTATACCGTGTGAAATAATGTTAGCCTAATCCTCAGTGTGTGAGATTCTTCAGGAAGAATTTAGTGTTCAAAAACTGAATGAATTAAGTGCTTATTTTGTAACTCTTATTTAATGAACCTCAAGAAACACAAATTTGGTTTGGTTAGACAGAATTAGAGCTACCTATGTATTAGTTGAAAGAGAACAAGACTTCTACATTGCATAAAAATTTGAATACACGCACAGATATATTCTCTGAAAGATCAAAATTAAAATATAATTTTCTGGAACATTGGCAATAGAATATTATATTACTTCTAGGAAGTAACATTTCTGTGGTTATAATTGTTATAACCATATAAAAGTGCCAAGGAGTGAGAGTTTCAACATTTTTAATTAGCAAATTTTTTGAAATTATATAGCATTGAACTATTCTTAAGAAGTATGATCAAAGTGTTTAAGAATGAAGAAGCATATGAAAAATAATTAGTGCTTTTACAGCTATAACTTTTCCTGTTGTTCTTAAATATGCATTTAATAACTACCTTTTGTGTGCAAATACGAAAAATAGCCCTTGGAGATGCAGAGATGCAAAAACTTTCAAGTGAGCAGCTGAAGGATGCATGAATTCAATTAAAGATTAAGTAATGCCTTGCCACATGTAAAATTGATTTAAATACCATGATTTGAAATGTTAATACTTGTTTTCTTTTTCCTAGAAACTTTGAGTGCCTCTTTTTTGTAAAGACACAAAGTTTCAGAGGATTGAGAATTAAAAAAAATATTTTTAAACACTCAAAATACCCAAATCTCAATGAAAACTAAATTTACAGCCCATCTCTGGGATAATGGCACACCAAGAGTTTCACCTTCTTTTCCACCAGACATAAAGGCCAACTTTCTAAGATTTTATTTTTGTGCCAAGAGATCCACATGTTAAGTGTTTCTCTCTACTATGCTGGAGCATCTTGTCTTAAGATGTCATTATATACCACTTGTCACTATCAATGTCAGATGCAATAATACCAGCTGCTCCTGCCTCAGATAAAAAATTCTCTGCCTTCAGAGTTTAGATGCTGAACATCCTGTAATTTCTGTATGTCTTATCAGTATCTGTCAATTTGATTAGTAATAAAGACTCTCAGCTTGCCTAAATAGCAATACCCTTTTATAAGTACACAGGGTACTTATGGTAACTCCATAATAGTGGTCAGTGATTCTTCCCCAATCCCTGACAGGTCTCTTTCCCCTGTTTTATAGGCAAAAGTGTAAATTTTCTAGCTCCATGATGGATCCATATAACAGCACATCATTATTTCAGGCATTAAATGGTCTGCCCCTTTTCTCTAAGTAGACTTTCCAACAATTCCATATAGTAATTTCACTTGCAACTCATTAGCAAAAACTTTTCCTCGAGCAGAAGCCATGGCTACAATAAAAGAATGGATATGTAGACTTTCATCTCATGGATAATATATCCAACTGAAAATAGAAGTTATTATTTAAAAAATGTATGTCTGCTGTAAAGAGAATTTTCCTGGAAGAGTGACCAAGACTAAACTTGTTGTGGGTATAAAAAATATTTTAAGATCATTATTAGGGATTATTCTGGACCACTACAGAAAACCACAGCAAGTCAAAATGCAGAGGTGTGGTGGCCAGTCCCATAGATACATCAACAAAACATCCCCATCCCTGAGGCCCAGAAAACATTGCAGAAGAGGGTGTGGAAAGATTGTAAGAGCCACAGCTCAGGGACTTTGCTGTGAGATTGTGTCTCCTGATAAAATCAGAAGTTGCATCCATAAAGTTTCATCAACATGTCTGCCCAAATATCAAGTAAACAAAGAGGACATCAACAATATGCCAAGATACATAGGGAAACACCCATTAAGCCTCAACCCTACACACAGAAGTACAGGCAAGTGAATCTGGAGAGATGGCCTCCCCAGGGAAGAGCACACCGGTTAGTTGTCTAGGGCCAAAAGGTCAATCCTGAAAACATACAATTAACATTACATGGGTTCAACAGGCTATATTAGTACAGATATATGTATATATCAATGCATACATGTAGGGGATGCTGTAGCCATGCCTGCTTAGGGGCTGGCTAACGGTGTGCCTGACCACGCCTGCGAGGGTGTGGTAGTTTCAAGTGAGATCTTCAATCAAGCAAATCCCATCTAACATGGACTGGATACATTCAAGACTTTCACTATACTAACATTTTCTTCCTACAGGACCCCACAAGACTATCGTCATCCCATTTCAGCAGGAAGTAACTTGAAGGATGCTATGGCCCCTTTCCCCAATTGTTGTCACTTAGGATAGTGTATATACCTAGTTAGGGATAGCTTCCTATAGTTTATGGTTAGGATTAGAAAGAGGTGTTCAGGCTTGGACACCTCCTTCAGATGACTTTAGGGTTTAATTAAAATAGATAGTTAGGATGTGACATGAGCAGATTGTTGTATCTTCTTATATTTAACATTTATGATTGTTAATTTCGGATACTTTACACTGTTAAGTTTTAATCCTCTTTTAGACTAAAAGGGGAATTGGAGGGGATGCTGTAGCCACACCTGCTTATGGGATGGCTACAGGTGTGCCTGACCACACTTGCAGGTGCATGGTCAGGGTGACTAGGGAAGGGTTAAGTGTGAGGGATGCTCACGAGGCAGCCCTGCTTTTGCTTTCATCTTCTACTTGCTGTACTTACTGCTGTCCACAAGCTGGCTAGGTTGCTCTGTAAGTAAGGCTTGTCCCTATTAAATTCCATTGTGTTTTTACATGGCTCTATATTGGTAATTTCCCACATTACATACATGCATGAAATAACAGTTGATTAAAAAAAAAGAAACACTTAATTTGAAAAAAGTGGGAGGGGTTTATAGTAGAGTACTGAGAGAAGAAAGAGAAATGATAAATGTTGAAATGAAAATCTGCATTTTTGGTGCAAACAAAACAAAACAAACAAATAAAGAATGTAGCAATAATAGTCAAAGTAGAAAAAAAAGATGGGGAGGCATGGGTAACATTGGTGAGAGGGTACCTGGGAGGGGTTGGAAGGAGGCAAGACATAGGGATAGTGAGGTAATTCCATTTCAAGTCAAAACATAATTTTTAAATTTAAATAAGAATAGAAATTGACACTAGCTAGAACATCTGATATGCATAAAATTTTAGGCTTTGGAAAACTGAAGAAAGAGCAGATGTTACCTTGTTTTTATTGACAGAATTTTATTTTGGTCATAGGACAAGTTGTGCAGTGGGACCCAGTTAGGACAGAGTATTCTCATGCTATGGACTAATTCTTGGTACTCTGCTCTAATGTATGCACTGGTGTTCTAACTGTAAATTGAAAACATTACAGTACATGGAGCTTTGGGGAAGTAATTTAATCATGAAGGGAACTAGTGTTATAATTAAAGAGACCTAGGAAGCTCTGTGCATCCCATCATTTGAAGACACTTATACAAGGAGTGGCTTCTGTGCAAATCAAAATCAAGCATCTGAAGACACCAACAGGTTTGCACTACAACCTCAGGTTTCAGCTTTTGCTTTGAAGGATTAAAGTTATGTTGTATGCATGCCATCTATAATACTTGGGTCTAGGCACCAAAACTCACTGCAACAACCATATACAGAGAAAACTATTGCATTGAAATAGAAAGAATGGGAAGCAACAAGAAAAGAAGGGATTTCTCTCTTTTCCTTAGACAATTTAATGTTGATTATTTTTCTAAATCATCAAAAAGTCCATGAAAATAAAAATCTATTAGAGTTACTAAAGCAAGGTGGAAGGGAGTTAATACTTTAATACTTGGTTTGTGGCTATTTTGTGCCTCCTATATAATATCTAACCATGTGGAAAGCTGTTAAAGCAACAGATGATTGCAGGTAGCTCATTCCAGTGTCAGCAATGAAATCATTATTTAAATTGCATATTCCACATCAACAATGCGAGGAGAAACACACCTGACTCACCACTTTCCAGCAAGCATTTTGTCCTATGGAAAGCAAGAGTGTTTGGACTTGTGACAGAAGTGGTACCCAGTGCAATCAAATTACTTCTCCCTTGGTAGCCTCTCTTGGAGAACCCTGAGAGATAAACATGTAATTTTACTTTCACTTTTGGCTGTCCTGTGATAAGATCTCACTAGAGAGCTCTAAGAGAAAGTCTCTGAAGTGTGCTTCCCTATCTGGATACAAAGACAAGCCATTAGAAGGAAAGCAACTTTGGTGTTTCTACAATCTACAGTTTTTGAACATTAATATGAGATCTGTGGGTATCATCCCAAAGCCACCTATTAAGAATGTCTAGGTAGAAAAAAGTTAATCTTCCTGACAACATTTTAAAAACATTATACCAATACTTGATTTCTCATCTTGTAATCCTTAAAACATAAAATAAATAAATAAAATAAAGCAATACTTAATTTTCTCTTAATCAAGTCTTCTGTACTTTGCAATAAATTCTTTATTAAATGGAAAAGTAGGTAGCTTGAACACTTCCCTCACATGATTTTTAATTCCAAAGTTTACTCAAATCATTGTACTCTGTCTGTTCCAGCGACTGCTTCCTGGAATCACCATGTCAACCCTGGCTTTCTTCAATTTCTTCTGCTTCCTCACACGGCACCTGTACTGTAAGCACCATCAGTGCAGTTGCCAACAGGCTGAACTGCTGACCTGGCATTGACAGCCCTTTCATTGAGAAGGCTATTGCTCGAACAGTGATGTAAACAGGAAGAAAAGCACACACTTCCTTCTCCTGAAAATGTGCCATTCACTGCTCTATTCTTTTTTGTATGGACTGGGTTCCATGACAACCAAGCAGAAGAGCCACACTTCCCCCCTCTCACTATTCCAAAGTGTCTGTGGCACTAAAGAATTCACACACACACACACACACACACACACACACACACACACACACACCATACACACATCACAAGGGGATGAGACATTAAGATACCTTTTATCTTCATCTTTATATTAGACTCTTTATCTTTAGAGTTGGTCATCTCATTTCAAGGTGGCATGTGGGATTTATAGAATCCCACCCACATCTAAAAGAATAACTTGCCTAAGTTGGAGCAAAACGTTTTTGATAATCAAATTAGACAGAATTAAATACAATATATTCAGCCGGGCACTGGTGACACATGCCTTTAATCCCAGCACTCGGGAGGCAGAGGCAGGTGGATCTCTGTAAATTCAAGGCCAGCCTGGTCTACAGAATGAGTACCGGGACAGGCTCCAAAGCAATACAGAGAAACCCTGTCTTGAAAAACCAAATAATAATAAAATAATGATAATAATAATAATAAATACAATATATTCCCTAAATCCTTTGTTTTCTACTTTAGTTTCCTTCACTGGATAGCATACCAATTCCATTCCTGGCTAAATTATACTTAAGGGAGAAAAACGCAAAACCAGGAAAAGTTCAATGATTTTCAAAGCAACAAGCAAGTGTCAAGTAAACAGTAAAGAGACCTTGAACTCAGAGGAAAAATGAGTACCAACATAATATTGTTTTAAACTTTAACTATTGCTAATAGGATGATAATTACTTTCTAAAAATAAATTCCAGCTGTTGTAGTGGCTCATGCTTCTTTTTTAAGTAGCTCTGTGACAATAACAGCAGTCAAAGGTAGCCAATGCTGCTTAGACCCACCTGAGGCTGGTGGGTGAGAGAGCACATGTTGCAGTGACTCAAGGGTGGAGAACTAAAGCTGTTGGGACAGGAAACTGCTTTAGGGACAGCCTTCCTCAATCATCTTTTGCCTATTGTTGATCAAGTCCTATTTATCACAGTAAGGAACATGTTACATCTTAATAAAGAGCAGTGGAGTTGGTGGGATATGCTTCACATGAAGAGATACATTAATTGTAGCAAAGTAGGCCAAGTATTCTCAAGAGATCATGTATTCTAACATGAGGATCCAAAGAAATGAGACTAGATTAAAATTTTCTTCATTCAATGAACAGTCGGTGCTTTTTTATGTGGAGCATTGTGCAAGGATCTTAGCATTTATATGCAATTGACACATTGTTTCCTTGAAATAAAAAGAATGATATAGGAGTGGAGAGGAAGTAAACGTGAAAGGAAGAAGGAAGAGAGGTGGGAGAAAAGAAGAAAAAAGTCTGGAGGGAAGAAAAGATGGAGGGGGAGAGGGGAGGGAGGGAGGGAAGGGAGTGAGGGATAGAGAGGAATGTGTGGCCAATTCTATTCAGAATTGTATAAAGATGCAGAGACAATATTAAATCCATCCATTTCTTTATTCAACAGAACCTTCAAAGTCAAGGTTGAAGGTCCTATCTTAAGACAGAAGGAAGATTTTATCCTAAAGGTGTTCACAGTCCAGAAAGAGGCTAGGATGTTTCAAGAATACTCTTGTGGATGGTATAATTCATATGCTTTTTTCATTTTTTAAATGTTAAAACAATCTTTTCTCTTTTTACATACCAATCTCAATTCCCACTCTCTCCCATCCTCTTGCCCTCCCCACCTCCCCTCCACCCCACTCCCCATCCACATCTCAGAAAGGGGAAGGCTTCCTATGGGGAGTCAATTAAGTCTGACACATCTCTTTGAGGCAAGTCCAAGCCCTGCCCCCCTTCATAGGGAATAGGCTTCAACAAGTCAGTTCAAGCATTAGAGATAAGTCCTGGTCCTGTTGCCAGTGGACCCACAGTTTGCCCAACCTGCACAACTGTCACCCACATTCAAAGGGCCTAGTTCAGTCCTATGTAGGTTCCCCCACTGTTCAGAGTCAGCGAGTTCCTACTAGCTCAGGTCAGCTGTTGCTCCCACTATCCCCAAAATGGCCTATTTTACTCTTAGGCATGTTGCATGATTGGGCTTCACTTTCCAAATATAGGTCTTACCTCATTTTCCAATTTGTTCAAACTAGCAAAAGCTAAGTAATTTCCCTTTTTTCACTTGTGACCCCTCCTATATAGCCTAACAGGATTTTTTCCACTTTGAAATCTTTTCCACCAAATGGATTTAGTGTTGACCAAGTAAATTATATGCTAGCAATAGTGAATCCAATACTCAAAAAATAAACTTACTGTCAACACCAAGAAAATCAAAGGGAATACACATGAAAGGCAAACAAGCTGATAGCAGTTTTTCTTTAAAGCCTTTGCCATAATCCAAACCTTCCATCATGACATCCATAAATAGACTATCTGTCCATATCTACATGGAAATTCACTCTACACTGGTAGTTCTCAACCTTGCTAATTCTGTGGACCTTTGATACAGTTGCTTATGTTGTAATAACCCCACCCATAAAATTTTCACTGCTACCACAAGTATAGCTTTACTCCTATGTGAATTGTAATGTAAATATCTGTGTTTTCCAATGGTCTTAGGTGACTTTGTGTAAGGATCCTTTTGATCTGCAAAGGTATCTTGAAGCACAGGTTGAGAACCACTGCTCTAGATTCTCCCTAAAATATAGTCATTCATCTCGACATATGGTAGGTAGCTATGGCAAAGCAAAGTACAGGGATCAAGGATTACACATAGAAAATTTCTAAAAGGTTGGCTACCCAACACAATGAAGATTCATAATCTTCATATAAAATCAAATATTCTGCATCCAAAAATGTAGTTTCTGAAATTCTTGAAAAACTATGTTTATGCAGATTAAACCATTACTTTTTTCCCTACCTAAACTTCACTAATGTGATACATGGCTGGGACATTGCCAAGACTTCAGATGACATTATGAATGCGAAGCTCATATGTGGTTTCCCTATAGCACTTTCAATTGTTTTAGCTGAAGGCAAAGTAATCAACTGAAATTCTAACATAGGAATATGAGTAACCCAGTTATGTAGTCAAGATTCTTAAGTTGAAATTTTTTCTAATTCTTAAGAGATAAACTGGTCTGTTTTTGTTTCTGTTCTTGTTTTTAATGTTTTCTCTGCCTATATTATCAAGACCTATATTATCAAGGATAGAAAACTCAAGTCATGCCAGGCAGTGGTGGCACATGCAGAGGCAGGAGGATCTCTGTGAGTTTGAGGCCAACCTGGTCCACAGAGGGAGTCCAGAACAGCCAAGGCTGATACACAGAGAAACACTGTCTCAAACCACCCCCATAAAAAGGAAAAAAGAAAACTCAAGTTATTATTCTGTCACTTTAATGCTATTCACTGAGTTACTGTATCTCTGAACCTCAGGGACATCAACTATAAAACCTGATTCAAGCTTTAATTCCCATTTTTTACCCCTTCACCACTAGTTTATTTGCAGCAGGGGTAATAATCTCAACAAAAAAAAAGGTAACAGAGGATACATTCTGAATAAGGGAAAAAAGACACCCATAGCACAGGTTGGAAGTCAACAATTTTGTGTTGCCAAGAGAGAGGTAGAAATTTATGTCTATCCAAATGGATAGGAATGCTAATATTAAAGAAAAGCAGGAGTGAAAAGCATTAATATCTAAATTATTGATGTTGGGGATTAGTAACTAGGAGACCTAAGTGGACCCTGACATCCAAACATTGCTAGCCTTTGACCATCTGTTTCATATTTCTTGCCTAATGTGGGAGGACATTAAAAACAGATAGCCAACATCAAAAGGATACAGACACCTGGAAAAGCCAAGCAAGGAAAATAGAGACAGATGTTTCAATGGTGAAGATTTGCTATTCTATTATCCTTTATTTGGATTGCTTAGAGATTCCTGTTAGACAACAAATGTCCCTGGAAGCAATAGTTACTTATAGGTAACCTCTACTATTTATTCAACAAATAAGTATTAAATGACTATTATATCCATGGAACCTAATTAGAGTCTGCTCCAAAACATAAAATAGATTGTTTTGCCCACAAGTCTCTTAGAATGTAATGAGGGAAGATCACTTATGCTCAAAAGATTCCAAATTAAGTGAGCATAAAAAATGAAGCAAAAATGCTGTAGGAATTCAGAAGTAACAAAAATTGAACTGCAATTGCAATGCTAATGGGAAAGCTCAAGGTGGCAAAATCCCAGGGGAAACTCATCCAGAAATAAGTGTAGTCACCACCCCTCATCACTGAAGCCTCTTTACAACAAATGGAGACCATCAGAGAAAACCATAACATCGGCACAATGCAAAGATCAACAGATGGGGGAGATCCAAGACTCAATGGATACATCTGTGTCACAGCTCCTGAATCATTGTATCAAGAAAAAGAGAGGACAGAAAGAGTGTGAGAGCCAGAGTGCCAGAAAGTCTGTTGTGAAATAGTCTCTCCCAGAAATAGCTACAAAAACATAACTGAAGATCACCAATCCCACATCTGACAGAGGACTGATTTCCAAAATATATAAGGAGTTCAAGAAGCTAGCCACCAAAACACCAAACAATGAAATTAAAAAGTGGGGTGCAGAACTAAATAGGGAATTCTCAACAGAGGAATCTGAAATGGCTGAAAGACACTTAACAAAGTGCTCAAAATCATTGGCCATCAGAGAAATGCAACTCAAAACAACTCTGAGATACCATCTCACGCCTGTCAGAATGGCTAAAATAAAAAATACCAATGACAATCTATGCTGGAGAGGATGTGGAGAAAAAGGAACACTCCTCCATTGCTGGTGGGAGTGTGAAATTGTAAGACTACTCTGGAAATCAGTATGGCGGTTGCTCAGAAAAATGGGAATCAGTCTACCTCAAGATCCAGCCATTCCTCTTTGGATATATACCCAAATAGGGCATGTACTTACAACAAGGACATATGTTCAACCATGTTCATAGCAGCATTGTTTGTAATAGCCAGAACCTGGAAGCAACCTAGATGCCCCTCTACTGAAGAATGGATTGAGAAAATGTGGCACATCAATACAATGGAGTACTACTCAGCAGAAAAAAGCAACAGAATCTTGAAATTCACAGGCAAATGGATGGAACTAGAGGAAACCATCCTGAGTGAGGTAACCCAGTCACAAAAAGACAAACATGGTATGTACTCACTGATGCATGAATTTTGGACATAGAGCAAAGGATTACCAGCCTACAATCCTCTTCACCAAAGAAACTAGGAAACATGAAGGACTCTAAGGGATAAATGGTCCCCAGGAATGGAAGTGGCATGAACTCCCGAACTAATTGGGGGCATGAGGGGGGGGGGGAAGGAGCTGCTACAATAAGAGCAAGAGAAGAGGAGAAGAGGAGAGGAAATGGAGGGGCAGAAACATTGAGTTGGGGGAAGAATAGAGGAAAGAGAGCAGGATGAGAGATACGATATCAGAGGGAGCCACTATAGGCCCGAGAAGGGATCTGGAACCAGGGAGATCTCCAGAGACCTACAAGGATGACACGATCTGACAATCCAGGCAACCTAAAAACCCTCCCCCAAAAATGAGATTGATGACTTCTCTTTATGCCATCCTGGAGCCCTCATCCAGTGGCTGATGGAAACAGAGACAGACATCCACAGATATACAATGAACCGAAGTCGGGAATTTAGTTGAAGAGAGGGAGGAATGAAGAACGAAGGGGTCTGTACCAGGTTGGAGAAACCCACAGGAACAGTTGACCTGAACAAGAGAGAGCACATCGACCCCAGATGCTGTCCAGGAGGCCCGTACAAGACTGATCCAGACCCCTGAACCTCTGCACTCCAGGGAGCCTCTGGTAGTGGATTAGTATTTTTCCCTGGTGCAAGAAGGGACTTTGAGAGCCCATCCCATATGAAGGGTTATACTTTGGCCCTGGACACATGGGGAAGGGCCCAGGACCAGCATAGGAAGACTTGGTGGACTTTACAGAGCCCCCGTTGAGGGCCCTACCCTGCCTGGGGAGTGGTGGGTGGATAGGGTGGGGGTGGGGGAGGAAGTTTGGGGGTGAGGGGAGGGAGAGGGAGAAGGGACTTGAAATAAGCTTGTTCCCTAACTAGAACTAATAAAATAATAATAAAAAAACATAACTGAAACAATGGAAATAACAATGGGCATATAAACATGTAAAGGGTAATTTCATCTGGTCTTTTTCCTAGACAAAGAACTATAGGCAGCTATTGACTATTGGGAGGGAAAAAATTAGCCTCTCACTTAGACAAGTCCCCTTATTGGATATCCAATATGGAGTGGTCATCCCTGAATCCATATACACACAAGTATCAAAAAACAAACTCATCAGGTTGTATTTGTGTATGTGGGCATATACTAGATAGATTTAGATAGATGATAGATGGGTGTACATGTGATGATGATGATGGTGACGATAATGGAGGCTATGGACTTAGTAGGGAAGGGTTAGAATATGGGAGTTAATGGAAACAGGGTACCTGAGAGGAGTTAGAGAGAAAAAGTAGTGTATTTATGTAATTCTGTTTCAATTAAAAACATATTTAAAAAGCAATTAGTAAAAATTAGTGAGATTTCAGCAGGTTAAGACAGAGAGAAGGATAAATCAAAAAGAAAGTACAATGCTACTGAATCAATAAAAAAAATTTTGGGAAAAGGACAGAGTAAGCAAAGCTCTGCAATGCATAATTGGCAGAGGAGACTGAAAAGAAGGTATTTCATAACCTGGTTAAAATAAAAGGTCTGGTTCTGATTAAGAAAATGAAGAGCTTAGCATAGCTCTAAATGTGAGCCAGTGCACATCAATTCCTTAATTCCACTATAATTGGAACATCCTCATTGAGTTTATTAAATGCAAAACATGGAATGGATATCAGACAAGATTTTTAGAGAAAGTAAGCATTTGGGGTACAGAGAAACCTCATTGCTTTCACTAAATAATAGCTTCATGTCCAAACTCAGTTCCTTTCAGCCAACCCAAAGTAAGAATGCTGGAACAACTCCAAGGCTTTGTTGTATGATGCTTGCCATTGTACAGCTGTGCTGAAGATCTGAGTGTACAGCACACAGGTTCACAGTTGCTCCCTTTCTTCCTGTGTTTTCATGAAGAAATCTGAACACCTGGGATATTTGGCATTAACTACTTCACTACAAGGTTTTCATATTGTAACAAACTAGGTACAGTAAGATGCATTGGTTTCAAAGATGAATTTATGATTTAAGGAGGCTGCAGCAGGTTTTGAATTCCAGACCAGTCTGGGCTACAACCTATCTCAAGGAGAAGAAAGGGTAAGGAAGAGAAATTTGATTGAACATTGAGTTCAAAGGAACAGAGGCGGATATAATAAAAAAAAGAAAGATTGTGTGAGTGAGTGTGTTTGTATGTGTAAATGCATATTGTGTGTATATACAATGTGTGTGAGTGAGTATCACTGGTTTTACATGAGCATGTTCGGATGTCAGAGAATAACTTTTAGAAGTCAGTTCTAACCTTCCCATCTGTTCTGAGGCAGGTTTCTCTGGTGGTTTCTAACACTGTAAACCCCAGGCTAGCTGGTCCAAGTGCTTCCAGAAAAGGCCATTCCCCCTCTGCCTCCCATCCCATCTGAGGATAGAAGTGCCGGGATCCCAGATGTGAGCTACTGCACATGGCTCTTCACATCAATTCTGGAATCCAAACTCCAGTTTCAGATTTGTGTGAGAAGTATTGTAGCCTTGGAGCCAACTCTATGCCCCAGACAAAAAAGTTTTGAGTCTTGAAGGCAAGGTCAAGAAATATAAAATAAATTATAGTTACAATAATACATACTGCCTTTCTGCATCATATAAGTAAAGATGAGGGAAACTCAGCTGACAAAACTCAAGAGGTCTGTTCTTTCATTTTTCCATGGAATTATGAGAAGTGGAGTTAAAAGCAACAAAGTCTGGAGTATAAGTGGACATGAAGAGATTCTTTTAGGCAAATCTCAAAGTCTTTCTGGTAAAGACAAGTGCAGTCAAATTACCCAGAAATCTAAAATGTTTTTTAACCTTCCATATCTCAAGGAAATGCTCTAATTTTCTCAGAATAACAGGAAACAGAGGTTTAAGTTAATAACAGAATGCTACAATTATCCCTTGCCATATTGTGGCACTTAAATTAAGATAATGCTTCATAGTATAACTGTAGTATAACTGTGCATAATCACAGCTACCACAAGAAGCTAAATGTTTGAGACCTCCACCCCATATACAATGTTACTTTAATAGTAGCAGTGTCTAATTTTAATTTGTGTATTATGAAGTTGAATTATTTAAAATGAATCTAACATGCATCCTTGCTATAGCAATACTAGCACTTAACATTTCTATTGTTTGTTATAAAAGAGCTCCACAATCACATGTAATTACTAAAAGCAAGAGTAGAAGTTTTATTGTTATTGTTTTTTACTTCCCTCTGTCCTTTCCTTCTTTTTCATTTAAATAACTTAGCTAGGTTTGAAATTTGTAGTTGTCTGAGGAACAATCTCCATCCTTTTGTTTATGGCATTTTGGTTTGTGGTCACAATTATACCTGATTGCCTCAGAAGCACCCAGAGAGGAAGATGTTTAGACTTTTGTTCCCACATTAAGAAGTAGTTGTTTGATGTTTAGAAGTGTCCCACACAACCTTCTGTGAACCTGATAGATAATGGGCAGTACATCAGAGGAAAGTCTTATCCAAAGGGCTAGGTGCCTTCCAGGGACCCTTCGACTTGTACACTAGGGTCCCTAAACCCAGGGAAACTGAAGTAACCTTCCTTAGACCCTTTAAACTTTCACAAAATTTAAGGTTAAGGGAAGGGAAAAGAGGGAGACACATTTCCCACTGTTCCAATGGAATAGCACCATGAAGTCAGATTCATGAAGTCAGATTCATTTATCATAGAGTGCACTATCACATTTCTTATACTCTTGTTTCTTCAGTAGAAGTTATACCTACAGCTGGGTGTGGTGGCACACACCTTTAATCTCAGGCAAAGGCAGGCAGATCTGTGTGAGTTCGTTGGGAGCCTGGTCTACAGAGTGAGTTTCGGGACAGCCAGGGCTGTTATACAGAGAAACTCTGTCTCAAAAAACCAAATAAGCAAACAAATGAATGAATGAGTAACATTTTTAAAAAGAAAATAATACCTATGTATAGTACAAGTACACTGCTTTATCTCTAATTAAATACAATAACTTTAGCCAAGAATTGTAAGATTTTCAAGCTAAATGGTGAGTTCCTTGACCTACATCTCTTGCTTAATTTTGTTATGCTTCATCTTTTCAACTGTCCACCGGTTCTTACAACATTCAGATGGAAGAAACTCCAAACTATCTTCAACCATTCATGGAATGAGTATATATACATATATATATATATATATATATATATATATATATATGTATATATATCATTAGCTCCATTTGCTCAGAAAACTTCCCCATTTGACTTTTGATAAAGTGACATCTAAAGTTTGTAAATAATTATCAGGAAAAACACATAACCTATCCCATCACCAATTGTTGCTAAGAAACACATAATTCTCTCTATAACTTCATGAGAACAGCCAGTTCAAATTTGGAAATCAGAATCCACACTGAGACCACTCTGTTGCAAGATCACAATTCCCTCAAATTTTTTGTTATTCCCTATAGATGATACTTCTCTTTACTTCCAGCAAAAAATAAGTGACTTTTCTTTTTCAAACTGATTCTCATAATCAAAAAGATACAGTTTTGGATAGTAGAAGACCAACTTGCAACAAGCTCTTTGGTAGTTTGTGTGGTGCTAAATATATGTTTGCTAGATTGACCTTCAGATTTTGTGTCGAAACATTCTGGTAATACAAATGAACTGGCTTTCCATCTGTAAAAATTACTGAAAGAAAATGCTAGGGAGGGAGGGTGAAGTTATGTGTACCTATCTTGTGGTAGGAGACTCTTGGCCACTGTCTGGATTATACAGGAGATAGTGTGCAGAAATCCACATTATTTGTTTTCCAATAACTCTTTTATAAAAGCAATGTTATTTCCTTCATCAATGTTTTAAGCTTGAGAGTATTAAAGGGTAAACAAATGCTATAAGAATACTTATCCAGAGGTTGAAAATAAGACATAAAACTAAGAATAATCATGGTCTCATCACATAGACAGAGAATTTTCTGATACTTTTAATTTTTTATTTCTCTCTCTCTCTCTCTCTCTCTCTCTCTCTCTCTGTGTGTGTGTGTGTGTGTGTGTGTGTGTGTGTGTGTGTGTGTGTGTGTGTGTGTGTGTGATCTGGTGCATGTGGAGTCCAGAAGACAACCTCAGAAGTCAATATAAACATCATCAACCTCCCTTGAGACAGAGATTGTCATTATTCTTGAGCTCCCCAGTGGGCATGGCTGATTGACTCCTGAATTTGAGGGAAGCCTCTGTCTCCACTTCCCCAGTGCTGGGCCAATAAGCATGAGCCACCATGGCTGATACTTTTACACGGTTCCAATTATTTCATCCTATTAATTCTTTTGATTTTTTTCAAAAATGCAAATTCCTGTTGTACTTTATCCTTACATAGTTTTAATACAGCGCTGTAGAATTATATATTAGTTTAAAGAAGTCTTTTAAGAGATTGTGCCCCTATTCTTAGGCCTCATATAGAGAACAACACAAAAACTCTATGGTGATATTATCTTTATGGCATAAATCTTATTTTATCACCATTAACCTCACCAATGTTATAAACTCCAGTTGCTATACACTCATTTTAGTTCTTGCCATTTAGTTTCTTAATCTCATTAATGAAGTGAAGTTCAAGTGAAACTTGAACCTATGTTTGAGACTATGCACATGAAAGTGAGCCCTTTCTCCCTTTAAACAAGCATTAGCAGATACTCCTTGCTAGGCCAGTTCCCCACCTGTCTAAGTTTCCATTTTGTTAAAATATGTTCCACAGATGACACTGACAGCATCCCAGTGAATTACATGACTCAGGAATGGCGTTATGATGTATACACACCTCTCCAGCATGGAGCCTACCCCCATAGGAAAGTCTTTTATTCTCTGCTAGAACTAGCTGTTCCTTCTCCCCTTAGCTTAAACTGAAACAAAGACCAAATGCTGACAGTTCACCCATTATGATAGTATCTCTTTTTATTTTTTTATTTAACAGAAAATAGCTTGTCTCTTAGCAGTAAAGAATAAAGTGACAGAAAAGAAATGAGATTCTAAATTTAAATCAGGCATTTTGTTGCTAAAGCAACCAGAATCTACAATTATATAATACAGATAATCACCTATCATAAGAACACAAGCAAATATATGCTGGAAATGAACTGGTCTTAGAAATTATAATTATTGAAATAAATGGAGAAATGACAGCTTACATCTCACTGAAGGGTCCAATACCATTCCAAGTGATAATCTGTTCTGATTTATCTTCACAAAACTAAACATGTTTTTCAAAATTTGTCTTTAGACAGAAATGAATATAAAAACATAGGGGACCCCAAAAGGAACCACTGATGATTATTTAAAATCAACTGCATTTATCAAAAAGAAAAAGTTGCTATGGTAACAGCCAGTTCTGCTGCCAATATAGTTGACCCTGGTCTTCATTTTATTTAAAAGTACAGAAATGTGAAACACAATAGCCTTGATCAAAGCACAGCAAATATGTTCTTGAATACATATTACATCAGTATTATAAAGACCCAAATGATTAACAATATTTTCAAGTAAGGTTGATCTAAAACTTATTAAAACTCTACTAAGTGGGACTTGGATTTACCTTCAGTTAATTGTTAGATCTTTGTTTCTGTTTTTTTCTGATATTCTTAGTTCTTCTTTTTAAAAATCTTCTAACTTCATTTTATATTTTAATATTAAATTCTATGGATAAACAATTCCCAGGTTTTGAAATAAAACAGGCTAAAGATCATACATTTTAGTTGGGGACAGTACTGCCAAATTGTAAAAAAGAAGGGTATTCATTTCAACCACTTCAAAACATTAGTGCATTTGTTGAGATATGTGACAAGGCATGAAGCAATTCTTGATTGTTTAAGATGAAAATTAAGATTGGAAACTAGGGAAATGGTTCAGAAACACACTTGCCTTGTACCTGAGTTTGGATCCTCAGAGTCCTCATGAAGCTGAACTTAGTAGCATTCACGTGTAATCCCAATGACCCTATGGCAAGAAGGAGGGCAGTGACCAGAGGCACACCAGAAATCATTTCGACTGAAATATACAGTCGAAAGCAAAGGCAAAGGAATGTCACTCAAGTGGCACTTTTTACTTCACTTGTGTGCCAGGGTACTTATAGTGCCCCACACACAAAATACACATATACCCATACACATATCATACATATGAATTCACATACACACAGACACAGACACACACACTCAAACACACAGAGAGAGAGAGAGAGAGAGAGAGACAGAGACAGAGACAGAGACAGAGACAGAGAGAGGGGAGGGGAGAGAGAGAGAGAGAGAGGGAGAGAAAGAGATTAAAGTCAGACCTAAGTACACATTAGGTATCAGCTAATGCACACCAGCTATCATATTACAGGGTGTGGATTGGTCACTGTGGGACATGTTGTCTTGTTCTCCATTGCATCCTGATTCACTCACATTAAAATCTGAGTTCGAAGCACACATTGCTAGTCACAGAATAAAAGGTTCTATTGTGTAATTTCTTACAAATATTTTAACTTTCAAATATTCAACTGAGGAAGCTGAAACATGCCAAGCAAGTATAAGAAAAAATTAAAAAATGGTAATTTATCTTTTTCCCTCTCATCCTTGTAGTTCAGAAGTTACTTAAGCTCAAAACCAATAAATTGAGTCAAACAGGGTAGATGTTAATACCTGCAGCAGAAGAAAGATGGAGGGAGAAAGAATGCCTTAGTGTAGGCCTTCAGGCCAAATGTGTGATGGAGAAGCAAGGCAAGAATGGGCTCGCAAAGCCCATTCGTGCACTAGGGAGAAATATTTGTTTCACTGCCAGGGCCCCCATAGACGGCCCAGGCCTCCCAACTGACACCCACATTCAGGGCCCCTGGTTCAGTCCTATGCTGGTTCCCCAGCTGTCAGACCGGGGTTAGTGAACTTTCACTTGCTCAGGCCAGCTGTTTCTGTGGGTTTCCCCAGCATGGTCTTGACCCCTTTACTCGTCACTCCTCCCTCTCTGCACCTAGATTCAAAGGAGTATTAAACTAGGGGGACTCAGCAAGCTCTGTTCAGATTCGTTTCATTTCTCTCTTTGTGTTTTCAAAGCTAATATGTTCCTCTCCTCTGAGTAGGAACATGTACCTCTAAATGCAGTTTTATATCCTGTTTATTGAAGAAAATGAAGAATGACCTTCTTGCCTCTGCTACATTTTCAAATAGCAAAGAGTCATGGAGGTAGTACATACTTAAATAAATAGTTTGTACATGTATACAGAACAAAGATATACCACCCTAACTCTTCCTCATTGTCATAGGATTACGTTAGGCAGATTATTTTGAATCCCAGTAACCTCAGAAGCTCTGAAGGCCGAAAAGCAGTTGTCCTTCTGTAATAAATAAGCAGCACCACAAGGGACTCTCTCAGTCTCAGTACTGGGGAAAGAAAGATGATCTCAAATCTACAGGGGCCCTGATGTCAAATCTACAGGGGTTCTGCATCTGTTACACTCATCTTGCCCTTTGCTTGCTTGCTTTACCTGGGTTTTTCCACACTTTTCTTTCTTTATTACGGTATGCATAATGGCACTTCAAACTGAATCCAAAGCCATGTCTTTGAGGTGTTCTCATTTTCCTGGTCACCTCCCTTGTTCATATGAGACACACATGTTGTTAAATTTCAAATAACCTTCAGGTTGTTTGTGATTCTACTGTTATTCTTCCTTTTGTTACAAAGATCTGCCCCACTTAATAACTAAGTAATACAGAAAAGAAACATGTATGCATCTGTATGCATTTGCATGTGCTAATTTTTCTCTATTTCCCTTTGTAAACAGTGGTATTCAAAAGCAATAAATTTCTTGGTATTTAAATGCCGTTTCCTACTATGAGACTTAAGACTTCTCAGACAAAAACTAAAGGCTTATCTTGAAACTACGGTACAGAAAGTCTGAAGGTTGAAATATGATATTTTGTGCCAGAAAGTGGAAAAGATTTCCAAAAAATATTACTTGACTATGTTAATAAGATAGAAGAAAAAAGAAAACTCAAGTTCATATAGTTTTCATTAGTGAATTGAAAACAATTTGAACTTTAAAATGAACGATGATAAGAGAAGATTGTGAAGCACTGGAAAGAAAAAGAAATTGCTTATCCATGCTGAGATTTATATATATATATATATTATATATATATATATATATATATATATATATTCTCCCTAGATTCATATATATTATATATATATATGAAAGCTTAATGCAAATCAGAATATTTACACAGTTTCTATAGTCCCTCCTCAGAAAAATATTTATCCGTTAAAATATTTACCCACTATCTGTTCTCATTTTTCATTATTTTTTAGAAGAGACTCCTGGCAAACAACAACGCAAACATGTAATCAAGGTGAGCATCACCAGCAAAGGGCAACTGGAATTGTATACCCCAATAAGATGCAACTAGAACACATAATCACTGCTATAAGGTATCTGCCAGAATTAGAAAGTTGTATCTAATTATGAGAAAAAAATACAACCATGAACTTCAGGGCATTATACACAAAAGTGGCTGTGTATTTCAACATTTTAACATCATATAAATCAAAGAAAAGCTAAGTAGAGGATGGCGCCAAGAAAGATCAGTAACTCAAAGCATGATTCTGGATTTACCATTTTCTTAAAAGTAATACTAATGATAACAACTCATTCACCTTTAACATGGTCCAAAAATTAACTATTATGAACCCCATGCCATACATCGGTATCTGTGCAAGTTTACTGGATCTGGAGGATTTGTTGCTATGTTGTAGAAAATACCAAAGTAGAGGAAAAGCAAGGCATCATTTCAAAGCAGTCCCAAATATTTGGAAATCAAAGATTGATTTTTGTGCTGTACATATAACTTTTATTCAAGTTTGAGATGATTTTCAAAATATAAATGTACACTGTGTTTGAAATGAATTTTCAAACTGCAAAGGATCAATTTTACTTTAGCCTCTTCCTTTAATCTTCTCTCCTCCCATTCCTCATCACCAGAGTTACAGGAAAGTAAAGCTATGTCTTCAGGAAGGGTAATGATCCTGATGCCACTGTGACATTTAGCTACTCCCAATCCCTTTCCCTTTATTTTTGGTGCTATAAACCATATTGTGTTATTTTCACATTGTTGCCCCAGCTCTTTGACAAAAATATACATTTAAGAAAAAATAACAGCCGGGCAGTGGTGACACATGCCTTTAATCCCAGCACTCAGGAGGCAGAGGCAGGCAGATCTCTGAGTTCAAGACCAGCCTGGTCTACAAGAGCTAGTTCCAGGACAGCCTCCAAAGCCACATAGAAACTCTTGTCTGGAAAACCAAAAACAAAAAGAAAGAAAGAAAGAAAGAAAGAAAGAAAGAAAGAAAGAAAGAAAGAAAGAAGAAAGGGAGGAAGGAAGGAAGGAAGGAAGGAAGGAAGGAAGGAAGGAAGGAAGGAAGGATAAAATGAAACATAAAACATTAAAAATAAATATTAACAAAGAATAAACATCTAATAAAAAGTATTGTAAAATATAGTAACAAGATATTTGGAGCACTATATTTCTATTATTGATGTTACAAGTAGAAGTTCACTATAATTGGCTTTTGTGTACTTTACATTTTGACAAACTTGCTTGAAGGAGAGACATTATGTTAAGAAAAAGTGTGTTAAGCAGTCTTCAACTTTTATAACATCAAGAGAACTATGTTGAAAGAGCCTGAGTTACATCTGTGAGGACTAAAAGTGATAAACCAGGATGTTTAAAGTCAAGACAATTATATGCAACTCAAAAGTTGCAACAAGTTTAATTTCTTAAAACCAGTGCAGTGGAATAATGCAAACCTTAGTATAAATTAGATTCTGTTTTGTGGTTCCAAAAAAAAAAAAAGGCTGACATTTTATGCCGTGTATTTGATGTTGTTACCGTATTGTGCTTTTACAACATTCAATAATCATAAATAGCTACTTGCATATTAAAATATGTGTTTTCTTATAGTATAGATTTGATATAATGAAATTAGAAAATTTTATGCACTTTGCTATACTTTCAAAGCTTTGCTCCTGAGGGAAAATTCTATGATTCAAATGTATTTTTTCTTTATGCTTAGCAGATCACAACTGTTAACCTGGATTTGCTTATTCATGGAAATTGTAAGTGAAATGTCTCAGTAAACCAATGTAGAAGAGCAATTCAACACAATGTGGGGGTTCAAATAAAGTGTGCTCTATCCACTCTCCTTTTTTCTCAATATAGACAATATTGATGAGAGACAGTCAAAAGCATAAAACACAACAAATAAATATGGAATTCAGTGAAAGAAGAGAACATTATGCTCATCCTATAAATAGTTTTGAAAATTTATTAATTGGTTTGGGAAAAGTTTCAACTTATTTGTGATTATCTTATTTGGAAAATAAGAAAATACAGATTTATCTCAAATAATCAAGTGTTAATTTCACAGTGGTATGGTGTATGTGTGCATGCATGCATGCATGCGTGTGTGTTTCTTCCTGGTAGTGGCCAGAGGAAAGGTTAATTCTTTAAATAGAATATTTCAAGAATGATTTTGTTTATTTGCCTGCCAAGCATTCTCCTTGTTATGATCTGATTTGGGTAATTCATTCATACATTACATTTCTGAAAGAGTGGGGACTTTTCTCTATTGAGAAGGATCAAGCAAGAACTTGAGAGTCAAGGAAAAAGTGAAATAAAAAGTTGGTAAGAACCATAAAGCCCTGCATAGACAGCTGCCATTTCAATGAGTTGAGATTAACACAAACATAGAAGAATCACCTCTTGCCAACTTCATTTGGAGAGCCCAGTCACCCATGTGTGGTAGAGTAAATTTAAAAGTCCAGATGATACATGAGATACTTGGAGAGACTAGCCAAAGCTTTCAGTTAGCTTTCGAATTTATTTCCTCACGCATGGATGACCGTTCAGTTCAAACGAAAGCAGAGAAGCACAACTTATCTACAAATATGTCCAAGAAATGTTTGGTTTGGTTTCAGAAAATATCAGATATTGTATATTTTTCTCTTTTCCTTCTCATGAATTGCTTGGCAAGCTTTAAGGGAGTGCTGTTTTCTGAACTTTACTACAGCAGTTAGATACCAACTTGTCCAACAGTGAATTCACATGGGACAGTATAAAATATGAACCTTATTTTTTTCAAAGGCAGGCATAAAAGCAATGTACACCAAAAGGTGGTAAAGGAATCTAAAGATGTGAGCTTGGCTGCTGGGGACTAAACCCAAGGCCTCACACACAGCAGGCAAGTGTCTGCCACTGAGCGGCATTCTCAGCTCAGAAAGGAGTTTGTGAAGTGAATCCCTCAGATAAAATGGGTAAGAAAAATATGGTCTGTAGAAAGGTATTTCCTTAGCAATAGAAGATATGTAGCCTGAACTGGCCATCTCCTGTGACTAGATTAGTTCCTAGCCCACTTGTTATCAGAGAGGCTTCATGCAGCAACTAATGGAAACAGATGCAGACCCACAACCAAACTTTAGACAGAGCTCAAGAAATCCTGCAGAAGAGGGGGAGAAAGGATTGTAGGGGACAAAGGTTTCAAGGACACCACAAGAAAACTCACAGAATCAACTAACCTGAACTCATGGGAGCTCAAAGAGACTTAAGTGACAACCAAAGGGCCTGCATGGGACTGACCTAGGAACTCTACATATATGTTTCAGTTGTATTGGCCCTCTTGTTGAACTCCTATCACTGGGAACAGGAGCTGTCTCTGACTCTTCTACTGGCTTTTGAAACCCTACTCCTTATACTGGGTCACGTTGCCTGCCTTAATCTATGGGAAGGTGCTAAGTCATTTTGCAACTTGATAGGCCATGTTTTGTTGCTATCCATGGGAGACCTGCCATTTTCTGAACAGAAAAGAAAGAGTAGGTGGGGGGGGGGGAGAAGAAAAGGGAAAACTGCAGCCAGGATGTAAAATCAACCAATAAATAAATTTATTTAAAAAAGGAAAGAAAAGAAAAGAAAAGAAAAGAAAAGGAAAGGAAAGGAAAGGAAAGGAAAGGAAAGGAAAGGAAAGGAAAGGAAAGGAAAGGAAAGAAAAGAAAAGAAAAGAAGGAAAGGCATTTTCTTAAAACCACCCACTAGTTAAAGCTCATCTTAATGTGAAAATGTTCCCTAACTTCTGGGTACACATTACCACACAAATTTCTCTGTTTCCACCAACAGTCATTTAAGGTTTATTTCCAGATAAGTTGTTTTTTAAAAAAATCAAATGAAAAATTAAAACATTCATCTATTTTAAAAAGATAAAACGCAAATGTGCCTTAAAAATGCATGCTTCATTTGAATAGGGGACTGATATAGTAGTGGCTCAGAATGGAAATTAATCTCTTTTGTTAAATTGTATTTTTAAAAAAAGCATTAAGAATAATGCAAAAAAAGACAAATTTTAAAAATGTATTTGGCAGGTTGGATTGTTTACCTTTAATGTGCTAAAATTTTGTTTTCATGAATAAAAAGTTATTCTACTTTTCCATGATTAAAACACAGACCAGTGTGAAAAAACAAACCACACTCATTTTTCAGCTTTCACAGGAATCTTGATAAAAGGATGTGTCACTTCTACAAGGAACGTACACAATAAAGAAAAAGCTCAGGCTTTGTCTGAGTACTTCAACACAGACTTGTCAGGGGTATGTTTTGTTTAAGCTGTTTCTATATGCTCATGTTATTCAAAGAGTTGCAGTCATAGAATGAAGAAATATTTGCTTATTTTCAGAAGTAAACTGTAAAAAATAAAAGCATTATTGTTTGCATAGCTCTAATTTCAGATTAAAGTTTTTGTTTCTATCGGCAGCATGTTTAATAAGAATTACAGTTGACCAGTGAAGAGGGAAAGTAACCCTGCTTCGTAATACAAGGTTACCTATAGGCTGATTGGGTTTGCACACTGGCCTGCACATGACATTCTACACATAATTACATTTTGGAGAGGTATTGATTTATGATCAAAATTCAGAAAAGTATTCACAGCTACCTTTCACTTCCCTCTGCCTACATTTCTCTGGCTAAGAAAGAAAATTTATTAGCTGTTAATTACCTTTCTTAGTGAAATCTTCAATTAACATCACTCATGCCTAATCTATTTTAATTTAGTCATAAAATGCTTGCTTTGAAACTTTAATAAAATTTATAAAGATTTTGCCTTATTTTATTTATTTAACAATAACACTTAAGAGTGGTAGGCAATTCTAAGTTAAATTAATAGGTACCCTTCTTTCAGTAGAGAGAATCATCTATAAGAGAATAAATAAGCAAGTATGGTACTAAGATTTGTCATCAACAGTTGTTTTGATACACAGAGTTCGTTTTGCTTTTAAAGATGTCTTATAGCCTATTTGTGCCTGCATCTACTACTGTGTTCTAAATCCTTCATAAATAAACATATTTTAACAAAGCATTTCTCTTAGTATTTGCTGTAGTTGTTTAGGAAAACAGACACTAAGTCAAAAGAGAGCTCATAGGTAAATATTTCCCTTAGAATAGCACCTTGCTACAAGTGTGATACAGAAAACAGAAGTTTCCTCTTCACATGTGTTTTTAACAGTGTGAGCACTGCCATATAGAAGATGTCTCCTGTGTACTTCTATATGGGATTTGTTCAGGAAGGTCCATAAATGTCAGCTCTGGTAAAGATAACGTTACAGGCCAGCAACTATCTTCATGTGATCACAAGACTGCTTTTCCCAACCCCCTTTTTATATAAACAAGATTGAGGTGACTAGGTTCTGAATCATGTAATATAAACACACTAGACAAAATTCAATTCCAGATCTGCCCCCTAAGATGTTCCTTTCAATCACCTGTAATTTTGCCTAATGATAAAGATACATTAACAGTGGAGCCATGAAATTATGAGATAGTAGGTCACCAGATGAAGCATCCTGGGTCCTTGATTCACCATTTGGTGACTTCCCACCACTTCTACATTGGATTATAATTTGAGAAAAATAATCCTTTGTAGAATTAATCCACTGAAATATTGAGGTCATTTTTCCCCATTAGCCTAGTCCTGCAAAAGGACAGTTTGGTGAAAAGAAAATATGAACTACCAAAAGAATCTAGAACTCCCCTAACAACAACAAAAAAAGCCTAATGTTTTGATATTGAATCGAAGTGAAATGGGTAATACATCCCTTTCTGTGCTATCGTAAAAGATAGTTGAATAATATTTACTTTTCCTGAACAAATAAATTTAGAGTTTAATACTTGTATAAATAAAAAGAAATGCTTTCACTTCTGTCTGATGCAGTCTCTAGTCTTCCAGTCCTTGCTTGCTCATCCGTAAAATGTATGATAATCACTAACTTTAATATTAGATCTATAAAAACATGAATCTATATCTAAACTATATAATGAGAGTATGCATTTTGTGTAAGCAATAGGGTTTTTTGGTTTGGTTTTTCAAGATAGGCTTTGGAGCCTATCCTGGCACTCACTCTGGAGACCAGGCTGGCCTCGAACTCACAGGGATCCGCCTGCCTCTGCCTCCCGAGTGCTGGGATTAAAGGTGTACGCCACCAACACCTGGCTACAATAGGGTTTTTAAAAACTAAATAAAACAAAAAATTTACAAAACCTAAGGAAAATAAGACAAACTATAATATACATGTTGAATACTTTCATGAGGTTCTTAATACTATAAAAATAAGGCTATCATTTATTTATATTTAGGAATTCTTATGCTTCCTACCAATTTCAACATGAACATACTGTGGAAAAGTATAATCTCTCTCCCCAAACAAACTAACACTGAATTAAAATTTGGTATATATAGCTACTTAGCACCTTGCTTACTATATTCTTCATCATAGCTTCTTAAGCTGTGGGGTGCAGTTCCATATAGGATCAAATTAAATTAAGATGGGGACATTAAAAATTTGCAACAGTAAAAGATTTCTGAATGCCAACAAATCAAAAATTAGTTCAAAATCAAATGATTAATGAGTCTGAAGTGGTCTGGGTTGTACCCGCCTGTGTGGAATGTCATGAGTTCACTGTAGCCTTGGTTCTGAACACGAGGCCCTCGTGCTTTGCACTACACATCATCATACCATGCAATCCAAAAGAATATGGCTGAAAATACCTCAGGTCAGAGTCAAGACTCTTGTGTCATAAACTGTGGGGTTTTCCTGTACAGAGTTCCCTGTTGTAAAAGTAATGTAATAGTTTCATACGGGGAAACCAAGACTTTCTGTATTTTTCTGCTACCACTTCTCAGCACACAATTATCAAATTAATACACCTACATATTGTAGTATAGTAGAATATTTGATTTTAAACAATGCTGTTTGAGTTGTAGACTAGAGCTTAATAAAAAGAAAATCATATTAAATGAATATTGGCTTGAAATTATGATACAATTTCCATTACTTTCTAAAATGGTCCTAAACAAAATTGTCATTTTTGTTTCTATGAAGCATCATTCTCAGCATTAACAATTATAAAACCAAAATATTGATCAGCTCAAAAAAAAAACACTGAAGATAGTCTACTTCCTGCAGTATCAAGTATTCAACTGAGATTTACTTAGTTATGTAAAAGTGCATAAGCATATCCATGTAACAGTAGGCAAAATTTGTTTTTGTCAATAATAAATGATAGAACTATATTCATATCAAAATTGCTTTAAATTAAATTTTCATATGATTTATTATCAGTAAATGAGTTGGATACTTTTTATTATACCTACAAATACAGGGTCTTTTAAAAGTTCCTCAAAGGGGAACCTATTGGCCAAAGGGGCCCCATGGCTATTCCCAATTGTACCTGGATGTTGCCAAGGCTATCAGTTATTCTCCACAAATTGA
The DNA here is from genome assembly GCF_003668045.3 of Cricetulus griseus. Taxonomy (NCBI): domain Eukaryota; kingdom Metazoa; phylum Chordata; class Mammalia; order Rodentia; family Cricetidae; genus Cricetulus; species Cricetulus griseus. The sequence goes on from NW_023276806.1 coordinate 82,831,057, forward strand.
CAATTAAACATGATTGCTGAAGACTACACCTGCACAATTCATTGAACTTAACATAGAAGTTAAGCTGATGCCTACCTAGAGACTTCACCCCTACAGACTAGTGTTCGCGGTACTGGAAGCTATTCTGCACACTACCAAAGGAAAAAGGTAAATACAAACTCTTGGATCCACAATGATGACATGCCTGAAAGATGGGCTAGTACAATAGTGGCACAAAGTTGTGGTAGTAACCAATCAATATCTGATTGGATTTAAGGTCTATTCTATGAGATGAAACCCATGCTTGACACTGCTTAGATGGCCAAGAACCTGAGACCAGATAGGCCAGGAACATAGGGAAAACCCCAAAACTACTGTTTTGCTAAAAGAATGTAGCCATAAAACTATTTCTAAGGATATTTTGCTAACCCATAGATCAGTGCCTTGCTCAGTCATAATTAGAGAAGCTTCTTCCTGCAGTAAATGAGAAAAAAATGTAGAGACCAACAGATGGACAATATACAGAGAGTGAGAGACCTATGAATACCCAGTCCTAAACCAAATGTCTCCATCAAATCCCTACCCTCAGGGATCAGGAAACCCTATGAAAGAGGAGGTAGAAAGATTGTAAGATCTAGAGGGAATGGAGGACACAAAACCCTGTAAACACAGAAGGACCATCACACATATGAACTCACAGAGCCTGTGGTAGCATTTACAAGACCTGAACAGGTCTCCAACATATGGGGTCCCAACACTGAGAGAAGTAAACATGAGTCCCCATCCCTAATCCAGAAGCTGTCTCCAATTCATAACTACTCACAACAGAGTCTCATAGGGGAGGGATACAAAGCATTCTTCAGGCTGGGCCCCATGCCTAGCAGTAGATGCCCCCACAAAATGAACTGTAAAGCGCCTTTGGAGGTTCTCTGGCTTATAAGGTTTCATCAGGGCAATTTTTTTTTTCCTTGAGTATATATGTGGCTTCCAGTTTTGTGTTTTTAGGGAATTATTCTGTGAACAAATGTGTGTCTCTGTGTCCACATGTGTATCTCATGCTTTTTCTTTGGCTCTTTTTAATTCAGTTTGTTTGTTTTTGTTTGTTTGTTTTGTCCTTATCTTGTCTGGTTTTGTTTTATCTTATTTTATTATTATTCTTTAAAACCTGATTGTTTTCTGAGAGACAGAAAGGGTGTGGATTCAGATGGGAGGGGAGGTGGGGAGACTCTCAGAACAGGTGGGGGAGGGAAAACATCATCAGAATATAATGTATGAAAATACGTATTTTAAATAAACAGTTTTTCAAAACAAAACTGCTGAAAGCTAAACAAGTTAAAGCCTTAGCATATATTGTGAAATTATGAAAATATGTTTGGAACAGAAAAAAACGCAAAGAATATAATGAGACTGTGTGTGATGCTGCTTTGGTACAAGACTCTAAGTTCAAATCTGACCTATGTACAATCTACTTCATCTCCCTGTCCACAGCTGTGAAATAAGACTGTTAACAATACTTGCTTCCTAGGGCAGCCCCTGATCTTTTTAAGTGAGCTGATATTATATGCAAGGTGTATGGAACAATGCTGCATATAGTAGTGCAATATAAATTTACTGTTTCTATTGAGTCCTGAATTTACATTGAAAGTATATTCCATTACTATCCAGTTTGATATATAAAACAGTTATAAAATTAGAACTATATAAATTTGACTCATGTTATTTTTCAGTCTGATCAAAAAGTAGCAAATTACACATCATAAAATGCCAGTTTTAATCCTCCCAATTGACCCTTTATAAATCTCCCTAGCTCAGTAGGTTAGAAATATTAGTATTAGTTTAATTCAAATAAAGATTCCTCATTCAAACTGACATAAAGCAAATGGGCTATTAATGGTAATATTTCCAAGATGAAAATAAAAGGTAAGAGCTTAAATTTAGAGCTTAATGCAGTTTGGGAATTGTTTCAGGGAAGGAGTAAAAGTTATGCAATATTTATCAACTTAATGATTTAAAATAATTTTATATCAAGTACCTACTACATGCATAAACTGATGCTCAAGCTTTTGGTAAACATGAGATCCAAACAATCTATACAAATAAATGTAATGTCAAAGGATCTGCAGTGGAGGAAAGTTGAAAAAATAAATCATGTTAGGAAAAGCTATTTTAAACAGAAAACAAGCAGACATTTACAGTTCTAAACTACCAGTATAATCTCACTTCAGAAATGTGAGGTTGACACCATTTTTACCATATGGGTTACTTGAAAGTGTAAAACCTCCTTTCACCAAAATCTTGGAAATGCAATACTGGCTAATGTATAACTAGCATACCTCGAAAACTGAGGCTCAAAAGAAGTGGAAAAATACTCTGATTGTCCTCAGACTCAATAGGAGCTCAACAGTGCAGCAACATTGGCGCTTACACGTCTTTGGATACTTTGATGGCAATGAAAGGGTTTGAACTTTGTGCTGCAGAAAGAAAGAGTGAGAAACTATCAGACTCAAAGCCTTTGGAAAGAGGAAGTGGGAGAGGACTACACACTTCATGAGTGAGTGAGCAGAACAAACTCACCAACAAGTAAAGGGAAGCCAGTTTAACTGGCAAGGTTAATGCTCTACATGAAGAAGGCAGTGAGGAGGAGAGGAAAAGGAGAAAGCAGGAATGGGGATTTCACAGGAAGTCAATTTCCTGAGATGGCATACCACACAGATTTAGGGGGCAGATTTTACTAATTCAACTTCAGCTGGAGGCTCAAAGCTGAGAAATGACCAGTAAAGCATTCCCTGGATGTTAACACAGGCAAGGTCCTAACCAAAGCCAAAGCTCTATTAAAGTAAAAGAATAAACTAACATTAGACACTTAAGTAATATAATGCATCAGGTTAACAGATTAAGTATAAATCATGATTATCTCCATAGATAAAAAAAAAAAAACACCAAATGATAAAAAAAAATTATTCCTATTCAGGATAAAACATTCTTTGTGAACAGAAGGGATCTTTCTTAACCCAGCAAAGGTGTGTTCAAAGTGTTGTTAATCTTCCTTATTTGTGAGCAGACTCGGCAAGAATATAGTTTGGTCATTCTTTCTATGAACTTTTTATGGTAATTGCCTCACTGTCTTTTGAATTAGAATTTGTTACAGACGCCTTTAATACATTTTTACCTTAATTTATTAACTTTCCCTACTTGATATGAAGGTCAATATCTTCATTAGGCTCTTTGTATTTTTCGTGATATGTAGCATTTTAAATGATCAGTTAATACTGTTACACATTTCTCAAAAGATTTGCCTTGCAGTCATAAGAACATTGAAAAAGAAGTGTGGAGTCACAGTCTGTGTTATCTAAAATAGGAGGGTGTTATTCCAACTTAGAGAAGACAGCTGTCTTAATTGCTTTGCCTGGTGTTGTGACAAAGCAGCACAGTTTAGGAGAAATGTTTGTTCCGGATCATAGTCCCAGGTTATAATCCATCATTGCAGGGAAATTCAAGGCTGTAGGATCTTGAAGTAGAAGATTACCTTCCACATGTTTGAGTATAGAGAAAACATATGTGTTATATAAACACTCAGCTTGCCTTCCCATTCATACAATTCAATATTTCCTACCTCAGGGATAGCACCACCCAGAGTGAGCACCTCTAATAAAATAGCCAAGATCATTCCCCACAGACACACCCACAAGCCATTCCAAAATGGCAGTTCTTTCTCACATATGAAACCTTGATTAAACACCTTTCCCCACCCTTCTCTCTTTCTTCCCCCACCTATTTATCTATCTCTCATGCCCCCCCACACACACACACATTCATGTATTTGACATGTCAGTAGAAAGTAGACCAGTTGGGAGTAAGGAAAGTAGTTGGGCTAAGTATGAGCCAAATATGCCGTTACATGTGTAAAAACATCGGAGTGGAACTCATTATTTTGTATGCTTACTTATGATTAAAATGAACTTATCATTTGACCACTCACAGCATTTCAAACATTTCTGCTTCTCTGTTATCCATTCTATTACACCTCAGAAAATCATAAGGAATGCTTACCTATCAAATCTGATCGCTCAAATAAGTGAAGATGATAGAATATAAAAGTCACTGAGAGAAGTAAAAACTGTACCCTGGACCATGTCTTCCTATAAGGCAGACAGAACAACGTGACCATGCTATTTTCTCAGGCCTACTGGCCATATTCATGATCCTCATAACATGTTTCCATAAAATGGAGCACAATAAAACATAAACATTCAGTTCCCTGTAAAATTGAGGCCACACTGTGGTGGATGAGAAACACATTGTTTTGTGTCTTTTGTGTATGATTCTTCCAATAACTATTAATGTTGTGGCGATCCTAAATTAACAAATCTAATCTGGCACCCTAAAAAGTGTTCATATATTTATCATTTTTATAATATTTATATACTTATATTTCTTTAAAAAACCAATTCTTCTAGTGAATTTATTGCAATAAAAAGCAATATGTTTTAACATAATTAAAATAAGATGGGTTTATTCATCTGCAAAAAATTTTCTCAAGCTCATCTCATTGTCTCTACTGAAATGATCTTTGACAACCTGAAGGTCAACCAAAGACTATTGATCAGACATCATAAACATTAGACCTTCTAGAACTGTACCCATTATGTCAGACAAAAAAGGACAATTGTAAGAGAACCATTCTCTCCTTGCTCTTCACACTCCAGTGTAACTTCCTGTGATTTAGCAAGGACAGACATTTAAACATCTTGGTCCTTGGGCCATAGGCATTTAAGCTGTACCATTATAACAACCAATCCATCCACTGGTGTAATGGAGGGTGCAAGCCTTGTGGATACAGCATTATTCAAGCCCCTAGACTTGCCTTACCACCTCAGCACTCTACCAAGGATGATTACCTCAAGCAATGAGCTGTAGCCAGTTTCCATGGAGCAATGTTTAGTTCCTAAATCATTCTGCTAGGAAGGAGGTAAATTCTCCTACAGACTAGCCTACAGGAAATCACTCTTGAACAATTAATTGCTGTTTTTTCTGCCACAGTTAGAAGCCAGAGCTCATTTCCTTAATACCATTTTGAACAAAACACTGGCACATGATATACTAGACCAATCAGGTATGCTCACAGAAAATTCCAGCTTGAAGACAAAAAAAAACATGAGGATGTTGCCAGGATAGCTCTGGTTTGTTTTTTTGTTTTGTTTTGTTTCAGAGACTATGAGCGAAAAATCAGCTTTGGGAAGATGGGCAAAGAGTTTCTGCTTTCTAATATCTAGAGTCTAACACACGATGCAGCATTCCCAACAGCAGGATCATTGGTATATTTGACTAAGCATCACTAATAGTGCTGAGATTATATTTTCCCTGGTGACCCAGCCTTACATCCTCATCTCTAATTTTCCTAGAGATGACATGACCTACCTAATATATTTTTTTAAATTAAATTACAAATTTAATTTCTGTCTTTTTGTTGTGAGTTGTTTGGTTGTTGGCAGTTTGTTTTTCTTGTGTTTGCTTGTTTTTTAGGCAAGCTTTCACTCTGTCCTAGAATTCACAATGTAGCCTATGCTGGCACAGCAATCTTCCTTCCTCTGCATCCCATGTGCTAGGATTATATGCAAGAGCCACCTCTCAGCTCCTTTTCTATTTAAACAAGCTAAGCAGCTTTTCTTGTTCCTAACCAGAATTTTGGCAGATATCGAGTTGTTGCGGGCATGGCTGTAAACACCATATCCCCATAGAAACAAAACCTAAAACTGGTTTTATGGACAAGTTGGATTTGGAGGTAATAAGGACCCAGCCTCAGGCAATTCATGGAACCGGTGCCGTAACGTTTAATTAAATTATCACTTATAGTTAACTGGAATGAAGGGCTGATTGAAGACATGTTTCAGGGGACAGAGAAGTCCTATAATGTAACAATGTGAATGAGCATAAAGAAAACAAACCCTGAAAGAAACACGAAGGATAGTATAAACTCACATATCACAAATTCTCAGCTTCCAAGTACAGTAAGCAACTTCCTGTGGCTGGGCTAAAAGGATTTCCTTGTCTCAGGTAACAAAGAAACTAAATTTGTGTCAAATAACATCTAAATAAAATATATCTCCTTGCCAAATTCCTTAGGTGAAATTCAGAGCATCAACTAGAAAAGGGAGAACCCCTAAAACCTGAAATGAGTTCATGTAAGAATAACCAAATGCCTCTGAGTACTGTAAGTATCCAGTCCTTGCTGAGTCTCTCTAACTAATAGAAGCAGGTTCTCTTCACTTTAGCCTGCCCAGGGGCTTCTCTGCGCAGATTATTGTCAACACCAGGACCCAGATTTACAAAACGCAGGTTTCACTACTATCACCATTTCTGGGTGGTCTATGATCTAGAATCAGAGCCAGATCCTGCTCAGCCAATTGGACTTCAGGGGAGGTAAGACCAAGAACACATTTGACTTCATTTGGAGACAATTTACCTGCTAAATTTTTCTCACTAATATGAGGGAGAAGATGAAAATGTGTGTATATACGCATGTATATATGTATGTATGTATGCATGCATGTATGTGTATGTATGTGAACATGGATTATGATGATAAATAAGGAAAGAAGCTACTATCAAGCAAGCTATTTTTTCATGATGGGTAAACCAAGCAGAAATTTCTGGTAACCACTTAAACTGTTAGGATAGCTAATATTTAGCAGGTTAGTTCAATCCTGGTTGAAACCTGGATTCATGGGTAAATAATAATAAAGAGTAAAGAATTCTCTTTTTTGTTGGGGGGTGGTTAAAGTTGATATGAGGGAGAGTATAGCCAAAGGCACCTAGAAGTGTCTAGAGCAGGGAGAGGAGAGAGAGGAGGAAGACTGAGAAGGAAAGATAAAAGAAAGGAGTGAAGGAAACCAAGACAGAGGACCAAGAAGGCTCGAGGTTGAAGTTGCAAAGTTGTGTAGGAATCAGGAGATGGAGAAGGGCAACCCAAGAGCTGTCGATGTTCAGGTTAGAGCCAGGTACAGAGTGAGAATAGCTGAGAGGAGCTGCGGTTACTGACTGAACCTGGAGGTAGCCTGTGCTCTGTTACACTAATAGACACCACGGTTATCCATTTGTGACACGTTTCTTTTGGACTTCACATTCCAGCTTTTTTGTTGATGACAAGAGGCAACTTAATTTGTTCTGTAACTGCTTCCTTGATGAAATCAGGGTGGTATTGTCAAGGCTCAGGGAGGCTAGAATGCTTGTCAGATGCCCAGAGATGAGGGGAGGATTCAGGCCGGAGACATTGTCTCTCTCACTGCCCACCATTTGGGACTAGTGAAGTACACGCAGCTTTGGAGCAGCCTGGAAGGGCTCGTTCAAGCCAGGGGCTCAGATTGGTTGGAAATTCTGTCAGAAGCATCTAATAAACATGAGCTTTCAGCAAATCCACGGCTAGCTGACTTCCATTTGGAGCAGTTTACAGACTTCAATTGATTGGAAAGTTGTTGGGACAGATATAGACTAGGGACAGAAGGTAGTGTGAAGGAGCTTAAAGAAAAATCTGTATCCTGAGTGTACAACTGAAACTCCCAGGCTTAGACTAGAGAAAGCAGAGAGACAGACAGGCAGGCAGGCAGGCAGGCAGGCAGGCAGGCAGGCAGACAGACAGACAGACAGACAGACAGACAGACAGACAGACAGACAGACAGACAGACAGACAGACCGATCCCACCTTCAGGAATGGGCAGTAGGTGTAGAAGCTTAGAATGCTGATCAGCAGGAATACTAATCTGGAGTCCTTTTGACCTTGATAGGTATATTCAAGTCATGACTCCCTGAAGCTTACATGAACTTACTTAAGTTTACAAAAAGAGATAAAAGTTTCGGTTTTACTTTCTGGCATATACTTCACCTGGATGAGTTTGCTTCTTTTTGTCCTAGAGCTTTCAAGTGTGCTGTTAAGTCCCTAGTGTGACTATTCCCCCGTTTCTTTATGTAGGCACTTAGTGCCATGAACTTTCCTCTTAGCAGTGCTTTCAAAGTGTCCCATAAGTTTGGGTATGTTGTGCTTTCATTTTCATTGAATTCTAGGAAGTCTTAAATTTCTTTGTTTTTTCCTTGACCAGGGGTGATGCAATTGAGCATTGCTCAATTTCCATGCGTTTGTAGGCTTTCTGAAATTTGCATGGGAATGGGAAGAAGGGAAGGAGAGGGATGTGGGATTGGTAAGATTGTTTTTCATTTAAATAAAAAGTAATTTAAAAAGACATAAATGTTTTAGATATATCATTACTGCTGTTTGTAGTCTTTACTCAAATCCACATTATAGAAAAAGCAGTAGACTCACAACCTGGTAAAGAGTTCTCTCCCTCTCTCTCTCTCTCTCTCTCCCTCTCTCTCTCTCTCTCTTTGTTTTTTGAGACAGGGTTTCTCTATATAGCTTTGGAGCCTATCCTGGCACTTGCTCTGTAGATCAGGCTGGCCTCGAACTCACAGAGATCCACCTGCCTCTACCTCCAAGGTGCTGGATTAAACGTGTGTGCCACCAACGCTAGGCCAAAAGTTCTTAATATGATTTTAAAAAAGCAATAAAAAACAATCCAAAGTCTTAGGGAGTTAGAAAACATGAACTGTGTTCATGATAGGTAGGCTGGTTCATTACCTAGTATCTCCAAGGAACCCAAACTTCATTGTTTCAGAGAAAGCAAACCCTTCACGGAAACACTGGAAGTAGTATTCCCTAAGAGAACATGGATGTATTTCAAATGTGCTTAGAAACCTGGTCCTCATTGACTGGAAATATGATGGACATGATGCTTTAAATGGGTTAGCACAGAAGAGGATATTTAGAGGTCTTTAGTGGAAAAAAGTGAAATGGCTTGAAAATAGAAGACAAATGAGGACATAGTCATGGTAATAAAGAGCAGAGTCATGGTTATCAGAATAAGCAAATCTGCAGGGATCTTCCCTGGTTGGTAGCTGACCCTGGAGACCTTAAATCTAAGTTCACTTCATGCAGTTTACAGACCAGGGTGACTTTTCTTAAATGAGACCATTGATGATCAAAGACTGTTTTATAACAACATCAGAATTTTTACTGTAAATCTTCCTTTGTAGCTTCCCAAAGGGACCTTGAACAAAGAACTAATGGGGATAATGATCAGTGGGGAGAGACATCATCAAATAACTCAGAGATCATTAAATAATACCTTCAAACTCATTCCCCCAAAGCATGGGACATTGTCTTCTTTTCATGGTGATGCTTTAATAGACAGCTCAGTGACTACTTCAAGTATCTTATGGGACTCTTGTCATATCAGTTCCAATGACAAAGCATCCCTTGTAGCTCACTACAAGGACATTTGTTGTTCTAGTAAATTTGTTACTTGGGCTGGACTCGAAGGGACAGCTCACTCTTCTCTACTTAGTGCTGAAGGCTGAGGCCTGGAGTCGTCTCTAGGCTCATTCATTCATATAGCTGGCAACTGACACTCAGTGCTGGCACACACCTTAGCCTTAGCCCTTAGCCAGAACCTATCCATGTCACTGCTGAGTACAGCCTGGGCTTCCTTGCTGCATGATGGTTGAATGCCAGTCACTACAAGCTCTCGAAGGAAGGAAGACAGAGCCAAACAGACATATATTTCCTATAGCAGTGCCATTTTTGCCCATTTTACTTCTCAAATCAGTCATCAAATCCCAACTATGTTCAAGGGTCAGGATATACATATTTAAGGGTAAGTTACACGGTCTAGAAGAGCACATGGTGCCAGAAATGCATTGGTCTCATGTGAGAAAAAGTCTTTCTCGACATTTTTTTTCTACCTTTTAATCCAGTTCCAAAACATGCAGTTGGAACACATACACTCCAAAACTGGAAAGCAAGCCCACATTGTCTCCTAGGCTGATGAATCTTTAAGTGACAAAGATGATTACATACCTAATCAGAAACTTCACCAACTGTGGCACTTATCCAAGATTTATTATCATCTGGGGAAGAAATAAACACTGTCCCTATTTGCCTGCTCCTCCATAAATATTGATTTGACAAATGTTTGATTTTTGCTCACACATTGTATATAGAATACAAGGATCAGCTTATTATTCTGATAGGCCAACACTATACCTTTATTCTCATATCTCTAGTACAAACCAACTATCTGACCCTCTCACAGCCTATTATAAAAGGCTTTTACTTCTGACTCAGAGAACCTCATGCTGTCACTGTGCTGGCAGTGCTGATGAGCTAGGTGCTGATGAGCAGAGAGGCAACATTGCTTTAACTGCCATGATCACACATGTGGCTGTTGACTTGATATCACCATCAATGTTTGGGGAGTGTAATAGAAAACCATAACTCAGAAATTAAGGACGAATTATGTACTCTTTGGTTGTAAATTAGCCTTCAGGGTCTGTTAGAGACCAAAGCGCTGACCATAATGTACAAGCCTGAGCTGCCTGCTGTTCACTAAACATTTACATCATTGAGCTGTGGACACCTGTCAATATTCTATCAGCAGATGAAGTCCCTGGGGACACAATGATGAGCTTACCTGATCAGGCAAGTTGGTAACTCAGCATGTTTTTTCCGACTGCAGATCATGCCTCAAACCATTCCTGTGGCCACGTGGCAAGATTTCTGCCAGAAGTTAATCACAGAGAAAACTTTTTCAGCCAGGTTCACAAAGAGCTCTGTCCAACAAACTGGCACCAGTGAAAAATGAATTGCTGTAGCTCTACTACTCCCACCCTGATTGAAATGATGCTGGGGGCGAGTGGAAAAGATAATTCTACTAGTGGGCAAAACTAGCAGGGTACATATTGTGTTCCACTTTTCCTGGAAGGAGACATTGCATGAGGAACAATTGAAGGCCAATGACTAATGGTTTTGACCAGATGGCTGGAGACAAAGGGGTTTGGATAAACCTCCCAGAATTAACTAAGAATTCAAGGTTATTTTTGTTCCATGCAAATGCCCAGCAAAAAAGTTCCCACTGAAGATGAGGCTTTCAATAATCAAGGGGACGAGTTGTTCTAAAATGTAGATGCCAGTCAATCTTGGTTTTCTTCCCCAGAATCCCAGCCCTGTTTACTCAACCTGCTCATTTAAATTGCAGCCATGGCAGCATAAGTGTATTTTGAATAGGCTCAACAAATGGACCTCTCCCCACTAATACAAACTTGGCTATCATCAGGATTTAATACCCAATTTTATAGCAAGAGCCACCATCTCTGAACTCCAGATAGGTCCCTGTATCCGGAGTAAAGCAGATAGCCTGCTGGCAGAAAGTTGATTATTTTGGAGCTTTCCCCACAGTGGATTTTTCCTTATTAGAATACAGAGTTATTTTGGACCTGGATTTGCAGGCTCTGTTTGCCACTCTGTGCCAACAATACCATCTGTTGACTTCCTGAATGTCTAGTCATTACAAAGTTAACCCAAACAATATTACTTCTCACTAAGAAAGCTTAATTTATAAAAGAAATAAGGTAGTAAGTCAACGTGCAAGGAATTTCCTGACATTTAGCTGCCAAAACACCTAACTACACAGAATATTAAAACGTATTATTGAAGACTCATTTACAATGCCAACTACAAGACAATCCTCTGGGAAACCGACTTTCTAATAAAATACAGTCTATATTCTTATGATGTACTCTCAGCCAAGATAATAATAAAAAACACTCTGTTATTAAGAGGACAAAAATTAGCACGTTTGTTTGATCTAAGATTTTGATTTATTTCATATTTGTTTAAACTTGACAAGTTATACCACAAACCTTATAATATGCTATGTAAAATCATTTCATTCAACTATCGATCTCTGACTGAAATCGTTGTTCACAAAATCACAATACTAGGTTTATGAGTATGCAAAGACAGTTTAAACTAAATTATACAATTTGAGGTGGCAACACTATCCCCCAAAGCCATAGTATTGCTATGGTAAACACTCACCAAAATTAACTTGTGGATAAAAAGTCTGCTTCACTTTACAAGTCCCATATCACAGTTCAACACTGTGCTAAGTCAGAGCAGGAACTCAAGGCAGGAATCAAGAGGCAAGACCTAAATCAGAGACTATGGAAGAATGTTACTTATTTTCTTGCTCTACACAGTTCACTCAGTTTTCTTACAACTCAGACCTACCTGCCTAGGGGTGGTACCACCTGTAATGGCTTGAAATTTCCAAAATCAATCAGTAATCAAAAAGTTGCCTCACAGACTTGCAAACACACCAATTTGATGGAGACATTTTCTCAATTAAGGGTCCTCTTCCCAGATGATTCTATAGTTTATGTCAAGTCAACAAAATATCACCAACCCATCTACCCAGCTTTAACACCTATAAACCACAACAATGACCATAACTGTAAGGTATCACTAAAGACACTATAGTGGCACTTACATCCTGAAGATAATCAACAGCTGTTTAATTAGGCTAAAGGCCCTCTCAGTATGAAGGAAATTCATGCTTGATGATGTAAACCAGACCATCACTATGGCTAGCAGGGTCAGGGAACCTAGAGTCTCCCATTATACTACTACTTCCTAAACCAGTATAATTTCAAACTGCATTTTAAATACTTATCTTTGTACCCACAGATAAATATAACTCTCATTTCTCTTCAAAGAAGTTTCTTTTTGCAGCAAATGGAGACCATTAGAGCAGGCTACAACAGGTCAAACTGGAGAGGACAACTGGCCACAGGGTGTCCAGCTACAACCTGATACACATAAAACACAACTCCTACACATAAGTCACAGGTAAAATATAATTTTAATACCTCTTTGAAATTGAAAGAAATGCTATTTTAAGGAAATGAGTGCATTTCATTACTAATTCCATACACAGTAATTTATAAGTAGTTTTCTTCCTTTAAACACAGAAGTTGCACACTCAGACAAGGTTCATTCCTAGATATTATTTTTGAAGATTTGGTGCTGTGAAGTACAGAAGACTTTACTTTTTGTCAATTTAGTCCAATCTCTGTGATAGTGAACTATGGGAATCTCTAGCACATCTGGGCACATGTTTCAATGGGTATTAATCTCATAATAAGATCTTTTCTCTTCTTTCATACCTCCTAAAAAGAAAAAAAAGTAGAAGAAAAATAGAGAGCAAGAATCTCAATGTCAATTTGCATCAACTCTTAAGAGATCTACTGATTGTATGCAACTAAAGTAGCCAGTAAAGAAACCAATTTTACCCAAAAGGAAATGAATGTCAAAATACTTATCTTAATGTTTAAATACCCATTTTTAAATGGTCCAAAGAGATCCCAAATCACTGAATTTCTTCAAATAAAAAAAATAAAACAAAATCCATGTACAAGTTGTTTTACACAAGAATAAAATATTTTCTAATTTTATGTGTTGTAGTAAAAACAAAGAGTATACTGTATTAATATCAAAGTTATTAATGAAAGAATCAAATTATGGCTTCCCTATATTTTTTTCAGTGTCACAGATCTAGCCCTGTACTTAAATTCTGTTGGGTTATAATTCTGTAAAAAAAAATTAATTGGAAGGAAACTTCAAAATGATTAAAAGAAGCAGCCAGTCACCAAAAATCCACAGTCTTCAAGTCATGATTGCTTTGTGATCCAAACTTTCCAACATCTTCAAAATTAAACAGTTCTGATGATATGAGCTAAATATGTGTGTGTGTTCACAGGATTTGTTCTCTACAATAATACAAAGTTCACTTTGATTTCATTCACTTCATCTACATGTTTTAACAGATGCTAGATAGTATTATTGGAATACTACAGAAGTTTGGAGAAGTCACTAATGGGGCATATGCCTGTAATTTCAGGACTTACAAGATGGAAGAAGGATCAAGATTCAAAATGATCTTTGACCACTTAGTGAATTCAAAGCAACCCTGGGATACATGAAACCCTGTCTAAAACAAGAGAGAGAGGAAGAAGAGGAGGAGGAGGAAGAGGAGGAAATAAGAACTATTTAAATCCCAAACTATAAGAAAAAAACAAAGCTTTCCCATTGGAAGTAAATAACATAAACAAAACTGAGTATTTTTATAATATGTGTATAAAATGTCCCTCACAGATTTGGACACTTTGTTTCTGGTTTATAGCACTATTTAAAGAAGGTCATTGAACCTTTGGGTGGGGAGCTATCTAAGACAAGTGTTCACAGGGATGAGAGACAGGTGATAGGAGTTAGAACCCAGTCATGTTTATAGACGATTTCTCCACCTTTGTAGCCTGAGGGCTGATGTGACTGATACAATAAGCAGCATTATACTCTTGCTTCCACCCACTGGAATCCACATCTATGGTCTTCTTCTATTCATGATGGATTATACCTTGAAACAAAAGTAAGCCTTCCTCCCTCGACTTGCTTCTTGTCATGTATTTTGTCATAGGTAAGAGAGAAGTAACTATTACAAAAAATGGGAACCAGAGAGTGGAGTCCTGACTATTATAAACCTAACTATAGGTTAGATAATTAGATTTTTATTGTAAAAAAATATGAAAATGTTTGGAAATTTCTAAAGGCCAATAAACAGAATAGAATCTGGTAGGTCGTTCTAGCTGGAGTTCAGAAGACCAGAATACCAACAAAAGGTAGGCAATAGGGTCCAGGCTCACAGGGTTTCAGAGGGAATGAGGACTCTAGAGGAATTGATCTTGAGGTTTGTAGTGTTATATTCTGGGAAATAATATGGCTACATTTGGTTTGTCTCCTAAAAAAAAAAAATTGAGAGAGGCTGAATTCAAATGTAATAAGCTAGGTTGTTTAGTAAAGGAAATCTCAAAACAGAATAGCATCCAGACTGTAGCATGGTTATTACTACAGTCTGTTGCCTTAGACTAGCTCTAAGCTAGATTTGCAGCGCAAAAGAACAGAGAGGACCAGAAAGATGTGGAAAATATGCAGTTCCTCAAGGAAATGAGCATGAAATGAATTTAAGACTGGAAAAGGATGTTAAATATTAAAGAGACTGGTAATTAAAGTGAAATCTCATACTCTGTTCTGGGGAATAGGAAGGATGGTTGGATAGAAAATTCCACCCATCAGAGGCTCTTGGCTGAAAAATAAATTTTCATTTCAGAGGTGCAAGGAGTATTTCTGCCAGGGACTGTCATCTCAAAATCTTTCTTAGGGAAAGACTGTTCTCAAGTTTAGCTTCCCAGACACACAGACAGCATTTCAGCTATGGTGAAAAGGAGGCCAGGCTGCATCTGGAATATTTAGCATAGTGTTTGTTTTGCATGCCCATGTGAAGCTTTGATAGAGAAACCTAAATGCCAATGGAGTCTCTAGCATGTTAGAGGTTGCTGGAATGAAGAACAAAGGGTCTTTTTAGGTAGCAGAAATGAAGTGTCTGGAATACCGAAGTCCATCAGAACACTTTTTAAGCCTAAATTCTAAATATAGATCTTGTATGTTTCTTTACATATAACAAACACTCAACAAATAACTACTGATAGTGGAAAAATATTTCGATCTAAGACACATGTCCTTTAGAACATATAAATCATTGCTGTTAATGGGGATGGTTAATATTTTCCAAGGCTGGTATGAACACTTTCTTACTTTTTAAACTGAAACAAAATTAGTTGTGTCAATGTACAGTTTAAAAGCTTTTTATATTTACGGTAATTCTCAGATCTTTACATGTAATATTTATTTTCTGCTCTGTCTTTTTATGTCCTTAAAGCAAGTGTCTAAAGAAACAGAGCTATGGTTTTGATACCATTATATTATTATAAAGCTATGCAAAAATCTAGAGCCAACATGAAGAGAAATATAAGCTGACTGAATCACTATACCACTCCAGTATACAGCAATTCCAGTCCTTAAAATGATGTTACTCTCAAAAACCCTGGTTTTGTTAAGTCAGCTTTCTATTAGGTCACAAATACCTGAGACAATTGTTTTATAATGAGAAAAAGTCTATTTTGGCTCAAAGTATTGGAGATTCCAGTGCATGATTTGTTGGTACTGTTTCCTTTAGAACAGCACAGTAAGATGAGAATGCATTTAAGAGTGGAAATGCTCACCTCAAATTTAGGAGGGTGAAAAGAGGACTGAAGAGGACAGTTGTGTCTCATAAAACACTTGGGCTGACCCCTAAAAAAAGACTTCTCACTAGGCCCCATCTCCTTAAGACCCCACCATCACCTGTCAACAACATTTCCCAGGAAACCAACCTTTAAGATAGTTCTTTAAAAAACTAGACCACCAGCCTAAGTCTATTGGCAATCTTTAAAAAATCTATTATTATCTGACTACTACACAAGGAAACAGTTCCATTGTCTAAAAAAAAAAGATATTAAGACAAGAAAAATAATCTGCTATGATTTTCCTCACAGGACCACAGCAGTTGAGAAGTTTGAGAGCAGACCACTTTCATCATATGGAACTTTTGTCTTTAAAGAAATATTTCTGTAAATCTGACTTAAGAACTGTGGTTCAAGCAAAGACTAATGAACAGAGGAGGTAAAGGATCTGTGCTATCAAAGGCTAAATGTTCTTCACAAAGTATATATTTTATCACCCTTTGTTGTCAAAGTGCCCTCATTTGATCTTTCTGATATTCTGAGATGTGAAGAGACAAAGCTCCCCCTAATCATCTCCCAATCTCAGTGAATCAGCCAAAACATCTTGGTATCCCCCATTAGAGAGATGGATGATGGAAGGTGAGAATCTGTAGCTCATCAGCAAAGGGTCATGTTCACTCCCGTGGTGATGGATGAAAGCTATTTCTTTGTTAGCAGCAATCCTCCTTTATTGTCATGCAAGTCTTGCTGTGAAGACTAACCTTATTTTTTTTTAAGTTTGCTCAAGTAAAATGACACATCCATTCTACCCAGGATAGATGACTGTAGGAACTATTCTATGCCCTAAAAATTGCATTTCTGTGTGTGCCACTTCTAGATGAGTTTAAAGGTGACTCTCCTTGGAAATCAAGTATGCATTTTAAATTCCTTGACACAGAACTGTATTTGAACTGTGTTACCTCTAGACAATTAGATGAGTTTATGAAGATAACAGAAATGGCTGATTCCTTGGGCTCTTGCCTTAAAGGTTTTCTAGAAAACAAAACAGAGCATGTATAGCACATGTAAAGATCTGAAGAGCCCAATAAAAAGTGAAAAGTTACACAGCTATAGGCTAACATAAATGGCATTTCAGGTTCAACCACAACAACAGAAGAGAATGTTCAAACTAATCATGGAAAATAGTCCTCTGTGTCTGACGTAAAGCTGCATCAATCTTCTACTCTCTCTTTGATATGATCTCATCTCAATGCATTTAAATAAATAATTGGGGTCTATTAATTTTAACTGATAAATATTTATACAATATATTTTGATCATGGTTTCCCCTCCCCCAGTTCCTCTCCAGATCTTCCCCTACCTCACTTAAGGGTAGGTCCCGCACCCAGAAGTGAATGGTCAATATTTTATTTTCAGTAAACTCTTTCATAAAAATTAGATCTCAAACATTCAGCGAGGAAGTCTACAACCTAAATACTACCTGTTCACTTGTTTGTTTATTTGTTTGTTTTGTCTCCTCATTGTCCCAAGAAAGGAGGAAAGAATCTCTGCTAAGAAACTCACTCCTGCCAGGATTTGCCAGAGGCAGGCAAATCCCTGTGAGCTCTGGGCCAGCCTGATCTGCAGAGCAAGTTCCAGGACAGCCAAGGCTGTTACACAGAGAAACTCTGTCACAGAAGAAAATGATGTCCTTCACAGTACTTCACAAGAAAAATGATGTCCTTCTTCTTATCTGCTAATTTCGTCCAGATCAAGAGCCATTTCGTTACTCATGAATAAAGACACCACACAGAATCCCAGATCACTCTTCTAAAATGTATTCCTTGCAACTTGTCAGGCCACTGAGGAAATAGACATACAAAAATATGTAGAAAAAGAAAAGTTTTAGAGATATCATGGAACCCCACTCAAAGAGAAAATGATCCAATCATGCTTCCAAGAGGCACTTAAGGGCAGATATGGAAACAAGAGTTTTTAAAACTGACTGTAAGGAAATAATTATACTATACATAGAACTGAACTCACAACTGAGAAATGAATTTAAAATGAATAGTCATGCTTCTATGATCCCTTGCTACTCTCTTTTTTTAGATTTTTCTTTATTTTCACATATCTACACATTAGACTCCATATATATTCTAATGCATATATATTCAAATGAAACTACAGAACAAATAGGGAGAAGTCCTCCATTTCATGCCACACCATAGCCAGAGTAAGACCCCAAATAAATACATGTATTTATCACCTGCAAGAAAAGGATTTACCTATTAAAATTTCTCATTGTAGTTGGGATAGCAAAAAAGAGTGTTTTGCTTAGAGGTGTTATGAGAATAGATATAATATATGTTTAAACTACCAAGGGTATAAATGGTAGTTGGCTACTCAATTTATAAAACTTTAACATCAATACAAGGAAGAACTGGTAAACAATTTAGAGTTGTTCACTGAGACAACAGACCAACATGTTAACTTGTTCAATGCCTGGACAAGTGATTTTTACAAAATTAATTCTAAGTACAAAACAATAATAGATTAAGAGAGAATACGTTTTTATGACATTTTTCTATTACCCATTTTCACTTTAAAATTTAATTTGTGATATGTATACTATAACAATAAAGGTATGCAAGTTTATTCTTCACAAGTTAATGGACACAAAGTGGGTAGCAACTCACAGAAATCAGGGAAGAATCTACTATTATTACTCTACTACTAGGTGGCCATAGATAAGTGTGCCTCTTAGACCTACTGGAGAATCTTATCCTTGCAGTAGGTGGCAGTTAGCCCAGAGACTCTCAACATACAAAAGAATAAGAGACCATGGAGTGTTCAACCCTCAATTAAAGTTACACATCACAACCTTCCTCGAAAGGAGAAGATTTTCATAGAAGATAGAAAGAAAAGATTGTAAGAGCCAAGGGTGTTAAATGACTGTATGGAAAGATGGTTTCCAGGACACAACAGAGCAGTTGCACACAAGAACTTACAGCTATTGTGACAGCATGTATAAGACTTGCACAAGCTGAAGCCAGGCAAAAAATTCCAGAGCAGAAAAAGGAAAGTGAATGTGAAATCCCACCACTAGCTGAGATGATATTGGAACTTGATAGCTGCTGATAATGGGAGATTCAGTTTTTTTGTTTTTTTTTTAATGGTGTACTTCTGGTAAGTAGCCTACTGCAGATCAGGTCCCACTCATAAGAGTAACTGGTCAACACAAACTGAGCTTAGTGAGGAGTGGAGAATGGAAAACTCAAAGTTGGGTATGAAGAGCAGTGATGGTAGAGAGCATAGAGGGCATAGTGAAGAGTGTGACTATTATCAAAATACATTCTATGAAACCCTGAATAAAAAAAATCATTGTATTTAAAATAATGATAAAATTGCTCAATTAAAAAATAAAGTGATTTTAGTTAATTTTCCTAAATCACCAAGGGCACTATAGAAGTAAGCAGAAGCATGAATGAAAAAGTGGACAGAAAGAACTAGCTAAACAGCAACAAAGCTAAACAACCAAGACAGAAAGGCTACCCACCTAACTGGTATATTTGCACATTCACATACTTAATACCTAACCTATTCTCATGTTCAAAAAATAAAGTTACAGAAGATTCTTTTACAGAAAATATCAACAATCTAGGATGATTTATTGGAAATAAGTAATTCAAGTTAATGTGGTTAAAACATAGAAACAAAAATACCAAATTTGCAGACAATACTCTGGTTAATGATACTTCATCATACTTGAGCTTTTATTTCATACATTCTTCTTTGCACTTCAAATGATTCTCTCTCTCTCTCTCTCTCTCTCTCTCTCTCTCTCTCTCTCTCTCTCTCTTTCAACAAACTGATAACAAGGCTACCAAGGCTGTAGAGGAGATTAAGTAACTGACAAGGACAAAGGCAGAACACTCTGGCTTCTGACTCAGGAAGGAGAACTCCAGTACCTAGATTCCTGACAATTACAGAAGATGGCTTCCTGTGGTAAATATACAAACCACCATTGTTTTACACTTCTTGCTAGTAAGACATCCTTTCATTAACTGTTCCTTCCATATCACCTGAATTAGACAGTAAATAAACCATAATCCATAGATAGCATATATTCACAAGAGAACACCTACAGGATTGCTTACCATGACCACAGAGGCCCCAAAAAATCAACAATAAGGCGGTTCACTCTATATGCTGTGGAGTTGAAGAAGTCTGTAGTTTGGTTCAATGAAAATAAAAGTAGGAGGCTTCAGACATAGGAAGACCAATGGTGAAACTACCAACCTGAAGCCAACAAGGTCTTAGAAAGCCACTGGCACAATCTCCAAAGTCTTCAAGCTGTAAAACTTGAAATCAGGCATCCAAAAGCAACAGTATTCACTACTTCATAAGGAAGAACATTTTTCCTACTCTTCAAGGCCCTCAGTTGCCTGGATGTTGCCTCACACTGAGAGTTGCCCCTCCACAACCAGATTGCTGACTAACATCTCAATATTTTCCAGAAGTACCCTGCCAGACACACCCAAACAGAATCCTTTACAATTCTCTAGAAATCATCAATTCTGTCAAGCTTTGACCCCACATGATCGATCGTGCCTTCCTTTTCCACCTACCTGTCCCTTACTCTAACACCTGCCATACTACTATATTCTCTCTCTCTCTCTCTCTCTCTCTCTCTCTCTCTCTCTCTCTCTCTCTCTCTCTCTCTCTCTCTCTCTCCCTCCGTGTGTGTGTGTGTGTGTGTGTGTGTGTGTGTGTGTGTGTGTGTGTGTGTACTTGTACTCAGCACTCCCTTGGCAATGTAATGACTCTCTTGAGATGATTTGTTTTTAAATTATTTCTTTTGGATTTTTTGAGATTATAAAGTAATTATTTAATTTCCTCCTTCCCTTTCCTCTCTCCAAACCTTCCAAAATACCTGTACTTCCTCTCTGCCAAATTCATGGCCAGTTTTTTCATTAATTGTTGATATGTGTATATTTATATGCATAGATAGCTCCTTCATGATATTCTATGAAAAACTCTGCCATCACAATTGTTGTCCTGGAAGCTAAAAAGAAGTAAAAAGTTTATATTGGCACATATGCAAATAATAACAAAAACATGACTATTTATTTGGAAAATAAATTTAAAAATATATATACAAAATTATCAAATTAGAAAATATTTTTCTAACAATATTACTTGGCTTTGGAAAGAACATGGAAAACTCAGCACTGTATAAATCTGGTGGAAGTATAAATTGATGCATTATATCTGTAGGATGATTAGGTTGTATGTGTGTATGTCTGTGTGTTCATGTGGATATGTGAGTATCTATACATGTCCATGCACATGTATATAGAGGCCAGAGGTTGACAGTGTTTTCCTCAATTGCTCTCCACCTTGTTCTTTGATACAGGGTCTCTTACTGAATCAGTTGCTCACTGGTTCATCTGCATATGGTGTGTGCATTTCTGGCAGGGAAGGGGTCCTATGAGCCCATCCATCCATGACTGAAAGTTTGCAGGATCAGTTCCTACAGAATTTATGCAGACAACTGCAGCTGCCTTGTGTCCATGTGTGCCACAACTGTGCTATGCCCATAAGGCAACATCTCAGTTTTCCTTTTTTCCATCATCTGGCACTTATTTTACTGCTTCCTCTTCCAGGATGTTAGCTCACACCCATACCCATAAAATTGGCTCTGGTTAAATGTAGTAGATCAAAACATATATATGAAAGCAGGATGGGAACTTAGTAGAAGAGAGAGTACTGTGGGGATAGGGAGAAGGATAAAAGAAGGCAAAGTGATGGCTGTAACAAGACTATATTACATACACGAATGAATTGCCAAAGAATAAAATAATTTAAAAGCTCTTAAAATTCAACAAAGGAATTGTGTTTCTAGGAATGAAATAAATAAGTAATTAGAGATAGGAACAAGCAGTTGACTTTGATATTTTCATCCAGCAAGAAACCACACAAATTTTCATCTAAGCAAGAAACCACACAAATACTCTCAGGAGAATTGTTTTAATAATTTACGTTACACACAGACAATGCAGCTGTTCAAAATGATGTGGTAGGTCAGCATCTTGCCTCACCCTTTTAGCAGTACAAGTATTTTATCCGTGTAAAAAGTGAATACAAGAAGAATTCTTGTTTGACGTGGGGTGAAGGAGCTAAGAAAATTGACCTTTTTTTTTTTATTTTTTCAACACTCCACGTCCTTTGAGAATCAAATGCCTACTGATACAGGAAAGGTTTCACAACAGAACCTGAAAAGCAAATGCTAGTTACAAGATACTTAAAAAATGTTTCAAAAAGTCAGTGAATAAACGACAATAAAGGTAAATTCAGGTGCCTAGTTCTAACTGCACAACACATCTCCTGTACCCTAAGGCTCAGGCAATATCCTGGAGAGGGCACAGAAAGATTAAGAGCCAGAGGAACCAGAAGTCTTCTGTGGGAACCCACCTCTAGATAAAGAAATATAGGTAACTAAAGACCACTGAGAGAGAGGTGGGGAGAGTCAGTCTTCCTCAGGAATGAGAAACCTGATTGGTTATCCAATACTAAGTGAAGTCCAAAGCATACAAGCAATACTAAATTAATGTATGCACACACACACACACACACACACACACACACACACACACACACACACACACACACATTTGTAACAATAATAAAGAAAGAGAGGAGTGAATTTGAGGAATAAGGGAAGGGAGTTGTGAAAGAAATTGGAAGGAAAGGACACAGGAGGTAACTGGAGGGGAGGGAGGAAAAGGAAAGGGAAAATCATGTAGTTGTATTCTAGTCAATTTTTTTAATTATTAAGAAAGAATATAGTTGTTTCCATAGTGGACTAAGGTCTTAGAACCCAGAGGGTAGTATATTCTGACAGCTGGGGCACCAGTGAGGCATTCCAGCATTCAGAATACCTCCATCCTTGCTTCCTTCTGGGAAAGAAATCCCTGATCCTTACAGATTCTTCTGAATGGAGGAAAATTTCTACTATTGATAACTAAAAGACAGATAAAGTTCTCTGCTGTCTAAAAGGCCTCCTTTTCCTTGTTATGCAACATGTACTAATAGTATAAAAAACAATGCACTGGATGAAAAGGATGGTGTTTCCTGGGACATGAACTCAGATCTGGGATTCTTCATGATTACCTTTTTACATTTCCACATTTTTTATATCCTTGGCAACATTTTGTAGAACCAGTTATTAAAATCAACTTACTATCTTTTGTACTCCCACAATAAATCAGTAATGACAAGTATGACCCATAAACTTAAATCAAATAGTGTGTGATTTCTAGGTAAAATCCCTGAAGGCATCACCACCACTTCCACCATGCTCTTTGGGGTTGCTTGAATCAGGGAAGGCATTGAACTTCCCTGAGAATACTTAAATGTGAAGATGCTCACAGTGAAGAAAGTGAGAATCTACACATGAAGCATAAGCTTCCCAGCCACATAACAAGGTGTGCCAGGTCTCTAACATCTGCCAGCTGCAAAGGACATTCTTCAAAAGTGGGTCTTCCATCCAAAAGTCAAACATTCAGACAAGTGCAACCCAACAGTTATGCATGAGAGATTAAAGTGAGAACCAACAGACAGTCGCCATGAAGTCCCTGTTTCAGAAACTAAGAAATTGGTGGTTGCTTTGAACAACTATATTTTACTGAGATTTTTTGTAGAGCAATATAGATAATGAAAATACTTTTATCCAAGCTAATAGTGCCAGAGAACATTCCTAGCTTACAGAACCCTCAAGATTCTCATAGTGTGGATTTGATGGACAGAGCTAAGCAATACTGTCCATCATTCTTGCTAGGATGTTTTTCATTTTCTGTCTCTGGAGCATCATAGAAAAGAAATTCAATTGATGAATACCCCAACTATCATCATAGAGTCCTCATCCAGTAATTGAAGGAAGCAGACACAGAGATCCACAACCAAAAATGAGGCAGAGCTCTGAGAATCCAGTCGAAGAGAGAGAGGAGGGAACATATGGGCAGTCAGGGTCAAGATCATGATGAATAAGTCTACAGAGGCAACTGAACCAAGCTCGTGGAAACTAATGAACTCTAGACCAACAGCTGTGGGGACTCCATTGGACAGAACTTGGCCCTCCATATATGAGAGACAGTCTAAAGCTCTGACCGTCAGAGGGGCTCCTGGAAGTAGGACCACAATACAAACCTGGCACATGAGCTCGCTTGTTGGAGCCCATTCCCTATGGTGGGATGCCAGGCTCAGTCTTAATGCATGGGAGAGGGGCCTGGCTCCATTCCAACCTATTGTGCCAGACTATGTCAACTCCCTATGGAAGCCCTTACCCATAAGGAGTGGATTTGGGGTGGGCTAGGGGTGAAGTGATGGGCTTAGGAAGAGGCAAGGGAGTCTGGGAGTAGCAGTGGGAGAGAGAACTGTGGTTGGAATGTAAAATTAAATCAAAAAATAAAAAATGGGGGAAAAGCAAAATAAGAAAGAAATTTAAGATTCATAAAACTAAAAGATCTTTCTCTTCATAAGATACATCTTACTTTTTGTTCTTGATTATTTTGTTCTTACCATTTGTCTTCTCAAGGATAAATCTATTGCCTATATTGCAAAGACATTCAAAGGGAAAATACATTGAAATGAAAAGGGAGTGGGGAAAAGATGGGGGAAAAGGGAAAGGAGGAAGAAATGAAGGAAGGAGATAGGAGAAAGAATATATTTGCTAAGTATGTCAAGTGATTCTTAGAGACAAAGGTGAATAAATGCCACATAAAAACCGAGAATCAGGCCGGGCGTTGGTGGTGCATGCCTTTAATCCCAGTACTTGGGAGGCAGAGGCAGGTGCATCTCTGTGAGTTGGAGACCAGCCTGGTCTACAAAGAGCTAGTTCTAGGACAGCCTCCAAAGCCACAGAGAAATCCTGCCTTGAAACCCCCCAAAAAACACCAAACAAATAAAATGAGAATCAGATTTTTCTGTTCTTAAGAAAAATTATATTAGAAAAATTTCACAATTACTCCTACAGTTGCACTGCCTGCAGTTTCTAGCAGCTTGTCATCTGTGTCTCCTACCCAGCATCACATCAGAATTCACTGAAGATACATTGTGATTTTTTTTTTGTGGTCACTTGTTTATGTAGCCTATTGATTCAGTTGATAAATGTGGGCTGAAAATACTAATGTTTCAATGAGATCATTTCTCATCCACACAAAACCCCTCCTAAAAGTACTGGAGACCAGTTTCTTTCATTGTTGTTTCTTTGGTATCACTAAGGAGTTGTCTTGTCCAGGAGGTCCATAGCATATGTGAAAAGCATGAAGAAGGGAAGTTATTCTCCTAGATTCCATTCTAATCCAAACAGAACATTGTAACATGTATGTGTAGATAATGCAACTCAAAGTAAAATTTCTCGCGCGCGCGTGTGTGTGTGTGTGTGTGTGTGTGTGTGTGTGTGTGTGTGTGTGTGTGTGTGTGTGTGTGTGTGTGTTAAAAAGTTCTTTATCATAGGCTAAAACACAGTCTTTCCATTTTTTTTTTTTTTTACTCTCGGTACCTTTTGATTAATGTAAAAAATCTCAAACATTTCTCTTACTCTTCACCCCAACCAGGTATTGAAAATTGCTAACTTGGAGCAGTGGCCAGTGCAACTGCATTACAATAATTGCTATTACAGTTAAGCTGTTAGAACTACACCTGGGCTACTTTGATGGGATGTTGCTAGGTGATTTATGATAGAAGTCGTCTTTTTCCTTCCACACAAACCTTCATAAAACAACATAATGGCCATATCATTGCCAAGAAACATGAGCGATGCTTTTCCTGCTTCTGTAAAACTCGTATTAGACAACCTGACTCATGTTATTTTATAAGCTGCAAATGATAACTAAGTGATTTGACTAAAAAACATACATGTCGGTCATCTTATCTTTCTTCTTGAGTACAAACATTATTGTGATTAATAGCCTAAAAAGTCAGTCCATGGAGAAGGGTGTAATGAAAACACAAATATTAATGACATTATAATTGAAGAGTGCACCTATGAGGCATTTAAGATGAAATTTGAATAAAGAGGAGCATTTAACCAAGAAGATACAAGTAATAAGAACAATCCATTTCTACAGAGACCCAAAGAAAGGAAATTGGCATATTGGAAAACTTGGGCACAAATCAAAGACAATGAAACTGGGATCAAGCATTAACTCTGCCATGTAGGGGCTGTAGGGATTCCATCACAAAGTCAATCAGAAACCACTGGGAATGCTGGGAATGGGACAAAAGCAAGTAAACATTCTGTGAAAGAAATCTTTCTCTCTCTTATGACAACAAAATTTGTGGTGTTAAAAAATATCTGGGAACAGAGGACAGGCAAGTCTACCTGTGAGACAGTAATTATTCAGAAAATAATCGCAAAATCATAAGCAAAAAGTTAAGTCTGGTCTGGGAGTCACTTTGATTTGTGGTAAGGGAGGAAATGTGGAGGTGAATAGCTCTGACACTCTTTACCAAGCAGAATTGCCATGAGTTGTATAGGGGGAAAAAAAGACTGAGAAGTGGCTTTTCAAACAGTTGTTTTATGAACTTTATTCTGACCATTATTCTTTTCATGGTCTCATATCCTTTTTACTTTCTCTTCCTGTAGCAAACAGTACCAATAAAGATGTGTGGTTTGATTTACATAATACAAAGGCCATAACTGTAAGTACACAGCAAATAATCTCCAGGGTATACACTGAAAAGAACTCAATGTTGTGACAATATTATAAATTTCTATCTCACTGTTTTCTTCTTATTCTTCGTTGACTTTGCAAATTCCTCAGCACTTACATTTGGCTTGTTCAATCATTCATTCAGCACCCATTTTTAGGTGCTTACACTCTGCCAATCACTGTGAACTGGACTTGGAAAGAGAGTGATCACACCTAGCAACAAACCCAATCTGTATGTCCAAATTTTAGTATAGGGAGCAAACAGTTAAATAAGTGAAAAGCATAGTACGGTTTTAGGCTATAGATGAGGTAGGTAGGAACTACTTTTTTGTTTAAAAAAAGTAAGTAAGAAAGAAATAAAATTTGAGTAGAACAGGGAAGCTCACAAAAGTGACTAAAATGCCTTTTTCTCTCTTCTTCTCATCACCCAAAATAAAACTTCTGCCCTGACTCTCTCTGATATAATGTGTTTTGCTTACACAGTTCTGTAGCACCAACCTGGTTATGTTTATGTGGTTAAATGTGTGTCTCTTTTCAGCCTGGAGTTGTCAAGTTTTAAAATAATGGTATGCACACAATGACTGTTCTGGTGTTTCAATGTTAAAAATCACAAACACACCCTATTTTCCCTCTAACGCTTGACGTATGAGTGAGAACTACTTATTATTAACCAGAAATGTCCACTACAAACTACATTTAACAAGCATGTTTTAAAATGAGTTTTCAAACATAGCCTCTTGAGACTTGCAAACCTAATGATACTGGCATTCAGTTGACTGCAAATTTTAGACAGGGGCATAGCTAGAGTGAGCCAGATATAATTTTACACAAATAAGACATCACCTGCCAGACACTGGGAACAAGTAACATCACAAGTTCTGACGTTAAGAAACAGTAACAGATTTGCTTGTTGAGAGCTCTGAGTAGTGAAAAGCAAATGCCAAAAAAGATGTCACAGCCTTGTTAAGCTTTGAATGATCGGGGAGTTTCTGTTAAAGCTCATAGTTGAAAAGAAGAAACCACAGATATTGTGTCGGTCTTCTGTTTTACACTGAAAAATTGGAGGTTCTACCCTAACTACAAATGAATTTTGGATTTTCTTATAAAGGGAAGAACAAATGTGTTCACTTAATATTCATGACCCAGTTCATAATGCATCTTAAAAATTAATAGTATACACAGCACTGGACTTTTAATGAAAAGCTTTGAACATTCCTTATAATGTGCAATGATGGAGTTTATTTTATATAATGAAAGTAATTCAGCAAGTACAGTATGATTAGCTGTTAGCTGCACAGGGCACTCACAAATCCCCAAGCTGGAGGAATTATGATTTTGGGGGTAAGCTATTTCAAACCTCAATAACTTTGTTCCCTTTGGGTTGCAGAAGGAATATGGTTTATTGATTTCCCTCAAAACATCTAGTGCCTTTCAATGAGGCAAAAGCTTCAAGTATCTTCGTGCAGTAATTTCAAAAATCTCCTCAAACTGTAAACAAAGTTTTTCTTTCTTTCCTACACAGTTTGGTGAATATGAAGCAATACATATTATAATGAGGATCAGGTTCCCTATGATAGTAGAAAGAAATGTAATTATAGATAAAAATCCTCTCCAACGTAATGCCTTTCCCATCAAGCTAAGAAACGGATTCTAAAGCACATGATATATGTACCACATATTCAATTAAAAGGGTATCCTGTGTTTAAGTGGAAATCTTTGTATGTTATACTAGTGATCATCATAATAATCTTATTAATTAAAATCTAAACAAGTTCAAAATATTAGAAGATATATTAAATATTAGTTAAAACAATAGAATAAATTATTTTAGGCTGTCAAGAAATATTATAGAATTTTTAAATTTAGATTTTTAAAATGCTTCTTTAACTAATAGCTGATAAATTATTATGGATAATACATATGTACATATATAAAATGTACCTTTAAATATAGTCTATATACCAGAACTAACAAGATCTTGGGTGTTTTTTTTTTGTTGTTTTTCTTTGGGTGTTTTTTTTTTCTTGCAGACTTTTTGAAACACTGGATGAAAGGTTATGTTTCTAAAAAGTACAGGCTTTAAGATACTGCTGTGGTAGCTAATGGAAGCGGGAGCAGATATCCACAGCTAAGCACTGAGCCAAACTCCTGGAATCCAGTTTTGCAGAGAGGGAGGAGTGATGAACAAAGTCAAGACCAGGCTGGAGAAACCCACCGAAACTGTTGACCTGAACAAAGGGGAGCTATTGAACACCAGACTGACCGCTGGGAAACCAGCATAGGACCAAAGTAGGCTCCCTGAATACGAGTGTCAATTTAGGAGGCCTGGGAAGTCGATGTGGCCTCTGATAATGGAACAGTATTTATCCCTAGTGTACAAATGGACTTTGGGAGCCCATTCCCCATAGAGATCTACTCTCTCAGCCTAGACACACGGAGGAGGGCCTAGGACTTGCCCCAAATTGTGTGACAGACTTTGATGATTCCCCCATGGAAGGCCTCACCCTCCCTGGGAAGCAGAAGGGGGATGGCATGGGAGTTGGTAGGGGGCATGGGAGGATGGGAGGTAGAGAGATCTGGGATTGGTATGTAAAATAAGATTGTTTCTAATGAACATGGATGTCAATTAGGAGGCCTCCACACTCTATGGGGCCCCTGGTAGTGAATTAGTATTTTTCCCTGATGTAAGAAGGGACTTTGAGAGCCCATCCCACGTGAAGGGATGCACACTCTGCCTGGACGCATGAGAGAGGGCCTAGGCCTGGCCCAGGATGATCTGGTGGAGTTTGGGGAACCCCCATCAAGGACCCTACCCTGCCTGGGGAGTGGAGGGTGGATGGGGTGGAAGGTAGGTCGGGGGAAGGGGGGAAGAGTGGGGGTAGGGGAGGGAGAGGGAGAAGGGATTGACATGTGAAACAAGCTTGTTCCTAATTTGAACTAATATAAAAAAAGAATAATTTTTTAATTAAAAAAAGATACTGCTTTTGTGTTTGAAACATGCCCCACATGCTTATGTCCCATGCTGGTATCCAGCTATCAGTCTGGGGAGCAAGAGTTCCCCAATATTCAGTTCAGCCGATTCTGTGGGTTTCACCAGCCTGGTCTGAACCCCTGTGGTCTTCACTCACCCTTTTCTGAATCTGGGTTTCAGTTCAGTTCGGTGATTAGTTGTGGGTGTCTGCTTCTACTTCCACCAGCTGCTGAATGAAGGCTATAGGATGGCATATAAGTTAGTCATCAATCTCATTATCAGGGGAGGGCATTTAAAGTAGCCTCTCCTCTGTTGTTTAGATTGTTAGATGGTGTCATCTTTGCAGATCTCCAGACATCTCCCTAGTGCCTGATTTCTCTGTAAACCAAAAATATCTCCCTCTATTATGATATCTCCATTCTTGTTATCTTCTATTCATCCCCTGACTCAACCTTTCTGCTCCCTCATGTCTTCTGCATCCCTCATCTTCTCCCCTTCTCATTCGCCTAGCTCCCTCCCCTCTATTCCCATGCTCCCACTTTGCTCAGCATATCTTGACCCTTACCCCTTCTCCAGGGGACCATGTATGTCTCTCTTAGGGTCCTCCTTTTTTATTAGCTTCTTTGGCAGTGTGGATTGTAATCCTTTACTCTATGTCTAAAATCTGCATATGAGTGAGTACATACCATATTTGTCTTTTTTGTGATTGAGTTACCTTGTTCAGAATGGTTTTCTCTATTTTCATCCATTTTCCTGCAAATTTCAAGATTCCATTGTTTTTTTTTCTGCTGAGTAGTACTCCATTGTGTAAATGTACCACATTTTCTCTATCCATTCTTTGGTTGAGGGGCATCTAGGCTGCTTCCAGGTTCTAGCTATTACAAATAGTGCTGTTATGAACATCGTTGAACAGATGTCCTTGTATGAATGTGCTTCTTTTGGGTATATGCCTAAGAATAGAATTACTTAATCTAGGCTGCTTCATATACTCTTTGTCTCTACTGTTCATGCTAATTCTTCTAAACAAAGGTTAAGAGGCAGAGGGAATAAATGGCTTATAGCTGTGTCTTGGTTATGAGTTCACCTTCTCAACAGGGATATGATATTCAAAGCTTATTTTGAACAACACCACAATGTAGTAGTAGTCCAAGAAAGCTCATTGGATCACACTTCACAGACTGAAGTGAAGAATGAGAAGGGGATATAAGATGAGGTTCTGTTGGGGCCCTGTGTGAGGATCTGAGATTGGAATGATGGTCTTAGATTAAGGATGGGCAGAAATGGGATCAAATATATAACTCCTCTGAATCTTACAATATTTCCACCTCCTCTTCTGCATAGATCTCTGACCCTTGCAATGGGGGGTGGAATTTGATAGACACTCCATTCATGACTCAGTGCTCCAAAGTCCCTCACTCTCTGCATTGTCCTGTTGTGGGATTCTATGTTAATTATCTCCTACTGCAAAAAGAAGCTTCCCCCTTTTTGAGTGTTGAGCAATGTTCTAAACTAAAGGTGGAGAAGCATGTCTACAAGTCATTTCATTGTTATATATCTTTATCAGAATAATAGTAGCAGGTTTTCCCCTAGATCTATGACCTATCTAGCTTTATACTGTTTGTTTTGTTTAGTTTTGCTGTTTTTTGATCTTTTTGTTTTTATTTGTGTTGGTTTTCTGGTTTTGATTTTTTGTTTTCTTTTGTTTTGTTTTTGAAAAAAGTGAAATTGGGTTGGTAGAAGTGGGAAGACGCTGGGAGGACTTAAGAGATGGGATAAAACATGATAAAAATACATTGCATAAAAAATTCAAACAATCTTTAAATGTGATTGCTGCTTCAGTTTCTGTGATCTCATATGAGTCCTACTTAATTGATTCTGTGGGCTGTGTTCTTCTGGCGTCCTTAACTCCTGTGGCTCCTGAGGTCCTTCCCCCACTTTTCTGCAGGGTTCCCCTAGCTCTGCCTAGTGTCTGTCTACAGATCTCTACATCTGCTTCCTTCGCTTGCTGGATGAAGTCTTTCTGGTGACAACAGAGCTATGCATCCATCTGTTAGTATAAAAGAACATCATTACTAATCATTTCATTGAAATTTTTCCCAGTCTTATTTGATTCTATCTTAGTCTCTAGGCTGTCCAGCCTGTGGTTCCTGGCCATCCTGGCAGTGCCACGCATTGACTCCCTATTGTGGAATGGTCTCTTCTTTTGAACCAGATATTGACTGGCCATTCCCACAAGTTCTGTACCACTATTACCCCAGCACATGTTACAGGCAGGACATATTGTAGGTTTTGTGGCTGGGTTGATTTCCTAAGTCTTACTTCTGGAAGATGGCTGTTTCAGGGTCCATATCCTATCCTATATTACTAGGAGTCTTTGATTTCCATAGTGGCTGTTCAAGTTTAAAGACAGAAGCAGAAGTCACAGATCATGTATGCGTCTGATCTGGGTCCTCTGCATAAATGTAATAATTGGGTAGCTTGGTATTCTTATGGGAGTCCTAACAGCGGGAGTGGGGAAGTCTCTGGCTCTTTTGCCTGTTCTTTGGACCCATTTCCTCCTACTGGGTGGCCTCATTCAGGCTTGATACAGTTTGCCTAGGCTTATTATAACTTGTTAAGCCATGTTTGGTTGATATCCCTTGGAGGCCTGCTTTTTTTTAATAGGAGTGGGGGATGAGATAGAGCAGTAGTGCATCTGGGGAAGAGGGAAGGTGGGGAGGAGGGCTAGGAAGAGTGGAGGAAGGGGTAGCTATGATCTGGATGTAATATATGAGACAACAAATGAAAAATATTTGATCATATGTACATAAAATAATTTAGGATAATGGTTGACTTAGAAAGAAGTAGTGGGTTAGGAAGATGCTAAAGTGGTCTTCTAGGTGATTTAAAAGATCTATTTCTTTGTCAATGCTGTGGATACATGTATTCTGCTTTTTAATCCATTAAAGCATGTATTCTATTTTGTATTCCTTATTACCTCACATCAAAAAATAAAATATTCCTGTGTAGATGTTTGGTTATATTTACCAATAAGAAATTTAATGCATAAATTTCATAAAGGGAGAGGATTTAAAACAAATTTTGGTCAACTGGCTATGAGCATTTTGAGAACAGAAAAAAAAAAACTAAATTCCAGTTTTGAGCCTAGATAAATACAAGGATAGTACAAAAGTGTAAGGAACACAATGTGATAGATGATCTCCTTCTAGCTTTGAAAATGCCTAATTACACATGCCAGGAATACTTAAACAAAATATAATATCCTCGTGGTGCTTTGCTATGAATATGCAACCAAATCAATGCCTTTTCATCATCCCACACCACTCACAAGCAAAGGGCATAGGAATTGCAAAAGAAAACACACAGCTCTACCCATAAAGAAATAGTTTTCTTTTTTTTTTAATGATAATACAAGATTGGCCTTTCACCTCCAATGCTATTCAGTATGAAGAAAGAAAACAGTATCAGATTTTTATTATTCTTCTCAAGGTTCCAGTTCAGTTAGTAACCCAAGCATAAGAAAATAATGTTACTGAAAACAATGTAATCAGTATCTTAATCCAAAGAGGAGTCTGTTAGCCAAAAGAAGTGCTTTATTTTGAAAAAATTTCAAATGCCAGCAATATAATCAAGGCATGGAAATGCAATATGGAACTGTCATAGCAAATTTACACAACAAACACGAGTTAACTATATATAACAAAAAGGAGAAAGGAAAGTAGGATATATAGTAAGCGAGTAAAATAAACAAATATGAATAGAATGAGAACAATGATGAATAATATTTGGGGAGATAGATACATTTGGCCTAACTTAAACATTAAACAGTGATGGCTGAAGAGATGGTCAGTAGTTAAAAGCTCTGATAGATCTTTCAGAGGTCCTGGGTTCAATTCCCTCCAGCATTCACATTGATGGCTCACAACCATCCATAACCACAGTTCCAGTAATTTCAAAAAGAATTCATGTGGTGCACATATATCCATGCAAACAAAATACTCATGAACAGAAAGTAAATTAATAAATCTAAAAACATGAAACAGTATACACAGCTATGGAAATATCAACTGCTACCTCCATAAATATGTACAATTTAATGTTTTTACATATCAACTAGAAATACATTTAGGACTATCTACATTGGCTCAGCAGGTGGCAGTACTCAACTTGTGGACTAGATTACTGGAGTTCAGTCCTCAGAATACAGGTAGGAGAGAATGGGCTATTGAAAGTTGAACCCTGATCTCTACATGCTTACTGTGGTACATGCATAATTGTGTGTGTGCACACGCACGCACGCGCACACGCACACACACACACACACACACACACACACACACACACACACTTCATATACACACAGTAATATATACAAAATTAATTAATTTAAATAAATTTTAATTCTAAAAACATAATAAGTATGCAGGCTCACTAAAGCTTGTTGATTAGACAGGCATTAGAAGAATTTTCCTTACTTTAGCCCAATCTTAACTTAAATTATAATGTTTTTAATGAATAAATTTGTACAGGGTTTTGGCATATACCACTAAATATTGCCAAAGAGGCTTGGGAAGTGGGTCAGAGAAAGAGAGACCTTGGGAGAATTGTTCTGAGCTAAATACCTAATGGAAGAGATTAGGTGGAATTTATCTATCATGGAGGTACATCAATAACAAAACAGGCTGAGTGGTGGTGGCGCATGCCTTTAACCCCAGCACTCAGGAGGCAGAGGCAGGTGGATCTCTGTGATTCTGAGACCAGCCTGGTCTACAAGAGCTAGTTCCAGGACAGCCTCCAAAGCCACAGAGAAACCTTGTCTCAAAAAACCAAAACAACAACAACAACAACAATAATAATAATAATAATAATAAAGAAAGCAGTCAAAATTTGAAACCATTATAATCCTGATTATATATTATCCTTGATTTTAAATTATAATCACTAAGCAGATTTTTCTCTTAAAAAAAAATTCTGACAATTTAAAAGAACGCAGTAGTGTCTTTCCTGATGTGCTCACTTGGCTAGGCTCAACTGTGTTTCTCAGATGGCTTCTCTGTTTTCTGTTAAAGTGGGTTGACCACAAAAATAAATTTCTAATAGGTAACTTAGAGGGTACAATTGAAGCAGCAGCCATCTTGCTGTTCATATACATGTTTTATTCTTCTGGCTCATTCTGTTGGCATGAGAGAATAACCAGGTCTGCAAATGCTACATCTCACTGCAGTTATTCAACATCCCCAGCTCATGTGCCAGGTCTGTGTGCTTGTGATTACCACAATGGGCCATGGACTATTTAAAGACAGCTATGCCATCATGGCAGAAACAAGAACAGAAATCACATCCTTATGCTGTAGTTCCAATGGTCCTTATTCCCTGTCTAACTCTTGTCTATCTTCTTTTCTACTTACTTGTCTTGTGGACTTTACACACCATTATTAGAGTAGATATGAATAGACACCAAAACAGAACCACTAAACCAGAATCCTCAATCATGTTTGAGTATAATACCATCTGGCTATGTGCCTGCACCATGGTGGTTCTGCTTTTCTTATTGAACCTTGACTAATACATGTCGCATGCAAACCTACTGACACAAGTAGCCAGTGTCATACTTCAATACATTCTACTGAGTTAGTTAGCTTCTACTGTGTATCAAATGCAATCCTGAACACTAGACCCATTGAGGATATAGAAGTTATCAAGACAGGCATCACTTTGCTCATAGAATATGAATAATAATGGGGAGATGAGATAAATTAACATAAAATGCTTCAGTCTACTACCTTCTTTTTTTCTACTATAACAAACTTAATACATAAAGGAATACAACTGTGTTATCCTGTAGTCTTGAAGTTAGAAATCCGGAATGACTGCTTGCTAAAATCTAAGCATTGGCAGAGCTGTTTCCTTTCAGGGAGACTAAGGAACAGTTTCACTGAGTTTATGGCTTCTTGCATTCCTTCAGTCATTTTTCTTCTCACCTCTCCTTCAAAGAGTATCATTCCAGCATCAGCTCCCATTATGTCTCTTTTTAATGCTAACCCTTATAGCTATTGAGCCTACTGGAAAAAAATCAATAATAACCTCCTCATGTTAAAAGTCTTAACTATACTATGTGAATTGGTAACTTTCTGGGGTTAAGAGTGGATATTTCCCAGATGTCTTGAACTAGGCCCTCTGAAAGTGGATAACAGTTGGGTGGCTTGGGCAGTTTGTGGGGCCACTAGTAGGGGAACCAGTGTTTATTCCTTAGTGCATAAACTGGCTTTTTGGAGCCCGTTCCCTATAGAGGGATACTCTCGAGGCCTACATACAGGAAAGAAGGGCCTGTGTCCTGCACCAAATGATGTGATAGACTTTGTTGATTCCCCATGGAAGGCTTTACCCTCTCTAAAGAATGGGGTGGGGGAAAAAGTGAGAGGAGTAGAAGGATAAGAGGGAGAGGGAACTGGGATTGGTATGTAAAGTAAGATTGTTTTAATTTTTAATGGAAAAAAGAGTGGATATTTCAGGAATAGATGCATAATTCTGACTATCATAAATGATAATTTATGTTTTACAGAAATAAATAAGAGGAGGCATAACCTTTTTTATATAAAATGGCTGGAAATAAACTCTTTGTCTCTTTTGTTCAGAATAATCAGAACTGTGTCTCATATACACTAAAGAAAGAACTAAGACTTTAAGGGCAAAGTAAGCCACTGTATATCAACCATACCAATTGAGTTGGACATGTGGTAAAAAAAACAGACCCATAGAGTTATTCTAATGCTGTGCCATATAAGGTCATATAACCACCAGGGTTTTTAACAAGGTATAAAGGGAAATCAGAGAGATGCAAGGTTGGAAGAGGATTAATTCAGGGGTGTATATGATACGCTGCTGTTGAAGATCACTTTGTACAAACAATAAACTAAAATCTTTTTTCTTTTATCTTGTTTGGGGTTCTTCATAGCCCAATTAGTATCTGATCTTTTTGACTTGATTAGTCATTGATTAGTGAGATCTGCAAACCAGCAGCCCTAACCTCACTCATTAGAAATGGAGACTCTAGGGCCAAATACCAACCTGACTAAATCAAAATCTGTGCTCACTATTGCCAGATGGTTCATAGGCATGATCTATGAAGTGTGACTTTAGGAATTATTACAGTTGCTTTAGAAAGGAAAGACAATGACTTGGGCTAGAGCAGAAGCTATGGGGAATAAGAGATGTTCTCCTATGCAGGATATGTGTCTCAAATGTAGAAGCAGACAAGAATTACATAATTGTTGTAATGGGAAGATTGGAAAAAGAAGATCTACTGAGATAACACAGAATTTTAGGTCTATATATTTAGACAATGGTGGTTCTCTATTGGGATGGAAAACATTAAGACTCTCCAGGGGCTTGTTACTCCATCAGTTAGCCTTGAAATGACTAAATGAAATGAACTAAAGTCTTAGTTCTTTCTTTAGTGTATATGAGACACAGTTCTCCTGATTATTAGATCCTCATGTGACCATGTAAACTATTCACTTAACCACATTAGTATTGGAGTCACCCACATGGCAAACAGAGGACCAGAAATATGTCAGTATCTCAAGTAAGTCATGACAGTTAACAATGAGTAATTAACAAATTCTTGTTGAGAAAAAGGTCAAACAAGCAGAGTATTTCTTGAGACAGTTGTTCTAAAATAAAATACAGTAACAAAGAAAAACAAATGTATCTATTTGAATAAAAAAACAACTACTGACTAGACCTAAGTACATTCCAATTATTATCATATCACATATACTATCCAGAAAAAGTGGCATTACAGTCAGGCATTACAGATAGGAATGTGCAGTCCTATAATCTCAGCATTGAAATCGTGATTTCAAGATCAGACAAAGCTGCAATATAAAATCTTATCTCCAGTTGTGGCCCCTATGCAGACACAGGGATAACTAGTTTCATCATGCAGATAACTCATAATTTCTTTTCTTGCTTCTGAATATTTGGAATCTAGGGGTACCCTAAAATTCAGAAATGAAGCTGAAACTAAGGATATAAATTTGCAAGACATGAAGGTTCAGCTAATAGTGAAGGCTTTGAGAGATGTGAAATCATCAATTTGTAAGAGCGCATAAACAAAGACTGAAAAATGATCCCAGAAGTGTACTGCCACATAGAGGCAAGAGACAGGCAGGAGAAAGTGAATAGAGTCCGAGACAAAGCAACCAGTGATTTGGTACCCAAGAAAGCCAGTTAAACGAAGGTTTCAGAGAGAAAGAAATAGTTAAATAATGTCAAAGGCTGATGATACAGTTTCCTCAACAACCTTGTATGTTCTTTTTATTTTTTTAACCCACTATGCCCACTTAGTGTTGCCAGTATTTGCAGGGATGGGAGGAAATCTACTGGAGGCTGCATAGCCTCCCATGGGTCCCATCCCTGAAGAATGCTGACTCCCCCTCCAGTGTCCATATATTGCTAATAGCTCCTTGGCTAGGGATGGGACTTTGTGACGCCCTCCTCAATCCATGTTGGAATTTGTCTGGCTTGATCTTGTGTTGCTGCTCTGATTGTCGTCACAGCTGTTGTGAGCATGAATAACACAAATCCAGAGATAGATAGTAGGGTTCAAGCTGAGGATCAGAAAAGCAAAGCACCCAAGCCACCAGAGAGTTCTGACCTCTCCCAAGGCTGGAGAGATTCTATCCTCAACATGGCTGTAGACTAAGTGCCAGAATATGAAACCCTGCTCCTGTCTTATATACCTCTCCAGTGCTGGGATTAAAGGTGTGAGCTCTGTTTCTCTTTTAGACTGATTCACTCTTATGTTGCCCTGAGTTGCCTTAAACTCACAGAGATCTATCTGCCTCTGTCTCATGAGTCCTGGGATTAGAGGTGTGTGCCATCATTGCCAAGCTTCTGTAGCTGTGACTACCTTTATATTGTAATCTTCAGACAAGTATTATTAGTTCATAAACAAGATATCACCACATGAGTTGATGTGTGAAGCTCCCTTGTCATTTCCAGAAAACACCATTTTGCTGCATTAATACACTCCTCTGACTCTTACAATCTTTCTGTCCTTTTCTTCCATGATGATCACTGAACCTTGGAATAAGAGATATGATATCAGCAGGCATGTATTTTTAAATAAAATAGTGTAGAAAACTTGTCATATAGAATATTTAATTTACATATCAAGTCAACAAAAATAAAAATATCTCTCCTCTCATATTTGTTGAATGTGAATCCTGTAAGTATAAGAACTGAAAAATTAGAATTAGATGATAGTGATATACCAAGATAGCTCTCTGCATTCATAAAATTGCATAACATTTTTGTTGCTGAGTGTTGATTAAGACAATGCATAAATTATTTGATATTATACTCCATTGCTCACTTCTATGCTTGTTAGCTGAGCTACATCATGTAAAAAGGAAATAAATACATCTAGGCCCATTTTAAGACATTACAACTCAAAGTTCTGTTTTAGTCTGAAGCTGGGGTAACAGAACTTTTAGTTATGCAAATCAGAGGACAGGAAGTGAACATTACAACATTTCAGTGATGAATATAAATAAGCTGAGGCTTGACAGGCAATCTAAAAATTACTATTACCTCTCATTATATCCTTCCCCACATGTTCAGAATGGGATTTTAAACATCTTGATCAAGCAGGGCTCTGCCTCATATCCTGTCACTGATGGCCATCTAGTCATGCAATAGTGTTGCCATAAATGACATCCCAATGCTGTTTTGAAACAGCATGAGATATTACTCAAAAAGTAGTTTGTGACTGGAAATAGCCACCTGAAATTTAAAGGTAAGCATCATTTTGCCACTCATGAAATGATCAAAGACATCACACAGAGATGTGCTTATGAGACCTGGCACATGGTTCAAAATTCACTCTGCTCTTCCAGTCCCTAGTTGGAAATTTAAATATCCTCAGCCATCAGAGATTTATAGAATTTCAGAGCCTCAGATTTTATCCAATTGTGACCTCTTTAAATAACCAAATGGAAGTTCATATTGTTATATGGCACTCCCACTCTCACAAGTCAAATGTGAATTCTAAACGTTACTTTGCATGAGCCACAGACCACTGTTCTTTTTATCTCTTAGTTTTAGGATTAAGAAAATAAGAGTTCATTATTTATCTTGTAGGTACAAATCCTTATTTTTAAAATAATATTAAGGTAAACTGTTTAAAATATTTCTTCCCCTTTCATGATAAATCCATACTAATCTCACCATAGATTTAAGAGCAATGATGATAACAATTTTCTCAGCCACCATAAGCTTCAGTTCAGAGAATGATGTCTTCCTTCCAGGATCATTTAAAAGTTTAATTGAAATATGATTATAAAATGTTTAGTTCAGAGTATGGCATGTATAAAATGAGCATCCAGCAAATGATGGTGACTGTTGTCTCTGGTGCCATAATCACTGTACAAAACCCAAAAGCACATGTTTTATCATAAACTCAAAAGCCCAGAAGAAACTTCAAGACATATATTTATCTCTTATCTTTCTTTGTTCTGGGGTAAAAATTGCTCTCAGCATTTCATGTGAGTCCAGAAATGAATATAACAATCCTTCTTGCTGGGTTATTATGACAATATAAGCAATATTATTTGATTGGTGTGGTTCGTATAGTTGTTTCTCCTGTGACAGATTTCTGGAGCTCCAACTGACAGCAGCTGACAGCTTCCAGGAACAATATCTTAATTAAGAATCATTGTACAAAAAGTGTTTCCTTGACTAGGAAGGGAGAGAGGCTGTGAAAAGTAGGCAAAAATACATTAGAGATGGCAAAAGAGCAGAAGACCTGCATAAACTGAAGGGTTCTCCTTTTGCCTAAGAAAGCCCTCTGATTAGTTAGAAAACTGTCATAAGGGCATAAAAGCCACTTTTAGCACCATGTGGGAAAATCTCTCCCTATTAGTTAGACCAGTAAAATGAGAATGGTATTTCTCAAGTTACAACTGTCAATTATTTAGGAAGTAAAAGCTCAAGAAAGTCATAGAAATGCCTCAAGCATCAAATACAAAACTTTCACCCAAATTAGGGCTGACTTTATAACTCTTCATTAATACTGGATTTACAAACAGCCAGAAGAAAGTAAACTCCAACTTACTTAATTGGAAGTGCATATCCCAATATAAGACAAAAAACTGAATTATGAGTTGTCGGGGTCACTGTCTCATCCATATTGAGTGTGGTACAACCTAGTACATGAAAAGCAGTGTCCTTTAAAGAAATAGGTTGAAAACACTTAGAAGAAAGACTCATTATCCCAAATAACTCTCGGTACAAGTTGCAGAGATCAATAAAAATAAAAGACAGGTTTCAAAATCCAAACAAAGAGGGACTTACCTCAACATAATAAAGGCACTTTACAGCTAGCGCACATCTGACATCATCCTAAACAGAAATTCAGAGCATGTCTACTAAAATCAGGAACAACACAAGGATATCTACTATCTCCATACATACTCAAGATAGTTCTTGAAGTCTTAGCTACAGCGATAAGAAAACTGAAGGAGATCCAGGGGATATAAATAGGAAGGGAAGAAGTCAAAGTATCTTTATTTGCAGATGAAATGGTTTTATATGTAACAGACCCTAAAACTCCGCCAGGAAATTTGTACAGATGATAAAACTTTCTGCAAAGTACCAGGATAAAAAACTAACACAAAAAATCAGTAGCCTTACTATATACAATTCCTACATATAAATGATAAACAGATGAGAAAGAAATCAGAGAAACAATGCCTTTCACAATAGTCACCCAAAAGTACAACATTTGATATTACTCAATTATGCAATTGAAGGACTTGTATAACAAAAATATTAAGATGCTGAAAAAGAAACTGAAGAAGATATCATAAGATGGAAACATCTCCCATGATTATGGATCAAGATTAATATTATGACAATGTCATCCTGTGAAAAGCAATCTATAGATTCAATAAAATCCCCATCAAAATTCCAACACAATTATTCAATAAAACTGAAAAGATAATTTTGTTTCCTATGAGAACATATACACTTACACACACTAAAAATAAACAAACAAAAAGCAGGATAACTAAAATACTCCTGGATAATAAAATAACTGCTGGAGGTATCATTGAACCCAATATCAAATTGTACTACAGAATTATAATAATAATAAAAGCTGCATTGCATTGGCATAAAAACAGACATGTTCATCAATTGAATTGAATTGAAGACACAGACATAAGTCCACACAGATATGGACACCTGATTTTTTTTTTACAAAGAAGCCAAATAAACACACTGAAAAAAGGCAGAATCTTCAACAAGGAGTTTTAGTCAAATTGGATGGCTGCATATGAAAGAAGGCTAATAGAACCAAATCAATTACCTTTCACAAAATTCAACACAAAATGGATCCAAGATCTCAATGTAAGCCCTTGAATCTGATAGAAGAGAAAGTAGAGAATAAACCTGAACTCATTGGCACAGGAAAATTCTTTCTAAACAGGATACCAGTAGTAGTACTGACACTAAGGCCAAAAACTAACAAATGAAACCTTGTGAAGCTAAAAAAGCTTTTGTGCAACAAAGGACTCCATATTTGAGCAAAGTGTCATGCTACATAATGGGAATAAAATCACCAATTATGCCAAGAACATTCCAGAAACCATTGCCAGGGCTACAAGGGAAGAAAAGAATGCACAATCCCTGCCCTTAACACACAGTAAGGGAAATGTACACTAACCAAAGCACACACATGTGTCATGAAATTCATGCTGAAAGTGTTTAAGCAAGGATATGATTCATACTACAGAAGTAGTAGAAGTTAATATGTGATATAATAAGTAGATAATGATAAAGAGAAAATAAAGATTCTAAGGTAAACCCCTTGAAGAGGAAGAGAAGTCACAGTACCTGAAGAAATGATAGAAGCAAGACACATGAAGATAGTGTTAACTAAGAAGACAGAAAAGAAGAAAGTTGTGTAGGTACACATATAGACAATAACAAAATCATACTGGCAATGTAAAGGATTTTAAACTTATTCTAAGTGCAAGGGGGTTGTCTTTGAGTTGCTTTGAGAAGTGAACCTGCTGGATTTTTAAATAAGTAACCTAGATTTCATTTAGCACACACCAACAAATATAATAGTATACAAATGTAAATGTTAGTAGGAAATTTTTATATTCTAGTGAGAAATGACAGATTGCATAAACCAAGCAAGCTATGTGATGTAGGGAACCATAGAGTTGGCTTGACTAGCTGCATTGAGAGGCAATCATCACAGGTTTTTCAGGTTAGAGTCCATGGCTCCTGGACCACAGTGTACCTTCCAGTTCCTGAGAGATCAATGAACTCCCTTGGGCAGTAAAGTGTACAGGCCACTTTTTATTTTTCTATATGTTCACTTAGAAGTTAAGGAAACATGGAAATTAGTCTTCTTAGATATTAATCTTGTGTACTCTGTGTAACTTGAAAATGTCATTGTATCCTGGTAACTGCAACCATATTGATCCTGGCAATTGCCATCATTTTCTGTGTCTGATAAAGATATAAAATTCTGATTGCACTCAATAAAATTGTCACATTCTCAGTTGTGCTGTGGCCCCTCCAACTTAGCCTGATTTCATTCCTCAAGTCAATATCATGTGGTCTTGGCCTGGTAATGTGGAAAGAAGGAAATACACTCAAGACTTACTAGGGAAAGTATCTGCAGGTCTGGTGATGATAAGTATAGAATGTGAGGGGAAGAGGAAAGAATATCGATTCGGTCTATGATTCAAATAAACAGTGAAAATTGATACAATCTATTGATATGAAGACACACTACGTTAGAAAACAGTGAGGCTGAAGACAAAAAAATCTCACCTAAGGTAATACTCCATGTAGTTAGAAGGTAATACTCAAAGAGATTGTTGCCAGGAAATTAGAGTCTTCTTGGAGAAGAATATTTTTAAAAATTTATCTTATTTTTCTTATGTTCATGTGTACATAACATATATATATATATATATATATATATATAATTTCTCACATTTAAAATCTATTTTCTCTTGTAGCCAAGGGAGCTGGCCTACCTTCATTTTAAATAATTTTTATGTGTAATTTATGCTCCAAATGATAACCAAATCAACACCAACCATCTTGCTATTATCTTTGCACACTGGAGCCTTGGAGTTTCCAAAGTAGGCAGAAGGACTGTAGGACAGAATCATCCATACTGCATTTCACTTTGAGCATGAACGTTTGTAGGGGAAGCTGTAGCCACACCTACTTAGGGGCTGGCTACAGATGTGCCTGACCATGCTTGCGAGGGCATGGTTAGGGTGATGTAGAGTGCATTTTCTTCCTACAGGACCCCACAAGGCTGTCGTCGTCCCATTTCAACAGGAAGTAACTTGGAGGATGCTATGCCCCCTACCCCC
Organism: Cricetulus griseus; assembly: GCF_003668045.3. Classification (NCBI taxonomy): domain Eukaryota; kingdom Metazoa; phylum Chordata; class Mammalia; order Rodentia; family Cricetidae; genus Cricetulus; species Cricetulus griseus. Next base: position 82,875,117 of record NW_023276806.1, read on the forward strand.
ATTGTTGTCACTTAAGATAGTGTATATACCTAGTTAGGGATAGCTTCCTATTGTTTATGGTTGGGATTGGAAGGAAGTGTTCAGGCTTGGATACCTCTCTCAGATGACTTTAGGGTTTAGTTAACATAGATAGTTAGAATGTGACATAATCAGATTGTTGTATCTTCTTATATTTTGCCTTTATGATTGTTAATTTTGGATACTTTACACTGTTAAGTTTTAATTCTCTTTTAGACTAAAAGGGGAATTATAGGGGAAGCTGTAGCCATGCCTACTTAGGAGCTGGCTATAGGTGTGCCTGACCATGCTTGCGAGGGCGTGGTCAGGGTGACATAGAGCGAGACTTGAAGGGGGACTGCATCTCTCTTTCGGTTTCACCTTTTGGGCTTGCGTACAAACGTTCTTCTTATATTGAGCAAAAATTTCATTTTATTCATCAAGAACATGGCCAGGAGTTGGAAATATAAGAGAGCAAAACAGAAGACATAGTCTAAACTCATTTGGAGGAGATGGCTCCATCTAAGTAAAAGCCTCTGAAACAAATCTCTGGTACTAACAGGGCAGAAGGTAATTTGTTCTTAGCCAATAAACTCAAGGTATTTCATAGATCTGGGCATTGTCCCCTTTTCCTTTTTTACAAACATAGCACAGATCAAGAGTGAGGAATTAGAAATAAGAAACTATACTGCTTCTGTATGTCCCCAAAATTTTCTTTAAAAATCATATTCTCTCTTCCCCTAAATAAATGGTATCTAACATTGTTTTAGTGAATATCTTATGCCAAATGTAATGGGCAATTTTCAGTTCTTCTTTGAGGCATTTAATTGTTCTTTCACAGTTAATTGTTCCATTTTCCTTGAAAATATTTCTTTCATTGGCCTGAAAGACATCGTTATCTGTTATCATCCTAACTCAATCTCCAGTGGTAAAATCTGTCCATTGTTCTCATCATTAATCATTTTTGATGCCCTGGGTATCACACTTTTAATCTTCATTCTTCCCTTTGAACACTTCACCCACATGAATTCTTGTTATGCCTCGAAGTAACCACTTTGTGATTGTTTTAAAAAATTTCCTATTATATGTTTGTGATATCCAAACTCTGTCTCTAAGCAAGTATCTCCCCTCACAAACAAATGATGCTCAGTATATGTCAGATAAGTTGTGGGAGGAATTAGCTTAAAGTAAATTTTACTCAAAGAATATACTTACAGATGATCATGTGGTTTTTCTTTTTCAGTTTGTTTATATGGTGGTACATTCATAGATTTTCATATGAACCATCCCTACATTACTGGAATGAAGCCTACTTGATCATGGTGGATGATATTTCTGATGTGTTCTTGGATTCAATTTGCCAGTACTTTTTAGTATTTTTGCATCAATGTTCATGAAGGAAATTGGTCTGTGTTTCTCTTTCTTAGTTGTGTCTTTGTGTGGTTTGGGTACTAGGGTAATGGTAGCCTCGTAAAGAGTTTGGCAATGACCCTTCTGCTTCTATTGTGTGGAACAATTTAAGGAGTATTGCTAAACACTGAACCAAACTCCTGGAATCCAGTTGTAGAGATGGTGGAGTAATGAGCAAAGGAGTCAAGACTATGCTGGGGAAACCCACAGAAACAGCTGACCTGAGTAAGTGGGAGCTCACAAATGCCAGTCTGACAGTTGCGAAACCAGCATAGGACCGAACCAGGCACCCTGAACATGGCTGTCAGTTGGGAAGCCAGAGCAGTCTATGTGGTCTCTGGCAGGAGAACTATTATTTACCCCTAGTACACAGCCTTTGAGAGCCCATTGCCTATGGAGGGATACTCTCTCAGCCTAGATACATAGGAGAGCACTTAGGCCCTGCTCCAGATGATATGACAGACTTTGATGCTACCACATGGGAGGAGTCACCCTCCCTGGGGAGTGGATAGGGGTGGGATGGGGAGTTGGTAAGGGGGGCATGGGAGGACAGGAGGTAGATGAACTGGGATTGGTATATAGAATAAGATTGGTTTTTAGATTTTAAAAAAGAAAAAACCCTTAAGAGTAATCAAGTCTTTTTCTCTTTAAGTGTTACTCATGTGCAAAATGAAGGACATAGTGCATGGAAACAGAAGCTGTTCTTCTTTATTGTATGACTGAACACTGACTGGAAATGCAGATATTTCAGGTGCATCACCAGATCTTGATTGGCTCAGTGCAGGCCAGCATTCGTTACTAGTCCAGTCACTAATCCTGAAGAGTTTTGGAATGCTTTGGAATAACAGGATCTATATGAAATTCATGCATTTGTTCTCTGTTCCTACACTCTTCCTTCTCTGAAACTCTGTTATTTGTCAGACTCACTTTTTGTCTATATCCACAAATTAAGGCAGTGGACTGGTCTTGTTTCATTGGTTTGCTTGTTCTCAGTATTCATGATACTCCTTGTCTGTCATTATACAGAGGAGAGAGAGAGTTCCCAAAGAGAGCAAGAATGTTTCTCAGAATTAAATGATCGCTCCTTCTCTTCCTCAACATGTTTGAAAATAAACATCACTCTGGATCTATTTGGGAATAAACCTACTAAGTGCTTTTTGTAGCTGAGAGTTGTCCCAAAGATGATGTTTTCATAGAGGTAGCAAAGGAAGCACAGACAGTATTAGTTATCCCTAGTTGGTGCTACTATTTCTTGAACTACCTAAGATATGCAAGGCATTTTTTGAAGATTTATTTATTTCTATTTTATGGGTATGATTATTTCACCTGTATTTATATAAATATACTACATGTGTGTTTAGCAGGCAGAAGTCAGAAAAGGGTGCCAGAATCCCTGGAATTGGTGTTGTAGATGGCTGTAAGCTGCCATGTTGATGCTGGAAACTGAATTTAAGTCCTCTGCAAGAACCACAAATTCTCTGAGCCGTGTCTCTAGCCCCATAGCAATTTTTAATATTTATTAATACATTCCTTTTATGTCCTTTATCAGCATTTCTACACGTTTTCAAATATGAGCCTAAGTTATATTTATTTATGGTCAACAACTGCAGAATGGTAAGTGAGCATGTAGCACTTACTAGGATGTTGGTGCACGTCTATAAGAAATTCCTTTCTTTGGGGTGGGGGACAGGGTTTCTCTGTGTAGACTTGGCTGTCCCAGAAGTCTCTCTTTAGACCCTGAACTCACAGAAATCTGTCTGCCTCTGCCTCCCAAGTGCTGAGGTTGAAGGCATGTGATTAAAGGCATGCATCATCACCACCTGGCTACAAGAAATTTTGAATGCATCCTCTCCATTTTGAAACATAGTTTTTGTCAAGTTATGTGGACCAATGATTTCTATATAGCTGGGTTAATCTTGACTTTGTTTATCCTTGGCTCTTGATTGTATTTTTGCTATCAAATGTCTTTAAAATGCTACTCCTTGGTTCTTGCCTATGCATGCAGGAAACACCTGGAGATAGTCTAGGCTTATTTCACTTTACTTCTCCCTCTAAAGCCCTGTGGTTTGGTTGGCGTAAGGTGAAAGCTAAGAGTTGAGATGGTTGAAAATATCCCCAAAGTGATTCTAATATTCCACAAAACTTGAAAATACCATTTTTCTCTGTTGTCCTATACAGAGCCAGGTACAAATCACCATCACCATATAGAAGCCTGGTGTCCCTTAGGCCTAATTAGGGAAGCTTCATTTTCCATAGAGTTAGACTGCATGAAGGAGCTGCTGAAATCTAGGTTGCTGATGAAAGTAATGATTGTCAGATCTTATTCACTCACTCGCTTGGACTTGGCTGGTGCCATTCTAGATACTAAGTAGTGACAGTAAATCCACAGAACTGTGGTCTTCAAGGGCATGAACGTTCCTCACAAAAGACAACTCACATTTCCTATCATTCAGCCGCTACAACAAAGAGGCAGGTTTCTCAAGTACTCATCTAGCATGGAAATTAACTAGCAGTAGTTGTTGCCATCAGCTTCCAGAAGAGCAGGGCCTCTCGGGAGCCCTGTGTGTCATAGAATTATTTGGAAATAAGGTACCATACTGAAAAGCTCTACTGGAGCTTTCAGGTGATCTTCACACAGGCTTCCTTGTCTCATCTTTACTCTTCTTTCTGTTCTTAATTGCTCTGTTTCTGAAAGCTATAAATAAAAACAAGTAGGAAAATCTCCCCTACAACCATGATTGCTTTAATGAGGCTGGGCATAGCTTGTCAAAAGTGCAGGAAGAACTTCTATTAGGATCCATTATTGATTTATTGGAACCGTTTTTTAATTGTGGTTTAGGTTTTGATTGGATGAGAATTCGAATTATGACTGATGCCTTGAAAAGGTTATTAAATCAAACATATCAGACTTCCACTGAGATGTAATGAGTCCCTTCTCTGTCCCCAGCATGCCTGGAAAATGCACCTTGCTCCTTTTAGCTCTTAAACAAAAGCAGTCATTACTTGGAAGAACCAAGACAAAAGGTATGTGAATAAGAAAAAGGATTTTTCTTCTAACACTAATTAATTCACACAGTCCCCTGAACTAGAGTGCCACCCCTTCTTGGTCTGAATTAATTTTCTCTCATGGAGAGAAAGGTCTACTGTTTTATTTTAAGACTAGAAAAAATGATCCCTCCACTTGGCCAAGAAAGTTCAAAACAATTAGAGTGAATGTCTAAATGAGTAAGAAGTTAATTCTTTGTCTTTCTTGGGAAAATAATGTTCTGAACTGGGAAGAAATAGATGGCTTAAGTTATTTCCAAGGAGGCAGGTGTGATTAGGGTGTCTCCTCAGAAATTCAGGTACATAAGCAGAGGAAGGCCTCTGGGCTCTGGAGCCCTACTGCACCGTATTCAACTCAGATCCATATGTACAGATGTTTCTGCATCAGCTGGAAGCTAATAAAAGTACAAAAAAGGATTTCCCAGAGAAGGTTTTGAAATTAGCTTGCCACTACTTTCTTTCTTAAACCAGAGTTCTGATTTGTATTACCTATTATCAGTTCACTCTGGCTTTCAAAAGTGTCTTTTAGTTATTTTCCAAGAAAGGATTTTGAGAACTATTGCCTAAACATCCACTGAGAAACACTGGTTAATAAATTGTCCACATGAGGAGAGGCTACCCTAAATGTCCTTCCCCTATAATGAAACTGATGATTACTTTATACACCATTCTAGAGCCCTCATCCAGTGGCTGATGGAAGCAGAGGCAGACACCCTCAGCTATATACTGAACTGAACTCTGGGACCCAGTTGCAGAGAGGGAAGAATGAAGATCAAAGGGGTCAGGACCAGGCTCGTGAAACGCACAGAAACAGCTGGCCTGAAAAACGGGGAGCACATGGACCCCAGAACGGGGAGGCCAGCATGGGACTGATCCAGACCCCTGAACATGGATGTCAACCAGAAGGCCTTGGCACTCTATGGGACCCCTGGCTTCGGACCAGTATTTTTCCCTGGTGTAAGAAGGGACTTTGAGAGCCCATCCCACATGAAGCGATGCTTTCTCGGCCTGGACACATGGGGGAGGGCTTAGGCCTTGCCCAGGATGATGTGGTTGACTTTGGTGAGCCCCCGCTGAGGGCCCTACCCTCCCTGGGGAGCTGAGGGGGATGAGTGGGGGCTGGTGGGGGGTTGGGGGGAGAGGAGGGAAAGGATTGACATGTGAAGCAAGCTTGCTCCTAATTTGAACATATAAAAAAAATTCACATTATCTATTAATAAAATTATAATTTTATTTGAACCATTTTTATTTATACAATGTACTTAAAGGCATTTAGAAAAAATAAAAAAAAAATTGTCCACATGGAGAAAACTTATGTGCCTCCAAATCTAACATGAATCCCGTGCTTTCATATCATCACAGTTACCTTGGAAGCAAATGAAAACTTTATTTGGCAGGAAAAGATTAAGGTGGGAAATTACAGTTTTATTCCAGAACATATGATATTTTTCTTCTCCAAAGATTTAAAAATGCTAAAGGAAACTTTGCTTTAAATGAATGAAATTTGTGGTAAAATGCACCAATATTTTGTTTTAAAATAAACACTCAAAAAGTTTTGGAAGTGCTTTCAGTTTCATTTCATAGGCAAAGTATATATTTGTATAAATGTTTGTGGAAGCACGTACAAACTTATAGATGAAGCAAAAATGTATGTATTTACATATAACACAGGTTAATGAATGAAAGAATTAAAAACACAGACTAGTCCCTCTCTTTCTCTCTCTGTCTCTGTCTCTGTCTTCTCTCTCTCTCTCTCTCTCTCTCTCTCTCTCTCTCTCTCTCTCTGTCTCTCCCTCCCCCTCCCTCCCTCTCTCCCTCCCTCCCTCTCTCTCTCTGTCCTCCCTGTCTCTCTCTCTCTCTCTCTCTCTCTCTCTCTCTCTCTCTCTCTCTCTCTCTCTGTGTGTGTGTGTGTGTGTGTGTATGTGTGTGTGTGGTGGGGGGTGGATGTGTATTTTTCAGTGAGATTTATTCTCACTGAGACAGAAAATGAGGTATTGTGTATTTAGTCTACCTCTGGTGGTTTGGTACAATACTATTGGGTCCTACATTACTCAAAGTGGCATCGTCGTATTGGCTCTGCTCCTCATGCGGCAGTATCCCCATATGCATGTTCATCCCTAGGTCCAGACTTTGTCTTTCGACAATGATACTTGTCATGTTGTGTTAGTACTACCATGATGATTGTTAATTGATTATCTCTATACAAATCCTATATGCCCACAAGAGACAGGCTCGAGGTGGATGGCTAAAGATCTGATGGTAGACTTAGAGAAAGTTTGCATGGCTAAAGATTTGCTGGTAGACTTAGAGAAAGTTTTTCTTACAGACTTCCAGCAGAGCTGACACAAATAAACAAAAATAAGAATTTTGACTCTTAAATATAATTTAATACATTTTTCTTTCCTGTTAGGACATAATTTCATGTCTAAGCATGAAAAAAAGAACTTAAAATTTATGAAATATTAGCTGAATAATTTAAGAGTGTTGTTAGATCCTTTCAAACACTAATCCAATTATTTTAAGGTACAGTAAGAGAAAACAATAACAAGACTTGTTTCTTTTTGTTTTTTACTCCTGTGGAATTCCATTTCTTATATTTTATATATTAAGTTTTTATGTTAAACATGCTTTGGAACCAAGTACAGTGGTGCTGGGCCAGGAGGATAACAAATCTGAGGCCGCTCTGGACTATATATATCAAGTGAGACCCTATCTCAACCTTGCCCTTCACAAAACTCTTGGAGAGAGGATCTAGCCACTTTTCCTGCCTAAGACTCTGAGTTAAAGGCCCAGGAAAACAGCAAATATACTCCTTACTAAAAATTGTGTGATTTGGGCCTAATGATAAGCATTTTAAAGTTGCTATATTTCTCATTAAAAATCTGCAAGCATTATTTGACATTAGCACTTTAATTTTATTTAGATAATGGTATCCCAAAATGGTTAAATAACTTGAGCAAATTATTCAGATTCTGCTTAGCTCCAAATTGGTTCTCTACATCAGACGCCATGTATTCATTATCTCTCCCTTTCTCCCAAGTGAAGAAAATATCTTCGTGCTCTCCCTATATAGAGAAAGCAGAAATATTGAGGAAGAAATAAGCAGAATCAGGTTTAGATGCTGAAAGCAATGATGAGAAATTCAGACCTTCACTTCCTGTTACCTGTTAGGAGATAAATTACTTACTAGGAGATAAGGCGGTTGTTCAAATATCATTCCAGAAGCTGATCCTGCCTTTTTTTTCTCAGTTTCAGATGACAAATTCATATCAAATATTTTTAGTGCTTGAAATACCCTAACTAGAAAAAAATAAATTCTACAGAATAATATTTTTAAAATAACTTATATTTGTTTGCCTTATAAGAAAAATAAACTTTTTTTTAAAGGGCCAAAACAGGTAAAACTTCTCTGTGCTTTCAGAACCTAAAAATATGCTCACCTTTATTTAACCTTTGTGCTGAGCTGAAGGAATATTCCAGAAGCTGGGACACTGAGAGTCATTCCAATGTATGTGTATATATACATATATGTATGTATGTGTGTATATATGTGTTTGCATATGTATATAGTAAGAGAGAGAAGTCAGAGACTCTTGTCCTTATTCTTTCTACCACATACAATGATTATAAGGGTTAAGTAACCTACATGATTACCTGTAAATAATGAATCAATAATGCTATTTTATGTCTGCTTATTTATTTATATACCCAGGGACCCATATAGACAAGAATACCTTATAAAGATATATATGTTTTAATTTTACTGAATACTCTGTACTACACTCAATAAAAAGAATGCATTTAAGTGTGTAATCTTACTGGAGAGAGGCAATATTTATTTTCCAAGGTCTCCTGGGATAGTACGTGAGAGTAAACTTTAGTAATATATAGAAGTGATTCAGATGTACATGGTCATGGCAGTTCTTCCTGCTGTGAAGGTATCTCATTACTGGTGCTCCGAAAAGCACAAACTCAGGATTGAGGAAGCTGTTCGCTCTCCCTGGGGCTTCCTGTGCCTGGTAACTGGGGATAGTGCTAACAGCCCATATCATTTATATATGAACTCTTTCCCCCAGTGCCTCCTCTGTACTTTACCATTCTCCTAACTCCTACAGATATGACCAGAGCTCACAGGCCACCTGCCCGACTTCCCTTCCTAATACTTTTCTGCTCCGGCTTCAATGTTGTTACTTCTCCTGTGCCACCTTCAAAATCTGAGACTCTCTGACATCTTTTCTGACTACTGTCAAACCTCTGTCCTCTTGGTTATGCTGAATTAGCAAGTGGTGTTTTCATTTTCATCCCCAGATAGAATAACACAGAGGAAGATTTGACTGCACGTAGTTTACTGGAAGACTGTCTCAGTAAACATTGTTGGGGAAAAGTGGGAGTAAAGGAAGAATGTTAATCAAAGTAGTTATCAAGCAAACTGCTAATGTAAATAAGTGGAGTCCACTCCTATGGGAACTCTGGGAACCATGTAAACCATCCCTTCCAGTAATGATGGAGCTGAGTGATGAATACATCACCTCCCATCTGGAATTTCTTAAGGCTTATCCCCTGGCATAAACTCTGTAGAACTACATAGCCTGGTGCACAGGCAGAGAACCAATATTCATAGAAATCTCTCAGGCAAAGAATTTCCAGTAGAGAGGAAGGTAAATGTGCCGGAGATGACAGCTGTCAAGAGAATAAAAATACAGCAAGATGCTGGGGAGATGGCTCATGGATGATGCATATGCTAAGCAAGTGCAAAGACCTGAGTTCAAATCCTCAGAACCCACACAAAGGCAGGTACAGTACACTCATCAGTAAAAATATTACTCCTGTGTCAAAATGGAAAACAGAGACAGGAGAATAGAAACTCACACAGGCTGTCTAGCTGGGTGTTGACTGCAGCAAACCACAAAAAGAGGCTGTCTCAAACCATGTGGGCAGCAAGGCCAAGCACCAATGTTTCCTCTGACCTCCTCCTGAGTCCTGTGGTAGACAGATACCTGATACACACAGAAGCATGTGCACACATACATCTAGGTATAACTCACACACACACACACACACACACACACACACACACACACACACACACACTACACGTGTGTGTGTACAAACATGCACATGAGAAGAGAGTAAATAGATCATTTCTAGTGATTGGACTTTAGCAAAATATGTTTTGCCCTTGACACAACTATTACTGCCCTGGGATTTCTACAATGCAAACACTGTGGAAAGGAGATGGTGCTGCAGACTGAATGATGCTCCACTCTCTTCAAAGATCACACGTCAGAGCTCTAACCTGCCATGTGATGATATCATGATGAAAGGCCTTTTTGCAGTGATTGGGTTGTCACAAAGTGAGGTTCTCAAGTTTGGATCACTGTTCTTAGAGAAAAAAGAAGCACAGAAGAAATTGGTTCCAGAGCTAAACACTGAACTGAACTGGAATCCACTTGCAGAGAAGGAGGAGTGATGAGCAAAGGGGTCAAGACCAGGCCGGTGAAACCAACAGAAACAGCTGACCTGAACAAGGGGGAGCTCTTGGTCCCCAGACTGATAGCTGGGAAACCAGCATGGGACTGATCCAGACCCTATGAACGTGGGTTTCAGTGAGGAGACCTCTGAAATCTACGGGGCCCCTTGTAATAGATCTGTACTTATCCCTAGCATAGGAATGGACTTTGGGAGCTCATTCCCACGTAGAGGGACACCCCCTGAGCCCAGACACACAGGAGTGGGCCTAGGCCCTATCCCAAAGGATATGACAGACTCTGAAGACCCCCCTATGGAAGTCCTCTCCCTCCCTGGGGAGCTTAAAGGGTATGGGATAGGTAGGGTGTTAGTTGGGGAGCAGGGGAAGAGGAGAGGGAGAGGGAACTGGGATTGACATGTAAAACAATCTTGTTTCTAATTCAAATTAAAAAATGGGGGAAAAAGAAATTGGTTCCACCAACTGATGACACAGGAAATGGGCAGCCTCCCCCAACCTGAGGGATAGTAGTCACTAGAATCCAAGCCTGCAGCCTCCTTGCTCTCTGACTCCAAGTCCCCAAAACTGTGGAAACTGATCTTTCTAATTTGAGCCACTGAATCTGCAGCATCTTAACTATGAAGGTCAGATGGTCTCTGAGTCACTTCTCTGGATCATTTGGCCTTTTGGAAAGAAAAAAGTCAAGGGCCTTTGAAACGGCCCCGTGGGCAAAAGTCATTCCTGCACAAATCTGGCAACCTAAGACCAGTCTCCAGAACCCACATGAAGGCAAAAGGAGAGCCAATTCCACAAAGTTGTCCTAGTGCCTTTACGTACACACCATGGCAGGAATGCCTACACACAAATACAGACACACACAGCTTTAAACAAAGAAAGGAATCTGTACCCCAGCCCTCCTTTTACCTTAGATGTGAACCTACGAAAGGTTAGAGCCTGAACTAGAGTTTCCCTGTATACATTCCACGTGCAGAGAGAGGCATTTGAGAAAACAGAAATAAGTTCTAGTACAGTTAGCTCAAGACAGATTCTAGCCGTATGCTTCTAAGTCCCCCTCCCCCACAAAAAAATGGTTTTTGCAGTGAGTAACATTAACAGCATGTGGCTGGACACTTGTGTAATCGCATGATTGCTTAAGACTATTGAAGACTCAGTCACTGCGGGCCTTGAGCTTTGGAGAGCAATGCCCAGACACCGCAGTGTCCATTCCGAAGAGAAATCAAAAGGTTAACTAGAATTACATTCTCGCTGGATGGGAAAGGCACAGTGGCAAGTCGGTCAGTAGCACCAAACAGTGACAGTAGTTCTCTCACGAGGACCACCTTCTTTCCAGGATAGCCACCACCAGATCGTAATCATTACTTTAAACACTTTAGAAGGAGGGAGAAACCTTATGTAAGACATTGGATTTATAATTGTGAGGTACATAAGAAATTTTACTACTGGGTTGAACGTGGGCAAAGAAATATGAACACAAATGAAGCTTGAGTTCGTGAAGCAAACTGTACCTCTTCAGTGAGGAAAATAATTTGATTGTAATCCAATGACTGTGATTACTTTCCCGAGATGCTGGGAAACTGCAGCAAGTGTGACAGTGTGTTGTAAACCTGTGCTGGGGTTTTATACAGGACATAAAATCCCCTCTGTGACCCTTGCATGTGCGCCAGCGCACTGTACCATAATGGATTATAATGTGAACTCTAAAATCCTGATATCATATGGGGGCTTTTTACGAAGTGCAAGAAAAACGCTCAGCAAGTATCCTTTATGCTGGAACCGTTAAGAGTTTTGAGGGGAGTTTTAACATCTGATTCCATAAAATTTTCAGATAGAACCATCAGTAACCACAATGTTCCTGACAAGGCGGCATGCAGCAGCCATTTCAGCTTCTGAAGAGAGACGGGCACCTCGAGCTTGTCTGCGTTTTCCTGTCTTATTTCTCCAAGTGTCATATTTATTTACTGTCTTAGATGGCACCCCCATTCCATAGCCCTTTTTAAGGTGTTACTTTTAGTTTAATTTGCGCCAATCAAAATGCATTTTTTTGTTTTCCGTAGTTGATCTGGACTTGATCTTCAGCTGGAAACCTTCTGGCCCTCTCTCCATCCCTGTTACATTCTCATGGCATTCTGAAGATTTCCTGTGACTTATATTTATAATCTAAGTCACCTTTATTGAAATTTAATTTCTGTATACTGAGTAGTATCTATTTAAGTTAAACAACTTGGTAAGTCATGCTTGAGAGCTATACACTAGAAAACCACAAGTGCATTGGAGCCATGGTTAATTCCCATCACCTCCAAAGGTCTCCTGTGGCCATTTACACTCTTCTCTGTGTCTCCAGTCCCAGGTAACTACCTATTTGCTTTTAGCGTTATAGATTAGTTTGCATTTTCTAGAAACTATACATAAGAAGTCATACTGCCTACACTCATTTGTGCCTGCCCTGTTTCCCTCTTCGTATGACTTTTAAATGAAACAGAAATATCATTTAAAATGTTAAGACCTAAAAATAGACATTGGCAGTATTAGCTGAGAGCACCTTTGGCCAATTCATGAATATCTGATCTGGCCATACCCTACTAATTTGAAAGATAATCATTGTAGAGCTGAAGGGGCAAGTGTCTTATTCACAAATATTCATATGTAAAATTACTGAACCTGTGTTCTTTCAGCAAAAGGTAACTGTTTCAACCTTGGCATTTCAAATACTCATGGATATTATACTTTGCATTTCGTTTCTGGTAGAAATTAAATGACTTCAATGGAGATGACTAAATTAATGTTATTTCTTGCTGAGAGAACAACCAGATCACTGGACCTTGGGGCAGCAAACTTATTGTTCACTGTTATACACCTCTGTCACTTCCTCTAGCTGACAAACACATATATTAGGTTAATTTCTATGAGTCTCAGATGAGTATCAGTGTCAGTTATGACCAACTATATGATGTTGGTCAAAATGCACATACTTCTTGGAGAACTAGCTGTCATCTGTGATCTCTCCCAATGACAAGAGGGAAAAATTATATAAATTACCCCTCCGCAATCAATAACTCTTGATGGGGAAGTGCTTCTGTGTATGTGTTTGTCTTATTGGATAATAAATAAAGTACTGTTTTGCCAATGAGCCAGCAAGTTAGGCGGGACTAGGAGTCAAGGAAGATTCTGGGAAATGTAGTAAAGAAGTGCTGTGATCCAGGCAGGAAGTAACATAGCAGGCCGACTCAGAATCTGGAAGTTTCTCAATAAACTAGAAAAGTAACTGGTATTTGACCCAGATGTTCCGCTTCTGGGGGAATACCCATCAGACTTTATGGGATGGTCATAAGCCCTAGTGTAGAACCTACTATTAATTTTTTTGCTAAATGTTCTCAAAGAGAATTCTAATTATTATGTTTATACCCATACATCTAGGATGCCCCAGCCTTGATCAGAGCATCTCCTTTATGTAGTATACAGCAGCCAGTGTTGAGTCAGAGCCTGAGTGCACAGATGTGAACAGAACTCTGTATCAAGCCTCCCCAGGGAAGTAGAAGAGGAAGCAGGGAAAAAACCATAAGAGCCAGAGGATGGTGAAAAGTGCTCTGAAACATTACCTTCTGCTCATGGCTATCATGTTCACGAACTCACAGTAGCTGTGATTATCTGCAAGAGACCCATACAAGACCAAGGCAGCCAAAATTCCAGCATAGATAGAGTAAATGATCTCCAGACTCCTACCCATACTGAGAAACTATTGACAATTATTAGTTTGGAGGGTAAGGGAGAATGGTTTTTTATTTGAGGTTGTGGCTGCCCTTAATGGGTTACAAAAGAAGTCATGAAGCTAGAAGGGGGTCACATTGAAGGAGACATGGAGGAAGTTAGAGGGGGAGAGGGGAAGAGAGGATCTGTATAATTGTATGAAATTGTCAAGAATGAATAAAGCATGTTACCCCCAAAAGAGAGAATAAAGAAGTGTAGGCTATGGTGATTGTGACAGTGGTAATTGTGTTGGTGGCGGTGCTGGTGGTGGTGGTGTGTGCTGTGTGTGTGTGTGTGTGTGGTGACAGGATCAAGTAGGTAACTCATATCATCTGGAACCAGAGTTTGGGTATATGCACACTCTTCTCACACAGTTTCAGCTTACAAAGTTTATTTTTAGCTGGGAGTCAGACTGCACATCAGGCATTCCCTGAAGTCCTGACACCATGGTACTTTTTGTGTCATTTTTTTTATTAATCATCAGTCTCACATGCGTAGATGAAAATGTCATCTCATTAGACTTGGCACTGGTCAAGCACTCACTAATGAGTCTATTTTGGGCTCTGTGACTGACTGAGTATGGAGAGATTCCAGAGAATTGTGAAAATGATTAATGGCCTGGAAGCAGGAACCTATGAGAAAAAGATGCAAGGAATTAATAAATTTAAGCAGACTAGATGCAGAGGCTTTAGGATATTACACCAGGGAGATCAGTTTCCAGTGAGACCGAAATAAGGGATTTGGGGCAGCATTTAGAGGGAAGGAAGTGCAGGGATTGTGAGGCTCTCTACAGCCAGGTGTGACTCAGCAGCTCTGTCCTGAGTTGCACTTAAAGTAGTCACCAGAATTACCTTCTAAGCCTTGTTAAAGCAGCCTTCCAGAAGTGTCTCTAATCCCACTTTTGACACTCAAATTTATACTGGAACCATCAGGTAAGATTTTTACCCAAGTCATATGTTTTTGGAAACACTGCTCAGAGACAGATATAGTGACTAATGCCTGTAATCCCAGCATTTAAGAGTCAGAGGCAGGAGAATTGCTGTGAGTTTGAATCCAGACTGAGCAAAGTAGTGAGTTCCTCATGAGTCTGAGTGACACACAGTGATACCTTGTCACTAGACATATAACACCTGGAGGAACTTTTCAACTTCATGAAGACAAGTAAATGTTGGTTAAGATTGATTGAACCTATACTCTGTAATTAGCAATATACATGCCTCACTAGATGCACTTTCAAACAGTACTTGATAAAGACAGACGAGCATTTATTAGAGCAATCACCAGGGCTTTCAAACTCAAGAGCAGGCAATAGCTTTCACCTACATTTGCATGTGTGTACCCCTGGGTTAAACGCTTGGGAAGCCTCAGTCGTTCTGCTCTTTGACTCGAGGAACTTAATGAGCATCTCTTTAGTGTGTCCCACGTCACCTGGTTTTATATTAATCTGCTCATATTTGCCACAGTATTGTTTCAGTCTTAATAATTGTGCAGATATACAAAAAGTCTGCCAGCCTCTGTTTATGCATCTGCTGAAGATGTCATCTTTGAGAACTGAGCTTTGTTTTGTTGGCTATTTGTACTTTTCTTCAATATTCTGTACACGATTTTTGGCAGCCTGTAATTCTTGTCAACCTTCAGAATTGTTGATGACGTTTGCTCAGTGCTGCGGCTCCATCTTACTATAGTTGACTAATCATTTTCATTTCATATTCTGGTTTTATAAACATCAGTTACCAGGAGTTCAGATGTTTCTGAGATGTGTAGCTTATATTACAAAACAAAGAAATTGTAGATGGTGATCATAGGTACATACAAATATGCATCATATATACATAAAGAGATAGTATTTCCTTATCAACTTGAGTAGAGACTTTCACCCTAAATCAGTAACATTTTCTGAGTGCTCTAGAGCCACACCAGTATGTGACCAACACCATGTGAAGGATGGGAACGTATCACCTGGGCCTTGCTTTGCCCTAACCACTAACATTTAAGGACATTTGAAAAGCCATTGAATTATTCTCCTTATCTGTAAACAGATCTGTAAAAATTCTTGTCCTTCACTCTTCACAGAATAATTTTGAAGATGTAAAGACAAAATTAATGTGAGTTTTAAAGTATGTCCATACCCAAAATGTCAAAATAAGACTATATTTATATTTGAATACATTAAGTAGTATAAAATATGTAAGTATGAAATAAAATATAGTATATAATTTTCTCCTTGTGTTATTTATTAATACATTAATAAAGTCACTTACCATCAAAGTTGTATGCCTATGGGTCCAATGCATTTGTTCCATTATAAGATTTTGACAAACTTTGAAAGGTAAGAACATATAATACTATAAGAATGAGGAAAGTGCACGATAAAAATGAAAACTGAAAGTAATGGACAATGATAGATATTTTGAATTAAATAAAAATTTCTATTTGGGTGATGAGACTTGTAATACTTCTCTAACAGAAATTGATGCTCTACCTTCACTTCAGAGTGAATTCGGTGTTTCCATGGTTTGTGCTTTATTGAAAAAAAAAAAGCCTTGAGGTGTTCAAAAGGTAAGGCTCCCCATACGTTATGCTGTGTGACTTCACACAGTACAGTCATTAATCACACATGTTAAAGTTTTCTTTTCTTTTCTTTTGCATTGAACAAAGAAGTCCTAGAGACATAAAGGAAACAGGTCAGATGAGCTGCCTCGGCTGTTTATTTCATTTTAAAGAGTTGCTCATGAAAGAACAATGTGTCAGGTTTATCATTCCCAACTCACTAACTGTACTAGGTTTGGGAAAGTATCTTCTAAAGCATTCTCTTCCTCCTGCCCTTACCCCTCTCTCCACATAATATTTTTCAGCATTAAACCTAAAATATTTTAAAGTTCTTTTTAAATAGAGTTTTCATTTATATCTAGTCTTCTGAAGTTTATAAACATAAAATAATTAAAATTCACATGTTAATAACAAACAATAATATGTATCTCAGGGCCCAGACTTTTAATCAGATACTGTCCTGAATAATTTTTGTTTCCAGCTTGACACAACCTAGAGTCACATGGAAAGAGAGAATTTTAATTGAAGAATTATCTAGATTAGACCAGAGAGTATAACAGTGGTAGAACACTTGCCTCTCTGCCCCAGGTCATAGGTTTAATCCCTATGATTAATCCCTATGATTCAGCTAGGGCACTGAAAGATAGATGACAGATAGATAGATAGAAAGATAGATAGAAAGAAAGAAAGAAAGAAAGAAAGAAAGATAGATAGATAGATAGATTTTTTTTTTTAAAGAAGACCAGATGGATTAGACCAGACTGTATGACAGCTTAAATGTGAATGGTCCCCACGGGTTCATATGGTTAAATATTTAGAACTCAGTTGGTGGAACTGTTTACTAAATATGAGGTGTGGTCTCATTAGAGAAGGCATGTCACTGAGTTTCAAAAGACTCCTGCCATTCCCTGTCTCTCTCTCTCTCTTGTGGTCAAGATGTATGCTTCTCATTACTGCTCATGGACCATGACTGATCCAAAATGGAGTTACCCTCAGGGCAAGATGCCACCCAACTAAGCTTCAAACTTGCAAAATATAAAGGTCTGGGAAATTTTCTACTCCTGAAAAGCATCAACCAAGGAAAACTTATGCAAATGAGATTCAATGGGACCAGGTTTTATCCCAAGTCCATAGCCAAATTTTGGCAGTGTGGTTAAAGTGGCTCTGGTTTTAGACTCAGGAAGAATAGTGAGTAAAAGGGTTGTAGACTCAGATAAGGAAAGCCAGTAAGACCAAGAGTATGACAGAGGAGTCCCTGAATATGAGAGCACTGAGAAGCCCTTGTGTAATTCTGTGAAAGTCAAGCCTGAATTGGGATGGAGCCCCCAAGATGCTGGAGCTGCCAGAGTCAAGAAACATCTGCCAAGGAGAGCTACATACAAGGACTGGAACCAGCCCAAGAGAGTGAAGCGTGTTACAGTCGTCAAAGCTGAAAGGACTGTTCTATCTAAGCCTTTTGACAACAGAAATGGAGCTACAGGATTTAAAACTTTCCTTACTGAGTTCCCATCTTTCTCTGGTCCAATATTTCATCACCAAATCCTCATTCTTTCTTTTGAAATGATATTGTAATTCTATGCCATTGTAAATTGGAAAATGTAATTCTTTTTTATTTTATAGGGGCTTAAATTAATAGGTAGACCTTGAGTCTCAGAAGAGAATTTGGACTTTTAAACAGTGTTGAGACTTGAAAACCTATGGGCTTTTCATGTTGGACTAAATAAATTTTGCATTATGATTTGGTTACATGCTTATTGGGGCTAGGGAGTAGAATGTGGTATGTTGCTCTCCACAAACTGGATGTAAAGCCCTATTGCTGAAGACAATACCTACACAACTTGCTGAACATGGAAAAGTTAAGCTAGTGCCTTCACCCCCACAGATTAGTGTTCAGGGTACTGAAAGGTACTCTACCATTGCCAAAGGAGAGAGGAAAACACCAAGCTAGCTACAAACCTTGTTACCTACAATGGTGTTCTGCCTGTAAGATATGCTAGTACAATCATGTCACAAGGCTTGTGGGAGTAACCAACCAATATCTGATTGGATTTAAGACTATTCCATGAAAAGAACACTTAAATTAGCAGGTGGCCAAGAACCTTAGACCAGAGAGGTCAGGGACCTGGAGAAAAAGCCAAATACTACTATTCTACTAAAAAACATAGCAACAATGTGAATCCTAGTGACATATTGCATACTCATAGATCAGTGTCTTCCTAGGCCATCATCAGATGTTTTCTCCTGCAGTAGACAGGAACAAATACAGAGACCCACAGCTGGATAATGTGTGTGTGTGTGTGTGTGTGTGTGTGTGTGTGTGCCCATATATAACCTAAAATGTATATATACATATACTGAAGGGAGCAAGCAAAAGCACCTTATCCTAAGTACTTCCATTTGAACTTTAGACTTCATTACCTGTAGGGTGAAATTAATTTCAGGTTCCCAAGCCCTAGGAGAGCTGTGAACTTTCCAGTGGTTAATCAACCTCCTCCATAAATCATAGAATTAGTCATTATATGTTTAAGTTCTCCTAACAACAGAAAGGAAAAATGCATCCGTTTGATTGGACTGAAAGGCTTCACAGTGATAGAACATCTAAGGAAGCCTCTAATCTCTAAATCCTAATTGGTAAAAATTGTAACTGTAAGTTGGCAACAAATGTTTGTGATTTCTGTGCTTATAAATCCTGCTTCTGCCCCTGCTCAGGCTGTCAGGAGAAACAAGACTCACAAGAGTCCTTGTCCTGAAGTCCTGAGGGATCAGTGACCCATTTATGTGATGAGTTATTAAAATCTTTGGAACCCATAAGTGTTGTCTCTCTCCTCTCTCGTGGTTCACAACCAGCAAGATATAATGATATATGACATTGGTGGGACCAACCCTGGATGGTGTTCCTGGGTTCAGTAAGAAAACAGGCTGAGCAAGCCATAAATAGCAAACCCGTAAGTAGTACCTCTCCATGGCCTCTGCTTCTGTGCATGCCTCAAGGTTCCTGCCCTGCTTGAGTTCCTGTCCTGACTGCTTTTGATGATAAACTTTTATATGGAATTCTGAGTGAAACAAACCATTTCCTCCCCCCTAAAAACAATATATGACTTATAATGAAATTAAATATTATAAAATGAAAGGAAGCCATGAATTTGAAAGAGAAGAGGAAAGGGTAATAAGGTTTGGAAGAAGCAAGGAAAGGGGGAAATGATGTTATCACATAGTCTCAAAATTTATAATTTTTTAAATGGGTAAGATAAATATTTCTGTCTCCCCTCACAGCTCCTAGGTTGAAGCCTCAGCATCCCCCCACAGTGTACCATGGTACTAGGAAATACTGCTACAATTAGAAGATGATTTGGGCAATAAAGGTGGAGGCCTTATCAAATGTATCAACACCTCTACAAGGCACATGAGAAAAATTTCTTATTCTCCATCAAAAGATGCAATGAACAGCAAGCAGTCTATGAATAAGAAAAGGCCTTTACCTGTATTTCTCCATGCTAGCACACTAATCAGAAGAACAAGTTTCTGTTGTTTATAAATGAACCCATCTCCAGCATTTGTAATTTAAGCTGTTGGGAAAGGGTGGTAAATTTTGTGATTTTGTTGCTGTTAGTCTTTAGTCTTTTATTTATTTATTATTATTGTATATGTTTATCTGTGTAATGTATATGTATATGAGTGTGGGTGCATGCTTGCCATATCTTCTATGTGGAGGTCAGAGGATAAATTTAGAGAGTCAATACTTTCCTTGTATTGATATATATTAATAAAGGATATATATATATATATATATATATATATATATATATGGTAGTTTGAATGTAATTGGCTTCCATGAGATCATAGGGAGTGTCACTATTAGGATATATGGCTTTATTAGAGTAGATATGGCTTTGTTGGAGGAATCATGTTACTGTGAGGATGGTCCCATATATGCCCAAGTCATACTCACTGCATCAGACCACTTCCTGTTGCCTACAAGATATAGGACTCTCAGCTATTTCTCTAGCACCATGTCTGCCTGCATACCACCATGTCCCACCAAGATGATAATAAGAATGAACCTCTGAACTATAAATGAGATATCCTAATTAAATGTTTTCTCATGGGAGTTGCCATGGTTGTGGTGTCTTCACAGCAATAGAAACCTTAATTAGGACAGAAGTTAATACCAGGGACTGGGGCATTGCTTTGTTGGCTGTAACATACTTCTGTCACTTAGGCTGGTTCCCTACCAGTTAGCAGCTTTCCTCAGAAGGTATCCCAAGGAAATCCAGGCTTCAACTTCCCAGCTTCACACAATGGCCTCCATAGGCCTCCATTCAGGTACACCTCTACTGGGCCTCAGTGGCTTTCCTAGGACCTAGTCCATAACCCCTTCTTCTGTCCTTGATCCAACCTTAGGCAATTCAAATTATCATCAGCACCATTGTCTTCCATGTTCCTACTAGTATCATCCATTAAGCAGTGCCTAAAGCATCCAGGGTTTTTCTAACCCAAAATTCCTCCAAACCAGAACATGGTCAGGCCTATAACAGCAATAACCCAGTCCTGGAGAAGTGGAAATGGGCAAGATCTCCTGAGCAAACTGGGAACACAAGGGGGAGGGAGGGAACTAGAAGAATGAGAAGGAGAGAAGAGGAAGGTTGAGGAAGACACGATAGAACAGGGAGGTTGGGTTGAGGGAAGAATAGAAGAGAGCAAGATAAGAGATAGTATAATAGAGGGAGACATTGTAAGTTTAAAGAGAAATCAGGCACTAGGGAAATGTCTGGAGAGCTACAAAGATGACATCAAATAACAATCTAAGCAACAGAGGAGAGGCTACCTTAGATGCCCTCCCCTGATAATGAGATTGAAGACTAATTCATATGCCATTGTATAGCCTTCATTCAGCAGCTGGTGGAAGTAGAAGCCGACACCCACAGCTAAACCTTGAACTGAGCTGGAATCTAGTTGCAGAGAAAGAGGACTAATGAGCAAAAGGGTTCATACCAGGCTGGTGAAACTCACAAAAACAGCTGACCTGAACAAGGGAGAGCTCTTGGTCCACAGTCTGATAGCTGAGAAACCAGCATGGCACTGATACAGGCCCCCTGAATGTGGGCATCAGTGAGGAGACCTTGGAAATCTATGGGACCTCTTGTAGCAGATCAGTACTTATCCCTAGCATAGGAACAGACTTTGGGAGCCTATCCCACATGGAGGAATGCTCCCTGAGCCTAGACACAAGGGGGTTGGCCTTGGCCATATCCCAAAGAATAAGACAGACTTTGAAGAACCCCTATGGAAGGCCTCAACTGCCCTTGGGAGCAGAAAGGGTATGAGATAGGTAGAGTGTTAATTGGGGGGGGGCAGGGGACAAGGGGAGGGAAAGGGACCTGGGATTGACATGTAAAATAATTTTCTTTCTAATTAAAATTTGAGAAGAAGGAGGAGGAGGAGGAGGAGGAGGAGGAGGAGGAGAAGGAGAAGGAGAAGGAGAAGGAGAAGGAGAAGGAGAAGGAGAAGGAGAAGGAGAAGGAGAAGGAGAAGGAGAAGGAGAAGGGGAAGAAGAAAAAGCACTCCCCTTCCTGGGTGTCTTTAAGTATCTGTAATTGAAAAAATATATCAGAGAAACATCACCCTTTATAATAGCCACAAACAACATAAAATATCTTGGGGTAATGTTAACCAAACAAGTAAAAGACCTTTATAGATGAACTTTGAGACTTTAAAGAAAAAATTAAAGAAGATACCAGAAAATGGAAAGATCTCACATGCTCTTGGATAGGTAGGATCAACATAGAAAAAAGTGGTAATCTTGCCAAAAGCAATCTACAGATTCAATGCATTCACTATCAAAATCTCAGCACAATTCTTCACAGACCTTGAAAGAACAATGCTGAACTTTATATGCAAAAACAAAAGACCCAGGATAGCCAAAACAACCCTGTACAATAAAGGAACTTCCAGAGGCATCACCGTCCCTGACTTCAAACTCTATTATAGAGCTATAGTCCTGAAAACAACTTGGTACTGGCACAAAAACAGACAAGTAGACCAATGGAATCAAACTGAAAACCCTGATACTTTAACCCACACACCTATGAACACTTGATTTTTGACAAAGAAGCTAAAATTATACAATAGAAAAAAAGAAAGAATCCATCAACAAATGGTGCTGGCATAACTGAATGCTGGCATGTAGAAGATTGCAGATAGATCCATATTAGAAGACAAAGTGGGAAATAACCTTGAATTAATTGGAACAGGAGACCTCTTCCTGAACATTACACCAGTAGCACAGACACTGAGATCCACAATGAGTAAATGGGACCACCTGGAACTGAGAAGCTTCTGTAAGGCAAAGGACACAGTCAACAAAACAAAACAGGCAGGCGACAGAATGGGAAAAGATACTCACCAACCTCACATCTGATAGAGGGCTGATTTCCAAAATTTACAAAGAACTCAAGAAGCTAGTCACCAAAACACCAAACAATCCAATTAAAAAGTAGGGTACAGAACCAAATAGAGAATTTTCAATAGAGGAGTCTAAAATGGCTGAAAGAGATAAGAAAGTGCTCAACATCCTTATGCATCAGGGAAATGCAAATCAAAACATCTCTGAGATACCATCTTACTCCTGTCAGAATGGCCAAAATCAAAAACACCAATGACATTTTATGCTGGAGAGGACGTGGAGAAAGGGAAACACTTCTCCACTGCTGGTGGGAGTGCCAACTCCTACAGCCACTTTGGAAAACCTTATGGCAGTTTCTCAAGAAAATGGTAACCAGTCTACCACAAGATCCAGCAATTCCACTCTTGGGCATATACAATGTTCATAGCAACATTGTTTGTAATGACCAGAACCTGGGAGCAACCTCAACTGAAGAATGGAAGGAGAAAATCTGGTACATTTACACAATGGAGTACTACTCAGTGGGAAAAAAAAATCAATGGAATCTTGAAATTTGCAGGCAAATGAATGGATCTAGAAGAAACTATCCTGAGTGATGTAACCCAGTCACAAAAAGACATGGTATCTATTCATTCATATATGGATTTTAGACATAGAGTAAATGATTACAATCCACACTGCCAGAAACTTTAGAAACAAGGAGGACTCTAAGAGAGACATACATGTTCCCCCAGAGAAGGGGAAAGGGACAAAATCTCCTGAGCAAATTGAGAGCATATGGGGAGGGGAGAGGGAGTTAGGAGAAAGAGAAAGGGAGAAGAGGAGGGGAGAGGAGGACATGAAGGAGCAGAAAGGTTGAGTCAGGTGAAGAATAGAGCAGAGCAATAAAAGAGATACCGTAATAAAGGAGCCATTATAGCTTTAAAAATAAATATGTTACTAGGGAAATGTACAGACATCTACAAAAATGACACCAACAAACAATCTAAGCAACTGTGGAGAGGCTACCTTAAATGCCCTTCCCCGATAATGAGATTGATGACTAACTTATATACCATCCTAGAGATAGAAGTGGAAGCAGACACCCACAGCTAAGTATTGAACTGAACTCCTGGAATCCAGTTGCAGAGAGGGAGGAGTGATGAGCAAAGGGGTCAAGACCAGGCTGCAGAAACCCACAGAAACAGCTGACCTGAACAAGGGGAGTTCGTGGAACCCAGACTGATAGCTGGGAAACAAGCATAGGACTGACCCAGACCCGGTGATCATGGGTGTCAGTTAGAAGGCTTGGGTAATCTATGGGGCCTCTGGCAGTATATCAGTATTTATCCCTATTATACGAATGGACTTTGGGAGACCAATCCACATACAGGGATACTCTCTCAGCCTAGACTCATGGGGGAGGGTCTAGGCCCTGCTCCAAATGATATGACAGATATTGAAGATCCTGTATGGAAGGCCTCACCTTCCTGGGGAGCAGAAAGGGGGTGGGATAAGGGGGTTTGGGGGGGCAAGGGAGGAGGGGTGGGTGAGGGTACTGGGATTGACATGTAAAACAAACTTGTTTTTAATTTAAATTTAAAAATCTGGGGATAAAAGATTATGTATATGTAATAATACACACAATCCCAGTATTCAACCAGATATATGGAGTCAGGAGGATCAGGAGTTCAGGGCCAGAGGCAGTAACTATAACAGAGTCTAGGCTAGATATAGTCAATTTCCCAAAACTAACAAAAGGAAAGGCAGACTGAGAATGTTTGCTAACTATGTAATGGTTAATATTGATTGCCAACTTGACAGGATCTATTATCATCAACAAGACAAGGCTCTCAGTATACCTGTGAGAAATTATCTAGATGAGGTTTGCCTTAGTGTATATCAGTAAGGGACTTTTTTATTAGGTTCATTGAAGTAAATCTTAAATGTGGACAGCACCAATCCACAGGCTTTGGTTCCAGACTTCATAAAAAAAGGATCATGAGCAGAGCACAAGCTTCCCTGTGTCTTAACTGTCGTTACAATGTAACCAGCTGTACCTTCACTGTGGATACAATGTAACCAGGTGCTTCTTTCATGAAGTTACAATGTGATCAGCTGCTGATTGACTACAGTTACAATGTAACAAGAAGCTGCTTCACTACAATTACAATGTAACCAGCTGCCTCCTCAAGATCCTGCTTCCTTTGTTTCCCTTTCATGATGGGTTTATCTTTTCTCCCTTTAGTTGCTTTTGTCAGTTTTTTTTATTACAACAACAGGAAAAGTAACTAAGACATGATGGCCTTCATCATTTTAAATTTACAACAGAGAATTGTTCTCGACCAGAAATAATGTGACTTGTCTCCTCAAGATCTGAAGTGAACATATATGTGCACCTGAATCTTTCATTGGTCATATGTATGTATGTATGT
This sequence comes from Cricetulus griseus, assembly GCF_003668045.3. Classification (NCBI taxonomy): domain Eukaryota; kingdom Metazoa; phylum Chordata; class Mammalia; order Rodentia; family Cricetidae; genus Cricetulus; species Cricetulus griseus. The sequence goes on from NW_023276806.1 coordinate 82,900,168, forward strand.
ATTATGTATGTATGTATGTATGTATGTATGCCACAGCTGATAACACTGTGAGCCCCTTGCACACACCACATGCAACAATTTCCACAGCTCTCTGTGCTATTCCACAGTTTACCTGAATGTCCTAAGAATTTCTCTTTCCATACTTAGCAAGTTGTGATGACTCTGTGTCAGCATAAGTGTAAAGGTGACCAACTCAGAAGACAAATGATGTCCTGGGGATCCTGGTTCTGTCACTTGCTGACTTGATGCTTTACATAATTTTGTCTTCTTAAATTTTTAGTGAGACCCTGACTCATCATGGGTAAAGTAGAAAAATATTCAGTCTGTAAGTTTCTTTTAAATATCAAATGATATAAATATATGTAAGATATTTAAGAATTCAGAAACATATGATTAATATTTTTATTAAAAGTTAAAAAGTAATGTATTAATAACTGTACCACTGAGGCCAAGATCCTAAAATGCCTTTTAAATCACTAAAGAATAAGAAAAATACTTTCAAATTAGCATTAATTTTTTATAAATACTTTCTCATTATTTTTCCCTTTAAATTTTCAATCCTTATAAATCATGTCAGGTAATTTTCAGCAAATGAAAATATGCAACAAATTGCTATAAATAAACAATTATCCAACTATATGAGAAAATAAATAGGCTATTAAATATCTTCTTGTGATAATGCATGAATAATGATTAATATACTTTATTAAAAATCACAAAAGGTTAATTGCCATAATCATCTTTTTAAATGTAATTTTCCAAATTTAAATTATCATAAATTAACAGGAGAAAAACAGGTTGTTAATTGTGACAGAGATTTAGGTGGAAAGAATTTCACAGAGCAATAGAGAAATTACAGATGTTCAGAACTGAAAGAAGCCAGAAATACATCAATCTCTTATAGTAGATATGGTATAAATTTATATCTAACCAGAAAATATTTTATTAACATTTTTAGTAAAATTATTATAACAAAATATTAAATGGTCTGGATAGGTTTTGGGGGGGGTTGGTGTGCATTTGTTTCTTTTTATGTTTTGTAACATGTAACTAACAAGTTGCAGTTGATACAGGTTTTCATAGGCTGAATTGTGACCTCAAAATTCATGTATTGAAGTCTTAACCCCTAAGACCTCAGAATATAAATAAATTTGGAGACATGACCTTTAAATAGGAAATTAAGTTAAAGCAACTTCCTCTGAGTTGGACATGGTCCATTATGTACTAGCACAATCGTCACAGAGGCCAGAAAGACACAGTGAGAAAGTGGCTATTGACAAACCAAAGAGAAAAGCCTCTGAAATAACCAATCCTGACGATGTCTTGATCTTGGTCTTCGAGGTTCCAGAATGATAAGAAATACATGTTTCAGGATTTTAAACCATCCAGTTTGTAGTTCTTTTTTAGGACATCCCTAAGCAACTGATACAAAGGTTAAACATTGTCACAGCAATAAGGAAAAGTATATTAAACATGAGAACTTTTATAACATATCAAAGGTTAACATAAATGTAACAAAGAAACAAGGCTCACAATTCTATGAAAAACAAATAACTGCAGGCATGTGTGGAATGAAAAGACTTGCATAATTAAGCCATGTGGAAGAGGTCATGTAAAATATTAAAGTCGAAAGACTATGTGACTTAGAGCTTTATGGGACACTATTCCAAACAAAGGTAGGTGTGTGTATGTGAGTGTGTATGTGTGTGTGTGTGTGTGTGTGTGTGTGTGTGTGTATTTATGTGTGTGTAAAATACATGTGAATGTATTTAATATATGATGACTTATTAATCTTTAGGAATATAGATATGTACCTATATATGTATATTCTATATATGCCTATATATCCCTGTATTATATATATAATCTATATTCTCCTACACATATATTCTATATATTTCTATATATATGTAAATCTCATATAAAACAATAATTTCTTTAATGTTAAAGTACACTAACAAAATATTAATTATATTAAAAGTTGAGTGAAATTATTCAAATTAGTATAAATTATATATATTCTATGTATTAAATGTATTTATTTGAATTTCAAGCATATTTATATACCCAAACTCTTACTTGTAATTAAGTTGTGTCCACATTTGATGTGATTAAATTTTATTAGTTAATTTTCATCCATTCTTTCTAATAGGCATCACAGTTAATGTTACAAGGAGCATCTATGAAAAAGTTTATATTAATTGATAAACTTCTGAACAGTAAGTCAGAATTTAACATTATAAGGCATGATAACCATTCTGATGCCTTACTGTGACTTCATAGGTTTTCAAAAGATAGCAATAAAAGAAATGCTTGATAAATAAAACAAATGATGGGAGAATGCTTCCTTCACATACACATTCTTGGATTCAACCCTGCGCATGTTATCTTCTATAAGAAAGCAGGCTGAGCAACCTGGAGAGCAAGCCAGTAAGCAGCACCCTCCATGGTCCCTATGACAGCTCCTGCCTTGCTTGTGTTTCTTCCTTTACTACTTTTGATGACGAATTATTATATGGAACGGTGAGTGAAAAAAACCATTTCTTCCACAACTTTTTTTCGGTCATGGTGTTTCATCACAGCAATTGTAACCCTAACTAACTAAAACAAGGCAGTATGGTCAGGCATTGAAGGGTAAGGTCATCTATGGCCGCATAGCAAGTTCAAGCACAGCCTGAGCTAGAGAGATGTCCCCAAAATGGAAAGAAAGAGAAGGAAAAAAAGAAATACAAATTTTTAAATATCAATTTTGCCATTAAATGGAGTATTTGGAGGATGCATGAAATATCTGTTAATTTTCTATTTCACCAATTCTGAGAATTTCACAAAAACCTCTCACCTACTTCAACATTCATTCATAGCTATATAATCAAATATTGGTATTAATACATTTATTCTGCTCTTGTATGGCTGGTGTTTATTGATGGGACATACAATGGATTCCTATTTTTAAGAAATATGGGAGACATCTTGCAAAACATCCATGCTTCCCTGTACTTAGGTAATACAAGCCTCTACTTCTTGATCCCCTCACCCCAAGGCTGTTGAAATGAAGATGGCTAATTCATGACTATCTCTGTTACTTCTGTTTCTCTTTTCTTTGGGCTTATATTCTGTAATAATACCTATATAGCAATCACACCTGCTTTTTTGTTTTGTTTTGTTTTTTATTAGTTCCAATTAGGAACAAGCTTGTTTCACATGTCAATCCCTTCTCCCCACACCTGCTTTTTAATCTTTATTCCTGTATATTAACCGTTACAGTTGAGAGAGCCCCATTCTTAATCTGGCAAAGAAGCCCAGTGTATACATTTAGAGTGGATTTCAATCTGAAAAAGACCTGGTGTTAATCTTATTTCCATAATTCTGATTCCAGATGGTAGGAGAAGCATGTTTGTTTTTCATATCCCTAAATTTATTTTTCCTATTACTTCTAAGCCTAGAAGAATTATGTCCCCAATAAGAATGATTTTCTTTTTTAAAAATGTTGAAGGAGATTAATGTTGAAAGAGGCTCAGCACAGTACTATGAAACAAGATTATAGACTGCAACCCTGAAATTAAAAGTAAGGCAGGAGAATGCAATTGTAGAAAACCAGGAAGCAGAGAGGTACAGCATAGACCACATACAGTGAAGAATCACCTTTACCGAAGACCTCCAAAGGACTCCAAACACGGGGTCAAATTACAGTTTCAGTCTAAAAAAAATCATTGTTAAAGGTGAGGAAATCTATCCATGTAAATAATGATTTTATAGATAAAGAAAACTAGAAATGTAACACAAGGTCACAAAAGTTAAATCTCAACCAATGGGAGAAGCATCTGCCATTCTGAGTGTGGTATGACAGAAGCCACAGGATGCAGAGTGAGCCTGTTATTTGTGGGAAGGGAGGATTAAGATAAACTCGAGGAAAAGCAAAAAGAGCGTAAATCATAAGTGTTAGTTACCTGTGGGATTGGAAGCTTGTGTAGTTTTTATTTCACGTTTTTTTTTTTTAATGTACTGCCAGTCTTCCTTCAACTATGTGTCTTACAACTCTAGTAGTAAGTACATTATTTCTTTGAGCAAATAAGCACACTGAAAAATAGGGTACACGTAAAATGTTAAAAATTACACTTGGGATATTAGAAATATGGCAGAATATTTGTATGTTTATCAAAGTGTGAATTGTGCTGTTTTTTGAAAGTATAAATAAATACACAAAATTTAAAATGAACCTTTTCTGATACCTACATAGCTGACATGGAAATTTGGAAAAGTTGTTTGATGGATGGTAGGCCATTTGTCTTCATTTAGAATAAAGCCAAAACATCTGTCTCTTCTTGTCAGGAAAGGATGGCTCTTGTCTATAATCCTAGCACTCATGAGGCTCAGGAAGGAAGGTTGTCATGAATTCAAGGTCAGCCTTAAAACATTCTTTAAGCCTTAAAACAGCCTTAAAACAGCCTTTAAGACATCCTGGAGAAATAGGGATCCTGTCTCAAAAAAATAAATAAATAAATAACAAAAAAAAAATAGCAATGTGATGATGGCCCAGTGGGTGAGCCTGCTTGTTCTGCAAGCATTAGAACCTGAATGAAAACTCCTAGAAGCCTCATGAAAGCCACAGGCATGTCCCTTCATTCCTGTAACTCCAGCCTTCTGGAGAGGAGGCAGGTGGACCCCAGAACTTGCTGATGCTGACGTATCTGACAAACTTCTGCTTCCCTCAGCTATCCTTTCTCATGGGGGTTGGTGATGACCTCCTCTGGCTGCTCATTTTTAATATGTGCAATTTTGAATGACCTATCTTAGATTTCTAATCATCTCAAGCTGGGTATTATGTTTTCAATAGCTTGTGAAACACCTCTTATGTAACCAGCACTCGGGCTATCATCCACTACGCACACCCTAGCTGAAACACTGAAATCACTAGCATTGGATGAACATGATGAATCCACCCCCTCATAATCTGGCTCCTTTTCAGAGTCTGTATCTCTTCCTCATCCAGCATTCCCTGCTATCTAAATGGAAACACATTTTAGAATAGAGGCAGCAGGCTGAAGGAGAAAACAAATTGTAAAGAGACAATAGTTGAACTGGCCAATACCATTCAAATAGCAATGAATGAGTTATTAATCTTAAACAGGTCTGTTTCTATTCCAGCCCAGATTCCCTAGTCATCTTCAACTGTTTTATCTCTAAAATAAATCTCTTAATATCCAGAAAATACTTTCACTATCCCACAAACAGGGGATAGTCATGTTTTCCCCTGAACATTTTCTTGTCTCTGAAAGCAACTCCAGGATCCCTGTGTTTACGTTCGCATATTCTACTCACATGTATCATAGTTGGGGACTCTGCCAATCCAGTCCTTAACTGATGCCTTTCAGCATCCATTTCCTCAGCCCCATCACAGGTTGAGCTATTCCATCCCTGTTTCTGACACTTTCATCTATTGTCTAGTACTTTCTTTATGTTTAAAAACAGGTAATTGTAGCAGAGATGGATGAGCTTTTCATCAAACTCATTTCCTTTCCTCCTTGGGCTTACAGATACTTTGCATTCCCCAGGCTTCTTTGCAGTATTTTGAACATTTGATTAAGGGGTGCCCTGTCAAATATGAGTGGAAATGATGTGTGACACCTTTGCCTACCACATTAAACACTTCCCATGTGAAATTGTCATACTCTCCTTCATTGTCTAACTGGGGTCAGTCACATCCATCCTGAAGGGAAGAACTGAAGACGGTGGAGCCATTAGAGGTACGCACCTTATGAAGGGAAGAGTTTCCTGCCTAATAAGTGCTTCAGAGTCTCACAGGAGTGGTATACAATGTGTGCAATTTACACAATTTAAAGGTATTTTGCAATTTTCATGTTTAACTGTTAACATTTCTCAAACCAATACAGAAACTTTTATTTGAAATGGTGTTAACTAGTTTGCTGACACTCAAAAGCAAAACAATTGACTCTGAAGATGGAAACTTCATGGATATAGACTTATGTTACACATGAGTCTACAAGTCTGGGCAGAACGGCTGCAAAAAGTTAGAATGAGGGTTACTTTTACATTCTCCTTTCTGCAAAGTATAACAATAAGGAGATTAGCTAAAGAAAGAATTAGGTGATTTGAAAAGAACTGAAGGGAAATGTGTAATTTGGCAAGGGAAGTCCTTAAAGAATTAGAAAACCAGAAAACCCCACTCAAGAAAATAATAGATAAAGATGGTGCTGACGTACAATAACTTATAATGATTGATCAGTTAATCAGCTCTGAGTAAATCAAATTGAAAACATTCCCTTTCCATGTAAACCTATAAATGTTCCAGATGCACTAAAAATAGTACAATAAAATAGACAAGAGAAGCAAGATATATTGAATTCCCTCTACAAGCACAACTAGAGATATACAACGATCAAATAAATATGTTTGTTAAACTAGTGGCATTTCCAAGGCTTCTAGGGATGCTGTAAGGCCAGTGTAAGTTTGCAATTATAATGCAAGTATTATGTAGCAAGTACCTGCCTCAGATCATGCAAATCTGGATGGATGGACATAGCAAAATAACAGCCTTGAAGCAGCCGTGCTGAGCAAGCTATTGTACTTAATAAGCAAGGTAGCTGCTACCAAGCCTACATTCCTGAAAAGTATTTTCTGGAGCAAACAACTAAAGTCATGATTGCCCCTCAGTGCTCTTTAAATGGGAGTGGGGTATATGTCTAATCTCATAACTGGTTAACTAAGCCCATGCAAAGGCACAGAAAAGTATGTCCAATAATATATAACATGGATAGCCTGTTGGTTTCAGTTAGTGAATTTCTCTTCAAGTTATTCTCCAGACTATTCCAAGGAGTCTTTATTTTGTTTGGGCTTGGTTTGGTTTTGTAAAGGGACAAAAATGTTATTATCAAAGTAGAGCCCAGGTAACAGTAAGAAGTCTCCAGAATCAGTTGCTGAGATGATAAGACCCTCTCCAGTTCATAGATAGTGACCAGAATAGATTTCATGCACAAGTCCAGGACTGTTTTGTGGGAGTCGCTCATTGTTCTCTTTCTAAATGAGAGTATGCTTAGGGCTGTCTATTTTATACCTGTTAACTATAATTCACTAGTAACAGGTTAGCATCATATGGTTAGGTTTAAATCAAGATGACCATCAGGCAGATCTATAGAGTAAGTTAGCATGAGATGATACTTCAGTGAGTCTTCTTAAAAGTCAAGAGTTAAATTGACATGGTATTGTATTGCGTTTGGGTGACCATCACAATATACTCTATACTGGATGGCCTAAGCAAGACAAATTTATTTTCTCACAAATTTGAAAGAAAGAAATCTGATATCAAGGTATCAGTATGTTTGGGTTCTAAAAAGAACCCTCTTCTATTCTTCCATTGTCTCCACCTGAAGAAAAGAAGGGTGAAATTCTAATACCTTTTTCAGCAAGAGCATTAATCTCTTTGGAAGATACTCCCTCAATAATTCATCTAAATCTGATTAAATCATAGAAGTCCTATGTCCAAGTGCCATTATATAGAAGTTAGAGCATCAGTACATGCACTCTAGTACACTGTTAGCAAGCAGTTGTTTAGTACTTAAAACCAATCAACCAGGATGCTCTCTGATTTATTAGAACTGGTTCTAATAAGAGATTTTTCTTCATGTGTCTTTCAAAACAGTATGTGTGTGCGTGTTAGTTAAAGTATAAGTGAAAATATATTTTTCATATATTTGTATATATTTATATAAAAAGTGAATAGATAGGTAGGTGATAGATGGATACTTAGAAGACATATAGACAGACAGACACAATAGATATACTAGGTAGATCACAAGGAGTTAACAGTGGTACAGAGAACAAGCACTAAGAATGAGGGATTTCAGGGTGTAAGAGGGGAGCAATGGTGTGTCAGCAAATCTAGAAACTTAAGGCAGTATATAATATATGAAACAACTAGAGAAAATAAACAAGAGCCTGAAGACCAAAGCAAGTTCTTCTATGGCTCTGATTGGCTAGATCTTGTTCTGTGGTTCTTGACCAGAAGCTGTCTGTTTCATGTAGTTGTCATTTTGATCAAAATACTGAAGACTTGTCTCTTTTCAGTTGATTATCTTCTGCAGAAAACCCTCAAATTATCCATATGAGGCCTATACTAAGTACTTTCCTATTGCTGTGATAATACACCATGACAAAAAAATAAACAGAAGAAAGAGTTTATTTTGGCTTACAGTTCCAAAATAATAGAGTATATCGTGGGAGGGAAAGCACAGCATAACCTCAGAAGCTGCAAGCTGGCTGATCAGTTTTTCTCCATACACAGAAAACAGAGAGTAAATTAGAAACAGGACAAAGCTATACAACCTCAAAGCCCATCCCATCCCAGTGATGGACTTCCTCCATCAAGTTTCCACCTCAAATAGCACTACCAAATGAGGACTGAGTATGTACATGCGTGAACCTATGGAGGGTATTTCTCACTCAAACTACCACAAGGCCTTGCTGGAGGAAGCCCATTAGCTTCGAGTTCACAGATGTGTTAATCCATTACTAATGAGGTTAGTTCCCCCATGACATCCAGGGAGTAACAAACAATACCATTAAGGCCAACGAAAATGCCTTAAAGCATAAAAATTCAAAGGATTCTGAGAGCATAGACATTTTTCATTTTAGGATTTCTTGTATTCCTCATTGCTGTTCTCAATGACTTCGGGTGTTAAGGACTACAGAGTCTTTTAGTTAGTAGTAAGACTTTGAAATTCTGAAATGTGAGATCCCACAATGAGGCTTCTCATCACTGGAGTAATTTCAAACAAAAGTCAAGGTTCTTTTTCTAGATCATCACACCTTAGTTTTTTGACTGGCAAACCTCTGATCAATACTGAGGATAAACAAACAATGACCATGACATTTCTAAAATTCATGATAGGTGTTAGCTAAGTAAAATGTATTCAGGGATTTTCAAAGCCTTGATTTGCTGGACACAGCAGAGTAATGACCTTGGAGCAAAACTGTGACAAGTGGCTGTATTAATTTTTCACAGCATTACCTTTCAGGAACAAGAATGTCCTGGAGCAAACAGCTAACTAATCTTTGTGTGGTCTCAACATTGTTTAACAAGGAAAAGGAAAGCAAGCTTGATCTCAGTAATGCCCTGGACAAGAAGTTCCATTGTGTGTATTTTCAAGACCAACGAAGGTAAAAGCAGACTGTTTTTGGTAAAGAACTTTTGGAGCATGTGAGAAACAAATAGGTCAGACACCTACTAAGTTCCTGAGATAAATTGCCAAAGAAGATGGGTCTGGTTTTCAAAGTCCTCTGTCTGCTTGCCTTACCATACTACCTGGATACAGTAAGATTGCATCAGTAATTAGTGACTTGAGAGCTGTGCAGCTAATGGAGAGAACACAGTCTCTTCCCACTTCTTCTGGGACTGTGATGACAATAAACAATGAAGAATTTCTTATCCAATGGAGTCAACAACGGACAAGGGAATTTCTTCCATATACTAGAATCAAAATTCAACAAATGAACTTCTTTTACAGTCTGGATAGTCCTCGGTATACCTACTGCTATAAGTCATCAGGGGCTATGGACCAGAAGCAACTGTCTTTCTCACTACTCCACTTTGAGCACAGAAGTTTTTAGTCTATCATTATGTGTGGTTCATGTATAGGAGCTGCAATATATTTGTAAAGGAAGAGCCATGTTACAGGTTTTCTTTTTAGTTCACAGACTATCAGATACCATGGTAATAACCCACTCTGCAAGAGATGAGAAACATGGAACTGCATGTTGTCTCTGGATGTTCCCTTTGGAGACATATATGGAATCAACTTCTACCCCTCTATCTAAAAGATAAGAAACACAGCTTGATTTTTCTGCTATTTTTGCCATCCATACAAAATTCAACATGAAGCACACCATCTCTGATCATTAAAATGTGTGTATATCTGGCCGGTTGGTGGTGGCGGCACATGCCTTTATTCCCAGCACTGGGAAGCAGAAGGAGGCAGATTTATGTGAGTTCAAGGCCAGACTTGTCTACAGAGCAAGTGCCAGTACAGGCTACAAAGCTATACAAAGAAACCCTGTCTGGAAACACCACACACACAAAAAAAGAAGTGTATGTATATTTTTGTAGCTAAACAATGAATTTTTATAGGCATTGGTTGGATATATTATTTTTGCTACTATATACTTGGAAAAATCACCAGAACCCCTAGGTTAAGGGTTTATTGCTAAGACTACCACTACTTCAAATTCTAGTCAAAAGTCTTCAAACTGACCTAAACTTCTGATCCACTGGTTGTGAACCAAAAGTATCAAGACACAGATCTAGAGTTCAATTATTTGTCTACAGGAGCTCACAAGGCTCAGGGACACTTTATTTTTTCTATTTATTATAAAATACATTGTACTTTTCACTGTCAGAGTGAAAAATACATAGAGGTCTAGGGAGATGTCTCAGAGGGTAAACTGCTTGCTACACAAACATGAGGCCCTGAGTTTGGATTTCCAACATATACATTAAAGCTAGCAGGGTGGTAAACATCTATGATCCCAGTGCTGGGGTCAAGGAGCTATGGATGAAGACAGCAGATCTCAGGGGCTCACTGATCAGCCAGTTTACTTGAAAGAGCACACTTCAGGTTCAGTAAAATAACTTGTATCATAAAATATGGCTGAGAACAATAAACACCTCTCTCTCTCTCTCTCTCTCTCTCTCTGTCTCTGTCTCTGTCTCTCTCTCTCTCTCATACCCACAGGCACACACACGGAACACAGCACACATGCACACAAGTGCTCACAATGCATAGTAGTTCTGAGCTTCCATGCTCAGAACTTTGAGCACACTTCCCCCAGGCATCTGCGTGTGTTCAGCATTCTGAAAGCTCAATAACCCTGTCCTTCTGTGGGGGGCTATGGCTTTATTTCATGGAGTTGTGTCTTAGCTTGAATTTTTTTTGCTGTAAAGAGACACCATGGCCATGCCAACTCTTATAAAGAAAACATTTATTAGAGATGGCTTAGTTATAATCTCAGAAATTCAATCTATTATCATCATGATGGGGACCATAGTGGCATGCAAACATGTGGTACTGGAGCTGAGAGTGCTTCATCTTGCAGGCAACAGGAAGTCAAGTGACAGTCACACTGAGGGAAACTTGAACAAAAGAGACCTCAAAGCCCACCCCCACAATGTCATACTTCCTCCAACAAGGCCACAACTCCTAATAGTGCCACTCTGTGTGTGGGCCATTTTCTTTCAAACCACCACATCTTGACTGATTCAATCATGCTTATCAGCTCAACTTTCAACCTCCTTATTATCCCTGGAAATCAATGAGTATGGGACTGAAAATTCCAACCTCCTAAATCACATTATTGGGTCTCTTGGCAACCATTTTCGATGAGACTATCCAGGAGCATTCCAAGACCTGCCTGATGTTTCTTTCATTGAATAAATTCCAGTGAATTTGGAAGCTCTGTGCTAGAAGCACCTATCACTCAAGAAATGATAAAGTTCTTTTCAGTGCAGAGGGTCAGGGTTGGAGATGAAACTTACAGTAGAGGAACATCCCAGCACCCATCTACAAGGATGTGAAAAGCTTTGACTCTGGTAATCAAGCCTAGATGAGATAAACATTTATTTTGTCATATTATGTAGTGTAATATTAAAAGAAGGAATAAGTCTTATCCCCTTGTTGAATACAGAAACTGAAGAAAATTTAAGTCTTAAAAAGAGATTGAGGGGAGAAGAGGAGGGGTGAAAAATACATGAGGGAACAGGAAGGTTGAGTTGGGGGAAGAATAGTGGAGAGCAAGATAAGAGATACCAAAATAGAGGGAGACATTATAAGTTTAAAGAGAAATCAGGCACTAGGGAAATGTCTGGAGAGCTACAAAAATGACACCAACTAACAATCTCAGCAACAGAGGAGAGGCTACCTTAAATGCCCTCCCCTGGTAATGAGATTGATGACTAACTTATATGCCATCCTATAGCCTTCATTCAGCAGCTTGTGGAAGTAGAAGCAGACACCCACAGCTAAACCTTGAACTGAACTGGAATCCAGTTGCAAAGAAGCAGGAATGATGAGCAAAAGGGTCCAGATCAGGCTGGTGAAACCCACAGAAACAGCTGACCTGAACAAGGGAGAGCTCTTGGTCTCCAGACTGATAGTTGAGAAACCAGCATGGCACTGATCCAGACCCAATGAACATGGGTGTCAGTGAGGAGACCTCAGAAATCTATGGGGCCTCTTGTAGTAGATCAGTAATTATCCCTAGGATAGGAATGGACTTTCAGAACCCATTCCACATAGAGGGATAGTCCCTGAGCCTAGACACATGGGGGTGTGACTAGGCCCTATCCTAAAGGATATGACAGACTCTGAAGACCCCCTATGAAGGGGGGTCTGCTCCCTGGGGAGCAGAAAGGGTGTTATGGGATATGTAGGGTGTTAGTTGGGTGGGCAAGGCAGGATGGGAGAGAGAGGGAACTGGGACTGATATGTAAAACAATCTTGTTTCTAACTCAAATTTTAAAAATGGAGAAAAAAGAGGTTGAGCTGGAGAGATTGTTCAGTGGTTAGGAGCGTGTTCTGATCTTGCAGAAGACTCAGGTATGTTTCCCAGAAGCCATATCAGGCAGTTCATGAACTCCTGTAACTCCATCTCCAAAGGATACCACACACTCTTCTGGACTTTGAGGACTGTGCTCAGGTACACATATCTACACCTCTCCATGCATAAAATATTGGAGTTTCTTATTAGGTACTTGTTCTAGAACATATTTGTCACTAGAAGATGATTATGAAGCAACTATTGATAAATATACTCATAGGCACATAAGATAACCAAATGAGCAGAGCTTGGCAGAGACTTGACAGCATGCACATATGTATTTCCTTTTCTTTCTGGATCAGTTCTCTCAGCCTCCCTGAAGCAAGCTGTGGCATGTTTTCTTCAAAAGAACACAGACAGAAATGATGTGTGATTGGGTCATTGTATACTTCCTGTGGAAGATCCTCTCCACTCTTCTATAGCTCAAATTAGAAACCCACAATAATCTTGGAAAACATTTGCAGACAGTGATGGAATCATCAGATGTGAGGAAGTTTGGTTCCAGCAAGAATCACTACTTAGAAGGCCAGAAATTTAAGCAGGATGGTTTTGTAAGCTATAAGTAAGGGTTTCTTCTCTTAAACCATGGAAAATTCAGAGAATATTTGTTACAGAAGCTACCACTGTCCAAATTAACTTCTTTTTGTGGCAGTTTCCGATTCACAGACATCTAGATTGGAAAGCTTGGCCTCTATGATGAGTTTTCTGAATAATAAGACGCAAAGGCACTATTGCCTCATTTACCACCCCTTTTCACGTAGGCTATTGGAGCCTAAGAGATACCAACTGCTTTTTCACATTTCTTTGTGCGTTTGTGGTTGTTTAAATGTAATTGGCCCCCATAAGCTCAAGGGGAGTGGCAATATTGGGAGGCGGGGCTTTGTTGGAGTAGGTATGGCTGCTGTGCAACAATCTTTTGATACACTGTGAATATGTATTGCTCCCATTGGTTAATAAAAAGCTGACTGGCCAACAGCTATGCAGGAAGAGGTTAGGCAGGACTTGAAGACAAAATGAGAACACAGGGTAGAAGAGGGTGGAGTCACCAGCAAGAGGCAGAAAGAGGCCAGATGCACATGTTATGCTGAATAAAAGATACTGCCATATGGTAGAGCATAAATAAGAAATATGGATTAATTTAAGTTGTAAGAGCTAGTTAATAACAAGCCTAAGCTATCTGCTAAGCATCCACAACTAGAAATAAGTCTTTGTGGTCATTTGGGAGCTTGCTGGAGTTCCAATGAAAAACTCTGCTTACATAGGGCCTTGTTGTATGAAGTATGTCACTGTGGGATAGACTTTGGGGTCTCATAAATGCTCCCAGTGTGGCAGTTCACTTTGGGTCAAAATGTAGGGATCTTGACTCCTTCTCCAGCACCATATCTATCTGCACACCACCATGTCACACTATGATGATAATGGACTAAACCTCTGAAAATATAAGCCACCCCAATTAAATGTTTTTCTTTTACAAGAGTTGCTATGGTCATGGTGTCTCTTCACAGCAGTAGAAACTCTAAGACAGTAAGTATTCTGCTCAATAAAGAACAATGTAGTCATTCAACATATTTGTCAAATTCTCTTCAATTTCTCAAAGTTTACATCCAAACACATGTATATTTCCCCTCCAAACATGAATATGATGGGAATTACCATGTTTGTGGCCACAGGAAATTGCATAGACAAGATGAGCCAAAAATTGCTAGTCACCTAAGAGTACTTCGGGTACCCTTGGTCCTTTGTTTGCTACCATATTTGCCATTACTTCATAAACAAGTTGGTGAAAATGTGACATATTTAAAAGTACCAAGCCCAACCCAACTTACAACTGATTCTGGACCAGTTCTGATTAGTGAGCCATTTCTATAAAATGTGATCCTTCTTGGGCTACACACAATGCTTTCCTATTGTCTGCAGTATATGAGCAGCCAAAGTTGCAATCTGACTCCACCACAGCCTTGCAGTCCACTTCTGCCTTGTCTATCAGACAGAGAATCTATGCTACCACTTCTGTCAGCACTCTGGGAAAGACAGCCAAGGAATATCAGTGATTTTCTGTGCCTCTAACTTTAACCACATTAGCCAAGAATAATTAGCAGTGGTCTGAAAGGAATTGGATTTTTTTTAAGTAACAATTCACACTTCAGCATTTATGCAAATTTGAGTAATTTAAATGTATGAGATGATTAAGAAAGAATCTTCTCTTTAATTCCCCAAGAGTGTGCGTGTCCTTTTCTCTTTATGCAAATTTCTAAGATAGTCTGCTCTTTGATTCTTTTCTTGGATCACCACACTGTTTAAAAATAAAACATTGTAAATATATACAATGGAGTCAGAATCTTGTCTGTGGCTTCATATGAGACTATGTAAACCCCTAACAAGAACAGTATTCAAACTGGTTTTGAGTTGTCATGCTCACATAGAGAAGAGTGGTACAAAAAAACTATAAACGCAAATGTCTACGGAAACTCTTCAGAACATTTGTCAGGTCTAATAAATGTAGTGCCTACATGTAAACTCTTAAGTGCCTTAATGCTTTGTGCCCTTGCATCAATTAACATTTAATTTGACTTTTTAACAACCTCACTCATCACTAGTTTTTTCATGCCTGTGAAGCTAACAAATGTTAGCTTTTCAAAGCTGACAGTTTATGATTACTTATAGCCAACACGATTTCAGGGTACTGCAGGAAGAGATTAATGGACCACGGGGATGATACAGCCACAGGGCTATAAAAAGAGGGATGAGCTACCATGATAGTTAATGCCTCTTTTGAATAAGTGCATTTGAAAGCCAGATAAACTGATGTCAAAGGGGGAAAGCTTCAACTTCATTATATTAATAGTGCTTTTAATTATACTTCAGATGTGATGTACAGCCTTTGTTTATAAGATAATAAATAAATAAATAAATAAATAAATAAATAAGGACCTCGGGCCGAGGGGGCAAGATGATGCCGGAGGGTGTACTAGGTGCTCCCAGGCAGCCGCAGGCGGGAGACGCTGCCCAAGGAACCTGGATGCCTCTCTACAGTATGAGCTCAGCCAAGAGTGCCCACTACAACCGCTTCTCTGGGGGGGGGAGGGGCTGTCAGCCTTCCCTCCCCAGACAGCAGTGGGGTAAGAGAGACCAAAATGGAAACAATCTTTGGGCCTACATTTCCGACTGTCACCATCATCACCAAAGCAGCTGATGGGACCAACACATACAAACAGCATCGCAGGACACCTTCCTCCTCTAGCACCCTTGCCTATTAGCCTCGGGATGAAGACGACAGCATGCCCCCTATCAACACTCCTTGCCGCTCAGACTCAGCCATCTCTGTGTGCTCCCTACACTCCGAGTCCAGCACGTCCCTGCGCTCCACATTCTCACTGCCTGAGGAGGAGGAGGAGCAGGAACCGTTGGTATTTGCAGAGCAGCCTTCAGGAAAACTGTGTTGCCAGCTCTGCTACAATGTGTTCAAGGACTCTGTGATCACTACATGTGGGCACACGCTCTGTAGACGATGTGCCTTGAAGTCAGAGAAGTGTCCTGTGAACCATGCCAAGCTGACAGTGGTGGTGAACAACATTGCAGTAGCTGAGCAGATCCGAGAGCTCGTCATACGTTGTCAGCATGGTTGCCATGCAGCAGGCACTGGAAAGCCTGGCGTCTTTGAGGTAGACCCAAGGGCTGACCCTTCACCATCAAGCTGAGTGCCCGGAAGGACCATGAGAGTAGCTGTGACTACAGGCCTGTGCACTGCCCCAACAACCCCAGCTGCACTCCCCTTCTCAAGATGAATCTAGAGGCCCACCTGAAAGAATGCGAGCGCATCAAATGCCCCCACTCTAAGTACGGGTGCACGTTTAATGGGAATCAGGACACATATGAGACACACTTGGAAACATGCCGCTTTGAGGGCCTGAAGGAGTTCCTGCAGCAGACTGATGACCGCTTCCATGAGATGCATGTGGCACTGGCCCAGAAAGACCAGGAGATCGCTTTCCTGTGCTCCATGCTGGGCAAGCTCTCAGAGAAGATTGACCAGCTGGAGAAGAGCCTTGAGCTCAAGTTTGATGTCCTGGATGAGAACCAGAGCAAGCTCAGTGAGGACCTCATGGAGTTCCGGAGGGATGCATCCATGTTGAATGATGAGCTGTCTCACACAATGCACGCTTGAACATGGGTATCCTTGGATCCTATGATCCTCAGCAGATCTTCAAGTGCAAAGGGACCTTTGTGGGCCACCAGGGCCCTGTCTGGTGTCTCTGTGTCTATTCTATGGGTGACCTGTTCCTCAGTGGTTCTTCTGACAAGACAATCAAGGTATGGGACACATGTACCACTTACAAGTGCCAAAAGACACTGGAGGGCCATGATGGTATTGTGCTGGTGCTCTGCATCCAGGGGTGCAAGCTATACAGTCGGTCTGTGGACTGCACCATCACTGTGTGGGACATCCAGAACCTGCAGAAGGTAAACACCATTCGGGCCCACGACAACCCTGTGTGCACACTGGTATCCTCCCACAACATGCTCTTCAGCGGCTCCCTGAAGGCCATCAAGGTTTGGGACATCGTAGGCACTGAGCTAAAGTTGAAGGAGCTCATAGGCCTCAACCACTGGGTGCGAGGCCTGGTGGCAGCACGGAGCTATCTGTACAGTGACTCTTACCAGACAATCAAGATATGGGACATTCGGACTTTGGATTGCATCCATGTCCTGCAGACATCTGGTGTTTATTCCATTGCTGTGACAAATCACCATATTGTCTGTGGCACCTATGAGAACTTCATTCATGTATGGAACATTGAGTCCAAAGAGCAGGTGCGGACCCTAACGGGCCATGTGGGCACAGTATATGCCCTGGCAGTCATTTCAACACCAGACCAGACCAAAGTCTTCAGTGCATCCTACGATCGGTCCCTCAGGGTCTGGAGTATGAACAACCTGATTTGCATACAGACGCTGCTGCACCATGAGGGCAATGTAACTGCACTGGCAGTCTCCTGGGGCCAACTTTTCTCAGGGGCTGTGGATAGTACTATGAAGGTTTGGACATGCTAACAAAATTCAGACCAAGCTTTGGCTCCCGTTGAGCATGTCAGTCAGGCTGGTCCTACATAATGGCCTTGGACTTCCTGCCTATCTTGTGGAGACAGATAGACAGGCTCAAACAGCTAGGCAGTGTCATCTCTGCCCTATGCTTGGTGAGGGATCTTTGTTTAGGCCCCGCTCTTAACTTCTACCAGAGAAATGCCCAGGCCCCTCTCTGGGCCTGGTATGATGCTTGCCCGGCCCACTGTTCATTTCACTCCACAGAGTTTCGTTTTGAGACAGGGTCTCACTATGTAGCTCTGGCTGTCCTGGAACTCACTATGCCGACCAGGTTGGCCTCAAACTCACAGATCCACTTGCCTCCACCTCCCAAGTGCTAGGATTAAAGGCGTGTGCCACCACTACTGGCAGGACCCAGCCAGATCGTGGGTCTTTTTACTCACCTTTTCTACTGGTTTTAGTGTGTATATAGATTCTATTACTTCTGTTGAAATAAAACCTTCACAGATCGTGAAAAATAAATAAATAAATAAATAAATAAATAAAGAAAGAATTTTCTTAAATATCCTATCTGATACAGGAAGCAGGATCTGAAAAAAAAATGTGTCAAGGGAGAGACTGCCTAAACAGCATGAAAGAGGCAAGAATTTTATTCTCTTATTTTTTTTTAATTCAAATGTGGGTGTCTGTGCAAATGTCTCTGTGTTCATGTGGGTGCCCAGGTAGGACAGAAGATCCCTTAGAGCTAGAATTGTGAGCCCTCCCAATGTAGGTGTTTGTAAGCAAACTCCGTTTTTCCCCCAAACAGGAAGTGCTCTTAACCACTAAGCCATCATCTCTCAAGACCTCAAGAAATTTAGATTCCAACGAATAAAATTAATCACTATTTTATTGTAGGATAAAAACACTTGTTATTTACACACACATACCATGCACACCTTATCCTTGTTCTTTAAGAAACACACAAGTATTAACTCCACTATACTGCAAAAATTATGGTGTGGTAAATTAGTAAATAGCTAAAGGGAGTCATCCAGTTGTCTATTCAAGGAAAACATCCATGGACCTTCTAATCATAGTTTTCTTTCCAACCTGATTTAAGCAAATTTCCAAAATTATCATATACCAGTTGCAAAGGAGGCATATGTAACACTAATTCTAATTCCCTTCCAATCAGGTCTTTAGCCTTAGCCACTTCCTCCTCCATGTTGTCTTTATAAACCTAGGGTGGGGGTAGGGGAGGCTTTCAAAGTTAGAAGCATAGCATAGCCCTAGAGCAGTCCCAACTCTCCTCTGTGCTTATGTTTAATTACATCATTGTCCCAGGACTGACTATAGATATGTGACAGTTGATGATTCTGCCTGTGTAGATAATTCCTCCAAAGAATCAACCCCATGCCCCACCCTGTTCAGGCACACACTGCCGTCTGTTCTCTGAAGAGATAAAACAAATTACTTTACTAGAAGTCCAAGATGCACTGTTCTGAATCCATTAAATAAAGGATTTCCTTTCAAAGAAATTTTTTTCAAACAGTAGGTCTGCCCGTGACAATGGGAAAATTTAAAGATTTTATTACTAAGCCTGTGTCCAACTTCACCCATGATATTTCAATCATAGTCATGTACTTTTACCAAAAGTAGCTGAGGTGGGAGCTGGAAAGATGACTCAGCATTTACAAACACTGGTTCCTCTTCCAAAGAACCCAGGTTTGATTCCCAGCTCCCACATAGTGCCTCATAACCACCTGCTGCTTGAGTCTCAAGGGATGTAATGCCCTCTTCTCATCCCCATGGGCACTGCAAAGGCATGGTACACAGACACACCTACAGGCAAAACTCTCATACACATAAAATAAAGATAAAAGAAGAATATTTCAAATGCCTGAAGTAAATTTTAGAAAGTACAAGGAATATGAATCAAAGCAGAAGGCAAAGAAACATGAGCACGACAAATAGCCAACAAAAATATTATAGGAATAAATTAGAAATGATAGCACATATAAAAATATAAATCAATTATTTTCTGCTACAAAAATACAGTCATATTAGATCCTAAAATTACAGCTACAGCTTCATGACAAGAAACAACACTTAAATCCAAAAACAAAGATAAGTCATGTGGCGGTGGTGCATGCCTTTAAACCCAGCACGTGGAAGGCAGAGGCCAGTGTGGTCTATGGGGCTAGTTCCAAGCAGGCAGGGCTGCAAAGAGAAACCTGTTTCAAAGACAAACAAACAAACAAAAAAGACAGCAATCAGAAAATAAAGAAATGTAAAAAATCCACATCTATATGTATGTGTGTGTGTACATAGTCAATAGTATATAAGCAAAGAAGTAGATCTTCCAACAATGAAAACAGTCTAAAAGCACTAATATTAAGAAAAAATATTTAAAAACAATTGTATGATTTGGACACCGAAAATCCCCTAACATTAAAACAGAACAAAAATTCTAGAACTCTAACGAGATATTTCTAAGTCAGCCTCCACAGGATAGCTTAACACCATCCCGACAAACTCGTCATCACTAAAACAAGAAACTGAAAACCATGGTTTCAGATAAAAAGATTTTTTCACCCATCAGACAAAAACTCCAACATGCTTTTGCAGAGGAATAAAATGCTCAAAGATTATTCGCAAACATCTAAAACTTCTAAAAGTCATAAAATAGAAAACTATAATTTCTTACTAGTGAAAGATAACCCAAAATAACTGTTCATTTGTATATTTTAAAGCTATCTTTTCTTCAGCCATCTGCCATTTACATTTTTAAGTTACAGGAAATGCTTAGAGTTTGGGGGAATGAATATATGTAGTTTAAGAGTTGGAAAACAAGTTGAAGCCCAAGTCTAAGCCACTAAACGGTGAAATCTTTTCAAGATAAAAGAATAACTTTTACCATATTCTAGCATTGAGTGAGAAATACAATTCAATGGCCAGTGGACAATTTGCTACAATAGACTGGTGTTTGGGGAGGGCCTATGAGCTTGCCCCATACTTGTTTCTTTTTCAGGACAGCAACAGAATGGGTTTATAGATGAGGGAGATATACCCAGAAGGTGTTAACCGTTACTTAAAAAACAGTTAAAATCTTAATTAGTGCTACAATAAGTTCTTAGGTTCTTGTTGTAAACAC
Organism: Cricetulus griseus; assembly: GCF_003668045.3. NCBI lineage: Eukaryota > Metazoa > Chordata > Mammalia > Rodentia > Cricetidae > Cricetulus > Cricetulus griseus. The sequence continues at coordinate 82,920,953 of NW_023276806.1, forward strand.
TCTGTTACATATTTTCCTCTGAATACACAAAGAGTGGGGATGTGGCATGGGGTGGGCACTATTTTGTTCCCTCATAGACTGGGAATGTCCTCTGCTGTCCTGACTGCCTTTTCTCATGTTCTAATATTAGGACCAATAAAATCACTTCTGTTTTGGTGGTCTTTAGGTTTTTGTTTCTTTTGGGAGGGGGGTACTGTTTGTTTGTTTACTTTTAGCTGAGCAAGCTTGCCAGTCAGGAAGAGAATTGCAAAAGCAGCAAACAGCCAGCCGATTGACAACTGGAAGGGAAGGTCAGAGTCATTGAAGCCCTGAGAACTGCTGGGGTCTTGACAATGGCAGAGAACACAGAAATGGCAAGTATTTGGAGCCACAGTGCAGAACCCAGCAGGCTGCCAGGACAGGCAGAAAAGGAGCTTCCACAGCACAGGCAGAGCAGCAGGAACAGAGACAGCAGTGACCTTGAAGCAACACTGACAATAACAGTATTGGAAGCAGCAGCAAGGGCAGTGTCTTACTCCCTAGGCCATGCATGACCTGTGACACTAGCTGCTCTCAAGGGCTTATACTAAGCCTTGTAGGACTATTAAAGCCAATGGTCCCACGGGTTAAGGACAGAAGAGCTGTATCACTAGAAGGCACACCTGCTACTGCTCCCTCTTGTCTGTTGCCACCAAAAAAGTCAAAATAAAAAACAACAACAAAATAGCCCAAGAAGACTCACTTCTGTGTGATTTCTACTAGAGCAGAGTAAAAGGACCCCAGTCATGAGTCTGGTAACAGATTAAGTAGCTTAAAATCTTTGACTAAGTTATTGAATCTAACAGGAATTTAACTTGCATCTTAAATGTAAATTTTAATTTTCTTGGATCTTAAAATGATTTATCAAGGCACAACTTATATCACCAACTTCTGTCCCTGACTACAACTATGGCAGTCACCCACAGGGATGGGTGCTTAGACTACACTCTTCTATTTTATCTTTCATTAATGGTGTGCTGTTGTTGTTATGTTGTTGTCTGTTTTTTTCTTACAGAATTGTGAGAACATGCCAATGAATGCCACCAATCATCACCAATTTTTTAAAGGTTTAGTTAGGCAACAAGGGCAAAGAAACTAAGTTCTAAAATGCTGTTCTTGTTTGATCAAACTTCCAAAGAATTGTAAGATTTTAGAGATTAATTCGCAGGAGAAAATGCAAACTATTAGAAGAACACAAACTCAAACATATATATCAGCTACATACATTTTCTTTAACACATGAATGTAAATCCCTGGAGATCAAGAGCTCCTCTGATACATCCTTTTATCTATATTACTTGGCATACTTTCTAATGCGTAGAGATATTTACTGAACTAGAGCAAATGTTGGCTCAGAAGAACTAGCAGTTATGGGGTTCCACAGATCCAAGGGACAGGGAGCTATCTTGAACAGGCATCAGAAGGGGAAGCGAATGTCCAGCACCCTCCATTCCTCTCTGGGCTCCAATATGCTGAGGAATACCACACTCCTTTCCATGTGTTATTGCTATGGTAGTGTTATGTTAGCATGTTTAATCTGTAGCAGTCATACAGTCCAATTCCTCCTTGCCAGAAACAGGTGGAGGGAAGGCTGTGGAGTCTCGTTCTGACCAATGGCATGGAGAAAGAAATGCTGGGGATTCTGAGAAATGTTTTCCTTCCTTATAAGAGAAAAACTGGAAGAAAAAGCACATGTCTGGCAGCCTCCTCCCTTTGAAAGTGAGGTGTATGCGCAGAGCAGTGTCCACGTTGTGAGCAGTCACATGACTGGAGTCATAGCAGCAGCACTGATCAACCATAGCATATAGGTCCTACTGAGTCAGCTGCCAAAGCAGTGGGGAGATGAGATGATTCAACTGCAGCCTTCTTGTTGGGTTAACCAGAAGTGTCTGTGTGTTTTTAATCATTCCTAGTTACCAACACTTGACAATAAAATATTATACACTGCAGCAAAAATCAGTGTTGCTTACCAACAGCCGTTCCTCCATTATCTTCTTGGACAGAAATGGGATAGATACACCACAGGCTAAAAATGCCAAAGATTTGTTTTTTCCATCTTCACTCACTAAGAAACTGATATGAAATGGCATCCTAATCTACCCTTTTGCTCCTTGAGGAATTTATGGAGATATTTCTTGTGAGTGGTACCTTTTTCCTACAGCAAGATGCACAAAAAGCAGCACACATTCCATTCCTACATTTTATTAGACTAGTGGTACTTTGGAGCTATGGCAGCCATTTGGGGAGCACAAGTGGAAAGCTACGAGGCCAACCAAGAAGCTAGACACCTGCGAGAAAGAGAATTGACAGTGGAATCATATCTCTTCCTCTATGTTTGTGACCATGCAAACAAAAAATACATTAGATGAGCCATTCTTAGTTGAGCATTATATAATTATAGATAAAATAACTTAATTGATATAGTAGGGAACTGTGAGAGTTCATCAAGAAAATCCGTATAAAGGACTTCACAAAATGTAGCAAAATAGATAGATACAGAGGACAACAGGCTGGAATCACTAATTTTATTATGTGACCATTATAATGTTAGTCCAGAAGTCCTGCCTTCTCCTGGTACCATAAGTCTGCTTATTCTCTGATTAGGAACTGTATTATCCTACATAGATCCACTTTCTTATTGCACACTATGAGTCCAGGATTGGAAAAAAACACCAAGCTGGGCCTGGTATCTGATACTATCATTCTGGTTACATTCGTTAGTTCAATAACTGACATTTTATGGATTATGCTCCAGAAACTCCAAGCAGACATAGTACTCACGATGAAAGCCTAGCCCAGAAGATCAAACCATGAAAGAGGAAAAACTGAGTTCATTGTCCATCTCTCCCCTATCCACTCAGATATTGACTTGCTAAGGAGACATAAAACATCATTTTTATAAACACTCCAGCATCCTCTTACCATGAGAATGAGTGGTTTACACCCCACTGGAAACCTCTACTTAATATTGTAGGGTAGCTCGCCTTTTATCAGAAGTCAACTTATTTAGTTAGCACCTACAATACAGCAGGCACCATGATAAATACAGCAGATACAGGGGGAGTAAAGATGCACTTTTACTCTCAAGGTTCTTGCAGGCTTCAGAGATATGCATCAAGGTGATTCCCAATGAGACCACTAAATACTTGAAGGAACAGTGAAAATGTAGCAATGGGATCTTGGGAAAAGGCTATTTATTCTAGATCAGAACAGGGACCCAGAGCCAGGGGATGATTCGAGTTGACAACTGAAGAAGCTCTAAGGATGTAAATGGAATTTAGTTAGGGATATTTTAACCAGGGAAGTGAGAGTTGAAGCAAAGGACTTCATGATCATTTGAACAAACTGAAACAAACTTTCCTTTGGAAACTTTGTCTTTTTGTTTCATTGCTAACCTCAAGAGATGGAGCAAAAGAAGGGAAGTAACTTTATGGGGGAAAGAAAATGAGCTATGGACACGATGAGTTTCAAGTACCTTTGAGACATTCGAAAGAGGTGGTAAGAACTTTGATATATGGGCTGGCACTGAATTTTACAAAAGCAGCTTAGCCTGGAAATATATATTAAGGATTTCTCAGCACACAGATGAACAGAGCCATGAAAGTAAATGGCATTGTGAGAAGAGAATGTGAAGACAGGAAGACATCCACAAATGGACCCTGGGGAGCACACCATGCCTCAAAAACCTATGGAGGAGAATTTCAAGAAGAGAATGGTCAATAATTTATATCCAGAGAGAGAACAAAGTGAAATTAGTACTAAAATGTGTCCTTTGAATGTAGAACAACCTTGACAACAGCAGATCCAGCTTGCAGGGTATGATTATGTGGACGGAAGAATGAATAAAAGATGTGAACATGTGTATGGGACTGTGAAATACTGTCACTTTTTTGGGAGCCTTAGCTATAAAGCAGAGGAGAAGGATCAGGAAAATCCATTAAAGAAAATAAAAGATGAGTGAAAGAAGCAGGATGTGAAAACTAAGGATAAATAAGATACTGGTGGGAGCCAGATGAAGCTACATCTCACCATCCTGCTTCATGAGCCCTTCAGCTGCAAGCAAGGCCACACTGCTTTACCCCTGAGTGCTTCCTGTCCATACCTCTCCCTCTGGTATCTTCACTATCTCAAAGCAGAGTCCATCTCTGACCTCAGGTGTGATGTCTTGTTGTTCTACAACGTTCTTTTCCAAGACACAAAAGGCTTGTCCAAGATAGTTCCTCCTCAGGTAAAGGCCTTCTGTGAGCACTCTGTCATACACAGTGACAGCAATTCAGTTCCCAGGACCCCCTGGGCCTCTTCAATTGTCCAGTATTTCTCTGTAGCTCTCATTGCATTCTGATGTAAGTCAGATTGCTTGTTTTTTTTATGATCTGTCTTCCTCCTCTACCATATATATTCCAAGCTAAAAGATAAACTTATTAATTTCTAGTACCTTATTTCAGGTGTATAAACAATGACTAGCACCCAGTAAGTTATCAAATGTATGTTGAGTGAGTGGATGAAAAGATGGATGGATGGATGGATGGATGGATGGATGGATGGATGGATGTGGATGGATGGATGGGTAAATATATACAACAGAGAGCAAAAGCAAACTGGAAAGGAGAGAGATTACTGCAGTGGCAGAAGAAAGAGTAGAGCAGAGGTCCTGGAGCAGTCCCTCTAAGAAGACTCCTGCAGCACAGAGTATGAGGCACTATGAGGGAATACGCAGCACCAACCAGCTTAACCACTCACATGCAGGGAGAGACTAGAGAGTAGATCCCTGAGGAGTGAAGGGGAAGCTCTTAGTTCAGGAATGCAGGAACTGATTACACCAAGACATTTGATGCTTGATATTATAATACTGGGACTTTATGAAGGAAAGGCAAGAAATGTTTTACAGAGGATGAACAAGGAAGTGATCTCGGATATTCAGAGAACAACAAATGGCGTACAGGGTACAGGGACCGTGGTGCCGTATGACACGGTCATACAGGGTAGCTGTGAGAGGAAGCTAGCTGGACTGAAATTTGTCTGTAAGTTACACATAAATAAGTGCAATGTGGTTTTATGATGCACTTGTAAGATAAACCCAGATGAGTCTCATTTTAGTGCATCTGACTCCAATTGCTGATGCTTGCTGCTAATGGCTTTCAAGTCTTGCCTTCCTTCTTTTCCTTGAGATCACCCTCTAGGCCAGCTGATGAGAATGCCCACTCCTCCTTCCTGTGCTACTGGCAAGTGATTCAGCCAGGTGTCTTAGTTGCTGTTCTATTACTGTGAGGAAACACTATGAAAGCAGAAAGCTAACAGAAGAAAACATTTACTTGGGGGTTTACTTACAGTGTTAGTCCATGATCAGCATGGCAGGAAGCAGATAGGCATGGCACTGGAGAAGTAGCTGAGAGCTTTCCATCCTGATCTGCAGGTAGCAAGCAGAGATACCACTTTTGCTCTATTGCTATGAAGAGGCACCATGGCCATGGCAACTATTTTTTGTAAAAAAAAAAAAAAAAATTAATTGCAGTAACAGCTTACATTTCAGGGGTTCAGTCCATTATCCTCATGGTGGGACATGGCAACATGCAGGCAGACATGGTGCTGGCCACATCCTGACCAGAAGGCAACAGGAAGCCAACTGACTCTGACAATGAAGGAAGCTTGAGAAAAAGAAACCTCAAAGCCTACCCCTACTGTGACACACTTCCTCCAATTAGGCCACACATCCTAATACTGTCACTCCCTTTGGGTCATTTTCTTTCAAATCACAACAAACTAGGCCTGGCACAGGCTTTTGAAACCTCAAATCCCATACCCAATAACACACCTCCTCCAACAAGGCCACACCTCTTAATCCTTCCTCAACCAGTCTACCAACATAGCAACTAGATATTCAGATGTAAGAGTCTAAGGATGCTACTCTCATTCAAACCAGGAGACAAGGTAACTGTGCTCATGGGCAGGTACACTTAAACACCTCCAGACCAAAGGAAAACTCCAAGATAGTCTCCTTCCCTCGTTCTCAACAGCCATTCCCAGACTACCTAGCTTGGGAATCTTACTCTGTTTTCCAAAAAGGTGTTACAAATTATGTAAGCTACAAATCTCCTATGTGTGTCTGTATGCATGTGTGTCCACTTATGTGCATGTGTGTGCATGCATCCGTGTGTGTGTGTGTGTGTGTGTGTGTGTGTGTGTGTGTGTGTGTGTGTGTGTGTGTCTGCGTGTTCATAGGTATAAGCCTGGGTCTGTTTACATGTATTTGTACATGTATTTGGAGTCCAGAGGTATAGGTCAGGTGATGACTGTTTTTGAGGCAGGGTCTCTTACTAAGGATGCAGCTCACCATATTACTAAACTGACTAGCCACAGAGCTCCCAGAGCCCTCCTTTCTTTGCCTCCCCATCATTAGTAGAACAGGCACAGGTCACCACACCCAACTTTGTAAATGGATTCAGACATATCAAACTCAGGCCCAAGCTCGTGTGGCAACCACTGTATGGACTGAGCCATCTCCCCAGCCTCGGGTCCACCCTGTGTCTACAGCCCATCTATAAAACTCAACTTGAGAAGGCACACCAGAAAAGCCCCTACTGACCTCATCATTCAGGGTTAGTCACTCCTTCCCTGGTGTTCTTATGTATGCTTACTCAAGTCTTGTGTATGTAGTTAGCACTCTTATTAAAAATCTGTGAGGAATTAACAGTGTATCTTATCTTTGTTTTTTAAAAATATATGTCTGAAAGTCATGATTTAAAGAATTTTTTAGAAGCTACAAGGAAAAACTAGAATTCCCTTGGGGCATTGAAAGTTTGAGTTTTCATGTAAAGCTTTGAAAACAGCTCCTGAATATCTCTCTCTCTCTCTCTCTCTCTCTCTCTCTCTCTCTCTCTCTCTCTCTCTCTCTCTCTCTCTCTCTCTCTCTCTCTCTCCCTCTCTCCCCCTGGGATCTGAGAGCTCAACTCATGATACTCCAACATGTAATCGAAAGACCACTTTAAAAAGAGCAACCCCTTTGCGCAGCTCCCAGACCCCTGGTGGGATTACCCATCAGAAGGCTGGTTTGGAACTCTCTGAAAGTTCATTCATTTTCTGTAGATGCTCTGAGAATGATCATAAAGTGATTCTTGAATGGGAACACACCCATATGTTTTATACTGTTTTTAGGCAGTTAGCCTAATTAAGCCTCCTAGGCAGGTTAGAGTCCCCTTGTGGAAACTAAATAGAGTTTAAACACAGAATTATTTCAAAATCTATGAGCTTCTGATAGATGCCCCAGTTTGTTTGACAACAGAAGCAGCTTACTGCTTCTCCTCACTTAGGAAGAGGACTAATAAAGAAGTGACCTCATTAGCACTTTGATGCTAATTGCTGGGATTTCTCCATAGTTTATTACTCCATGACAAGAATATGCTTCAGATTTTCATATAGTCCACTTTGATGTCATACTTGCCAGTACCAGAAATATTAAATTATGCTTCCACTGACAGAGGAAGAGACGAAGAAAAAATTTCACTCAGTTAAATACAACCCTCCCCAGGACACTTAAAGGCCTTCCTTCTTTCTTTTCCTCCCTCCCTCCCTTTCTCCTCTCTTCCCTTCTTTCCATCTCTCACTCAGAAGAGAGTATGTTGTAAGAAATCAAAAAGAAAAGTATAATAAATTCATCCAATGCATTTGTAAGTCTTATGAAAACTTACTTGGGATTTGTGGGAGAGATGGTTCAGAAGTTAAGAGGCAATAGTGTTCATAATGCCTCTGGCCTCCACAGGCACCTGTGCTTACACACACACACACACACACACACACACACACACACACACACACACACACACACCTGTAAATTAAAAACAACATAAACTTTAAAAACTACTTTGCAGCAATTTAAGGAAGGAATTGTATATCTAGGTTCATTATTTTTAATATTTCAGTCCCTGTTTGATGGCCTCTTGATTCTGAGCCCAGAGTGAGGCAACATATCATGACCAGAGGAACATGTGGCAAAGTTGACCCATCTCATAGAAGACAGGAACCAGACAAAGACAGAGAAGGGATACTTAGAAGATAAGATGCCCATAACACACCCCAGTGGCCTACAGAAGCCAAATAGGTCCTCCTTCCTGAAGTTTCCAGAATTTACTCAACTAGCCCCACCAACTGAGAACAAATCCTCCAACAAATGTGTTTTTGGTGGAGCACTTCATGTCCAAATCACAGACGTGTGTGTGTGTGTGTGTGTGTGTGTGTGTGTGTGTGTGTGTGTGTGTGATCTTATCACTCATTTTCACAAGAAAGAGTGGAATGGACAAGACACAAGGTGACTAACCTGTGCTTCTCATGGGTACAACACTACAAATATGTCCTAGGCTAAAACTGCTCATAATATTTTCATACACTCTTTAACTTTTATAAATATTTAAAGAAGTGTTCTTGTTTAACTTATACAAAAGGAAGGTATGCAGGGTGAATGTGATTTGAAGGAAGAACTCATAGCCATCTAGTATTACCATTGATTTTCTCATATATAAAATATTAACAGGATTAACACTTCAGAAAATTACAAAAATGATCCCGGGTGATGTAAGTATGATTGTGAAGGTGCTTTTTTAATGGAAAGATTACTAAATCCATGTGTTTCCTGTGTACAGCAAACACTGAGCAGATTGTCCATATGACTGGCATCTGAATCCTTAAAAATACAGCTGTAAATGAAGAAAAGAATTTTGCAGTGGGATTCTAAAGGTTTGGATTCTTGTCTACCTCAATCTAACAGTAAAATCAAAAGAAAATAGATATGTGTATATGTGCATACAAGGAGTTTTCTGGAAATTTTGGAGCAGGTCTGGATGAACAAATAATAAAACTTTAGGCACCTCTAACAGGCATGATTCAGGGGTCCCATTACTTATAGCACAGAGATGGAATGTTTCTCCCATCCTGACTACTACTCCTGTGTCTTCTGGACTGTTAGTTATTGTCATGTCAAGAACCATCATCAAGATGACCCAATACTTTCCATGGAATGCTTTTCTTATGAAAGAAAAGGGGTTGTGAGAATAGTTGTATTTTGAGTGCAAATTATGGAATCAGGGAACTAACACAAATATGGTAAGCAACTGTGTTGAACTAGAATTGTATTACGATTTTATTCATCTACTTAAACATCTCAGCTTATGTAAAACAGAGTGGCTCTAAGAAATACCAGTGAAGACTGTGCTTCTATGGAAAGATTCAACTAACTTTGGGCAACAGTACAAGGATTCATAGAAATTGTAGAAGGCTGCTTTAATGAACTACAGACATCTAAATTGCTTTGTCACCTTAGAATTTCAGTTCAGCAGAGAATTTTAAGTGTCTTTTACAGAAAGGAACGCATTCCTGGCATTAGGTTTTTGGTTTGTTTTTTCTTTTAAGGTTATTTTTCTAAAACATATGGAACTAGCTCTTCCTGACTCCCAGCTTTTCTCCAACAGAATAGTGCACTTTAGAAAGGATGCTAACTGTGATGGGCCACATAATGGAAGGAACCTTACAAACCTTGCAGGCCAATTTTTGTTTCACAAAGGAGACCCAGAGAAGAGCAGTGAATGGAAATTGCATCACCGAGATGGGATGCAGGTGTCAACTTTGGCCATCCCCTTCAAAGAAAGGAAGAAAAAAACCTGCTTTCTGTCTTCCCACTAGAAAGGCACCCTCTGCCTCACAGGAATATGATTTCAGTTTGCCACACTTCTCTGAACTACATCCATGCATGCTCCCGTGGTTTTCTGCCTTTGGGTAAATATGTGACATTAAAGAATGATTTTATGTTATTACCCAAGTGACCTGTTTGGCTGTTTAAAGGTTCCCTTGAGCTTCATTCTTACATGGCAAGCATGATGAACTCATCTCTTAACCGACCCTTTCTGAGGTCACCCAACACATATTAATCAGCCCTAAATATCCTTTGCTATGCAGTTATGGTAGAAGCTGCCTCCCCAAAAGACCAAAAAAAAAAAAAAAGCACTGAAAGACATAAACTTTTTTTTTCTTTATGCATAATAGAATCCTAAGAAGAAGCAGGGTATCAGATGGAGTTTAATACAGACACTAAATCAGAGATGAAAGAGTCCAATCAAACGCTGACAAAGAAAAACATCTGAACAGGAGCCTGAGCAGCAACCTACATAAAACAACATAACCACCCTGACAATGGAGCCTTTGGATGACTCTGGGGAAATTCCACACCCCATTAGAGGGCCAAGAAGCAGATATCCTGAAGGAATATTCTGTAACCTGCCAAGACAAATTGATGAGACATTTTCAAAATCATCACTGTGTACTTGACACTCGGGATGTTTGTGCTCTTTCTCTTCTGGATGGTTTGGAACTTTTTTTTTAATGAGGAAATATGAGGAATCACAAAAGTAATAAGCCTCACTCCCAGATAGCTTCAAGGATAATAAAAAAGGCCACTTCATAAAATTTCTCCTTTATGATATTTCCCTTTCAAAACTACCAAAGAACTCTTCAAAAATATTAGCTTGGAAAAGGTTAACTTGCATCTGCCTCACACCAAGTGAAATGAAAGTTATTTTTATGCTAACAACCTGAGGAACAAATTATAAGTGAACAAAGCAATATTGGTAATAATAAAATTTGTGTCATCTTGCAGCTATAACAGCTTCACTGCTACCACCTAGACTTAGCCAGGGCCACCATCACCTCCCACCTCATTTCCTGAAAAGGTTCCTCCCTGATCTCCTGGGTTCAATCCTTGTCCTGCCCCTGGATGAGGTGTTTGTTTGTAAATAAAGCTAATTTTTTACTGCTCCTGCCTCATCTCTTTTAGAAGCAAAGCCAATGGTTCTACCTTGTGCAACAGTCATGACTGCCCTGTCCCAATGGAGCTCTTTCACCCCATCCTTCTTTCTGGCTGGCTATTCTCCAGCCACTCTGGGATTTTCCTAATTCTTCAAAAAGACAGACTCTCCCTGTGTCAACATCTTTCCTATTGTTCTTTCTGCCTAGTGGCCTCTTCTCTGAGTCTTTGCCCCTCTCTGCTTCTCCACACTACGTTTTCGATACAAGTGGTCCATCCTCAAAAAGGTCTTTCCTCATCACTATATCCACAGTCATCATTTTTCCTCCCCTAACTCTCCACCCTCGCTCTGGCTTGACCCATGTCAACCTGGTCTTGCCCTTCTCGTGTTCTCAATGTCTGATTATATCCAATATACATTGGCTCATGTGTTTATCGCCATTATAGACTGGATCTTAAATGTCTCCTGAAAGTTTAGCACCAGCTGACAGTATGTGAGGAGGTGGTTAAAACTCTAGAAGTGAGGTCTTGTTGAAGACACCATTGAGAGGTCTTTGAGACTGTGCCTTTGAAGAGGGTATGAGGATCCACGGCTTTTCCCTCTTTCTCTTCCTTGTGGGCTTTCAAACACAACAAGTTTTGCTCACCATATTCCGCATCATGGTGTTTGGCTTTGCAATGGGCCTGAAGTGATTGAACTAAGAAGCCATGGAAATCTCTGTAACCATGAACCAAAATATGTTTCCTTCCCTATTCTGTGCATTTTGTCTCAGCAACAGGAAGCTGATATAAGCAGGAACAGCAAGAACTGGTCTTCAAAACTCTCTCTACAGAGCACAGAATCCATCTGGCACAGATTAGACACCTTGGTGAACAATTGTAAAGGAATGACTGGAGTTAAAATGATCATGGAAATACACTTCTGTGTCTATGAGATGTTTCCAGGAAGGTTGAACTAAGGAGGGAAGCTTGGCCCCCAATGCAGCCAGTATCATGCATTGGCTGGTTTTCTGGACTGCTTACAAAGAGAGGGCAAGCAGAGCACTGGAGTCCATCCCTCCCTGCTTCCTGGATATTGATGCAGTGTAACCAGATGGCCCATGCCCTTGTCATCATACCTGATGAACTGTACTCTCTAACTGTGAGCCAAAATAAACCCTTTCTCCCCTAAACTGCTTTCATCATGTTAATGGCAAATATGAAAACACATCTTTAAGACTCAGATCTAGATTATTTCTTCTAAAAGCAAAGATGCTGAAGAGTGAAGTTTGTGGGGAAATGTTAATACAGCTATCTCAGCCTGCTGTCTTTAGTTGTCTTGGAACTTGGGTGTTGAAACATTCATGAAGACTTGACTGTTGTGACACCTAGGCTAAATGACATGAGTGGGGTTTTTATGCTGAAGGCTCACTCTGTCTAAGCACCTAAAACGTAAATGGGGATGAGTGCCTTTAGAATCAGTCTCCGGTGTGAAAGCCCTCACCCTGAGTCACAAGCAACCTCACCTGGGCATGTGGATTGAACATGTGTGGATGCACTTTTTGCTACTGCAGAGTGAGCGTGCTAGGTGTGACTGCTAAGAGGATGAGGAAAGCAGGGGTAATTCTACATTTGGATTTCTCCAAGTCTGCCTTGGAAATGTTTCGTGGGTCTTGCTGTTGTTTTGTTTCTCATCTTACTGCTCTAGCTGTGTATCCTTTACAGCGCTGCAATAATAGATCATAATTGCGTGCAAAGCTGAAATCTGTGACCTGACTGAACCACAAATGCACAGGCAGTCTTGGAGAATTCTGTAAGTAAAAGACAGTAGCAGACACCTTGACTGAAGTGATGGATATGGCACTAAGTGAGGGCACCACTCTATACATCTAGGAACCAAGAAGTTCAGTTTCGTTACATCTGGCACATAGTACATACTCAGTGTAGGAAACCAGCATCCCTAGTGCAGAATTCATTGATTCAAATAGTAGGGCTGTTCTTCTGACAAGGAGCTGTTAGCATTTATCAGGCAAAAGAGGGAGGGAGGCTACCTGAGCAATTGAAGTCTAAACCCCAACATTTTCCAAGAGAGTTAAAATTATAGGAGAGAATTTGGCTTTTCTTGGATGCAACTCTGCATACTGATTAGCCGCCTAAAGAGGCAAATTTATTCAAATCTACCTCCCTAAAACAAATGTCATCTCCCCGGGGGAGTAAGATGGTGTGGAACTATAAACAGAGCTCACCATTTCCAAGTCCTTTTTCAGGAAAATTCTTCTCTCTGCTCTCCTGCAGTCGAGTAGTTGTAACCTGGAAGCAGCCGAAAATCATTTAAAAAGTGTTAACAGTCCAATTTATACATAAATTGTGTGATTTATACAGACACTATATGATTTGTGTTGGGTGATCATAACAAGATGTTTGCTTCATGGCAAATTAACTTTTGCATTTTAAAATGGATTTTTTGTTGTTTTGCATTTATATTTTTTTGTTTTGTTTTTGCATACCAACTGCAGTTTCTCCTCCCTCCTTCCCCCCCCCACTCCCATAGTGTTGCAGCAACATTAGGTACCTCCTCTTCTATTAAGGCTGGATGTGGCAACCTTGTAGGAGGAAAGGGTCCCCAAAGTACGTAACAGAGTCAGAGACAGATCCTGCTCCCACTTTTCAGAGTCTCATGCAAAGACTAAGCCCATTTAGTTGGGGCAGGACCAAGCGCCCCCACCCGCCACCCCCGCATTAAGGCTGAGCATGGCATCCCACCAGAATGATAATTTCTTTAGCATTAAAGACCCAGTAGCCCAACGTCCCCATTACAGTATTTTAAGGCAGAGCTAAACCCATGCAAACACGGAAAATACCTTTCCCTCTGTTAATGTAGACTAGCTTTTCTTGAAAACAGCAAACAGACTAAAAAACTGAATTACCTTCTTAGATACGAGGGCAGAAAAGTGATTGCCATTAAAGATCATACCATTCCTTTTGCCTATAGGTTGGAAGCCTTTAATATGTCTCCAATTTGTTTTTGGAGTCATGAAATTCTGATTATAATAGGAGTATTAAGAGCTCCTATCTGAAGTCTCCAGCAATATTTAGAAAGACAGAAGTGTCTCCTTCAGCAGGAAGTGGATCTTCCTGAGAGATTTGAAGGTACCTGACTCTGTGAGTCTGAAAATAGGGTTCCCAGAGAAAAGAACAATCGAAAAGAAATGGAAGGCAAGACAGGGAATGCCACCTATGAACGGCCCTGTAAGGTCAGTGGATGCCTCTGCCAAGACACTTCAGTTTCCAGAAGATAGAAATCACATTTCTTCTGGGTCATGTCAATGTAGCTTCTTAACAATTTATTTTAAATGAACAAATAAGAGGTTGAGTACTTTTTATATAAAATGCTGCCAACTCTACCTATATTTTGGCTTGCTAAATATCTATATATTTTACAAACCCTCAACATAGTATTCCCTGAACCTCCTGCCAACGTAATCTCTTCTCTTAGGATAGTCACACTACAATGTTATCTTAACCATAATTATTGTACAAAGGTAGAGTAAAGGCACCTGTTTGTTTTATTCCTATTATTTTCCCAATCCCTGATTCCATGTGCTTTAAGGTCCTTGAATTCTATGGATCTTTTTCAAACCCTTAGCTTCCCTACTACACTATACAGCCAAGTGTCCACATCTGATTTTATGCTTGTATATTTAAAAGACCTATACCTTATCTTGTTTCTAGTTTTCACATAACAAGGCATCCTTAATCATTTATCCATCCCCAATTCTATTGCTTAAAACAAATAATCACCTACATATTTATGAAATTTTACCATTGCATATATTTCTATTCTCTACCACTCATCATGAAAATCTCTTCATTTGTGAATGATTTTTACTATTTTTGAAAAGACCTATTACACTCTTCTTGAGCTGGATGGCTATGACTTTTTGTCTGCTCACCTGGTGTTACTCATCAGGTTGGATTGAATATGCTCAGTGGGAAACAAGGATAAAGGTTGGCTCACTGGATGACTTGTTAATCCGCATCAGCCAAAACACTTCTGACTTCTCATTTGTAAAATGAGATTTTAAAACCTTCATCATTATTTACTAAGCATTCACTCTACCCTAGGAACTTAATAAAAGACACTAAGCATTCAAAGAGCTTAAAAATGAGGCCTCCACTTGCAGTTTGGGGGGCATCGTGGGAACTCTCATTGAGAGGCACTCCATTTCTGGTGCTTTACATATTAAAAGACATCAGTCTCATGAGGGCTCAGATGCTCAGATGAATCCTCAGGGTAAGGTGGTATCCTGGTGGCAGAGAAGTGGGATTAGAGGCCCCACAGCTGGAGCTGTCTAATAAGAGATGGAGAGAGGAAGACAATGTCAGATATTAGATAGGCATATTAAAAGTTTTATAGGAAGGGAAGGTGTTTTTCTTTTGCAGAATGTGAGTTGTGCACATCAAGAAAATTCAAGTGCATTCTGTATTCTCTCTAAATAGGAATTGTTCCCTTTACCACCATTCCAAGTACAGTAACTATGGCTTTTTTTAGAGCCAAATCACAAAACTCCACCCAAAACAATTCCTAGCCAGACTCATAAAAAAGCACGTTTTTAAAAGAAAAGTCCTAATGTGTTACTTCTCGCTACAGAAAATGAAGATGTATCCTAGTCTTTGTGTCCCCCTGTCTAAATAAAGAACAGTATTTTATGTACAAAATCAATTTATCAAAAGATCTCTTAAAATAGAGAAATGATTTCTATGCTTGGCCCTCTAATCTTTATTCCTTTCTTTTCTGATGGAGAAGTTTTATTTTCCTTTGCTATCACTTAATTAAACATAAATTAATCATTCTCAGGTGATGAACACTAGAAAAACAATCATCAAATAATTCTAGTGGGTAAATATGGTAAAGAAAACATTATTTTAAAATTTATAGTTTTTTTAATTTTCTTTACAATCTACAGCTTAAAGAATTGTCACTTATTTTTATTATTTCACATGACTTGTTGCATAGTTATTGAACCTTGAGCTCAGGGGAAGTCTGGCAATCATATAATCTATTGCATTCATTTTATAGGCAAAGTAGGGAGGGTGCATTTAATAGCAGTGACAAGTCTTGTGATCCCAAACCTGGTGTGCAAACCCCTTTATTGCATCTTTTCCCCTCTGTGAAGTGTTCCAAAGTGGGAAGTCTTGTGCTTTATTCTCAGCAAGCATGTAGAATGCAATTGCCAATGACTACTATCATAGGCGGCCGGGGTGTAGCAGGCTTTGGAACTGCGCGGAGGAGCAGGTGGACGGCCGAGTGGGCTCCTCTCAGCGCAAACGGTGCCAGAAACACTTTGTGGTGGGTTAGTGCCAGAGGCAAAGAGGAAAATTACCTGGGCACCTATGCAGCAGGGGAATAAACCATGCCAAAAGCCGCGACCTACCCACAGGTTTCAGAATAAAAATTCCATCCTGACACCAAATATCTTTAAATGCAATAAAATGCATTTAATGAAATCAGAGCAAGTTTGATGAACAGATATTTAATAGGAAAGTACTCACACGATGGAGTCAGTCCCCTACCACCAGGCGAACCAGGAAACAGAGACAACCGCATGCGTGGGACCCTCATATTTAAAGTCTTGCTACATCACTCTGACCACGCACAATTGTCTGTGGTCTGCATCACCAGTGCCAGCCCCCAAGAAGGTGTGGCTAGCATTTCCGCTTCAGACTACTGTGATTAGAAGACCTCTAATGACCACATTAGAAAGCTCGGGATATGCTTCTGGGACTTCCTTTGAAGGTTTACCTCTGTACTCAGAGTATTGTAGTCAATAGTTAATGTTTCTTAGGGTGAGGCATCCTTCAGTAAGAAATCAGCCGATTCTGATTATCAAAACCCAACCCCCAGGAAGGAATTTGATGTCACTATCATCAATAAATTTAAGTTGGGTAAATGGTGGTATGGTGGTTTGAAAGAAAATGCCCCACGTTGGCTCATAGAGAGAGAGTCGCTGGCAGGAGGTATGGCCTGCTGGAGTAAGTGGGGCCTTGCTGGAGGAAGTGCAACACTAGGGGGAACGCTTTGACACCTCAAATGCTCAAGCCTGGTGTGGCATTTACTTCTTTCTGCCTGTTGATCTGGATGTAGAATTCTCAGCTCCTTCCCCGGCACCATGTTTGCCTACATGCTGCCTTGCTTCACACCACAATGATCGTTAATTAAACTTTAAAACTGTATGCCAGCCCCAATTGAATGTTTTCCTTTATAAGAGTTATTGTGGCCATGGTGTCTTTTCATAGCAATGAAACCCTAACTAAGACATAAATTTGTACCAGGAGTTGAGTATTGGTGTGATAGGCCTGACCATGCTTTTGTTTGGAGGAATGTGGACTCTGGAACACAGGATTAGAATAGAAGTTGAATTCTTTAAGTGGGGCTTAATGGGACACCCTAGGAGGCACATGGAAGACAGTAGTGCTGCAAGTAATTTGGATGACGGGGGCCTGACTCAAGAGGTTTCAGAGGAGAATATTTGTATGTGACCTAGAGACCATTCTTGTGATATTTTGGTGAAGAATGTAGCCGCTTTTTGCCCTTCTCTAAAAAGTCTGCCTGAGGCTAAATGGAAGAGTTTTGGAATGTGTTGGCAGAGGAAATTTCAAAACAGCCTAGTATTGACTCTATCCTGTGGCTGCTAGTATTCACTCTTATGGACATCTATAATGAAAAAGTACAAACTAAGAAAAATAGAAAATGTAGAATTCAATGAGAAAAGGGGCACCAAGAAAAGGAATGGAGCTAAATCCTATGTTCATGTTCAAGGAGATAAACAGATTAAAGAATATCTTGATGTTAAATGGAATAAAGAGAGTTGTGACTTCAAGGCAAGATCCAAGAAACTTAGCTTCCAACTGTGAAAATGAATGACAGCTTAGAGCCTGGAGTGGTGTCTCAGGAGACTAAGGCAGATGGATCTCTGATATTGAGGCCATCCTGGTCTACAGAGCAAGTTCCAGAATAGCCAAGCTTAGAGGCAGCGAAGGAAACCATGAAAACAGAAAGCTGGGGAAGATGAAATTAAATGGGTGGGCCATGATCCAGGCCCAGCAAGGAGAACATGGCATCTCTGGCCATATGACTCTGGCTTTAGATTCAAGAAAAGCAGAAAGGAGCTACAGAGTCTCCCCCTCACAAACTAGGAAAGCCACGGAGGCCAGGCATGTATCAGGATTGTCTCTGCATGGAGGACTATGGAATCCATTTTGTGAAGCTATAAAGGTGAAGTCTGGATTGCTTTGGAGACCCCAAAATGTTGGAGGTGACATATCCATGGGATACCTGCTGAAGAGAACAGCTAACAAGAAGTAGAACCAGCCCAAGAGATAGAGTTGAAAGGAGTTGGAGATCTTCTGTGTTTTTATATCAAATATGGAGATACAGAGATTGACTTTATCCAGCTGGCTTCTAGTTTTCCTTTTACCCAGAGTTTCTTTACTGTGCTCCCTTTGTGCTACCTTTCTTCCCCCACTGGAATTCTAATGCATATTGTATGTTCTGTCATTATATGTTGGAAGTATGTGATCTGCTTTTTCATTTTAATTTTAAAGAGCATTACAATTAGGAGACTACATGAGTCTCAGAAAACACTTTGAACTTTGGACTTTTAAATAAGTTTTTAGAGTGTTAGAGACTACAAGGATTTTCAAAGTTGCGCTAAATGCATTTCTGCATTTTAATATGGCTGCAATATGGGAGTCAAGGAGCAGAATGTGGTGGTTTGTAAGAAAATGGCCCCCATAGGCTCAAAGGGAGTAACACTACCAGGAGATGTGGTCTTATTGGAGGAAATGTGTCACTAGGGAAAGACAGGCTTTGAGTTCTCAAATGCCCAAGCTACTCCCAGTACACAGTTCATTTCCTGTTGCCTGAGGATCAAGATGTAGAACTCTCAGCTCCTTCTCTAGTACCATGTCTGCCTATACCCCGCCATGCTTCCTACCATGATGATAATGGACTAAAACTCTGAACCTGTAAACCAGCCCCAATTAAATGTTTTACTTCTAAGAGTTACTGTGGTCATGGTGTCTCTTCATAGTAATAAAACATGGTTTGTTAATTATCTCTTAATTACATTTGTGTGTTTATAGAAAACATTTAAATTTCATTTAAAATTCTAAGAAAATATTGCTGTTTACAAAATACTTTTCTATATTTTGTCAAATATAATATGCAGCTGTGTGTAAACACAGTTTCCAATTGCAAGTCTACATTTTTCATTTCCTTAAATAAAATACATAGACTATGATGAAAACTGTTAAAAGGAGCTATGTTTAAAAGATTCAATTTCTATTCTGTTCTTATAACATTTTTCTCAAAATGAAACATCTTGTGTCAAACTTAAGAATTAGCACTAATTATTTTAAAGGCATTGTTGGCTGTTCTGTGATGAGATAGTTCTTGAGACAAAAAAGAAAATCATCTGATGAGTGTAATAGAAGTAAATTAGAGTTAGTATTAAAATCGGATGGGGGAGGCTATACATAATGCAAATGAGTTCTCGTCCTGCTTCTGCTTCTAGTTTTGCTTTTGAATCAATGGAAAAACAGTTCCATTATTGAATATCATGTAATAGCTACATTTTATGAAAATGGTGTTCCAACTGATGATTGACTATCTTTGAGTTTAAACATTATTGATGTACATTAAACGTAAACTAAGGAAGTTTTATAGGGACCAGTGGAAAAAAAGCTCTTACCCCCAAGCCTGATGACCTGAGTTTAATACCCAAAACATGCATGGTTGTAGAAGAAAATCAAAAACCAACTCTGATAAGTTGCCCTCTGATCTTCACATGCATGCTGTAAATAGATGCACATGCACACACACACACACACACACACACACACACACACACACACACACACACACACACACAAATAAATGAATAAATAGACTTTGAAAAAAGAAACCTTTAGAAAACAATCCTGAAAGCTGAGATGCAAGCCTCTTGACTGTGTTCTAGGCCTGCTATGCTCATGGTGAAACCTTGAATTATTAACCCTGACTCACAGTAAGTGCCAAATGAAAACTGCCTCAGTGGATTCAGAAGTATAAATCCTCTTGGTATTATCCAGGAATCTCAATAGCTACTGGCTTGAAAATGTGCTGAGGCAAGTAGAAGCAAAAATGAATATTGGGTGGTGCAGGCTGAGTCCCAGAAGTTGAGAACTAAAAGGTCAGTTCCAAGGCTCTATGCCCAAAAAACAACTTCCCAAGCACATGGTGTATAAACTCTGCTAACAATAGGTTAGACTAGTCTCTGAACTTACACCTCATCTTCGTTACTGTTCTGTTGTTCTGAAGAAACACCATAATTAAGACAACTTATAAAAGAAAGCATTTAATTGAGGATTTGCTTATCATTTTACAGGGTGACTCCATGACCATCATGGTTTGGAAGCATGGCAGGGGGCAGGGAGGCTGAGCACCAGAGCAGAAGTTAGGAACTTACATCTGATCTGCAGGCAGTAGGCAGAGAGAGACAGAGACAGAGACAGAGACAGAGACAGAGACAGAGATAGGAAAACAGTGTCAAACAGAGACAGAGAGAAACATGGAGACAGACTGTAAAACAGAGAGATAGGCAGAGACAGAGACAAACAGACAGAGACAGAAAGACAGAGGCAGAGAGACAAAGAGAAAGACTGGGCCTGACATGGGCTTTTGAAACCTCAAATCCCACCCCCACTGATGCACCTCCTCCAACAAGGCCACACCTCCTAATATTTCCCAAACACTTCCACTAACTATGGAACCAAACATTGAAATATATGAGCCATTCTCATCCAAATCTCCACACCCCTCAGTAGAGTTAACAGTATAATGTGCACAGCTTACACACTGCTATTCAACTCCTTCTTCGAGTCCTAGAATCTTTAAACACTTGCTCTGCTCCCTAAGTGAGGGTTTTATCACCTATCTTGGTCTAGAACTTGACATATTACTATTCTTTCTGTTTTCACTTTTCCATTTTCAAATGGCTGGACCAGATGTGATACTGCACACAGTATGTTATGCTGAAGTGGCAGAGGACAACCTGGACTACACCTGTAAGTTTATAAGTTGAGTATAGTGGTTCACACTTGCAATCAGAGTACTGAGAGGTTGAGTCAGGAGTATTAGTATGAGTTCAAAGTCAGCCTGGCTACAGAGTGGGAATCAGGCCAACCTGTACCATACAAATAAGTAAATGCTCTCCAGAGAACACACACACACAATAATAATAATAATAATAATAATAATAATAATAATAATAATAATAATCAAAGAAGGAAATGTTCTGGATTGGAGAAATGGCTCAAAGAGTAAAGTACTTGGTTCATAAACCTGTGCACTTGAGTTCAATCCCTAGAATGCACATAAAGGTTAGGAAAAAAGAACCAGCCCCTGACAAGTGTCTTCTGACTTACATATAGGTACGGTGTATGTGTGCGCACACTTTCCCAAACACATATACTCTTAACAATAATATTTTTAAAAAGTTAGTATTGGGAGGACAGATGATTCAATGGAAAAGGTTCTAGTTGCCATGACATGAATTTTATCCTCAGTACCCACATGATAGAAGGAGAAAAACAATTCCCAGTTCTCAAATGGTGTGCTCTGACATCCACACAAATCTACAACACACACAGACACACACACACACACACACACACACACACACACACACACACTCCATCCATCAATCAACAAATAAATAAATGTAAACTTTTAATCAACCACTACTGTAGTACTACATAATTCAGAGGTTTTGTTATAGTAGCACACAATTTTAATCATATATTTCTCTACTAGTCTAGACAAATTTTTATAACAACAAAAAATCCAAAACTGTCAACAAACCAACAAAAGTTCATTTTTCAATGTTATTACATGTCCAATTTGGGTCAGCCTAAAGGCTCTGCCTACTGTAATGATTCAAAGGCCCATTCTGACAGAAACTCAATTGCAGAATATTTTCTCAAAGATGGTGAGCCAGATAAGGATGACCAGAGAGCAGGTCACATGCCCTTAAACTTCATTTCATTGACCAAAGCAAATGACAAAGTTCCCAACTCAAAGGGGATAAAGAAGTATAGCGTCTCATCATTGCCTTTTCATTTCTATGAAAAGCAGACATTTTCTACTAAACGACTTCGAGCCTGTAGTAAGCCATTTTTGCTTCTATTGTGATATACGTGAGGCAGTCTCAGGAAAAGGTTTGAATTAGCTCATACTTCCGGAGGTTCAAATCCACAGCAGCAGCAGCTAATCTGTCCTGTAGCTTCATGAGCACTTGTAGGAAGAAGACACTGCATCATCAAACAGGCATGGAGAGCAATTCAGTAATCAGGCTTCCTGTTATGATACCTTGCTGTTTTGAGAGCCTAAGTATCTCAGGAGTACAACCATTGTGACCTAAAAATCTCCCAGTAGGCCCCACATCTTAAGTCCCACTACTCCTCCAACACCATCACCCTACAGATCAAGCTGCCAACTCATGAACTCTTGAAGACAAACTCAAGTTCTATCCAAACCATGGTGAGGAGGAAGAATTTTTTAAGCATTTCTGAAGCATGAGAATTATGTTCTACATATTCTGAGCAGACACACAAATAAAAAAAAGAACAACTATCTTTTGTTCAGTAAAACATTTACTTTCAAATACATACCATCAATTGCTATGAGGTAATTATATTTTCATTTCTAAGCTTAGTCTAACTTGAAGCAAGTAAACTATTTAAAACTTGATGTAGCATAGCCAGTGTAGTAGTGGTCTACTGTGGTGAACAGACCACCAAGAATTCTCATGTCTGAGTGTCCAAATCTGTATATAACCCCTTCCCAAAAGCATGGAAGATCAGTAGCATGGCTTTAAGAAATGTAATGTACGGAAACAAGGTAAAGCCAGATACTCTTGTTCTGACCTCCATGTAACAGTCATATTTGAATGTCAGGAATTGTGGATACTCTCTGAAATGACAGCAGGGTTTAACTAGCAGCTGCAGAGAAACTGAGACCATCAGTCACAGAACCACAAGGAAACAAACTCTGCCAACAAACTTCAAGATCTCACAAGAAGCTTCCACATAAATCACAGCCCAAGTCACTCTTTTGACCAAAACCTGGCAAGATCCTAAGATGGGCTGTGTCTAGAACTCCATTCCACTAAAACTGCAAACTGGTGTTTGTTGCTTTAAGCTGTTAAATGTTTATGTTTTGCTGTATTGCAATGAAAAAGGAATATGCCTGCTCATGGCAACTCAACTTCAATGCTCTTATTTATCTTTTGCATAGTTTACTTTTTGATTTGTAAATTTAAATTTATAGAAAAGTTGCAAGTATGATGCAAGAAAATCCAATATTGGGCCATCCACATGTCTCAGCAGGGTAAGGCACTTGCCAGCAAGCCCAACAACCTGAGTTTGGTCCTGTGACTTACACAGTAGACAGAACCAGCCCAGTCCCTATAGACTCTTCTCTGACCACACTCACACACACACACATACACAATGTGATTAGCAGGAAATGATGGGGGAGATTTCAATACACCTGTTAGTTATTTTATCTGTCAGTTATTTTACCATCTACTCTCTCACATACAAAAGTTCTGAACCATTTGATAACAGGCTTAAGAAGTGGTATCTTTAAACCTAAACACCCCCCCCAGAAGTGGAATTTTCTAATTGTAGTATAATTATGTAAAAAGAAGAAAATTGTTTAATTTTCTAATCCAGAGTTCACATTCAAGTGTCACAAACTGTGCCAATAAAGTGCGTTACATCTAGTTTCTCTTTTATGCCTTAGATCTAAAATGCAAATTAAACTGGTGCCATTTCAGTTAGGTTTGTTCTTTGTTCTGTAATTGTTTCTAAACCTATCACCAGCATTCTTGGCTCTGCATTTTTCAAGCACAGAAACAGGGTTTATATGAGGTATCCTCATGATGGGAGGCAATCGTGAGGAATACCAGGCAGGGGTCCTGTGCTCAGTCCCAGGCACTGAGCAGAAGACATGGAGTCCCCATGGGCTTACTGTTGTACCATGAACACTTTATGAAAATCCTCCTGTCACCTCTTCACTTATTTCTAGTGGGTGAATGTCTAGGAATGATATTTCTTTAACCTGGTAAGAAACCACAAGCCAAGCACCCTCACCTTCTATGAGTTGTGTCCAAGGTGAGTCCCATAGGCCACTTGGGGTGACATACAACCTGAGATAGTTATGAAAAGATCTCAACACAAAATCATAAACTTGCTTAAAATGTTGAATAGGTTTTTTTTTTCCTTTTTGTGATTTATCTTTGTAACTCATTTTCATGTCAGTTGGTGTTGCTATGATTTTGATAGTGAGTACCTTCTGCCTACTGGCCATTGTGTACATCTGTTCAAGTTCTCTGCTCATGTTTTGAAATTACTGAATTATAGGAAATCCTATATCCTAGACAGAAATTCTTTTTTGGGGGGTGGGGGTTTCGATACAGGGTTTCTCTGTGTAGCTTTGGAACCTATCCTGGCACTCGCTCTGGAGCCCAGGCTGGCCTCGAACTCACAGAGATCTGCCTGCCTCTGCCTCCCGATTGCTGGGATTAAAGGCGTGAGCCACCAATGCCTGGCCTTCAGAAATACTTTATCAAATATATTTCACATGTATTTCCTACAAATCTATGATTTTTTTACCCATTATGGCAATAATCAGTTGATAAGCAAGAAATCACAATTTTAGCAAAGTCCAATGTTCCATTTTTTCTTTATGGTTATCATTTTCTGTATTTTTATTAAATTTTGAAAAGAAGAATATAGATTTTTGAGCTCTCATATGTTATGATAAATCTTTCTGCCACCTGCTTGAGTTCTGCCTGCCACGTAGATGGCCAAAATAATACAGGACTTATATTAGGTACAAATGCTGCTTGGCCAGTGACTAGGATTTCTCATCTGCTAGCTCAGTCTTAACTATCATAAATCTATAAATTTTATAAGACTTATCTTATCGGATGCCTTTCATTGGTGTCCTCATCCCCAGGATCACATGGTGGCTCCGAGCAGAGAGCAGGAGGAAGAGCAAAGGGGAAAAAGAACCACTTCTTGCTTAATATGAGTCTCCCTGCTATGTCACTTCCTGCCTGGATCGCCACTTCTTTACTACATTTCCCAGAATCCTCCTTGACTCCTAGTCCCATCTAACTTGCTGCCTCATTGTCCAAACAGTACTTTATTCAACAATCAACAAGATGAACATACACAGAAGTACATTCCCTATCACTCATAAATTATCTAAGTAAAAGTAGTAATGATTTTTAGAATATGCTTGTAGTTTAAAGTTATTATATTCTATTTAGCTTTTCTTTGCCCTTGGTTTAAAACAAAGATTTTAAACCAGCTTTCTTGACCTCTCAAGGATGTTTGGTAGAGCCTGAAGATGTTGAAATATTTCAGGTCTGGAGGAAAAATGAGTGTTGTGGGCACAAAGTCATAGTGACGTGACAGGGGTACTATCAAAACTCTAGGCGTAACAATCCTCACAACAAAATATCAATGGTGCCAAGGTTGAGAAGCAAGCACTTAGTATCTAATCTGAATTGGGAAGGGGAGCCAGCAACATATATAGCAATTTTATTAGATTATAACTGAGATAATTACATGTTTATGCCAATGAAATGTAAATAATGACATGACTCCTGTGCAAGTGCCTAGATTAATAGGAAGTCCCTGGGACTTTCTGAGTCAAAGGAATCTAAAACCAACATATCCCGTGGCTTTAAAAAAAAAAAATGAGAGCAGATTTGCCTATTATAGAAGGAGTCACATTAGTGAAGGGTTACTGCTCAAGCTAAATTAAAACAAATCAGTGACATTTTTCTCTCCATTATGTGCACAAATCTCCCATAAAAATCAATGAAAGCCACATCTGTGCAACTGAGATCAGAATGCAGCTAATTCCAGCTGTAACTTGCCATCCCTTCCAGGGCTCATAAAGCTCACAATCGTTGCTCAGGAACAAGAGGACCCTAAGATGAATACAGCAGCTCAAGCCAAATCCTGGATGAATCATCCAGATCATTTTGCTGTCTGGTTTATTAGGCAGCTGAGAAATCTGAAGGTTCTGGATGCAGTCACAACTGGAGCAGAGCTCGAGGGAATGGTCCTGAATCAAACGATAAGCTACTACATAAAAAAAAAAAAACAAAGTTGTGTATCCAAATTGCCAATGTCACTTATACTTACTGAAGAAAGAGGGGGGATGGGAGGAGAGAGGAAGGGAATGAGAGGGAAAAAGAGAGGGGAGACAGACAGAGAGAAAGAAAGGAGGAAAGAAAAAAAGGAAGGAAGAAAGAAGGAAGGGAAGAAAGAAAGAAAGAAAGAAAGAAAGAAAGAAAGAAAGATGGCAGTTTTTTTAGAGATTGTTTTAACTTCTATATTTTTTTATTTAAATTAGAAACAATCTTGTTTTTTACATGTCAATCACAGTTCCCTCTCGCTCCCCTCCTCCCCTGCCTCCCACCGACCGCCCTATCCCATTCTCTTTCTGTACCCCAGGGAGGGTGAGGCCTTCCATGGGGGATCTTCAAAGTCTGTCATATCATTTGGTGCAGGGCCTAAGCCTTCCCCATGTGTCTAGGCTGAGAGAGTATCCTCTATACGGAATGGGCTCCCAAAGTCCATTCATACACTAGGGATAAAAACTGTTCCACTGTCAGAGGCCCCATAGACTGTCCAGACCACCTAACTAACACCCATGTTCATGAGGTCTGGATCAGTATTATGCTGGTTTTCCAGCTATCATTCTGGGGTCCATGAGCTCCTGCCCACCTTGTTCAGGTCATCTGTTTCTGTGTGTTTCTCCAGGCTGGTCTTGACCCCTTTACTTATCACTCCTCCCTCCCTGCAACTTGATTCCAGGAGTTCCCTCTGTGCTTAGCTGTGGGTGTCTGCTTCTACTTCCAGCTACTAGATGAAGGCTCTAGGGTAGCATATAAGGTAGTCTTCAATCTCATTATCAGGGAAGGGCATTTAAGGAAGCCTCTCCACTATTGTTAGTTGGTGTCATCCTTGTAGCTCTCTGGACATTTCCCTGGTGCCAGATTTCTCTTTAATCCTATAATGGCTCCCTCTATAATGGTATGTCTTATCTTGATCTCTTCTATTCTTCCCCCAACTCAACCTTCCTGTTCCATCATATCCTCCTCTCTCCTCCTCTTCTCCCCTTCTCTTTCTCCTAACTCCCTCTCCCCTCCCCCATGCTCCCTATTTGCTCAGGAAATCTTGTCCCTTTCCCCTTCTGCAGGGGACCATGTATGTCTCTCTTAGGGTCCTCCTTGTTTCCTAGCTTCTCTGGTGGTGTGGATTGTACTATATATGAGTGAGTACATACCATGTTTGTCTTTTTGTGACTGGGTTACCTCACTCAGGGTGGTTTCTTTTAGTTCCATCCATTTGCCTGCAAATTTCAAGATTCCATTGGTTTTTTCCACTGAGTAGTACTCCATTGTGTACATGTACCACATTTTCTTTATCCATTCTTCAGTTGAGGGGTATTTAGGTTGCTTCCAGGTTCTGGCTATTATAAATAATATGCTATGAACATAGGTGAACAGATGTCCTTGTTGTATGAATGTGCATCTTTTGGATACATGCAGCATGGAAGATTGAAGTAAAATTTGGCTACATGATCCTATAATTTACTCAAGATCTATTTTATTAAGTTTTAAATACTGGTTCTTTCATAAAACACATGCCCATGTGATTATTAAAACCTATGAAATATTGTTTCCATGTGTAACTATTATGACTTTGGAATGACCTCTATGCCTTCCAAAGGTCTGTGTGCCTGGAGTTTGGTCCGTAGTGAAGTACTGCTGAGAAATGGTGAGATCCTTAAGATGTGGGGCCTAGTGGAAAACAGTCAGGTCACTGAGATGATGCTTCAGAAGGGCTTGAAAGAGCTGTCATGCAGTGACCCTGACCACCCAATGACTCCTGGCTTCTTTCTTTAGGAAGATTGCCTCCCACACATGCAATTTACCACAAGGTTCCCTGTATAGTCAATATGCTGCTGGCCCCATGCCTTTGAATCATCAGAACTATAAACTAAATTAGCCTTATTTCTTTGTATAGTTTGCTATGTATAGCTTGTTTACAAAGCAGTTTTACCATACAAACTGTTTATTTCATGTTGAGTATCTGGGTACTTTTTATTTTAAGGTTTCACATCATGCAATACAATTTTATTTGAGAATAAATATTTCTCATTTTTATTTTCATAGACTACAATATCCTAGGTAGAGTTGTAGGACTTTGATTTATACTGCTTTAGTACCCAATATAAATTGCAATATTGAATCAATCTAGCTTGCCCAGATCACTAAACTCCCCCACTACTTAATGTGCCAGACTTAAGTTGACTCCCCATGGGAGCCCTTATCCATTGGGAGGAGTGGATGGTGGAATGGGGCCAGGGGAGGTGAGGGGTGAGAGGAGAAGAGAGAGGGAGAATTGTGGTTGGAATGTAAAATAAAATTTAAAAAATAAATTAATTAAAATTAAAAATAAAGTCAAAAAAGGAAAGAAAATAATGACAACAAATGCTGCCTAGCATGTGGAGAAAAGGGAATAGTTATTCTAGTGGTTCTCAACCTGTGAGTCTCAAACCCTTTGGGAGTTGCCTATCAAATATCCTGCATATCAAATATTTACATTATGATTCATAAAAGTCACAAAATTACAGTAATACAGTAGCAAAAAAATAATTTTATGGTTGGGAGTTATCACAACATGTGGAACTGTATTAAAGGGTTGCAACATTAGGAACGTTGAAAACTCCTCACTTATTCATTGTTTGTGGGAATGTAAACTGGTGTAGCCATTATGGGAACCAGTATGGGAGTTTCTCAAAAAGCTATAAATCAAACTTACATATGAGCAAGCAACTTTTTGTATATATTCAAGGGACTATAAAACTGATAAAACTTCAATTATATAACACTCATATAATCTGCTTTATAATGACACCAAACTCCTTAAAATATCTTCGATAATGTTCCATTGTCTTTACAAAATAACATAATTTATTTATGCTTCATGGTCTGGCTCCTACTTTTCCAAAATCATCTCTCATTTCTCCCAACCTGTATTCTCTCACTCTGCCACATAATAAATTGTGGGGCTACAGTACACCAAGCTGTCTTCTTTGAACTTCTAATCTTTGTTGATCCATCTACATAGAAAAGACATGCCATCTTTATCTGACTCCTACTCAGCATTGCAGACTCACCATACAGCTCAGGAGACCTTTCTCAGGTTCCCCTCCTCTAAGCCAGCTGCTGTCTTGGTATAGCTTGATTTGACTGAGGACTTTCTCTTGTTGCCCTTGATGTATTTTATTTAATCACTTTGTGTATTGCTTCTTCATTTTTTTAGTTTTAAAAGTATAGTCTTTGGATCACATCTTGTGCTTGTTAGATGCCATTTCCTGGCTACCAACCCCAATCCTGAATTAGAACCTTGGAGAATGGAACACTAGAATGTGAGTCATTGCTGTTTTGTTACTGTTATTTATGTGTTTGTGGTGCTCGAGTCAAACTTGGGTTCTTATGCCTGCTTGTTCAGTGCTCTACTGATGAGTTACATCTCCCAGCCAAAAACACAGTTTTAAAAAAAAAACCTTAGAAATGTAATGTGAGCCACAAATGCAACCACCCAATAGAACCTTCAGTTTTCAGGTAGCTATATTACAAAAACAAAAGTAAAGTGATAGATAAAATCAACTTTACTATTATTTAATTGTTTAAACATATTCAAAATAGTATCACATAGGTAATATATATAAAAATTACCAATAGGTATCTGACATTTTCCATAGTAGTTAGTCAAAAGCCAGCATCTAGTTTATACTAACTTTATAACTCACCTCTGATCAGACACTTTCCTTGTGCTTCTTATGTACAAGGAACAAGTCAGTACATTTTTTGGCAAGAAAACCCAGACAATTCTGTGGAAAGAAATCATCTGTCTGAACTCTTAGACAGACAGACAGACAGATACACACACACACACACACACACACACACACACACAGAGAGAGAGAGAGAGAGAGAGAGAGAGAGAGAGAGAGAGAGAGAGAATGCACACCTATGGGGCTAGGAGTGTAGTTTAATAATAAAGTGTGTGCTGGTTAGTTTTATGTCAGCCTGACAAAAGCTAGTCGTCTGAAAGGAAGGAACCTCAATTGAGAAAATGCCTCCATAGGATCAGGCTGTAAGCAAGCCTGCAGGCCATTCTCTTAATTAGTGATTGAAGGGGAAGAACCCAGCCCATTGTGGGTGGTGCCACCCAAGGACTGGTGGTCCCTGGTTCTATAAGAGAGTAGGCTGAACAAGCTATGGGGAGCAAGCCCTTCCATGACCTCTACATCAGGTCCTGCCTCCTGGTTCCAACCCTGCTTGAATTCCTGTACTGACTTCCTCCAGTGATGGACTATGGTATGGAAGTATAAGCCAAGGAAACCCTTTCCTCCCCAAGTGCTTTGTTCATGGTGTTTCATCACAGCAATAGCAACCCTAAGACAGACTGCTTTCCTATCATGCTTAAGGCCCAAGTAGTTCTATACCCAGCACTGCCAAAAACAACCCACAGAGGCTAGACTGCCTTCCTTATCCTTTTAGATTATACATACACACCATGCACAAAATAGACAACCAATAAAACCTTGCTCTGTTTTGAATATCTAATGAATATTACAATTTTAGATAAAACAGGAGGGAGAAAATGTCTGAAAAATCAAAACAAGAAGGCTGGGGGATAGTTCAACCAGGAAGTGTGCTGTCATCTGTTGTGCTCAAATTCTAAACCCCAAAATCACCAAGAGACCCATAACGATGCAAAAGCAAAGAGTCTTTTATTGTTGTTTAATGAGTTCACTGCATTAACTCAAGCCCTTCGTCTATTCATCATGACAGATGGCAGGAAAAGAACCCTGAGAAACCTCGAGGGAGGGAACTTATTGGGCAGTGTAAGAGGAGTATCTAGGGGTATGCAACAGTCTCAGGATTGTGAGCTTCTGGGCTTGGGCGACCTGTCCTGTGTTGGTTAGTTAACTGGTTGCAATGGCCTATAGGCCCTCCCAAGGTGGTTGCTACGCTCTGCACATCACTGTTATGCCACTTTTACAATAATGCATGCCCAGAGTCGTAAAGCACATCCAGAGTCCCACCAGCTAGCTTCTGATTGGTTCCTTGCCATGTAGAAGGTATCTGACCTCTTAGTGACTAGGGCACAGGTCCAGCAAGGTTAGACATGTTCTGAGTCAGAAGCCTACATGTCTTTTCTGCAGCCTGTCATGGCTGCTAAAGCAGAGGGCTGGGTGAGAGTCTAGTCTCTTCAATCAAGCCTGAAATACTAAGTTTGATCTCCAGAACACTCAGAAACACATGTTGGAAGGTGTCAGGACCCATTAAAATGGCTCTGCTTCATTGTGGCTTAAGGTCAGAGAGTTCAAAACTATCCTTACTCTTCCAAGGTTAAAGTCATAAAGCCTAAGGTCTAAGGTGTGGCTTCTGTAGGATGTAGGTCTTGGTCGTGAATGTCTTATCTAAATAACAAGAGACTTTGTCTGAGGTGTGGTTACTCTTAACCCACAGGCCAGATAAGGAGAGATTTAGTCTAAGGTTTAGTTACCAAATGTTTGATGAATTAAGGAAGAAAGTCTGTTTCTTCCTTGTGTCTTGATAAAGAAGTCTTTTGCCATTTTCCCCCTTTTGGTTGAGGTATTTAAGAATGTTGAAGAATAAACTCAGGCATTCAGTAGTAACTGGATTGCCCTCCTGACTCTATTTTATGTCTCTGACTTTTCCTTAGCCTCTTTACCTGCCATTTCTCAATTCACACTCCCCCTCTCAGGTAAGAACCTGGCAAGTCAGTTGGATCTGACAGTAGCCCCACAATGTCAGGTTCCTACAGATTGGCACCACAAAGTGGGGCTACAACAGACAGCAACAATAGGAAGGACAGAACAGACTTCTCCAACCTGCACATATGTGCTATGACATGTAGACATATACAGTCACAGACACCACACAAAATAAATAAATGTTTGAAAACTAATTTTAAATCATAACGTGAATCAATCTTGGGGGGATAGTTTTGAACCTCTAAAATGAGCAGGTGCAATCCAAAACTGTGTCTCACCACTTCCATCTCAGCTGCCATGGTGCTCTATTACTGCTCTGAGCTCAAGGATAATGGATGGTTTAAACCATCTTCAGATGAGGGAAGTTGGGAAAAGAAAATGGGTCCTGACACTACTGAAAATGAGACAATCTCAAGGAGAAAGGTCTGAGAGACCTACAAATTTATATCACCAAAGGTTATAACAGACACAGAAGCATCCGTGCATATATTTCAGCACTGTCCCTTTTGCTGCTTGACCACTCTTAGACTGGGGAATACAGCCTCACCTTCCAAACATGGTCCAGCTTCAGGGTTGACATGTATTACCTCAGAAAGAAAAGAATCAAGAAATTATTATCTAAACACTGAGTTGCTAATTATCTGAGTCTGAAAACTCTCATTTTAACCTGGAAATTTTCTGTTTTCTTACTTTCAGGGCCAGAAGAAAAAGAAACATGCTTGTATGATTTAGAACAATGTATCACACTTTTTTCTTAGTGTCAGCAGATAGTTTTCTAGTCTACCCTGAAGGAGTAACACAGCAACCTTGAAAAATAGAAGGCCTGGAGAACAGAAGCCCAGCTTGACCCCACCTTCATTTATCTCTATTAGTTTTAATGTGCAAAACAGCTGTGACAATAGATTTTTCTGCATCCTGTTGACTTGATTGGAAAAGGGAGAAAATGGTCATCTCTGGAATAGTAATCCAATTCGCATGTTGTTTTTGCTATTTGCAGATGTGAGACACTTAAATATCTTCAAAAGTTTCATCAATGTTTCTACATTAAAGGGAAATAAATTTACATTAAAAAAAATTACCTGATCCAGACCGCAGGAATGTAGGTTTCAGTGAAGAGACCTCTGCAATTTACAGGACCTCCTGTAGTAGTTCAGTACTTATCCCTAGCATAGGTGTGGACTTTGGGAGCCCAAACCACATACAGGGATACTCCTTGAGCCAAGACACATGGGGGTGGGCCTAGGCCCTATCCCAAAGGATATGATAGACTCTGATGACTCCCAAGGCCTCACCCTCCCTGAGGAGCAGAAAGGATATGTGATAATAGGTAGGGTTTTAGTTGGGGGGGGGCGGAGGGGAGGAGGGGAGGGAGTGGGAACTGGGATTGACATGTAAAACAATCTTGTTCCTAATTCAAATAAAAAATAAATAAGTAAATAAAATGACTTCAGCTGCTTCAAGGATCATTAGATAAAGAGGATGAGAAATGTTACTTTAAGAACAAACTCAGCAACTGCTTTGTAAATTACAGGTGTGTCTTGATCACTACCCAGCTCTCCATTCTTCCACACCCTGCATATTTTGTATCTTGTCCTCTTTCTGCAGCAATTAGAAGCTACCTCTGACCTTCCTTCCGCTCCCCAGACCTTGTGAATGAATTCAGATGAGATTCAAATAATGTAGGGTAGAAGACAAGTGTTTATTATGTAACTTGAGACAATCTCAAGGGTGGCCGTGGATAACAACCAGTGGTTCATTATGGAGAACAGTCTCACAGGTGAAAGCAGACAATAGCCAGGGAGGCAGCCATGCTGGTCCAGATATTTAAGCAGCTTATGTATTGTTTGCTCAAGTCTCAGGAACAGACAGCTTTGTTGAGGGGCAATTGTTTTACTATTCAGGAAATTAAAAGGTCCATTTGGAGTAACTCTACAAGATGAGATGAGGATATGCCTGTTCTTTACCATGTTAAAGCCTGTTAGACACTAACTTTATAATATTTCTGGAAGTTCCAGAAAGTTCTGTCCACTCTGAACCAGAGGTATAGCTCTCATCCTTTTGAGAAGAAGAAGAAGAAGAAGAAGAAGAAGAAGAAGAAGAAGAAGAAGAAGAAGAAGAAGAAGAAGAAGAAGAAGAGGAGGAGAGAAGAAGGAGGAGGAGGAGGAGGAGGAGGAGGAGGAGGAGGAGGAGGAGGAAGAGGAGGAGGAAGAGGAGAGAGAAAGAGGAGAGAGAAAGAGGAGGAAGAAACAGAGTAGATTGTAAACAACTAAAGAAAAATTAAATAAATCTAGCAAAAACAGCCATGCTCTTCCAGGAAAAATAGGCTTCCTATCACTGGCCTCTGTAAAGCCCTTGACCTCCACTTTCCTCCCTGTGGTCTAATCTGTCACTCTCCCTTCATATATCATAAATATTAAAGAGGGGTAATTGTGATACTTTCTCCTTCCTTTAGTGTGATATTTTAAATTCTAATGAGGGGTAATTTCAACATTTCCCCTTCCTTCAAGTCGGTGTGTTAACAAGGAACAAGAGGCAAAGGCTGAACCCGACTGAAGGAGGGGAACCATCCTCACTGACCTTCAAGCCTGGTTATGTCCCACTAGTTATTAAATACTACCTATACAATAAACACATTAAAAGCTCCTGACAAGAGAAGAAATTTTCTGAGGAATCAAAGACATCTGCACTACTATAACCTACTTGTCTGCTTTTCCCAGTCATGTTATCTGAATGAGACTGTCTATTCAATTTGTGTCCTGATTTCTGAGCTACCTTCTGCACCCTCCTGGTCCTCTTCTGCTAATTCCAGGTACCACTTGGACCTGAAAGCTGGACCCTGTGGGACCTAGTGTGCTCTACGTCTATCTTCTGCATCAATCCTGGTACCAAGAAGCATGATTTAAGGACAGAATGACAATTGAAGGCTAGAATTACTGTGACACTGAAACTTTAGCTGTCATGGAAACTGTCATAGAAAATAAGAACTAAAGACACACTCAGCAAAGAAAGGCACACTATCCTAAAGAAGTATAGCAGAGTTTCTATTAGGCTTACCCAAAGTTTGACCTTCCCTCATCCTCCTGTCCCCATTGCTGTCTGCAGGAGAACAAGTGCAAGGCACTGGACAGCAGGGAAGCAGAGTGCTACTTCACTTCATTTCAAAAAAAGCAACAGCATGCAGCAGGGACTTTGCAGTGCCCTGGGACTCACAGGACCATATATGTTTGACATTCCAGTCTGGACTGGACTGTACCAACTGAGACATCCCAAACAACCTCTCTCCTGTTTCTATTCACTTCAGTGTTCATTTGTTCAGGTTGGGACAGGGTGTTTCAGTTTCATTTAGGTTGGTTTGGTTTGGGTTTTGAGGCAAGGTCTCATTGTACAGTCCCAGCTGGCCTGGACTTTGCTAGGTAGATCAGGTAGTCCTAGAATTCCCAGAAATCCACCTGCCTCTGCCTCCCAAGTGCTAGGCTCAAAGGCCCAGTCAATTCAACAAATGAGGCCTGTAAAAAATGATATATATTCTTAGAACACACAATCAACTGTAGAGCTTTATTCTAAAATGTGAGTGTAAATTGAGACCAAGATGGTACCAAGTAGACATGGTTAGAAGTTAACAGCTTGAAGGTCCAGGCTGGATGCACTGCTCATCCCTTCAGCTTCACTCCCTGTGTCCATGTTAACACACCCATTTCAAGGAAGGTGAAAATGTCAAAAATTTCCCCTTTCTTAAAATTTAAAATATGTAAAAGCAAAGAAAGCCATAAGGGCTGCCCATTGTTGGGATTTTGAATGTGTAAAAGACAGCTACAAAATAGACTACCAAACAGAGGAAGATGAGGTAGTAGGGCTTTGCTGCCATTAAGGAAAGGCAGAGAATGGTTATTTTATATATTTATCTCTATTCTTCTTATTTAACTCTTTTTAATCTCTCAATTGCATAATATGGTCAAGAGAATTGTATTAAGTTATGCTTCTGGTGATAAATGGACACAGGACTTTCTAAACTCCTCAAAAGCTCATAAGATTATGGAAGCAGCATGTATTTATATATACATGTGTACACAAAAAAGTAGCAATAATAATTAAAGAAAAAGAGGTAATGAATTTGAGAAGGAGTTGGGGAGCACAGAAGCAGTTGGAGGGGACACAGAGTACAGAATGAAGTATGAAATTCTCAAAATAACTGTTACTTAAAAATATTAATATCTAGCTTGAAGCTATCTGGGAAAAATAAAAATAATAAATAAATAAATAAATAGCTTAGTCACATCTCCACCCTTAAGAAATTAGCTCAAATAAGTTTGGCAATCACCTGGATAGGATAAATATGTTCCTAGAGAAGTTGTCTCTCCCAGAAATTTTAAGAAATGGCAAAAAGTATACCTAAGTATTTAGACTGACACAGTGCTAGCTTTGGCCATTGTTTACTCTCACTCCAAAATGTTGTCTCTGGCCTTGATAGTAGTACATGTAAATCAGTAATAAATTCTGTCTCCTATGTGCTCATCTAAACTCCTTCAACAGAGATCACCAGAGCTAGGACCAAGAAGAGGCTGCAATGATACCCTAGCAACATTAGAAATAAAAGATTTAGGAAGCCCATTGACCAGAGCAGCAAGTAAACAGTATGTACCTGGGAGTTCCTTTGGGAAATGAAAGACAGGATGCATAACATTGAAGTGAATATAAATTACAGAAAGAATGTGTTAGATTTTCTAAAGGGGGGTGCATAGAAGGAGAGAGAAAGTCAAATTGTCCTTTAGATAAGAGGTTTATTAATACCAAGAGCATGGTAGGCGGCTGCAGTAAATTTTCAGCTACTCAAGATAAGACAAAGGTGTCTTGTTTGAAGGATGCTCAAGAGGAACAAGGGAAGGAGGGAATCAATTGGTAATATGTGACCTGAGAGAAATGACAGTTGTCAAACTGTCTCCAACTCTGGAGGACAGGAAGGCTGGGCGCATTCTTATCAATCTTCTCTGCTTAGCCAAGCTTCCCTGGAATGCTTATTTGTTTCATTGTCGATGTAACAGGATGCTGTTTAAGCAGACTTAGCCAGTGTTTGTACTTGTAAGCATCTCAAGGTAAAGACCGCTAGCTCCACAAGTTTCAGCAGATTAGGATGAGCCAATTGCTCTAATATATCCAAAATAGTAATGGTGAGAGGTGAGAAGAGTGTGAATCAGTGTGGCCATGCTTCAAGGAACAATAAAGTTACCTACTGTGCTGGTTTGAATGCAAATAGCCCTCATAGGCTCATGGGGAGAAGCACAATGAGGAGATATGGCCTTGTTGAAGAAGGTATGGGACTTGTTGGAGGAAGTGTGTCATTGGGGGTGGACTTTGAAGCTTCAAGTGCTCAAACCAAGCCCAGTGTCACTCTCTTCTTGTTGTCTTCCAGTCCAGATATAGAACTCTCAGCTCCTCCTCCAGAACCATGTCTGCCTGTGTGCCACCATGCTTCCCACCCTAATGACAATGAACTAAACCTCTGAACCTGTAAGCAAACCCTAATGAAATGCCTTCCTTTCTAAGAGTTGTCATGATCATGGTGTCTCTTCATAGCAATAGAAACCCTAAGACAGAGATCTATGACCTGTCTTCTTCAAGGGGATGACAGGAACTTTGAAGTTTCATGGGAAAGAGGCAATGTTAAGGTGTTGACTGGTGGAGAATGCAGTCTTGGTAAAGCATGGTCTAACTAACCTTAGGATGCTGCCCAGAACTTAACACCACAAGCCAGTAGTAGTTCTCAGCCCTCTTAATGCTGTGGCCCTTTAATACAATTCCTCGTGTTTTGGTGACCTCCACCCATACAATTTTCATTGCTACTTCATAACTGCAATTTTGCTATTGCTATGAATTGTTATGTAAATACTTTTGGAGACAGAGGTTTGACAAAGGAGTTACCAATCACAGGGTGAGAACTGCTGCCATGAACTCAGTTCTCCAATGTCCAATGTTCCAAAGAGATTAGGAAACAAAAATTGGTAAAGGAAAATTAATTTATTCACATTATGACCAACTGAGAATGGTAATTAAGAATTACGAAAGCATGAGCCAAAGGCCACAATGTATGTAAGTTTAACTGTAAGACATGTTAACAGATGAATTCCTGAAAGGAAAGAGGCCAAGGCTGCCTCCAGTCTCTGCTATAAAACAGATTTTTATTCAGATACAGACCAAGGAAAAAATGGAGGCTTAAAGATTTCCCATTTATGAAAGAGGAAAATATTTTCAGCTACCCAAGATAAGACAAAGTAAGGTGTCCCACCCATTCTGAGACTGGCAGAAGTTGATGTCATTTGTCCATTAGTAAAAAGTCACTGACTGGCTCCATTTAATTAGAGGCTTATTCTCTTTTATTCTTAAACTTCTCTGGTCATCTCCCTATGACTGAGTTTCACTGCGGGATTCTTTCTTGGCTGTGAGCTGAAGGATGCTACATACCCCTGAAATACACTAGATACACCTAGTAAACTTATTTATCTTTTGGTATTCTGTCTTTGTTAACAGACAGTCATGATATTGGTAGATATCAGATTTTGGTGGTTACCCTCAGTTCCAGGATGTTGTGTTTTAGAATAAGATATTAGACAGTGACATGGGCAGTATCAGAAGCAGGGACAGTTTGTTATTAAAGAATACACTTACAGGGGAGAGGGTTGCTAGAGGGAAAAAAAAGTTGGGCAGCTGGAAGGGCTGCACTTTAGAAAGGATAGGGGCTTTTGTTTCACTTTGAGAGTCATTGGCATAATGTAGGCTTTCTCTGCTACGTGAAGTT
This sequence comes from Cricetulus griseus, assembly GCF_003668045.3. NCBI lineage: Eukaryota > Metazoa > Chordata > Mammalia > Rodentia > Cricetidae > Cricetulus > Cricetulus griseus. The sequence continues at coordinate 82,959,473 of NW_023276806.1, forward strand.
CTACACCCAACTTCATGCACTGCGTGTCTCATTAGCATCTTAAATCTGCTCCCAGGGGTGTGTGTTTTTGTCTTATAATGGATCACAGGTCACCAGTGGCAAGATTTAATAAGCCTCAGCTGGTGGTTTTCAGCCATCTTCTGCAAACTGAACCTCACTCTCTGCTCCACTCTCTTGCTTCAATCTCCCTCAAAATCTTAGAAAAATAAAGAGAAAAATCTTATCTTCCCTTACACACAGTTATCAAAAAGTTGATTACATGTCTATACACAAATTTTAGTTACCAAACTACACCAATATTCATGCCGAAATATAAGACTCCTCTTCCCTCCCACAAAGGTATCTATGTACTAGGAAATTAGAAAAAAAAACTTTGTTCTAAATCAATTTATGAATTTTAAATGAATGACAATGAAAACATTTTATATCAAAACCTGTAAGTTACAGATAAAGAATATTGAGGCTAATAAGCAGACTAAAATTCATTTAATAGGAAAGAAGAAAGAAAAAAGTTTATGTGCAAGACAAAATTCAATTAGAAAAAAACAGATGAAAGAAAAATCAAATAAGGTAGAAGAAAATTAGCTTAGAGAAAGCATCATATCTAATAATGAAATATTAAAAGAGGCTGCATTAAATTCAGGAAGAACATTAAACATCCTAGAGGTCACAGTCATTGCCAAATAGAACAGGAAACGCATAAGGCTCCAACATAGGGAAAGAAGGCAGAACTATGGCATTGGGGATGCTGTAATGGTTCTGCTACAAACACAAAGAAGGAGAGAGGAAATCAAGATGTTCACCATAAATGTGAAGTCAGGTCCTTGGCTGACTGACACTCTGGGAGGAATAAGAAGATGGCTCTGCAAAGTTTGTGCACACGAACCCCTGTAATCCCCAAGCATACAGAACTGTTAACAATCACCAAGCTGGGAGTTAAGTAGAGGGCTTGAAAGTAGAAATCTGAAATGACCACAGAAGACAAAATTTGGTGACTATATTCTGAATGACCAGGTAAGTTTACAGACCATGAACCCTAGGATGCAGGCAATTTTGTAAAATTGCATATCTAGAATTTTTCTAGTGACGCAACAGAGTCCAACTATCTGTTTTACAGCTCAAAAAATTTAAATAATGGGTAAATGAATGTTGAATTGGTAACAAATGACAGTGTTGTAATCACTGATTTGCTTTTCATTTTTCTATGTGGCTTTGCCAAATTATCACAAGACAGCAAATGCCCCATAGTTAAAGTTTTTCTTTGTGCTTTAATTTTGTTTAATTTGCAGTGTGGATGAGCTATTGAAATTTTACTTAGAATAATAGTATTGTGTAACTGCTGAGGTTGTGCAATGTGACTCTTAAACTGGGAACAAGATGAGTACATTTTTATTCTTTAAATTCTATGTACACGATGCCAAGCAAGTAAAGATTTTTTAAACCAAACAAACCATTCTTTCTAAATTCAAAAATAGAGATGTATAAATAGGATCTTCAAGTATTTGAGATCATATACCTTGAAGATCATAACTGAGTTTTTAAAATATTAACTCCCATTACCCCAGATGCATTTCAGCTGGCCTTACCTATGTATCTATGCATACACACACACACACACACACACACACACACACACACACACACACACACACACATTCATCTTTATGTATAAAAAGGGAAGATGTTGCTTTATAATTAAACACATTTTTTATTTCATTGGGACACAAAAATTAAGTGTATCTGCTCTATTTTTCTCTCTTTGAGCATATTGCAGTTCAATTCCCTTTTAAAGTGTTACCATGGTACTCACCATTTTCTATTCTATTTGAAGTTGGGGGAGGGTGTGGGTGAATTCATTGGGGCAGTCATTTCAAAATTATGATGGAGGATTTGCATGCCCCAAACTTTCATTTCTGTTCACTGGATTTGTTCAGAGCATTCTTCCTGAGTGCCTTGGAATCTTGACATCAGGAACTGTTTTGAATGGAGGTTAATGCCTCTGTGAAGGTCAGAGGGAATTTCTCAGGTCCACAAGTAGTGGGACACCAGAAAGAACAGCTGCACTGCAATGCCTCTGTAATTCAGTCATCTCCCATGAAACAGTATGCTGTGAATTCAGAAGTGTGCTCTGTGCTGGGAAGGCTCATCCTGTGCTGTTGATTCAATCTCATGCTCTCTAATGGGAAGTTATCCTGGAGATGAGTACAGTTAAACAGTCTGCTCCCTGGATAATTGAGTAGGGCAGACTCTAACTGGGGCAGGGGAGGGGGTAAAATCTGCATTTAGATAGCAACATATACATAAGAAGCCAAGATGACAAAGTACTGTTGGAGACCATATAATTTTACATGTGCAGAGGGTTGTTAAAACTATTCTTGATATCATACTACAAAGACCAATTTCTCATACTTGTCTTCAAGGACATAGGAAAACTAAAATAAATACTTGTCTTCACTCAAACATAGCAGAGTTAACTACCTTCCTTTGAGAACTCCATAGAGATTATAGCTGCCAAAATGACAACATGTGAAATTTCCTCTGGCTTATGAGATTTAAATTTCTGTGATATATTACACTGAGCTGCTTACTTGGGAATCTGTGTTTTCTTACTGACTGATTTTACCTATTATGAGATAGCCTTGAAAGGAGTCACCACCTCTTGTGCAGTTATTCGTTTTTACCTCCTGGAAACAAAGCTGTGTATCAGCTACTCTTCCCAACACTGCTGTGAGAGTAGCCTGAGTGCTAAAGGTCCATGTGTCTCTGAAAATGCAGCGCCCCAACTCAAACTGGCATTTTTGCAAGGATCATGTAACCCGGTGTCAGCAGGGGTCACACTTGAGCTCTTCAAAAGATGAGCTCCAGCATGTCCACATGCTGCCAAGCTTTGCTGCTCAAAGTGCATAGGGTGGGCAGCAGTATCAATATTATCTGAGAGGTGGGAGTAAAGCTAGGCCCGTCCAAGCTCTATTGAAAAGGAACATGCATTTTAAACTTGATGAGTTTATATTTTGCTACTCACTGGGCCAATCAAAAACCAAGACTACCTTACCCACTCGCTAGGAGCGACCACATTCATTTTGCAAAGAGTGATTTGTAGGAATCTGCCTCATAGGATTAGCCAAGTTCATTAAAACTACCTAATCAAGTGGAGGCTAGTGCTAAAGGCCTATAAGCACTTGAGAAGCAGAAGCAGGAATATCTGAGTTCAAGGGCAGCCTTGGCTATAGGCAGCCACTGACTCGAAACAGCAAGAGAAAGTATTCAGATCCACTTGGCTGACCGCTGTTAGCAAACACAGCATTGCAGATGAGCCCTTAGTTACAAAAGTAATGATTTCAAGTCTGTCTCCGTAAAAAGAACAGGTTCTTATGGAATCTATGCAAATAATTTCACCCTGAAATTAGTTTTTGTCAGGCAGAGAGGAAAAGATACAATTTATAAATGTTTTTAGATTACTACTAAATGGTTTTGGGTGACTTGAGAAATGGAGGGAGTGTTCTTTTGTGTATTTAGGAAAAAAGTAACACTGGACCATAAATAATAGTTCAAGCATCAGCAATCCTTCAGGCTCACATAGTCTCACTCATGCAGTTAATTTTCATTCTGCTCATCTTGAGTTAGCTATCTCACAAAGGTACAGGCGTCTGGGTTAAAAATGTGCAAATTCCTTGCTATGGTCTCAAAGGTATTTACACAATGTTATCAGATGTGCACATCTAGAAGTATGTGGTGCTCAGCCTTACAAAACAGCCCTTATTCATTGGAAACAAAGAGCTCAGGCCTGTAGTCCATTGTGAGTGCTCTGGGGAAAGTAAAATGAAAACTCTCTGTAGACGAAAAGATGTTGACTATAGTTGTGGCTGATGTATTACTGACATTTTCAGAAAAGGAATATCTGATGAAAGAGTTTGTTGAGAGAAGGATGTAATTGACAATGAAGTTTGAGTATTTCTGTGTCATAGAAAACTAATGTATAAAAATGAGTATGACTCTCCAAAGACAAAGGTCTTTCCGTATAATGTATTCTAATTCTAAGACTTTAACTGTACCAAGAATCCAGTTAAGGATACATCAAGACTATCAAGAAAGGGATTTATCTAAGCTTTGTTTGCCAAAAGTTTGCTAAGATTGCCTGAAGTCAAATTACTGAAAACATTTCTGGATTAGTCCCCATTGTTTAAAAAAGAACTAAAGGACTGTTTTTCATATTAAGAATATTCAGTTTATTTTCTTTATGGGAACTTTATAAACATTCAATTTATGTAAGTATTCTTAGCCAATCAGAATAAAACTCCTCTGGTGTTGTAGCTCAGAATGCTTTCTCAGAACACAGAAGCCCCAGGTTAACCCCCAGGCACACAAAACCAGACTTCATGGTGCAAAACTATGAGCCCAACACCCCAGAAGCAGAGGCCAAGGATTAATAGTTCAAAGTCATCCTCAGTTATATACTGCATTCAAGACCAGGTAAGTATTTTTCCATCCAATTGGGTACCATCACAGAGAGAAAAACATTACATATTATCACAACAAAAGGCGAAAATCTTTCCTAAAACTCAGTTATACAAACATGAATGCAACCCAGAAAAAGCCTGCAATTTTGATCATAATGTTTAGTCATGGGTGGAGCACAAACAGAGTAGAAATTATACCAAAAAGAAAGGGTATATTCTTCCTAATGGATACAAATTCACTTGACTTCAAAGTAGAGTACATAATTACATAAATAATAAAATACTAACCAATTAGTTTTCTCTGTCTTTTACCTAACAGAGGTAAAACGTTCCATAAACTATTAATCTTGACAGAGATCTGCCACCAGAAAGTAGTAGAGAACTCAGCAAAAACCCACATTAAACCTGTATCATCCTCAATGTGTCCCAGGGCTCACAGCATCGTACCACAAGCTGGACCCATCACTGGGTCCCTTTACAGTCAAGCCAGAGTGGAGCTCAGAGAGCTCTGAAAGGACTTACTATCTGTGTGCAGTAAGTGAGAGCCACCCAAAGGACCAACTCAATCCAAGTCACAGCACCAAAGATATGACAACAAAAATGCATGAGGTAATTAGGGACAAGTTTATATTTAAGCTATTTCTATAGGGATCGCATCCATTAGTGAGAAAGATTCCAAAGAAAAGGAGAGGGGTCTCAGGTTTTATAGGAAATAAATAATAAATCCTGTGAGCCTGTAGGAGACAAGAGGAGGTGAGGAGGGGCTTATCTTGTAACAAGCAGGCTTTTCTTTGTGGCAATCTCTTTTCCAAAGCACAAAACGATTGAGGGATTTCTTAACCCTTCTTGCTTCACAAAAGCATAGAACTCAGGCACAGTGCCTTGCTGTGATTGACGTCTTTATGAAACTTTAGGAAGACAGAAAGTGTTCGGAGAGGGTGCAGGCCTCTTAAGATAAATGCATTTTCCCCTCACAAGGTCACAAGCTTTGAGTGTGTCCACTGTCCTCAAATCCTCATGTGTGAGAACTCCTGTCTTTGAATACTCTGTTCTTTCAGCTTCGATGTTCAATCATAAGCCTCCTTCCACTTCATTCCAGTGGGTTCCATTTTGTCTTTGCTAACTTCCCCTCGGAAGGAAAAAAATAATTTACCACTTTGTTACACAGCGAAATTCTGCTCACACTTTTTCAATACAAACAGTCGACTCAGCTCTGGGCCTCCCTCTGCTGAGTAAAGATTTGGACAAAACTCCAAAATTTCGACTTGCCAAGTCCTCAATAAACTTACACAACATGGGACTGTCCACCTTGCTTTGTGTTGGGGTGAGTAGGAAGGTTTCATTCTTCCAATAACCCCAGAAGGGAAAATTATGTAAAACATACAAGGACTGCTGGTAATTGGACTTAGCAAGAGAAGTGGTTTGCCAAAGAAGCCCAGAATTCTCATTTCTACATCTGTATCGCCCTCTCCTGGTACCCTCCACCACTCCTCAGTTCACTCGTATTTCATTTCTCAAACAGCTCTACGTACTCAGGTATCTTAGATTCCACCCCAAGCAGTGCGTACTGAGACACACTCTCTTCATCCCCAAACTTAGAGAACTACCAGCTGGAACACATTCTCATAAATTGTATCAAGCAGGGTTAAGGCAATTTTGAAAACAGACAACAGAGACAAATGCATCTGGAAACAGCACTTCCCAGTAAGCAGTGTCTATGAGGGGATCTTGTCTCTTCTCCTGCAGACCTTGCAGCCACACAATCTGGTGCTGCTAATGCTGATTTCAAGTATTCTCGCCATTGTTGAGGGGAGGGGGCATGGAGGTGTGTGGGGATGCGTTCTTCCTTCCTTCATTCTTCCTTCTCCCTACTTTCTCCCTCCCCCTCCCAGCTCTCTGCAAACCTATTTGAAGTCCTCACGCTCCTGTCAGTCTTCACTTCTGTGTTACATAGCATCTATATAGAACATCTCCACTGCCAGGAAAGACCTGAGAGTCACCGGCAGTCTGGACTGGGACATGGTGAAATAAATATTCAGGCAGGCGATAGGACTCGGACACTCTGCTTGGCTTTGGGTACTTGTCGAATTCTTGAAGACTTATCTAGTATTTCTATGTAGTACTTCATTTGGGAAAATTTGCTTATTTCAAGGTTAGTTTTCTAGTCACAAAGATGAACCCATTTTTTAAAAAGGACTAGTTAAACAATACTTATTCAGTAGAAGGGTTTTAGTGTCACAACTCCTAAACACTAAGTACATGATCCTTTCATCCCTTTCCACAGGGAAAAGGAAGAGAGCCCCCAAATTCAGAGTAGCCTGGAGAGAACATGATGCATTGCAGACAACCAGAAAGAAGGAGGGACATGACACTAGGAGCTAGCATGCAGAAAACAGCCAACCCCTTCACAGCTCTGGCATCACCGGGAAGGATTTTATACATCATGTACTTTATTCCAATTGCTAATAAATGACTAGAGCTTTATAGCATAAATTTGTTTTCTGGGCAATTTTTCAAACTAAACTATTTAACCAAGATATTTAGTTGTTTTTAAGTGTAAAAGGACTTATTTAATGAAATACTGCTAAAGTAAGCCAATATTTCACATATTTTTGTCAGCAACAGATTTAATACAGTTTATGCCCTTTTTTCTTCAGTGATTACATTTCTGAAGTTGTTCTTTGAAAAGTAATAGTTGACTAGGTAAGGGATAGGAGGGTCTTTTAGCATTCCAATATGACCATGACTTTGAAAATTGGAGAATTATTACCTTAAAACACAGTGGGCCAAAAATTCCTTATTCTGTGTAGACACAGGAGAAATGCCATGTTAAAAATTAAGTACAAAAATTTTTGTTGAGACTTTAATAAATTATGTTGATTACATAGCTTAAAGAGCTTCATTTCATCATTGTAAAAGCTGCAGGATCACAGCATAAACTCTAAACCAAATTCTGGTGAAAAATAGTGCATCTAGTCAATATCTTTATACTTCTAATCCCTATTTTAATTGCCATAGCTTTTCTTACACTGGTCGAACAAAAAACCTAGGCTACATGCAACTACGAAAAGGTCGTAACATTGTAGGACCCTGGAGTGTGCTCCATCGAAGCCTCCTCCAGAAGTGACACTGCCTCCCCTCTTGACTGTATACCATGTCTACATTCCAAATATTTCCAAGCATAGATGGCCAGCCAGTCTTTATCCTGGGCTCCTAATCTATATGGACAACTTCACTATTGACATTTCCTTTTAAAGATTTAAGTATAACTATCAAATATAACATACACAAAAGAGAGCACTGGCATTCACCTCTATGTGTGTACTCACGCATACATGCCACACCTTAGTCATTTTTCATTTCATTACATGATGCTACCTAGTTCCTCATACCAAGAATCCAATGAGACAATATTATTTTAGTCTGACCTTACCCCTTCGTCTTAGTTACACACACACACACACACACACACACACACACACACACCACAAATATATGTTCACATGAACACACCAAAAGTTCTCCAAAAATTAACCTAGATATCCTTATTGACTCCCTGTTTATACCCCCTGGCTCAAGGACTACCACAACGTCCTCCTGATTCTCCAGCTTCCATTCTTGAACACACCTATAGGACATGAGTCTATAATTTGGCACAAGGCTGTATGTGACGGAAAGCTAAAAAATTTTCAGCCACCATTTGAACACAGGATGAGAAAACAAGCACACCACACTTATACTGTAAGTTTCCATGATGTAAACATCCGTACTGTGCCCTATGCAGCCTGCCAATGTGATGCCAACCAGCCTACAAACATTTCTGAAAACTTTACAATTGATTCTGGAAAACTAGAAAAACCTAGCTCCAACCCACTATTGGGCAGCACAGCAAGCCCATTTTTTAGTTCTCAGTATCCCAAGCTTTGATAACTTCATCTACCAAGGAGCCAGGTCACTGGATCTACCAGATGTTCTTTTACCTCAGAGAAAAGCACTCATGCTTTGACATTTTTACTGAAGATGAATAATTATGTCCCTTGTTTTATTAATGCTTTCGTTTTTCAACATGCATAAGATGAACAACCTATCCTTTTTGAATGCCTACTTTGTGCTGGGCATCTAATTTTATATTCATTAATTTTCACAGCAATTCTGGGATCTCAAATAACTCATAGCTCTTATAATTAACAGGTTGTACTGAACCCTCAAACTTCTCTTACTCTTGCAGAAAAACAACATTTCCTAGCAATTGCTGGTCTGGTGCTTTCCTAAGCATTAAATTAAATAAATAATAGATTCATTCATTTGTTTTGCCATCTCTCCTCTAGACCATGATTTCTTAAATGACTCCTTTTTGACTAAGAAATATTTATGGGACTCCAGGTATACAAGTATATAAAACATACGCACAAATCAAACATTTACTGAGAGTAAATCATAAAGAAATTTATTTTGTAGTAATTATTTGGTATGCACCTACTTCTACCATTCATTAAAGATGAAAGCAAATTGGCATACTAATGAGATGGTTGTGCTTGCTTATTTTTAATATAAGATTAATTCTTAGATGAACATTTGATACTGTGGAATGTACACATCTTCAACATTTTTCATAGTTGACTGATATTTTGATTTTATAATTATCATTGCTGAGTACATCACTTTCATTCAATTCTTGCAAGCTACAGAAAGCTAAGTATAGTGCACTATTGTCTGAACAGTACAACCCCTTTTACCTGCCAGTAATGGAAACCCTGATAGCTTCATCTACCACAGAGCCATGGAAATGCACAGTGTAAAATGGGAACAGTATCTTTAGGTCCATTTCTAAAATAGCTGAAAATTCTATCCTAATCTCAAGCCAAAATGCATTTAATGTGTTGTGATTTTTTTATGGAACTCAAGTCAGCAACTCAAACAATTTTTAAAACCCAACATTCTAACATCATATAATTCAAGACTATACTAATTTGATACCTACTGTGTTATGATGGTGAGAAAATGGCAAAAGTCTTTGTTTTCCATCATCAAACCACTATTCTTCTATAAGATCACATACATTTGGACTTACAGAAAAACCCTGCAACTTATAAGGTAAAATAATCTCTACTCTGAGACAAGATGTCTTGGATAACTTGTGTTGGTATGACAGCATGCATTGCACAGAGTACTAATATAGCATGTTAAGAGACAAGGCTGCAGTGAAGTTGTACAATGCAACACAGGTGAGTACTGTCAATACCACCCCAGGGTCATTATTATTTAATTTTTTTAAAATTAACTTTCTGTACTTGTCTACTCAGAAACCTCTGTTGTTACAGTATTTCTCATGATTCCCCATCCAGTTACATAATTGGATAAGGTTTTGAAACCCACAGCTTAGCAAGTTGGGTTTTAATCTGTGCCATAATGAGGCTTAAATTTTGATAAATTCCTTCTAAAGAAGGAAAAATAAGTTTTGCACATTACTTTTTTCATTGTGAAATTACCCACAAAGCTTAGCATCAAATAATTTTTTCACAGAATACAAAATGTTCATTTCATCTAAGGCATGCACCCCCCCCAAGTCTGGGTTTACAACAGAAAGAACAGGAGGCAGCTGAGGTGGAGAACACGTGGTCGAGGATGAGGAGGATGTTCTCACAGCTCCTAATGCACATTTCCCTCCCTTAATAAATGTGACCCATCTGTCCACATAGCTGGACAGTTTTTATTAAAATTCCCTTACTGAAAATTTATTTATCTACAAAGCACTTCGCAAAATAACCTCTCTCCAGAGACATTGTTATGAATATAGCAAACACAGCCGATTTTTAAAAATAAGCCAAACTATTATTGTCTGCTTTTATCTGGCCAAGAGAGCCTCGGAACCTTGGTCAGTATTGAAAGCATGCTTTTTGAACACATTAGAATAAGGGAGCTCTATAAGCAAGCCTTTTCTTTTTCAGTTTCGCTGCCTGGTTTTGATCCAAAATAGATTCAGCCACTTCTATCACACAGTGATTTCTGTCACAACAGAGTCACCTTTTAAGATGACACTGAAACTGACCACACGGATTTTAAAAATACCTTTATTTCTCTGTTTCTGTTTGGGATTTCTCTGATATTCTCTCTGTCAAAGGAATTTCTCTTTGTAGGCTTCTCTTCAGAATATTCATGATTTGTAAACATCACAGCATGGGTAATGGATTCAGACCCTCCCTGCATTTTATAAGTGAGACATCCACAGCTACGGCTCACCCATGTTTCTGTGCCGGTAAGTAACCCCATCATATAATACTTCAGTTATAAAGTGCCCTCTTCTTTATATGAAATGTTGCTCTGTAGTTTTGCTGGCCTGGTGCTGGCATGCTTATCCATCTTAAGCTTCTATTGGGATTTCTATAAACAACACTAGGCCTTCTTCGCCCTCCTGATTCTGTTGTTTGAATTTTTTCATCCACCTCATTTTTAATGATTTTGACACTTTGAGACACTTTTCATCCTTAAATATTATTACCACCTTGAAAATTCTAAACAACACCCTCTGTGAAAGTAGACCTAAGAATGATTTTTAGGATACAATTGTATCAGCCAGGAATTCTCACAGGAAGAAGCACTTCATCAGAGCAGCATTCAGGCAGGCAAAGTGTTAGGCTTCAGCAGGAAACAACCAACTGCTAAGACACAGTTCATCAACGCGTAATCAGAAGTCTGAAGCACCTGGCTTCAAAGGAAGAAAACGTTGATTTCTGAAAAGGAAGCTAGAGGTGCTCATCTCAGTTTCTTCATTCCAGCAAACGGAATGTGAGTCTCAGGCTATTTAGAATCTGTAGGGTGAATTCCCAGGTGCTCTGCCTACTCCAAACGTCATGTCCTCGGTGTATGCACCCAGCTAGTGCTGCCCCGTGTGCATGGTGTAAAACTATCCACTGACACATAGGAAATCTACTAGTGGGCACATCCTCAAAAGAGAATGACTCTCCTTTCTCCATTAGCTATTAACTACCAATGGTTCCTTAGGAAATCATGGGGATTGGAGATCACCTACCTCATGGAGTTTTGGCTGACTTGATGTCCTATTGGTCTTGTGTAGGTAACTACAGCTGCCGTGACTTCATGGGTGGAAGAGCTATCTACGTCCTGTCCAGGAGACAGCATTTCACAGCACTCTTTCCCATTTTTCAGCTTTTACACTCTAACTCCTCTTTGGTGATGAGGGACATAACATAACACTTAGGGCTTAGCCATCAGTCTCTTCTTCTCTGCGCCTGGACTAGTTACAGATCTATCTATTGACTACAATGTAAAAAGCAGCTTCTCTCCCCAAGGTTGAGGACACTCTGAGTCTCTCGGCATCACACACTGGAAGGAGTCCCTCAGTAGCATTTTCTAAAGGAGCCTTATTAGCTGTTTCTTCCTAATCGCCAACCTTCATCAAAAGACATGGTAATACTGCAGATGTGTTACATGTGTGTGTGTGTGCTCGTGTGTATACTGTGTGCATCTATATGTAAAAAAGATTAAGGATGACTTCCATTTATTGAGGGACAACACTGGTCCCATTGAGAATCCATGACTTACATTTACCTCTTGTTAATATTTTCTTATTTTTCCCTTCCTTACTTTTTTTATTAATTAGATTCATGAAGGTGGACACAGAGACACATGTATTTACATAGCCATAATTTCATATAAATAATTACATTTACTAAGTATATAATGCTGCAATTAATAAACTTAACTTTTTTCTCCTTTCTAAGAGAAAACAATGCTCCAAACAAAAATGTCATACTCTTTTGAAAGCATGTGAGCCTAAGAACAGGCTCTTCCTGAGTAAAGACCCATCATAGTTCATTACACCCACCCCAGATTCTCTACCTCCTTTGTAGAAATAAGCATCTATGATGAATCTTTCATTATAAGTTAGCTGGAAATTATACATCTACATAATTGAATCATCAGAACTGATGTACAAGTGCCATAAATGATCAAGTTCACTTTTGGAGACCCAGGCACACTATTCTCACTGACATTAATCACCATAGCCTGCCTAGAAGCAGAAAATAATCAGGTTTTATCTCTGTTCTTCAAAGACCAGGGTTTTTTTGATAATTAAGGTGGGCTAAATGGTCTTAATATGTTCCAAGCTCAATCTCATGTGTTAGAAGTCTCTCACAAGGATCTTGCTGTAGATGGTTATGGTAGGAATGGCCTCACCACTGGCAGTTAAGCACTAATCCCCCCATAAGGATTTATTTGAGCTTTTCAGAGTTGATAAGAAGTTTATAGTATTCACCTTGACAAGATCTTAAGTGGTTTCTTCTAAAATCCATTTTTAAAACAAATTTGTTTTATATATTTAGATATGTGTGTGAGATTTTGTATGAAGAAATCATTCCATGATTTTTTAAAAAGCACTTAAATTTATTGCCACTTATTGAAAGTGATCCTCTCTTTCCTAATCACTGTGGCAGAGATATATAAAACTGAATGTCCCTATAAGGAAACTTATGTATTTTATATGGGGACAAGAAATGACAGAAAGTTAGACATAGCAGACCTCAGTTCAGAAGCCCACAAGCCATCCCCTTAAAGGGACAGAGATGGCAGTGTTCAATCACCCCAGACTTCTAAGAGGAGAGTAGGTATTTGTCTTCTTATAGTGGGGGAGAGAGAAATGGGCTATAACAGGAATATCTTCTTAATTATTGTGAACTGACCATCATAAACACACTAGCTACAGGAAAACAAATACAGTTGCCCCCTCATCTTCAGTTTCAATTTTCATAGTTTCAGGTACTCACAGTTGACCACATCTGAGATATTAAATGAAAAGTTCCAGAAACAAGCAATTCATAAACACTAAACATTTTTTATAGTATAATGTTACAGTTGTTTCATTTTAATGTTAGTCAGTATTAATCACTCACTGTGCCTAACATGTTAATCTTATCATAAGTATGAATGGTTTGGAAAACCATAGTACTATAGGCTTCTGTAATATATGTAGTTGGTTTCAAGTGGTCATTGTAGGTCTTGCATCAGATACAATGAAGATAAAGGAGACCACTATAAATATGACTCACAACAAGCCCTAGAGAGATGGTACAGTATTTAAGAGCACTTGTTGCTCTTTAGAGGACCTAGGTTCAATTCTTGGTACCCACATGGTGATTCACAGTCAGCCATAAGTCCAGTTCCATGGGAACTGATCCCTTCTTTTGATCACTGTGAGTACAAAGCATGAATGTGGTACACATATATACATGAAGGCGAAACATTCACACCTAAAATAATTTAATACATTTTGAAAAAAACAGAAGGAAGAACTCAATGCATTAAATTATACTAGTAACTCAATTACAGAACTCTATTGTAGCACACACAAGCCACATTTCATCCCTGATCACCAAAAAGAGTGAGAAAGTAGAAAACAGATAACATATACTGAACCTCAGCCACAGTAAGTTAAGTTTACATTAAAACTGCAATGAGGATCACCCACTCCAAGGATATTTTTGGGCCTGCTCCTAGAGTAGAGTGGACCCGCACAGGAAGGGAGGACCACCCTGAGTCCAGACACAGCTCACTCTTGGCTCCCCCTCCACCCACCCCTCTTTGTTGAGGAGACTAGAAGAGAGGGAGAGACCCCATATGCACCCACTGTAAGAAGGGGTGGAAAGACTACAGTATAAGAATACACTCAGCAAGAGAAAGATCAATATGACACCACCAGAATCTAGGGACTCCACACCAGCAAGACCTGAAAAGCCCAACACAGAGGAAGAAAGGGAGATGGACCTTAATAACTATCTTATGAAGATGATAGAGACCCATAAAGAGAAAACAAGAAAATCCCTTAAAGAAATAGAAAAAACAAACAAACAAAAAATATATGAAATGGAGAAAAAGACAAATCAAAAAATTCAAGAAATAAACAAATCTCTTAAAGAATCTAAAGAAAGCCAAGAAAAAGCAACCAAACAAGTGAAGGAAATAATTCAAACAGTGCAAGGATTGAAAGCTGAAATAGAAACAATAAAGAAAACAAAAAATGAGAGAATGCTGGAAATAGAAAAGCTGGGTAAACAATCAGATACCACAGATGTAAGTATAGCCAATAGAATCCAAGATATAGAAGAGAGAATCTCAGGTATTGAAGACTCACTAGAGGATATACAGTCATCGACCAAAGAAAACATCAAGTCCAACAAATCTCTAACACAAAATATCCATGAAATATGGAACACCATGAAAAGACCAAACATAACAATAATATGTATAGAAGAAGGTGAAGAAATTCAGCTCAAAGGTAGAGAAAACATATTTAACAAAATCATAGAAGGAAACTTCCCCAACCTAAAGAAGGATATGCCTATGAACATACAAGAAGATTACAGAACACCAAATAAATTGCACCACAAAAAGAAGTCCCCTTGACACATAATAATCAAAATACCAAGCTTACAGAATAAAGAAAAAATATTAAGAGCAACAAAAGAAAAAGACCAAGAAATATATAAAGGAAGACCTATCTGAATTACACATGACTTCTAAATGGAAACTTTGAAAGTCAGAAGATCCTGGATAGATGTTCTACAAATGCTAAGGAACATGGATGTCAGCCCAGAGTACTGTTTCCAGCAAAGTTTTCAATCACTATAGATGGAGAAAACAAGATATGACAAAACCAGATTTAAGCAATACATATCCACAAATGCAGCCCTACAGCAATTACTGGAAGGAAAACTCCAACCCAATGAAGATAACTACACTCAAAAACCCATAGGCAATAAATAATCCCACTTTTCCAAACACCAAAAGAAAAAAGACGGAAATCCACACATAATAACACCACCAAAAACAAATCCAAGACAAACAAGAATCAGCAATCAATGGTCATTAATATCCCTCAATGTCAATAGTCTTAACTTGCCTATAAAAAGATACAGGTTAACAGAATGGATGCTAAGACAGTATCCATTATTCTGCTGCATATAAGAAACACATCTCAATGTCAAAGACACATTATTTCCTCAGAGCAAAGAGTTGGGAAAAGACTTTCCAATCAAATGGACCCAAGAAACAAGTCAATCTAGCAATCCCAATATCTAACAAATTAGACTTCAAAATTAAATCAATCAAAAGAGATAAAGAAGGGCATTTCAAACTCATCACAGGAAAAGTCCATCAAGATGAAGTCTCAATCCTGAACACCTATGTTCCAAATACAAAGGCACCCACAATCATAAAAGAACCATTACTGAAGCTCAAATCACTCACAAAACCTCACACACTTATAGTAGGGGACTTCAACACCCCACTCTCACAACTAGACAGGACCACAAAATAGAAACTTAACAAAGAAACAAAAGAAATAACAGAAGTTATGACCCAATTGGAATTAACAGACATCTATAGAACATTCCATCCGAACACAAAAGAATATACCTTCTTCTCAGCGACACATGGAACTTCCTCTAAAATCAATCACATACTTGGCAACATGGCAAACCTACACAGATACAAAAAAATTGGAATAATCCCTGCATCTTATCAGACCACCATGTTTTAAAGTTACAATAAACAACAACACAAATTGCAGAAATCCTACAAACTCATGGAAATTGAATAATATGCAATGGTACCATTCCTGGGTCAAGGAAGAAATAAAAAAAGAAATTGAAGACTTCCTAGAATTTAATGAGAATGAAGGCAGAACATATCCAAAATTATGGGACACTTTGAAAGCAGTGCTAAGAGGAAAGTTCATAGCACTAAGTGCAACATGAAGAAACTGGAGAATAATCACACTAGAGAATTAACAGTGCAACTGAAAGCTCTAGAACAAAAGGAAGCAAACTCACCACAGAGGAATAGACACCAGGAAACAATCAAACTAAGAGCTGAAATCAATAAAGTAGAAACTAGGAAAACATTACAAAAACTCAATGAAACAAAGAGTTGGTTCTTTGAGAAGATCAACAAGATAGACAAATTTCTATCCAAACTAACCCAAAGGTAGAGCAAGAGCATGCTAATTAATAAAATCAGAAATGAAAAGGGGGACATAACAAGGACACTGAGGAAATCCAGAGAATCTTCAGATCTTACTTTGAAAACCTGTACTCCACAAAATTCTAAAATATAAAGGAAATGAACAATTTCTGGATTACCAAATCAGTTACCAAAATTAAATAAAGAACAGATAAGCAATTTTAATAGACTTATAGCCCCTAATGAAATAGAAACAGTCATCAAAAGTCTCCAAACCAAAAAAAGCCCAGGGCCAGATGGTTTCAGTGCAGAATTCTACCAGAAATTCAAAGAAGATCTAACACCAGTACTCCTCAAAATGTTCTACACAATAGCAGCAGAAGGGACATTGCTAAACTCTTTTTATGAGACTACAATCACCTTGGTACCCAAGCCGCACAAACACAAAACTAAAAACAAAGAGAATTACAGACCAATATCCGCTCATGAACACTGATGCAAAAATATTCAACAAAACACTGGCAAATCAAATCCAAGAACACATCAGAGAAATCATCCACCTTGATCAAGTAGGCTTTTGATCCCAGGAATGCAGGGATGGTTCAACCTAAGAAAATCCATCAAGGTAATCCACCATGTAAACAAACTGAAAATGAAAAACCACATGATCATCTCACTAGATGCTGAAAATCCTTTGACAAAATCCAATACACCTTCATGATAAAAGTCTTGTAGAGATCAGGAAAAACAGGAACATACCTCAACATAATAAAAGCAAGATACAGCAAACCAACAGCCAACATCACACTAAATGGAGAGAAACTCAACGTAATCCATCTAAAATCAGGAACAAGACGAGGCTGCCCACTCTGTCCATATCAATTCAATATTGTACTTAAGGTTCTAGCTAGAGCAATAAGACAACAAAAAAAGATCAATTAGCTACAAATTGGAAAGGAAGAAGTCAAACTCTCACTATTTAGAGATGATATGACAATTTACATAAGTGACCCAAAAAACTCTACCAGGGAACTCCTGATTACCAACAGATGATTAAAAAAAAAAAAAAAAAAAAAAAACTTCAGCAAAGTGGCAGGATACAACATTAACTCAAAAAAAAAAATCAGTAGCCCTACTATAAACAGATGATAAAAGCACTGAGAAAGAAGTCAGGGAAACAAACAACATAAAATATCTTGGGGTAACACTAACCAAACATGTGAACGATCTGTATAGTAAGAACTTTGAGTCTTTAAAGAAAGAAATTAAAGAAGATTCCAGAAAATGGAAAGATCTCATCCATGCTCTTGGATAGGTAGGACCAACATAGTAAAAATGGCAATCTTGCCAGAAGCAATCTACAGATTCAATGCAATTCCCATCAAAATCCCAACACAATTCTTCACAGACATTGAAAGAACAGTATTTAGCTTCATATGGAAAAACAAAAAAAAAACCTAGGATATCCAAAACAACCCTGTACAATCAAGGAATTTCCAGAAACATCACCATCCCTGACTTCAAGCTTTATTAAAGAGCCATTGTCCTTAAAATAGCTTGGTATTGGCCCATAAGTAGGCAAGTAGACCAATGGAATCCAATTGAAAACCCTAATATTAACTCACAAACCTACAAACACCTGAGTTTTGACAAAGAAGCTAAAGTTATACAATGGAAAAAATAAAGCATCTTCAACAAATGGTGCTGGCATAACTGGAATCAGACATTTAGAAGACTGCAGATAGATCCATATCTATCACCATGCATAAAACTTAAGTTTAAATGGATCAAAGACCTCAACATAAATTCAGCCACACTGAACCTCCTAGAAGAGAAAGTAGTTGGTACCCTTGAACAAAATGGTACAGGAGACTGCTTCCTGAACCTAACACCAGTAGCACAGACATTGAGATCAAAAATTAATAAATGGGACCTCCTGAAACTGAGAAGCTTCTGTAAGGCAAGGGACACAGTCAGTAAGACAAAACAGCAGCCCACAGAATGGGAAAAGATATTCATGAACCCATCTGACAGAGGGCTGATTACCAAAATATACAATGAACTCAAGAAGCTAGCCACCAAAACACCAAACAATGAAATTAAAAAGTGGAGTGCAGAACTAAATAGAGAATACTCAATGGAGGAATCCAAAATGGCTGAAAGACACTTAAGAAAGTGTTCAATATCCTCAGCCCCCAGAGAAATGCAACTCAAGCAACTCTGAGATATCATATTACTCCTATTAGAATGGCTAAAATCAAAATACACCAATGACAGTCTATGCTAGAGAGGATGTGGAGAAAGAAGAACACTCCTCCATTGCTGGTGGGAATGCCAATTTTTAAAACCACTTTGGAAACCAGTATGGTGGTTTCTCAGGAAAATGGGAATCAGTCTACCTCAAGATGTAGAAATTTCTCTCTTGGGCATATACCCAAAGAATGCACATTCATACAATAAGGACATATGTTCAACTATGTTCATAGCAGCATTATTTGTAACAGCCAGAACCTGGAAGCAACCTGGATGCCCCTCAACTGAAGAATGGATTGAGAAAATGTGATACATTTACACAATAAAGTACTACTCAGAGGAAAAAAAAACAATGGAATCTTGAAATTCTCAGACAAGTGGATGGAACTAGAAGAAACCATCCTGAGTGAGATAACCTAGTCACAAAAAGACATACATGGTATGTACACACTCATTTATGATTTTTTGACATAGAGCAAAGAATTACCAGTCTACAATCCACACTGCCAGAGGAGCTAGGAAATAAGGAGGACCCCAAAAGAAGATTTCATTGTCCCTCAAAGAAGCGAGTGGGACAAAATCCTTGAACAAATTGAGAGTGGGGGGGAGAGGAAGGAGGTATGAAGGGGAAAGGGGGAGGAGAACAAGAGGACTGAGACAGGGGATGAATAGAGGAGGGCAAGAAAGGAGATGCCTTGATAGAGGGAAACAGTACAGGTTTGGAGAGAGGTCTGGCACAGGGTAATTGTTAAGGGATCCACAGGACGACCTCAACTAAGAATTTAGGCAGTGATGGAGAGGCTGTGTTTGATGCCCTTCCCCTATGATAAGATTGATGACTACCTTGGTTACCATTCCTAGAGTCTTCATCCAGTAGCTGATCGAAACAGAAATAGGCACCCACAGCTGAGCACTGAACCATACTTCTGGAATCCAGTTGCTGAGATGAAGGAGTGATGAGCAAAGGAGCCAAGACTGTGCTGGAGAAACCCACAGAAACCATTGTCCTGACTTAGTGAGTGAAAGGTTCAGGCATTATGCTGGCCTGCCCCTGTTACCTGATGGAATCCACTCAGGCAATACCCTGGTCAGCCCAAGGTTCCATGGGAAAGAAGTCTGCACGCAGGTGCAGAGGACCCCTTTAAAAGATAGGCCCCTGCCCCTTTACGCTCTCTCTCTCTCTCTCTCTCTCTCTCTCTCTCTCTCTCTCTGTCTCTCCTGTCTCTCTGTTTCCCCGCTCTGTCTCTCTATGGCGACCGGCCATGGCGGTCAGCCATTACCCTGTTCCTCTTCTTAGTCTCCCCATTCTGCCGGTCCTTATAATAAACTTATAGTCAATATGTCTGTCTCAGCAATTTCTCTTTTCTTCTTTTTAAACAAAACAAGAACATTTTGGTGCACAGGAGACCCTAGTCGTAAAGTTGGGGAACCAGCATTGGACCAAACCAAGCCCTTGAATGTGGGTGCCAGCTAGGAGGCCAAGACAGTCTATGGTACCTCTAACAGTGGAGCAAGTGTTTATCCCTAGAGCACAAATGGACTTTGGGAGCACATTCCCTATGGAGCAATACTATTGCAGCCCAGATACAGCAAAGAGGGCCTAGGCCCTCCCCCAAATGATGTGATGTACTTTTATGGTCCTCTGCGGAGGTCCTCACTATCCCTGTGGAGAAGGTGGGAGTGCGTTGGGGGTGTAACATGGGAGGATGTGAGGGTGAGGGAATGGGGGGTGGATATATAAATATGAGTGCCTCTAAAAAAAACTGCAATGAGGTACATTGTTTTATCAAACAAAGCATCAGAGCTGAGTATGGTGACTCACACATGTAATCTCAGCACTTGGCAGCCTGAAGCAGAGGGGTTGCTATGAATTTGATGCTAGCCTATAATGAATTCCAGGTTATCCTTAACTAATATAAGACCCTGCCACAAAATGAAAAACAAATAGTTTCTTTAAGAAAGAAAGTTGAGAACAGTAAAATACCATAAACCATGCTTTTGAGGTGGCTGGCATTCTTATTCCTTAAAAGGCAGAGGTGTGACCTGGTATTCTGTGTATAACAGTTCAGCATGAACAGTTAAAAAGTAAATAAATAAAGCACATACTCTTCAAGCATACTAGGAAATAACTATGCTATATGCATCTCAAAATGCCAAGGAAGTTTTATAATGGTAAAAATTATCACAAACTTCATTAATTAGGTTCTAATGAAATTATGATAAGATTATTAGTTACTAAGAATAAGAAGCAGTCCCACATGTTTAACTAATACTCTCTAAGAGGCATAGCACTTTAAAAGTGAACTGAGGGAAAAAATGTTTAACATGAAATGATTAGAAATCATTTTGTCCAAAACTATGATTTATAATCATTTCATGTTAAACAGACATAGCCTACTTCTAGAAAGAAACAATGTGATCCATTAGAAATTTAAGTAAGTGAAAGCAAAACTATACTCCCTGACTACCATATTCTAAACCATAGGAACATTATCCCAAAAAGGGGAAGGGGGAGAAAGAAAGAAATAGGAGCATGTTTACAATAAACAAAATTCAATACATCTAGTGTAATATTGGTGGTCAAATGTACTACCCTATCCCCCAAAAAGAGATTAAAAATGTTTCCCTATAGATAAAGATAGTAAATACTTTTGAGTTTTGGCAAATGGGACTCTGTCACAATTCTTCCAAGGCAACACAAAAGCAGCCACAGACAACAACTGTCATAGTTCATTTTAATCATCAGCATACCTGGGAAGACAGAAGTCACTGAGGAATTGCCTCCATCAGCCTGGCCTGTGGGCATGTCCATGGGATATCTCCTTGGTTGTTAACTGATAAAGGAGGACCCAGCCCTTCTTGAGTGGCTCCAGGCCTTCTTGGGTGGCACTAGCCCTTCTTGAGTGACAGTAGCCCTAGGAAGGTAGGGCTAGGCTAAATAAGAAAATAGGCTGAGTAAACCAATCAACAGTGTTCCTCCACAGTCTCTGCTTCAGTTCCTGCCTCTAGCTTCTTGCTTTAGGGTTGCTACCTTGGCTTCCCTAAGTGTTGAACTGCTACCTGGAAATATAAGATGAAACAGACTCTTTCCTTTTCAAGTTGCTTTTGGTCAGTGTTTTATCACAGCAACAGGGAAACAAACTAGAACAACACATAAACACATAAACTATTTTGGCTGTGTTTCCACTCACTTCACAGACAGGCATTTGGCTGGATTTGCCTCATGGGCCACAGCTTCCTGACTTGCTCATGTAACTCATGGTCAAAGATACAGATAGTATTTTTACCTCTTTATAAGTACATAACTCCTAGATACTGAAGTTGGACGGATAATGGTTAGGATTTTACAAACATGAAAAACAAGTTGCTGGGATTCACATAATCACATCCATTAGATAAAGTGGAAGTGAAGTTAGATAATTTTCCCATGGAATATGAGATGCCATGTATTTAAATACTGAACAAACTTAATAGATAAGAGTAGAAAACAACTATAAAATCTTACATTTTTTATTGCAGCACACACTGTAATTTAAGGACCCTGTTGAAAGCTAATTGCACTAGACCAATAAAAATATTACATCTCGAAATAGTAAATATTGACAAATAAAACTAGAAGAATTTATTAAACTATAAAATCCCTCCACTCTTACCACAAGCCATAATGCTGTATATTGAACAGATAATAAAATTTTGAGTAGATAATAAAAGGTAATGGTTTAGCTTTAATAACTTGTAAGCTGCAAGTACTTCAAGTAAGGAATTTTTGGAACACTGAACTCAGTGTTCTTGCTTATTAGTGGCTTTACTTAGTCATGATGCCAGTGGAATTTGTATCTTTGTACATTAAGGCATCATCAAGGATTTTTGTTCATCTCAATTGACAAGAGAAATAAATATTGTTTGCTTTGATTTGGTTTCCTTTGGACCACTGAGGCAGCTCATCTGAACCCAAGGATATTTGTGGATTCCATCAAAATGCTTAAAACTTAACCGAAGTTTAATAGTTCCTATATTAGAGATAGTGTCAATTGGCAAGTATCAGATATTCAAATTGTACCAGAATTCAGGAAAATATATTTTGCCCTTAGAGAATAGTTTAGTAACTTGTTACAGTTATCCTCCAGAATTCTGCATTAAAAGTTATACCTGAAAAAAAAAAGTTTGAATGCCAGATACGGGAGAAGTTTAACAGGTTGATTTTAAGTAACCTTAAGGACAGAAGCCCACCTCTTCAAACACATTGACGAACAACCCGACAGCGAGAAAACATGAAGGTTAAAGTGAGTTCAATCACACTGTTTGAAAATAGTTTCTAAAACCTATCATTACAGTGTCCCCAAACACTTTCACTTTCAACTTCTTCCCTCAGCCCATAAAAGGCACCACTAAAAGCCGCCGTGTAGATAGATATCATTTCTAGATGCCAATCCGAAGTCTAGCGGCACGAACTGCGCTGAATCGTGCGTCTGAAGGCTGGTTGTGAGGGCCACAGTATCTTCTTAGACCGTAGCTTTCAGCTTCACAGTCTCATTAAAGTAACTGCAGCGTTTCACCCAGAGGCGGCCAGATGATCAAGGTTGTCAACAAAGTTGTTTCCTTGCAGTGAAGAATTTTCTAAATAATTTTGGATGTCCTTGGAGGGAGAAAACCATATGTCTTAACTTCTGAAAAGCACACGAGTAGTGTACAAATTTCTGTGATATTTGCCCAGTAACACTGGTCAAGTATCACACCCCTGAATCCCAGTATGTCTTCAAATTATCTCTAATTTGGAAATGTTACAGCTGTATCAATTTGGTAATAGAAGGGGGAAATCAGGGTAGGGAAATGGTTCAGTAGATAAAGTGATCACTGGTCAAGGATGAGGACCTGAATAAAAATAAAAATCGTATGTGGTTGCCCACAGCCTTATGTAAGCCCAGTGCTAGGATATAGAGACATGTGGAACTCTCTGACCCAGCAACTCTAACCAAACAGCAAAAAGCAGGCTTAGTGACTGAGCCTGTCTCAAAAATAATATAGAAATTGATAGAGGGCAGAGGAGTCCCCTCTGGCCTCTATGAAAGTACATGTGGATATAGTCATTCCTATGAGAGAGAGAGAGAGAGAGAGAGAGAGAGAGAGAGAGAGAGAGAGAGAGAGATCTGGCCAAACTTAAAATTCTAAAAGGTGAAAAACACTTTAAAAAAGCAACAACATTTATACTAACAATGCAACTTGGATAGTTTAAAGCTTTCAAAAACCTCACTCAAAATAGTTAAATTAATTTAACCATATAAAAGATAGAAATAATATATCTTTTAAAAACTTAGAGGCAAAATGGAGCCATAATACATGTGTATTTATATATATATATATATGTATTTAAACATATATGTTGTGCATATAACATTATTTAATAAACCCCTATATTTTTCCAAAATTATATATATATATATATATTCAAATGCATTTTCTATTTAAATAGTTATAAAACCTTATTGAATACATAAAAGTCATAAAATCATTATTTACTGAAAAAGAAACATTTCATAAATGCAAATTAAATTAATAATGGTATATGTTAATTTCAGCTATCAGACTAGCAATGGCTAAAGATATGATGGTGTTAATAAATGATACTATCTTCTCATTTAACAATCTGTCAAGGCCAGGCACGTGTCTTTAATCGCAGCCCTTGAAAGGCAGAGGCAGACAGATTTCTGTGAGTTCGAGACCAGTCTGGTCTACATAGCAATTTCCAAAACAATACATAGAAACCTTGTTTCAGAAAAAAATATCTGTTAAAATTTTAAGACTATCACATCTTGTAATACACAGTGGAGAAAAATATATACTAAGGAAAGTATTGGTCATTGTTCAAAGATATTAATTATGACTTTTTTACACTAAATGATAATAAGTGATCTAAGTATTCAATAGATAAAACTTGTCAAGTTCTCATTACAAATCATATATGGAACTAAACATTTATGGTTTAGTTTATAGCTTTCACTTCAAATGAGGCAAGCTACAGAATAATGTTTACATAATTAAATAGATATCCAGACATGCAATAGTTTATATGTGTGAGTGTTATATATACTGTTTAATGACTTTTATATAAATCTTAAAAGCATAAGTTTAAAAAAGGAAAAATTAATAAATGCCATTATATTGTTGTAACAATGGAAACAGAACAAAGAAACCCTATAGAATTGGGCTATATCTGTAGGGATAGAGAAAGAGTAGGGTGGGAGATGAAGAGAGAGAGAGGTAGAATACTTCATTGGGAATGGTTTGTTTTTAACACATTTTGTTGACAAAACTAGTTGCATGCAGAAGAAAAAATGGAGCCCTCAACTTCTAACATGTTTAAGAATCAAAATAGGACATCATAAACATAAAACCGGGCCAGCCTTTTGACTTGATAGAAGATAAGCTTCTTTACATTGGTCTAAGAAATTTACTTTTAGGTAAGATCTCGAAAAATATAAGAATGAAAACACAAAATTAACAAATGCCACTATATCAAACTAAAAAGACTTTTGTGCAACAATGGAAATAGACCAAAGAAACCCTATGGAAAAGGGGAAAATATTCATGAACCATACCTCTCAGAAGGGGTTAATGTCCAACATATATAAAGAAAACAAAAAACTCAATAACAAGAAATTAAATCAATTTAAAATAAGCAAAGGGAACTAGAAGATGGTCCAGTGTGTAAAGCTCTTTGTGCACAAGTATGAGGGCCTCAGTTCTAATCTCCAGAAGCCACATGAAGTCAGCAAAGGAGCATGCACCTGTAATCTCGGGATTTCCAGAGTGAGATGGGAGGCAGAGTAAAGAGAATCCCCACAAGCCCCGGGGCCAGCTAGCCTGGCATGTATAGCACAGCAACAAACAACAAACAGCACCTCTCCAGGCAGCAGGACAAGCTGACACTGAAGCCACCCTCGAACCTAATCCAGAGAGTCACAGAAATGTCACAGAAACAGCTCTAAGAACTTTGAGGCCATGATTTCTCAACGA
The DNA here is from genome assembly GCF_003668045.3 of Cricetulus griseus. NCBI lineage: Eukaryota > Metazoa > Chordata > Mammalia > Rodentia > Cricetidae > Cricetulus > Cricetulus griseus. Next base: position 82,985,176 of record NW_023276806.1, read on the forward strand.
TCTCTTCCTAAACTTTTGGTGTTCTTTCCGTCTGGTTGTGATGGCTGGTTCTATGTAGATAAAAGCTAAAGACCTCTGAAAGGAGGGAACCTGTCTTAGGGTTTCTGTTGTTATGAAGAGACACCATGACCACATTAATTCTCAGTTCCCACTCCCTCTGCTCCTCCTGCTTCCCCTTCCGTTCCTCCACCCCACTCCCCATCCACCCCTCAGTCTTCCCATGGGGAGTCAAGGAACTCTGGTACCTTACATTGAGGCAGGACCAATGACCTCTCCTCCCCCTATATCTAATCTGAGCAAGGTATCCCTCCAAAGAGAATGGGCTCCAAAGAGCCATTTCAAGCACTGGGAATAAATCCTGGCCCCACAGACTGCCCAAGCCACACAACTGTCACCCACATTTAGAGAGCCTAGTTTGGCCCTATGCAGGTTCCCCTGCTGTCAGTGGAGAGTCAGTGAGCTCCCACTTGCTCAAGTCAGCTGTTCTGTGAGTTTCCCCATCATGGTTTTGACCACTTTCTCATATTATCTAGTGATCTCCCTCTCTTCAACTGGAGTTTGGGAGTTCAGCCCAGTGCTTAGCTGTGAATCTGTGCATCTGCTTCCATCAGTTAACTGGATGAAGATTCTAAGATGATAGTACAGGCAGTTATCAATCTGATTACAGGGGAAACGCAGTTCAGGTACCCTCTCCACTAATGCTTAGGATCTTAGCTGGGGTCATATTTATGGATTCCTGGGAATTTCCCTAGAGCCAGGTTTCTCACTAGCCCCATAATGACTCCCTTAATCAAGATATCTCTTTCCTTAATCTCCCTCTCTGTCCTTCCTCTATCTCAACAACAACTCTTATAAATGAAAAACTTTTAATTCAGATTGGTTTACAGATTCAGAGGTTTAGTCCAGTATCTTCATGGCCATGCAAGCAGACATGGAGCTGGAGAAGGAGCTGAGAGTTCAGCATCTTCAACCTCAACCAAGAGGAAGTGAACTGTGTGGCACATTGGCTGTGGCTTGAGCATACATGAGACCTAAAAGCCCACATCCACAGTGACACTTTCCTCCAACAAGACCACGCCTCCTAATAGTGCTACTCCCTATAGGTGAGGCATTTTTCTTCAAAATGCCATAGAACCTCAATTGAGAAAATGCCTCTATAAGAGCTAGCTATAGGGCATTTTCTTAATTAGTGATTGATGAGGGAGGGTCCGGCCAACTGTGGGTGGTGCTGCCCTTAGGCTGGTGGTTCTGGATTTGATAAGAGAGCAGGCTGAGCACTCCATTAGGAACAAGCCAATAAAATTAAGTGGCACCCCTCCATGTCTCTGCATCAGCTCCTGCCTCCAGGTTCCCGCCCTGCATGAGTTCCTGCCTTCAACACTTTTGATAATGAACTGTTATAAGGAACTGTAAGTGAAATAACCACTTTTCTCCCCAACTTGCCTTTGGTCATGGTGTTCCATAGCAGAGCAATATAAACCCAAACTAAGATACTTGTCTATCGTTTTCTCCAACCTTATTCTTCTCTCCCCAGCCCACCCACCCCCACTCTAATCTGTTCAGCAGGATCTATTTCCAAGAAGTTGTCAATGAAGAGTCAAATTTCAAATAGAAAAGCCAAAGGATGTCTGGGAGGTGGCTCAGTTGACAAAATGCTTACTGCACAAGCATGAGGATCTGAGTTTGTTCTCCAGGCAAAGCAGTGCACACCTGTAATCCCAGTGCCAGGAAAGCAGAGACAGGAGGATCCTTGGAGTTTGCTGGCCAGTGGTGCTAACCATGTTCAGCAATAGACCCTGTCTTAAAAGAATGGGTGAATTGCAATTGAGAAAGATACCCTATATCAACCTGTGGCTTATACATGTGCAGAGAGAGAGAGAGAGAGAGAGAGAGAGAGAGAGAGAGAGAGAGACAGAGACAGAGACAGAGACAGAGACAGAGACAGAAACAGAGAAAGGTAAGTCTTAAAAAGATGAACTTCAGGGACAGCTTTCTGGTGCCCTGCTCGGAGCCTGCTGAGGCCTGGGGTCTGCACACAGGGGAACCAATTCCTGGGAACCAGACCATCCAGAGTCTGCCAGTGTCTCACAGTGCTAGTCCCACCTCTACCCACGGGAAGACGAGAGCCATCATATATTGGACCTGCTTGCACCCACTAGAAGAGAACCTTGGACCTGTACCCACCAGGAGAGGGAAGACCTCACCGGAACCCACTGGATAAAGATATGAAAAGACAACAGTATAAGATGACATTCAACAACAGAAAGATCAATATGACACCACCAGAGTCTAGGGACTCCACACCAGCAAGACCTGAACATCCCAACACAGATAAAGAAGAAAAGAACAATGCAAAAACAACTTTATGAAGACGATAGAGACCCTCAAAGAGGTAATGAGAAAATCCTTTAAAGAAATGAAAGAAAAACCAGACAAAAATTCAAGAAATGGAGGAAAAGACAAAGCAAAAATTGCAAGAAATAAACAAATCTCTTAAAGAAAATAAGGAAAGCCAAGAAAAAAACAACCAAACAGGTGAAGAAAAATGCAGACAGTGCAAAGCTTGAAAGCTGAAATAGAGACTATTAAAAAACACAGTCCAAGGGAATGCTGGAAAAATAAAAGCTGGGTAAATGATCAAGAACTACAGATGTAAGCTAAGGAAGAGAATACAAGAGATGGAAAAGAGAATCTCAGGCACTGAAGATACACTAAGAGAAAGAGATTCATCATTGGCCAAAGAAAATCTTAAGTCCTAACATGAAATATCCAGGAAATATGGGACACAGTGAAAAGATCAAACCTAAGAATAATAGGTATAGAAGAAGGTGAAGAAACCCGCCTCAAAGGTGCAGAAAACATATTCAACAAAATCATAGAAGAAAACTTTCTCAAACTAAAGAAAGACATGCCAATAAAAGAACAAAAACTTAGAGGCACCAAATAGAGTAGACCACAAAAAGTCCCCTTGCCTTATAATAATAAAAGCACTAAACATACAGAATAAAGAAAGCATATTAAGAGCAGCAAAGAAAAAAGGCAAAGTAAAATATAAAGGCAAACCTATCAGAATTACACCTCACTTCTCCATGGAAACTCTGAAAGCAATAATATCCTAGATGGCTACTCTACCAACATTAAGAGACCACAGATGCCCACACAGAATATTAACCCAGCAAAGCTTTCAATTACAATAGATGGAGAAAACAAGATATTCTGTGACAAAACCAGGTTTAAACAATTCATATCCACTAAAGCAGGTCTACAGAAGTTCTTGAAAGAAAACCCCAACCAAAGGAAGATAATTACACTCACAAAAACATAGACAATTAGATAATCCCAATTTACCAACAGCCAAAAGAAAATAAGGGATGGAAATCCACACACAATACCAACAAAAACAACAAATCCAAAACAAACAAAATTAACAATCAATGGACATTAATATCCTTCAATAATAATGGTCTTAACTTGCGTATTAAAAGACTCATGCTAACAGAATGGTTATGAAGCCAGAATCCATCCTTCTGCTGCATACAAGAAACACCTCGACTTCAAAGACAGATGTCACCTCAGAGTAAGGGTTTTGAAAAGATATTCCAATCAAATGGGCCCAAGAAACAAGCTGGTGTAGCAATCCTAATAACTAACAAATTAGAATGCAAACTAAAATCAATCAAAGGAGATGAAGAAGGTCATTTCATATTCATCACAGGAAAAATCCATCAAGATGAAGTCTCAATTCTGAACATCTATGTCCCAAATACAAAGGCATCACATTCATAAAAGAAACATTACTAAAACTCAAATCACATTTAAGCCTCACAAAATTATGTGGGAGACTTCAACACCCCCACTCTCAGACAGAAACTTAACAACAACAGCAACAACAAAAGTAACTAAGAGAAGTTATGACCCAATTGGGTTTAACAGATATCTATAGAGCATTCCATCGAAACACAAAAGAATATAGCTTCTTCTCAGTGCCACATGGAACCTTTTCTAAAATCCACCACATACTTGGCAACATATCAAACCTCAACACATACAAAAAAGTGGAATAACCTCCTATATCTTATCAGGCCAACATGATTTAAAGTTATAATAAACAACACACAAATTGAAGAAAACCTATAAACTCAAGGAAATTGAACATGGTGCAGTTGCACAATTCCTGGGTTAAGGAAGAAATAAAAAAGAAATTAAAGACTTCCTAGAATTTAATGAGAATGAGGACACAACATATCCAAACTTATGGGATACGTTGAAAGCAGTGATAAGAGGAAAGTTCATAGCACTAAGTGCCCACATGAAGAATAGTCACACTAGAGAATTAACAGCACAACTGAAAGCTCTAGAACAAAAAGAAGCAAACTCACCACAGAGGAGTAGACACCAAGAAATAATCAAATTGCATGCTGAAATCAATAAAGTGCAAAGAAAGAAAAAACACAATTAATGTAACAAAGATTTGGTTCTTCAAGAAAATCATCAAGATAAACAAACCATTATCCAAACAAAATAAAAGGCAGCGATAGTAAATGAAAATTAACAAAATCAGAAATAAAAAGGGGGACATGACAAAAAGCATTGAAGAAATCCAGAGAATCTTCAGGTCACATTTGAAAACCTGTGCTCAAAAAAAATTTGAAAATTTAAAAGAAACGGACAATACTCTGGATAGATATCACTTACCAAAATTAAATCAAGAACTGATAAGCAATTTAAATAGACCTATAACCCCCAAATAAACAGAATCAGTCATCAAAAATCTCCCAACCAAAAAAAGCCCAGGACCAGATGGTTCCGGAATTCTACCAGAAATTAAAAGAACAGTCAATACCAATAATGCTCAAAATTTTCCATACTATACAAGCAGAGAGTCATTGCCAAACTCTTATCATGAAGCTACAATTACCGTGGTACCCAAGCCACAAAAAGACACAATTAAGAAGGAAAACTACAGACGAATATCCCTAGTGAACACTGATGTAAATAATAAAATATTGACAAATTGAATCAAAGATCACATCAGAAAATTCATCCACCATGATCAAGTAGGCTTCATCCCAGGGATGCATGGATGGTTCAGCATAAGAAAATCCATCAATGTAATCCACAATATAAACAAACTGAAAAAAAGAAACACAACAAAAAGAGATCAAGGGGATACAAATTGTAAAGGAAGAAGTCAAACTCTCACTATTTGCAGATGATATGATATAAACTATCATAAATACTAGAGTATTTAGTGACCTGAAATACTCTACCAGGAACACCTACAGCTGATAAACAGCTTCAGCAATGTGGCAGGATACCAGATTAAATTAAAAAAAAATCAGTACCCCTACTATATACAGATGATAAATGGGCTAAGAAAGAAATCAGAGAAACATCACCTTTTAGAATTGCCACAAACAAAACAAAACGACTTGGAGTAATGCTAACTAAACAAGTGAAAGACCTGTATAGCAAGAATTTTGAGTCTTTAAAGAAAGAATTTAAAGAAGATAGAGAAAATGGAAAGAACTCCCATGGTCTTTGATAAATAGGATCAACTTAGTAAAAATGGCAATCTTGTCAAAAGCAATCTACAGATTCAAAGCAATCCCCGTCAAAATACTGGCACAATTCTTCACAGAATGTGAAAGAACAATACTCAACTTTATATGAAAAAACAAAAGACCCCGGATAGCCAAAACAACCCTGTACAATAAAAGAACGTCTGGAGGCAAAACCATCCCTGACATCAAGCTCTATTATAGAGCTATAGTCCTAAAAACAGCTTGGTTTTGGAACAAAAACAAACTGGTAGACCAACGGAATCTATTGAAAACCCTGATATGGACCCACATATCTATGAACACCTGATTTTTGACAAAGAAGCTACAATGGAAAAAGGAAAGCATCTTCAACAAATGGTGTTGGCATAACTGGATGTTGGTGTGTAGAAGACTGAAGAAAAATCCATATCTATCACATAAGTTCAAATGGATCAAAGACCTCAACATAAATCCAGTCACACTGAACCTCTTAGAAGAGAAAGTGGGAGATACCCTTGAATTGACTGGTACAGGAGACAGCTTCCTTAATTTAATACAAGTAGCACAGACACTGAGATCAACAATTAATAAATGGGACCTGCTGAAGCTGAGAAGCTTCTGCAAGGCAAAGGACACAGTCAACAAGACAAAATGACAGCCCACAGAATGGAATAAGATATTCACCAACCCCACATCTGACAGAGGGATGATTTCCAAAATATACAAAGAACTCAACAAGCTGGTCACCAAAACACCAAACAATCTAGTTTAAAAGTGGGGCACTGAACTAAATAGAGAATTCTCAATAGAGGAATCCAAAATGACTGAAAGACACTTAAGAAATTGTTCAACATCCTTAGCCATCAGGGAAATGCAAATCAAAACAACTCTGATACAGCATCTTGCTCCTGTCAGAATGGCTAAAATCAAAAACACCAATGACAGTTTATGCTGGAAACGATGTGGAGAAAGGGGAACACTCCTCCGCTGCTGGTAGGAGTTCAAACTTGTACAGCCACTTTGGAAACCAGAATGGCGGTTCCTCAGAAAAATGGGAGTCAGTCTACCTCAAGATCCAGTAATTTCACTCAGGCATATACCCAAAGGATGCATATTCATACAACAAGGACATGTTCAACTATGTTCATAGCAGAATTATTTGTAATAGCCAGAACCTGGAAGTAACCTAGATGTCCCTCAAATGAAGAATGGGTAAAAAAAATGTGGTGCATTTACACAATGGAGTATTACTCAGTAGAAAAAAAATGGAATCCTGAAATTCACAGGCAACTGGACAGAGCTAGAAGAATCCATCCTGAGTGAGGTAACTCAGTCACAAAAAGACAAACATGATATATTCTCACTCATATATGGATATTAGAAATAGAGAAAAGTATTACCAGCCTACAATCCACACCTCCAGAGAAACTAGGAAATAAAGAAAACCCTAAGAGACTTACATGGTCCCCCAGAGAAGGGCAAAGGGACATGACCTCCTGAGTAAATTGGGAGCATGGCAGGAAGAGACAAGGAGTTAGGAGAAAGATAGAGGAAGAAGAGGAGTGGGGAGGAAGACATGAAAGACCAGGAAGATTGAATTGGGGGAAGAATAGAGGAGAGCAAGAAAAGAGATACCTAATAGAGGGAGCCATTATAGGTTTAAAGAGAAATCTGGCACTAGGAAAATGTCCAGAGATATACTAGGATGACCTCAACTAAGAATCTAAGCAACAGGAGAGAGACTATCTTAAATGTCCTTCCCCTATAATGAGATTGATGGCTACCTTATATGCCATCATGGAGTCTTCATCTAGTAGCTGATGGAAACATTAACAGAGACCCACTGTAGCGAGACATCCTAGCCCTGCCCCAGGCAACCTGAACAGGTGCCAGGTGGACCCAGGACTCGCCCATGAGGGCAAGGTAAAGGGAAGTCGGGGTGATGTAAGGGAAGGTTCTTAAGGGCTGCACGTGGAGACCCTAGCCCCTTCTCTCTGCCCATGCTGGCTTGCTTCCTGTGAGCTCGCTCTGGCTTGTGTTTTGCTCTGGTGTTTACCTGAATAAAGAAGTCTTATCATCACAGACTATACTTCATCTCTGAGCGCTTGCGGTAATCATAATTGTTGGCGCCCAATGTGGGGCATGAACCCAAGACCCTGGGATTAAGAGTCCCATGCTCTACCAACTGAGCTAGCAATGGGTAGAAAACAAAATATTGGATGCTCATGTAGATTGGATAAACCTTGATCTAGACTGCATTCTGGTTATCTTGCCATCCAGAGAATACCCTTCTGGGATTCTGATGCAGAGGGAAAACACTACATTGGAATGGATATTTCTGCCACATAAACAGAACAAAAAGTTAAAGATGTATATAGAAAAGATTTCTGATTTGATTTTAAAGGTCAAATTAAGACTTCGTCATCTGACTGGAAAAGATCTAGCGGAGATTATAGTACCTTTAACTAATGATGAAATTTCCTCCTTATGGAAGGATAATGAATATTGGCAGATAGCTCTTACCGACTTTTGGGGAACAATTAATAACAACTATCCCAAAACCAACAGAATTAAATTCGTAAAAAAGACAGTTTGGATTCTTTCACTCATTGTAAGACAAACTCCCATTTCTGGAGTTCTTATTTTCTACACTGATGCTAACAAAACAGGTAAAGCTGGTTATAAAGCAGGTGAGGTAAGTAAAGTAGTTCAAAGTCCATATACATCTGTACAGAAAGCAGAATTATATGCAATTCTCATGGTGCTTTTGGATTTTACAGAACCTCTTAATATAGTTACTGATTCCCAATATGCAGAGAGAGTCGTCTTGCACATAGAGACTGCAGAATTCGTCCCTGATAATACTGAACTAACCTCATTGTTCTTGCAGTTACAGGAAACAATCAGAAACAGAAGTAACCCACTGTACATTACGCATATCAGATCCCAGTCCCACTGGCACAAGGCAATGACGAGATCGATTGTTTATTGATTGGCACTGTGATAGAAGCCTCAGAATTTCATAAAAAGCATCATGTAAATAGCAAGGGTTCAAAGAAGGACTTCTCCATCACTTGGCAACAAGCCAAGGAGATAGTGAGAAACTGTCCTACTTGTTCCTTTTATAACCAAACTCTGCTGCCAGCAGGATGCAATCCTAAAGGCCTTCGGAGGAATGAGATCTGGCAAATGGATGCCTTTCACTTTACAGAATTTGGAAATTTTAAATATGTGCATCATACCATTGACACATTCTCAGGTTTCCAATCAGCTACTGCTCTCAACTCTGAAAAAGCTGATTCTGTTATTACACACCTACTGGAGGTGATGGCAGTTATGGGTATACTGGCGCAGATAAAAACTAACAATTCTCCAGCATATGTCTCCACAAAATGGAACAGTTCTTCAAATATTATAACATTAAGTATGTCACAGGTATACCACACAACCCTACAGGACAAGCAGTTGTTGAAAGGTCTAACAGGACACTTAAGGAGATGCTCCATAGGCAAGCCGGTAAGTCTAAACCCCCAAACATAGATTACATAATGCTTTATTAACACTAAACTTTCTTAATACCAATGACAGTGGACAAACAGCTGCAGAAAGACACTGGACTATGAAAAAAACTGCTGAACTAAACCAACCAGTGTATTTCAAAGATGTACTGACCTCAGTATAGAAACCCGGACATATGTTATGTTGGGGTAGGGGTTTTGCATTTGTTTCCACAGAAGAAGAAAATCTTTGGATACCATCAAAATTGATCAAGATTCGAATTGAAGAAGACAACCCTCTCAACAAGGATGACTGAGGTATATCTCATGAACTAAATAAAAGCCTCCCAAAGGATGGGAAGTGGTTTGTTTTCATCCTCACAGGAACCCTCCTCCAGAAGTCAAAGGACACTACATGTGTAGATACTTAAGGAAAGAACGTAGCTATAACCATCGAACAAAAGGAACATGCCATATGGTAAAATTTACAGCTGTCTCTCAAATAACTCTATTTCTCTTCATTTCCTAGTCCCTATTAAATTAAATCGATGCTGGATTTAGATTTAGATTTGGCTTTCCTACCCTAAAATCCAAACATATTATTTAACAAAATTTTAAAGTTTCTATGTTATATCAAGAAGCCAATTGCTGTAAAACAAAATAAATAAAGAATAAGAGGACTATCTTTGTCTTTTCTTGGTTCTTTCTTTCAAGGCCTATACCTTCTCATAATTGTTGTTTTTCAAGGATTGCCTTTCCCATTACACATACATGTACAAGCGAACATTTCTCTGATGACACTTATGTTTGAGTCCCATACAGCCAATGAGAACCAGCCTGACAACAATCCCTACGTGCTCCAGAAAAAGAATTGGACTACACCTCCCCGACTGCACTGGATTCAACTCACTCCTTTTCGACTGACACTCCAACCAGAACCTCAAGTAATGACTTCAATCAAGTTGAGGATTTCAACATAGATCTTCAAACAAATCTCATCTAACTTGGACTAGACATAACTCATTAGAGACTTTCCCTATACTATCATTTTTTTTTCCCACAGGACCTCACATGGCTACCATCATCCCATTTCAGCTGAACTAAATGGGATGAACTAAATCCCTAGTTAAGAATGACCTTATTGTTTAGAGTTGGGATTGGAAGGAGGTGTTCAAGTTAGACACCCTTTCCACATGACTTTAAGACTTAGCTGAATAGACATAGGATGTGCAATAGCAGATTATTGTATCTTCTTATATTTCACCTTTATGATTGCTAATTTTAGACATTTTACACTATTAAGTTTTAATCTTCTTTTAAACTAAAAGGGGAATTATAGGGAGACACCCTAGCCCCGCCCCAGGCAACCTGAACAGGTGCCAGATGGACCCAGGACTCGTCCATGAGGGCAAGGTAAAGGGAAGTCGGGGTGATGTAAGGGAAGGTTCTTAAGAGCTGCACGTGGAGACCCTAGCATCTTCTCTCTGCCCGCGCTGGCTTGCTTCCTGTGAGCTCGCTCTGGCTTGCATTTTGCTCTGGTGTTTACCTGAATAAAGAAGTCTTACCATCACGGACTATAGTTCATCTCTGAGCGCACGCAGTAATCATAAGAGACCCACAGTTAAGCACTGAGCCAAATTCCTGGGATCCATTTGTAGATCGAGAAGAGTGATGAACAAAGTGGTCAAAACCATGCTGGGGAAACCCACATAAACAGCTGACCTGAGCAAGGGGGAGCTCGTGGACCCCAGACTGACAGCTTGGAAACCAACATAGGCCTGAAGTAGGCCCTCTGCATGTGGGTGTCAGTTAGAAGGCCTGGGAAATCTATGGGGTCCCTGTTAATGGAACAGAATTTATAACTAGTGTCCAAATGGACATTGGTAGTCCAGTCCCCATAGAGGGATACTCTCAGCCTAGACAGACATGGAGGAAGGCCTAGGCCCTGCCCCAAATGATGTGACAAACTTTGATGATCCTCCATAGAAGGCCTCACCCTTTCTACAGAGAAGAAAAGGGATGGGATGGGGCTCGGTGTGGGGGTGGGGGTGGGACAAGAGCACAGGAGAATAATGGGAGGGAAAGGGAACTGGAATTGATGTATAAAATAAGATTGTTTCTAATTTAAATAAAAAAAGAAAAAATGAATTTCAAACTAAAAAGCTCCCTTCATTCACACCCAAAGCCTATGTGGTACAAGTGATCATTGCTATGTGTGAAGCCAAAAAATCATATAATTTTACTGTTGGAAGGGGTTTAGATATTTCCTGGTTCAAAGACATCTGTTCTGCTTTTGAAAGGAAGAACATGGATTGCAAAGAGATTAAACAATTTGCCCAACATTCCTGAGCCAAATCCAAAATAATCTGGTGTCAGATCCAAATTAACCCTCACTCTCAGCCTCACTTTTTTTCCTTCTAAACTCAAATACTATGACAAGTATTAACTACAAACAAAATGGCTCTAACAGCAATTTCCCAGCCCTCAGAAGCCATACCCTCTCTATTATATAAACAAAAAATAGCCTGCTGAATTATTGCTCTCTGTGGGACATTTTGAATAACTGTTTTCCTCAGCATCAGGAAATCTTTGCTTTTTTTCAGTTACAAGAGTAGAAAGCACCTAGTGCCTATTTTAGTGTCTTCAGAATTCAAAAACAATGCTGAATAACGATATGCAATTGTTTGAAAATCCATGTAACACAACAGAGACATCAATCTAGCAGATTGCTCTTCACTTATAACCAAGATGTTTGAATTCGGGAGACTATAATACTTAAAGAGTCAGGGATAAAGTATGGATTCAATTCTCAAGCACAGATGTTTTTCAAACCTAACTTGGAATTCAATCAAAGGGAATGGTATCTCAAATAAGGCTGAACCATGTGCAGTTTTTAGAATTTCATCAGTTCCTTAAGAGATTTTAATGATGTGTTTAGGTCACATTTATCCACCCCAATTATTTCCAGACACACCCCCAGTTCCCTTCTCACCCAACTTGGAGTCCCCTTTAAAAATATCAAAATCAATTTGTGCCACTCAGAGGCAGGCGGACCTCTGTGAGTTCAAGACCAGCCTGGTTTACAAGAGCTAGTTCCAGGACAGCCTCCAAAGCCACAGAGAAACCCTGCCTTCAAAACAAAACAAAACAAAACAAAACAAAACAAAACAAAAAACACACACAATTTGTGCCACTGGAGGATTCTTAGATGTGTGGTCTTCACGGGGTGTGGTTGAGGTACCAGGAACTACACCCTTAAAGAAAACTGTCTCTTCCTCTCCCAGCAGCTAACAATTGCTCTCAGTTCCGTGGCTGGGAATGGACTTTTATGCTCAACTCCCATCTCCATGCTGAAATTCAGTCCAGCCAGAGATTGCATAGATCTTATGCATGCTATCACAATCACTGAGTTCATATGTGTAGCCATCCTCTGTCCAGACGACACTGTTTCCTTGTATTCATCCACCTCCTCTGCACCTCCATCCTCTTCTTCAATGATCTTTGAACCTTTGGAGAAAGTGGTGTGGTATATATGTTTACAGCAGAGAATTCTACCATCTCTTTTTCTTTTTCCCTTTATTTAAATTAGAAACAAGCTTCATTTACATGTCAATCCCAGTTCCCTTACCCTCCCCTCCTCCCCCTATCCCATCCCCTTTCTGCTCCGCATGGAGGGTGGGGTCTTCCATGGGGGATCTTCAAAGTCTGTCATCATTTGGAGCATGGCCTAGACTCTCCCCAACGTGTCTAGGCTGAGAGAGCATCCCTCTATGTGGAATGGGTTCCCAAAGTTCATTCATGTACTGGGGATAAATATTGATCCACTAACTAATCCAATTAAAAAGTGGGGTACAGAACTAAACAGAGAATTCTCAATAGAAGAATCTAAAATGGGTGAAGACACATAAGAAAGTGCTCAACATCCTTAGCCATCAGGGAAATGCAAATCAAAACAACTCTGAGATACCATCTTACTCCTGTCAGAATGGCTAAAATAAAAAACACCGATGACAGCTTATGCTGGAGAGGATGTGGAGAAAGGGGAACATTCCTCCACTGCTGAAGGGAGTGCCAACTTGTACAGCCACTTTGGAAATTAGTATGGCAGTTCCTCAGGAAAATGGGAATCAGTCTACCACATGATCCAGCAGTTCCACTCTTAGGAATATACCCAAAAGATGCACATTCATACAATAAGGACATCTGTTCAACCATGTTCATACCTCTTATTCTTTATGTCTTAGCTAGTTATGGATCTCTGGGTTAATTACCATCTACTGAAAATAGAAGTTCCTCTGTAGAGGACTGAGAAATGCATTTATCTATGGGTATAAGAACACATCATTAGGAATTATTTTAATACTATGTCCAGGTAGCAGAATAATAATCATGTGCTTTCTCCTTGTATCTATGCCCTATTTATTCATAGGTTTCTGAACCACTAATGAAGCCAGGTAAAAAATTCATCCAGTGGAATGGGACTTAAAACAAATCAGAAAATAGTTGGTTAGTCCCATGATGCCCCTGCCACTATACTACCAGTGAATGTGTCTTGCTAGGCCAGTCATTATTGCAGTTAAAAGAAATCCCATCTGTATAATACTGATAATTATTATCACTGCAAGTAGCATGCACAGAACCTTCCAGCACTGTAAAAGCTAGACCATAGGAATGAAGTTTCTAGGTAAGTTTGATTTCTCCATACTCAGTATCTTACTATGAAGTTCTAGAGGGTGCCAGAAGAAATGAGAAAAGCCTGTAATGTTTGGGGGCTCTAAATGAGTTCTTTTAAAGGGTCTTTTATAGTGGAGCAAGATCTCCTCTTCTTAGTAGTACTAACTTGGTAATGTACCTTTAAGGTTTCCTCTTTGCTGAGTGTTTTAGAGTCCTCTGTGTGTGTGTGTGTGTGTGTGTGTGTGTGTGTGTGTGTGTGTGTGTGTGTGTGTGTGTGTTGGCTTGCTTTTAGGTCTATGAATTTTCCTGGTTTGCCAGAAATTTTTATATTTCTCATATTTTATTTTTCAGCAAATATAGTTACCCACCTATCTGATAGAACTGAAAAATTAACTGAAACATGAGATTGTAATATATAAAGACTTTTAAAATAAGTATCAGTCACAACAAAGAAATGAATAAAGTTAATTTGAAAGCATACACAGAGAAACTACTTCTCATAAATACTTTAGAAAAGAAATAGTTGTAAATAACCATTCAGCTCCCAGTATTTCTTGCAAGGAAAAAAAACAGCATTCCATAGGTTATCTGTGGCTGAAGAGATGGCTCAGCAGTTAAGAGCAGGTTATTGCTCTTGCAGGGCACTCACATCTGACTGTTCACAACCACCTAAAACTGTAGCTGCAAGGAAGCTAATGCCCTCTTCTGGCCTGCACAAGTACCTGCACTCAGGTATACACACACACACACACACACACACACACACACACACACACACACACACACAATTTAATAAATAAATAAATATTTAAAGACAGCACTAAACAGACTCAGTGTGTGTCAGATTCAAGAGAGAACAGGTAAAGTTGAGAAGAAAAAGTGGAGGGTGGGGTAGGGTGGAAATTGAAATAGGGACTGGATTGGGTCCAAATACATTATATGCAGTATAAATCTTAAATGAAATATGTAATTAGCTCATGGGTTATCCCATGGAGAATCTGTGTCATAAATAAATGATATTCCCAACACTCTTTGATAAATAAAAGCAAACGCTCCAAGGGTTGTTTCCCTTGATATCCTTTATATGCAAATTGAATATTAGGTAAATACTATACACTAGAGTTGGGGAGATGGGAAATTAATTATTCCTTCTCTGTGCTCATATATGGCAGCCACATATCCTTAAAATTTACACTTCCAAGATGTCTCTGTATGGTCATGTTTTTGCCTTCCATGCTTATTTCACATCTAATTTGTGTGTATAGAGTCTTCCAATTTTAATTTTTTTGGATTATTACCATGTGTGTACATGATGCAGAGAGAATGCATGTGCCATAGCATACCGAAAGAGGTTCAGAAGACAATATTGTGAAGTCACTTCTCTCCCCCACCTTTATTTGTGTTCTGGAAATTGAACTCAGATCACCAGGATTGTGAAGCAAGCATTTTTACCCACTGAACCATCAGCCCCAATTCCTCAACCAATCCAGTGTGCAGCTATGTCACTATTGACCTTTCTTTAAAAAGAAAAAGATTTTTCAGCAACTAAGAGCTACATGTATAAGCTTGTTCACAAAACCATCTGTGCTTCATTCTAAGTCAACAACTGAAATCTCAGACACCAGCCAAAAAGAGACATACAGATGAATATGCACAATGAGGGTTTGGGGTAGGACCCTTTCTGAGAAGGGGGACACCTAGGTAACTGCTGGAACTAGTTGTTGCCATGCACCATTGTGGACCTGATTGTCTCAAGTAAAATCATAAACCTGCAATTTTTATTTTTTATTTTATTTTATTTTTTATTTATTTGGGGAGGGTTCGAGACAGGGTTTCTCTCTATTGATTTGGAGCCTGTCCTAGAACTCACACTGCAGACCAGGCTGGCCTCCAACTCACAGAGATCCACTTGCCTCTGCCTCCCCAGTGCTGAGATTAAAGGCATGCACCACCAACACTCAGCTTTTTTTTTAATTTATTTATTTTTATGTGTATTGACATTTTTGCCTTCATGTATGTCTGTGCCAGGGTGCTAGGCAGTTGTGAGCTGCCATGTGGGTGCTGGGAATTGAACCCACATCTCTGGAAGAGCAGCCGGTGCGCTTAACCCACTGAGTCATCTCTCCAGCCCCGGCTTGAAACCTGTATTTTCATATGTAAAATATTCTTATTTTAAAATGCAGGAAACTAACTCAAACCAATGTTTCTCAAATATTAAAAACTGATCTTTAGACAGTTGCAACCTAAGGAACATTAGAGTTTGGGACAGCGCCACACTGTATCCTCTCCTGTCCCTCACTCCATACAGTCCTGTGTGATACCTCAGAATGTCTAGATTTGTGTGTGACCCTTAAGAGACATTTTACTTTCCAATTGTCCATTGAACATACCCATTTATCCTGTAAAGTACCATGGCATTTGGACTCTCCCTTTTTAAGACAGTAAACATTCAAAGTTCAGTAATTATTTTAGTGTGTAATCTTTCACTTCAATTAAGTGGCTGGGGGTGGACAGGTCATATTGTACTCAACATTAAATATTCCACTTCAGACTACAGCCTTTCACCCAAGCAGTAATGAAGTATTTGAGAAATAATTACCACACAATGAAAGACTTAAAATATGGATCTACATCTATGATATTCTAGACCATTGTATTTGATACAGTACTCGGAAGTCATATGTTAGGTGGCTTTCTTTTTCCCTTCACAGTTTGTATACATATTTTAGGTAGGGAACTTTCTAGCATAACATCAATTTTCTTAGCACTGAGTTCTTTATTTTCCCATGAAATGACGGTTTGTGCTCCCCCGAGCACATCTTTAAAATGTCTTGACTCTGCATGTAGTGTTGAGATTGTTTTATAAACCAATTTTAGGCTTGTGATATATTTGTGCCATTTGTCTGCAAATACAATATTTTCAAATTGCTGTAACTTGACCTGAATATTTTCACAGGCTGAGAAGTGACATCATTTCAAATTTACCCAGCTAACCATTTTAAAGTCCTGAATAGTTTTCCTAAATTGGGTTAGTTTATATTAAAATATACATTTGAAAAGATTCATATGTTTTAATTCACAGATTTTTTGAAGAGATTTTCCAAAAGCCATTCTTGTAACCTTCCTCCCCTGCAGCCTCACCCAAAGGTGATGTCAGTCTTAATGTTCATTATCAACTTTCCCAAGTCATACACCCAGCCTATGAAGATTCAATATAAATTCCCAGTCTGCAAGAGAGCTGAACTATAATTTAAACTTGGAGACAAAGGAAAAAATCTGAAGTATGTATTCTTCAGAATATTCTAGTTGTTAGACTCTCTAGCTGAAGAGGAGGAGGGCAGAGTTCCCTAAAGGTTCCATTAAGAATGTGGGGAACTGAGCGCAAATGAAATATCACAGGACTTAGGGAGACATTCGTTGATATTTGAATTTGAGAAGCTGAAGTTCAAACTGGCATTTCCACAATTTAAGCTGCATATTTAAGGAGGAAGGGGAAAAAAAGCCAAGTGCTGAAAATTGAAATCCTCCCATGAACAGTCATTCTGTTTGAAAAATCAGACAGTTGTCAAAGAACAGCCATAACATTTACAAGAATATGGGGACAAAGCAAATTAAATGACAAACCTGTAAGGAGATTTTTTTTTTGTTCTCCCTGCTAAGACGAATAGACATACAAATGGGCTGTCACGTAATCTCCAAGTTAAAACCTTGTTTAAGGAGTTCCACCTCCAAATTCACATGGCCCTGTGAAGGAGTTAATAGCACTTCTGTAAGCAGTTAATGTGGTCTTTGGAATGGATGGCAGTAGCACGTGTACTCTATTGTTCATTTCAATCACCTTCTCCCTGCATTTGAAGGCTAAGGAGAAGCTTGAATGCTTGGCAGGTTATCTTACAGAAGTTAAATGATGGATTAGAAGAAGACAATGGTCAGAAACTGTAAGTAGAAATTTATAAAACACTTGAATGTGTATGTTTTAAAAAAAGCATAGCTATGTATATAGTAATTATGAGGAAATGTTGGATTGTTTTTTGCAGCATTGAGGAATCACACCCAGAGTTTCCTGCATGACAGTCACGCACTCTACCTCTGAGCTGTATGCTAGTATATTTGTTTAAACCACAGCAACATAAAATTATCCGGTTTTCAATCAGAAAATAAACCAAGAACACCAACAGACATTTAATTGTCTTTGTTGACCACCTCTTTCTAATAAATAAAATATGAAATACATCTGTACCCTTTAGAGGTTAAAATGATGTTCATGTCAGAGAGCAATATAATCAGGATGAAAATAAAACCAACTTCCATGATGACCCTCTCCCATGAAACAGTAAGAGGCCTGCCCAGTGGAGACGAAAACCTCAAAAAGAAAATGTCAAGTTGAGAAATGCTTTGACATAAAGATAATGCAATAATAAAAGGAAAGAATACTTGGGGAGAGGAAACAATTGAAAGAAAAACAATTTATGTGTAATATAGAAGCTTCTGTACACATTTAAGGCATAACAGTGCTGGTAAAGGTTTCAGAAAATGATGAAATATTTTGTTGATCTCACAGAGAGAAAAGAAAGCCTCAATGAAAAATCACCAGGGTGCCAGATTCAAACCAGCTCCCTGATAGTGCATGAAAGTCTTCCTGCAAAACATTGGTTGGCAGATGGAGTAGTGCACCTCACCTAAAGTTGACCATGCTAATCATCAAAACCTGTGGCTATGTAGCTTACATGGCACACAGGATTTTTTCCCAGTGTGATTAAATCAAAGACCCTGAGATGAGGGAGGTTATTCAAGGGTCTCAATTATGTGGGAGAATGATATGATAGTGCATAGAAAATATGGGATAATGCCTAAGCTTTTGAAGCTAAAGAAATATAAGGATCTTCGGAAAAACAGCCCAACTACTTATCTTCTCTTACAGAAGAAAAGATGTTCTCCAGTGTACAATCTGCCTGAATTTCATTTGATAGTGAGATACTAAATTGAGCAGTATCAAACCTATATGAAACCTCCGTTCCATTTCGTTTAAAATTAGGTACCAATTCTACACACAACCCTGTAGCTTATCAGGTCCTATAGGATCTGATCCCTAATCAGTCTCCAGTTGTCTCCCACTTAGGTGCAATCACACTGGTATTGTTCTCTCCTTAAATGTACATCTATGCCAGGCAACCCTAGGTCCCCTGCACTTTTGTTCTGCCTAGAATGTCTGAATATATGAGCTCAGGACCTCAGATTCAGCACTTCAAGAAAAAAGAGCTTCTAAGACTTGGATATAGATATATCTGAATCTTCCAAGGAAACAGTTTTCATCAGAAGCAAATGGTCAGTAGGGAAACCATGTAGATTCCATAACACTACCTAACCCACTGAATCAGTCTTTGAGGATCTTCCTATAAGCACTCCGAGAGAAGGTAACAACAGGGCAACATTGCCCTTCTGAGACAGAAGCAGCATGGAACATATCCCTCAGGCCCAACAAAGAAAACACTAGATGATGCAATGCATTTATCTACCACCTAACTCTAACTGCGCTGTGATGCTAAATCTAACTTTACTGGTTAGATTTAACAGCATCATTGAGGCACCTTCCAGCATATACATATTAGTTAAGAGCAATCATACCTGGTTCCTGATCCACTTCCACCACTTCCTAGGTGCACTACAAGGGCAAGTGAGGAACCTTCAGTAAACCAAGAAGGGGATAATAGCAACACTGATATAGATAGATAGAAGGTAGGTAGGTAGGTAGATAGATACATACATAGATAGATAGATAGATAGATAGATAGATAGATAGATAGATAGATAGATGGATGGATGGATATAGATAAATATGATAGATATGCCATTATATATACATATATGTGTATATATATTAGAGAGAGAGATCATACTAATAGTAAACACTCATAAAAAGCTGCCTATTGTTTATGAGAGACATTTTTCTTCTCAGAAAGTTATTCTTCTTTTGAGGTTTTTGCTAATGTCTAAAAGATGCTCCTTGAGTATCTAAACATATCTATTTTCATCTTCCACAGATGGTCCATGAAATACAATAAAAATTTATTTATTTCTCCTGATGATTTCTAAACTGCTTGATCGATGACTGGTATTAAGCACCTAGATCATAAAGTCTTTGCGATTGTTTTATGCGCCTAGTCTTTCTCTGTGTTGTGTGCTGGATTATCCAAAGCCACAGGAAAATGGGACAGAAAATAGCAACAAAAATCCTCTTTTTAATTCTCTCAGACTTCCTGCTGATTTCTCTACTCCTTTAGTGCCTAAACTAAAAGGACATAGATCACCACAAAAACTGCTGTCAGAAATAAAACTTTAACACTAGTACCTAGAATAACTGAATGGGAATGAGATTTACTACTTAGGGCTAAAAAATCAAAGTCCAGAAAAGATGAGAGTGAAGCAATAATATTCCATTGGTCTTTAGCACCCTCAAGGATATGAAGACAGATGGGTATTTGGGCCAGCATTCTGGAAAAGGATACTGACTAACATCTCAGCTTGTTTCCTTAATTGATAAGAGATACTTCAGCCAGTCTCTTTGTGCAGCTGGGGCGACCTGGAAGCCAAGGGCTAGTTAATTCCAATGACGCCTTTTTTATAGGAACTGGGTGGAGAACAGAACTCCTGGATCTGTGCTCTGATGCTATATCATGAGAACAGAGAACCATAGAGTAGCAGAAATGCAACCCACTCAGCACAGTGGGGTAAGGGAGGAGAAAGTGCCTGAATACCACCAGGGCTCGTTTCTCTCTCTGTTTAACTAGTGAAAAGGATGCAAGTTCAGATTTGCAAGAGATGGTATGCCTGCTTTCGGGCTGAAGAACCTTCTTTAAAATGGAACTGGGAGCATGTGCATACAGGGGAAGACATCACAGGTACTTGTGGTGTGAGCTTTTCTGAGAGGCACAAGGAGTAGGGTAGCCATACCTATCATTAATCAGCATCACTCATGAATAGAATAGCCAAGAATACACTTTCTTAGACACTGGTGGTGAAACATGACTTATTTTTGAAATTCAGAGAAAATTTGGGAAAACACACCCAGTCTATCTTTCACTTCAGGTCCCTTACTCTATACATTTATCCCACAGAACTACGGGAAAGGGAGGAAGCGGGGAGAGTTGGAGAAAGACCTGTCAATTGAACAGTGCTGTGAGCAGGGTAGCACAGAATCAACAAAAACCAAACTGGACAGTTCTCTTTTGCATACATCTGAAATGTACCTATCAAACCTGTGTACATACTACTATTAGATTCTAAAGTTTGTTTTTCCCAAACTAAACTTCATTTTCTCAGCAACAAGCCAAAATTTGTAAGTCATTTTCAATGAGGTCAAATACAACCATAGGCGATTTCCTCATGAAGTAAGTCCTTTCCACCCTAACCCTTCATCAAGACATGGCTCAAGTTTCCTCATGTGTAAAATTGAGAAGTTGGACCTCACAGTCTCCATTTCCTGGCAACTCCCTAAGTTAATGACTAGGTAAGAAGTCCTCTAGAGTCTCTGCTTCAAATCAAGAACACAATTAAAGTGCTTCAAGATTATCCAAGCCACTTTCTTGGAGGAAATGTAGTGACCTGAGATTCTCATCATTCCCAATGTTTCACTTAAAAGCTTCAGTGCTATAGCAATCCTGTGAGTGGATCTACAGTTTCCTACCAGAACTTGTTTCCTCCAGCATTAATTTATGAATCAAATTAAATAAATGATCCTACACCAATATTTCTTGTAAATTTTGTGTGTGGGGGGGGGATGCACGTGCACGCGCACGCGTGAGTGCATGCGGGCTCTTAGCCAGCCTCTTTGTAGTAATGGAATGTTCAAGCAAGTTTAATTCTTTATATAAGCTACCTTTATGTAAATTAAGTTCTCCTTCAAAAAGAAATAGCAAGTATTATTTATTTTGCTTAATAAAGACTTTCTAGAAGCACATTTCTAGTATTAGCAAATTTGAAAACCATAAACGGCCCAAAAAATTCCCCTCTAAGTCTTAAGACTCTATGTCTCTTAAATCTCACAGAATGGGATTCTCGTTGATTTACTTTAAACCCCAGTGCAGCTTAGAAGTGTTATTCAATAAGAATATCTTACAAATGCACAGCTATCATGTTTTCCAATATGTGATGCTATTCACGTCTACTATAGGGTTGGTTGGAGTGGCAGGTGTTGGCAATATTGTACTGTTCTTGAAGCAATAGAAAGGGGAAAAGTCATAATTCTATGGCAATAATTTCCATGCCATACTGACACTTTTAAATGTTTTCAATAGTGTTGATTTATTGGAAAGCTTACAAAGGAGTACTTAGAGCCAGCTTTCCCCATAAAATCTCAGTCAGCGACAGAGAATAACTTCTACATCTTTCAAACTGTCCATTGTGAAAGATTTTTTCATTACGATGAAGGTGTTTAGAGGTTTTTGATTTAATGTAGAATGATAACTCCCTTGAGTCTCTGACTTCTGGAAATAACAAACAATGAAACGTTACCTGTCCCCGGAGCAAGTTCAATAATGGAATCTGCTTGACTATCCATGGCAACAAAGCACTTCCCCAGTTTGCTTGAGCACTGTGATGTGAAATTCTAACTCTTATAAGTTGAAATTTATTTATAAATATGTTACTTTGACCTTGTATTTTTCCAAACAGGAAATGGTGTATTCACCAGCTTAGAGAGAGATTAATTTGGGAAATTTTCTGTTTAATTCTTAGAGTGAGCAAATATAAGCAAATAAAAGCTTAATATGTTAACCATTGGAATGTTAGGTATACTTTCAAAACATAAAAATGGTAGTTGAAGGGTGTTGGGCTATCCGAGAGAAGTGTTTTAAAGTAATTCATTTTTAGGGGCAAATTGGGAAAACACATGCATAATTAGAATTAGAAGAGTTTCCTTTATAAATACAATTTATAATTCTTTTCTACAACCCTAACTTCCACTTCTAAGAGAAACTTCCTGGCCCCCTTTGTCTGATAATCAGCTCCCTAGAACCCTATTAAATAGGAAGTAAATCCAGGATAGTGCCTGGGCTAAGGAAGTTCCTTGGGGTAACCAATTTTCAGAACTAAAAAACAAAAACAACAACAAAAATCATCAGTCATCCTTCAGAGGCTTAGTGGGCAATGTCCTTCAGAATTATCTGTAGAGATAGATTGTTGTAGCTCAGGCTCCTGGATTGCAACCCTATAGTGTTTTCTATTCAGATCTCAGTGGGCCCAAGACTCTACCTAGTAAGTAGATGCCCTGGTGATGCCACTTATGCCTATCCATAAGCCACACACTGATATGCCACCGGCATATGCCATCACACTCCTGCCCTACCTGGACAGGTCAGGGATGCAGTTGATCCAAACTGAAACTACTAGAATGTCTCTCAAGGTAATTTGACACTGTTGCTCAGAACATTCTTGGGTACTCTGACCGTGTGTGGGAACTCTGACATGTTGGTAGGACTGGTGTGCTGCCTAATTATTTCCAGTTTCTAATTTTAGTCCTTTGATGGGGTTTGGTTGTTTGTGGCTGTACTCCTCTAACTCTGTAAGACTCTCACTTTCTAGGAAAAACCCACTGTTCTTGACCTAAGCTCCTTCGAATGGCTTATGCTACCTGAGCCAACATAGTTCTAGTGACAATCAAAATATTCTAAATAATGGCATCAACAAGGAAAAAGTGTTCAATAAAATGCTCTATTGGCTCTGAAAAGCGTTAGTTTCTTCTATAATTATTTAAATTGTCAGTGAAACCATTTTGGTTATTTACCTTCTGGTAGAGCTTGAAAAGTTGATGTCTATCTTTCATGAGCATCTCAACTCCAGAAGAAAACCTGTGTAAGAAAGGAAGAAGAGGAAAAGGAAAACTCCCATACTGGCACTAAGTAAGGATATCTGAAGTGCTCTGTCTCAGTAATGGGGCCACTGAAATCACACAAAACTTAGAATTTTCAGTCAACATTAGATCAAACAAATGGATTCCCTAGCCTTCAAAAATTTTAATGAACAGACTCTACAGAATTGACAATATTGTGAGGTGCTTGAGGACTTTTTAAATTAAATTTATTTTTAACTGATCCACGAAAATATAAATATGCACATATTGATGGAAAGCCATCTGCTGTGTTAATGAATTTGTGCATGATACAATGCTTATATCAAGCAAAACACACTTTTTATTGGGGGCATTTACTATTTCTTTATGGTGAAAACATTCAAAAGCCTTTCTTGTAGCTGTTTGAGATAACCAGTACCTGATTTCATCTACATCCACCTGCTATGAAATCACAAATCAGAATGCTACATTTTATCAATTAGAAATGGGAACATATTTCAAAATCCTTTGAAGCTAACACTGGTGGTACAAAGCCCACAGTGGCTGAAACCACATTCTTTCTAATGAAAAACATTACCATTCATTTTTAAAGACTGTTTAAAAAGACAATTTCAAAACTTTTCTAATTCTTCCTGCAATCCATTGCCCAGAGATGTCTTCATTACTTACATAAATCTCTACACTTGGTGTGAGTTGATTTCTTTCAACCTTGGAACAACTGGCAAGAAATTCGGAGTAACAAAAACATGACCTAGAAAGCCACAGTTAATTTTTCTTTTTCTACATTCCCTGTGATCCCATGATCTTGCAGTCCTTCAGAAATACTTGTGCATTGTGTTTCTATTCTACCCGAGACTGCTTGTTTCTGAGTTCCTTGATTTATTAAATAGCACTCAGAATTTTAATCTCTGAAACACAGTTGGCTACAAATCCCTAGTTAAGTTCCCACTTAACATCTTTATAATATGCTTTTGTTCCTAGGTGACCATCAGCTCATCTCTTAAAACATCCTACCTACTGTAACTTCATAGGTAACACCCACTTTAGCTTACTGATTTTAAACCTTTATTCTGTTATCTGACAGGTTGCCTGATAGTACATCATTTACACTCCCAAGCCATCTAAAAATAGAAGAAGTATGTCTTCCTCCTCACCTTTCAAATGAACATAATTATCAGAAGTTCTCGACTTAGAATTTCTTCCTAAGGTTTCTTTTGTGAGCCATATACAACTCAGGATATATAGACTTAAAGACAATAATAGAAAAACCACTGTTTGTTATCAGATGCACTTATGGTATAGTGAGTGTTCATACTGTTTCACCATTTAGACTAATCACTCAGCTTTAGCCCACTATCTTTCCCTTTTTGCAGTGTTTATTAGAGTAATCCTCATCCAGTTTCATTACATCCTCGTTAGTCCATGTCTGTTATCTCCTCTCTGCCAAATCAAGAGTAAAGGTTCTTTTTGTTTTATGATCCCTGTGGGCAAATGTCATTCTTGGCTGAACACATCGAGTGCCCATAAGGTTCTAATAGTTGAAGTGCTTAAAGCACCTGCCATCCATCACGGTTTATGATGCGGTTACCATAGCTACCAAAACCCCATGCATCCCTGTTCATTTGGGATCTCCTCTGTGAGATTGAGGAGTAAAATACTGGGAGAGTGAGCAAAAGGGGAGCGAGAGAAAATATAGATAGGATAAGATCTGCCAAAAATATTCAGATCCAATTGAGCAAATTAAAATAGACAATGGCTTAAAATGTAAGTACAGTATAACAATAAAGTCAGTGTCACTAAGATAGGCAGGAGCCAAATCTGGACCACACCACCTTGAAATAGATGGACAGAAATGACTCTGTATCACTTCTCCTTTATGCAGCATCATGTTAGCAGATGGCGAGGCATACAATTTTCACAACTTCCTTGGAGATAGCCTTTGGGGGGAAAAGCACCAGCGTATATAACTTTTAATCAAAAGTTACTGTGGAGGCCTTTTTTTCTTCCCCCAAAGAAAGTTTGCTTTTAAATAACAATACCAGGCTTGTATTTTAGAGCAGGCCTTTCATCCAAGAAGCACATATGCTCTATAAATGTATTAATCTTCACAACCTTCCTGTAAAGCACCGGGGTAGCAAACTCCCCAGATGCGCATATTGAATTTTTAAAAAGCAGTTTAAGTGGAATCAATAGTCTATTCAGAAAGGAAGGTTAAAAAGGTGGGCCTTGCACTGTGTCTTAATAATCAAAGTCCACAAGGAATTTGTTAGGCTGTGACAAAAAAAGAAAGGAAAGAAAAAAGCAAGCTTTTATATATTGCCTATGTGGCTGATATTGAATGTTGCTTTCCATATCTTCAATAGCACCAGGAGATTGAGAGTAATTTAATATTACCAACTTCAGCGTGTCGCTATGTCAGTTCACAAATAGAAGCCAAACATCATCCAATTCAGAAAGGATTTGCCAGCTGGAAAATTAGAAACTAAAAGCTAGGACTTCACCACAATATTGTTTTTAAATCAAAATTTTATTAAAATTTGAGTGGAATATTAAAATATCAAACATTCTGATACATATTTAAGCAATATGTATTGGAAGTCATTAAAATGAGCATATTCTTTGTCCCAGTAATTCTACTTCTGAGGATTGTTTCCTTCCTTAGAAATTAATGCAAAATTCAAGTGAAGACTTAGGATATGTCTTCTAGCACTACAAATAAGCAACAAATTAGAAATGTTTTTAAATTAACTGAACAAAAAATTAAATGTTACAAAGCCAGAGGCTCCTACATTTTCCACTTATGTATCACTCATGTCATAGGTACAAGGAACATAAAAAAATAACACATACTCTATCAATGTCATTTCCACCTTTTGGAGGGCTATAATCTACTGCTGAAAGCATGGTACATAATGAAAGACACATGATGATATGTGAGAATACATGATTGGGAACTGCCCTGCAACAGAATGTCTATGGAAGGTGCAGAGTCACAAAAGTCTGTGGAGCACAGA